>NW_020799097.1:117071357-117172973 GCF_003259725.1 Athene cunicularia
AGAGGCTAAGTGTTAAAAAAAGATCACCCCCCAACCCCAGCACACACACATGCTTTGCTGTGTTACAGGCAGTGGTGTTGCTTGGAATGAAATGCCACAGCTGTGAACTTTGCTTCGTGTTAGCCAGGAATAAAATGTTTTCTCCTTCCCTTCTGTTTGCAACACAGGCGACATGATTTCGGATTACATTACCTGAGTGATCAACATCCAAATTATTTGTCCAGACATAGTATAGTAGGGCAAATAAACCCACCCAAGAAATCTGTGGTGTAACTTCAAATATGCATATATTTCCATGCTTGCAACTCTCCTGTGTAGGTGTCTAGTGATTCCTACTGATTAACTAACCATATGTTTTATTTTTCTTTTTTAAAAAATAAATGATTCAACACATTTTTTGTGGCATGTTAGATTGGCTAAAATAACACATGGTCTTATCCTGCTCTGACTGAACTTAATGCCACCATTCCCACTGACTAAACTGATTCGGGATGAGGCCCCCAGTGAAGAAATGTCCATGGTATGTGTAGAAGTAGCCAGAACTGTAAATACAGTCCCTCTAGCTTGGGGATGTATTAAGTTCATTTGGTACAGAAATAATATTTTTCCATAACATACAGATGGTCCAGTCCTGCACAGTACAGGCAAAGCTCCCACTGAATTGAGAAGAGAAAAAAACAGGTTGAAAATTTGCAACTACAATTAAGGTCAGTATAGCATGATCAGTGCAGTTTTGAAATATGTAGATGTTGCAGTTTTTCTCTGGAAAACGTTGTGGTCCAGACATGCTGCTCAACTCTGAAGATACACAGCAAGAATTGTAAAAATCATGCAGGAAAATTTGGCTCCCCTTCCAGGTACGCTCTCTATAAATGGCGGGATCTCATGTTGGTGACACAATTTTCTGCAGTGGATTACCTATATGTTCAGCAAACAGGTTTTCCAGGTGCAAAGTGGTGTGTGGAACAATGCCCAGAGGGGTAACACTCAGAAACTCATGATAACTTCATGTGGCAGGTCCCACACCACAACAGAGCCAGGGAATACCTGAGTCACAGTCCTCAGGGATGCCTCACAACTGCACAGCTTTCTAGGATGAGGCACAAGTTAAGTCTTGGGTTCAGTTTAGCACAAGTTTGGCCCTTCCAGCTAAACCACTGGGACAGCTGACAGGAGAGTGAGAACGATCCAGGACAACAGAGAAGTGTCAATATTTTGTGAAACAAGGAAATGGCTTGCCAGTGCTAACTGCCCTGTGGGGTTTCACACTGCCGAGTGTTAATCCTCGAGGAGAACTGGATCTATACCAGGGTACAGGAAGGAGAAAAATCTCTTCAGCTGGTGTGTGCAAGAAGGGTGATTTCAGATGAAATTGCTTCTTGGTGCATCTGAGAATTCCCCAAGAGGAGGGCAGCTGAGAGCAGCAGTAGGTATTGTTCAGGCACATCCAACCAAACCCACCATTCAGGATGCTGTGGTCTCTTGCAATAGGGCATCAAGGGCACAGTCTGTGGATTTGGCTGATAAACTACAGGAATTCAGTGTGAAATGTGTGCAGCTCACCGCTAAACAGAAGTGATCTGTATTTGACGAAAAAAGGCGTACTTGGGTCTCACCAACTTGAGGGCCCTCCGTTTGATGGTCTGCACGGTTTACAGAGAAACCATGATCATCAGGGACAGATGATCTGATGGTTATTAAAAATAATATTCCAACAAATGACATATCCCTGGCTGCGGAATGAAATACTTGACGCACCAGATGGGCCTTCTTATCACTGATTTCTCCAGCTTACCCACTCAATATTGATAATAAGCTCAGAGGAGTTAGGAGAGTCATGCCAATAAACACAAATGCCTAAAAACTGTCTGCAGCAAGGCTTCATGATAAGAGATGAGAAAAGCAAGCTATTTCCTGAAGTTACAAGAAGTTAAAAGCTGTCTTTTTGGAAGATGGGTATACAGCTCTGTTCACTATTGTAGGAGGTTACTGGTGAGTTCCCTCAAGGCTTTGGCTAGGATGTCCAACACGCATCTTTGTGCAAGAGAGGTTTTTGTGCATTACTTAGAACTGAGGTCATTGATATTAATTTGATAGTGTTCAGACATATTCATAAATAGTCCGGTAAAAAGAATGAATAGTGAGATGAGAAATTTTGCAGATGATGCAAATTAGTCAGCGTTGTAAAACTAAATCTGGCCACAAAGCACTGCCGAAAGAGTTCATGATCTTGAGTGGCTGGGCAATAAAATGACTGATGTAGTGCAGTGTCAACAAAAGCAGAGCACATGCAGAAAACTCACCCTAACTACACTGCAACATTTAGCAAAGAAACCTTGGAGGTCTCTGCAAATATCATTTAAAGTCCATCAGAAGTTAACTATCCCGTTAAGAATGAATTGGCAAAGAGGCAGGAACAAATCAGAAAATATCACTGCAGCACTCCTTGATCAAACTACATCTCCATGGTAGTGTGCTTCCCAGCCATCTAACTCCTGAAGGATGGAGGTGAACTAGAAAGCACAGGAAGGAAAGTATTCAGGATAAGGAGAGATGGAAAAATAAGCATATGGGGAGTCTTCAGAGTGGAAAAAGATGACAGCAGCAGGAGGTACCATAAAGGTCTGTCAGATCGTGACTGACATAGAAAAAAGCGAATAGGAACTGGCTATTCACTGCCTCTCCTAAGAATTAGAGGGGACCTGATGATGCTGTCACACAAGAAGGTTTAAACCAACACAAGGAAGTACTTTTTCATACAAAGCATAATTAAATTGTGGAACTCATTGCCACAGGATGTTGTGGAGGCCAAAAGTTATAAATGGCTTGAGAAAGGGATCAAAAACATTTGAGGAGGATAGATCCATGGGTGGCTGTTAAAACACACTGGTCTGGAGGCAGCCTCTGCTTTGGGAAGTCCATAAACCACGGATTGCCTGAAGCGAGGAGGGTACAGCAGGGGAGGGATCCTGCTCAGCCTCCTCCTTGAGGTTCCTCCTCCTGCATCTCCTCCTGCCTATGCTGGGAGACAGGATACTGGCCCATGGGGCCTTCTGGTGTGACACTGGTCGGGTCCCAGCTCTGCTGGGTCCACTTGGGGCATGTCTCTTCTCACTCCTCTTTAATTAAAAATGAAAAAAAAAAGGTAACCAAACACAGAAGAGGAAGAAGAAACAACCCCAGCCCTCCACACAGTGTTAGTAGGCAGCCTGGTAGTTGTTTTATTTTCTTTAGAGTGGACTTTGTGTTGCAAGTGGCAGGAAGCCATGAACCACAAAAATAAAATAATTCTAACCCTAGTGCTAAGTAAGGAAAACAAAGATGGCTCAGCAATTAGCAGCATTATATATGTTAGTACTAAGTAACAACAGATGTCAGGACTTGAGCCCTTTGCATTCCTTGCAATCCTTTGGAAACCAAAGCCTTTTGACGTTGCTATACATTATTTAAGTTATTTTGGGTCTGAGAGAGCAGCAAGGGCTCTTTGAATGTTGAAATATGTAGGTTGCTGGGACTGGCTGGGTCTTACCTGTGTCTACTACACCGTCCTGCATACTTCTGCTGACTTAACAGGCTAGCGTGTGCTGTAAAAGCCTGCTCTGTAAAGACATGCGCTGGCCATGAGTCATTAGCAAGCATGCGAAGCTAATTGGCAAAATACTCATAAAAGATTTTGAAGGTGGGTTAATTACAATTCATTACACTGTAAACTGTCCCCAGGCTATTGTTAAAAAATGCAGGAGTTTCAAGGTCCAGTATTTTATGATTCATTTTGCCATGCAGTGAAAAACAGACTCTATATCAAACTACATTCATTATAGTTAAGACCACAAAATCTTTATTGGTTTTCCCAACATTCCCTCCTTGTTATATGAATTCATATGGACTGCACATTTCTAACAATTGGCAAGAAGGCATGAAATAAAATTTATGATATTTTTTTACCTTCTACTCAGTGCAGCCTTAAAAACTGCCTGTTCTAGTTGCTTTACCTCCTCCCACCTTAATTCATTTGAACTGATAGGATGGGAAATTGAAAGTAAACAGAGAAATGAATGGGAACAACTCTGCCATGCTTACAATTTGGTTGTTTGATGAATCAGGCTGCTGTGCGTGTGTGTGCAGGAAACTCAGCTCCAAAAGGATACTGGTGATGAAAGAGTAATAAAGAAGAATCTCTCCTTGTAGTAATATAGGTAATTTTTTTCATATCCAGAGTAGACACATTTTTACCTATCACTTGTATTTCCAGATGGAGGCTCTTGTAGCTAAAGTCCAGGACGCACCTTCAGAGATGTGCTTAGACAAATCTTGCAGGCTCCTGCATCAGTTTACTCCCACACGTGGTACTACCCGCATGCTTTGCTGGACAGGGACCTTTGTCTACTCATAGCCAAGTTCTCCAGCTTATAAAAGAAGCTAACAGAGCCTTTGACTGTCTTTGCTTGCATCAGGGATGTCAAATACTTACATTTTCCTGTGAAAGGTCTGTGGGAGGGAGGCATTACTATCGTGGAGCTTGGTATAATTCTCAATAATGCTGTGTTGAGAAAAAGTTAATAGAGGACCCAGCTGTGACCTTTGTGGGAGCAAAGCCAAGAGTTGCTCATCAGTGCTACCTTTGTACCCTTCTCCAGGGTGCTCCTTATCTCCTTGTGCTGGCTGGCACTTGGGCCCTCCTTTGAGGCTTAAATGGTGCCATTCAGCCGTGCTTTATCTCTGTTCCAGTATGCTGAGCTCAAACCCAGTGGACTTTCTCCTGTGTTGGCCCAGCCTGCGCCTGACTGCACATACTCTGCAGGTTCATATATATATATCTAGGAGAATAGTTGTTGGCATTTCCAGCTCAGTTGAGCTAATTTTGGAGTTAAATAGGTTCCAACAGGCTGTAAGCATATTACTATTACTGTTATTAATACATGGCATTGAGCTGCAACACTCTGCTAGGAATCTGAGCTTAACTCGGGGTCCAGCTCTGTCTGGCTTTGCTGTCCTGGGCAGGGCAGTCACCGATGGTGGTTAGACCTGGATCAAACCCAGATTTAAGCATAAGGAGATAAATGAATGGAGGTAGCCAGGGACTACTGCTCTCCCCATGAAAACTGTGGATGGCTTGGATGGATTTTGTTCTTTCAGTTGGTATTTTACTTTTGTATCTTTTTGAGGTGATGGGGAAAGGGGGAATACTGAAGAAACCTCTCACTCAGGCAGTAACTGATTTTTGGTCTTATTTTTTTTTCTTACTGAAACTTCTAAATCTTTCAGTGAAACCTGACGTTTCTGGAGGCAAATTTTTTCATTCAATTGAAAAATGCCTTCTCCATCACAAGAAAAGCATTAATAGGAAAAAACCAAACACAAACCCTTCCAGCTTGAAATAAGTCATGTGGGAATATCCATTTGTTCTAGTAAGACTCAGTAATGGATTTATTGTAGCGTGCATTGTTTTTGTTTGCATTAACAGTGTAAAGTGATAAATATCTTGGGTTGGCTATTTTGCCTGAGATTTTTTTCCAGGAAATCGGATTTTCTTACATGATAGTGTCAGAAATGCCATATTTATTTGGACTAACAATCTGTCTAGCTTGGTTTCCAACAGAGGAATGCAGAGAGAAGTAAAAGCTAACCCGAGCATTTATCATGCTTGCCCTGGGTAGTTTGCCAACCTCCACATCTGTCACTCTGGGGACTGACCCCTTCCTATTGATGTGACTGAGGGCTGTGACAATGGGAATAAAGCTCCAGTGGGGTCACCCACATCACATGTTTTACAATGGGGGCATTTTCCTATGGGGTGATCCACTGTATGGGATGCGCCTCTTGCTTCCCCTGAACTGCTCTCCTGATAGCACTGGCGGGGACCCCCGGTCCTTGTGCCAAGAACTGAGCAAAGCCCAGAAGGAGTATATAGCCCAGCAGCCAAAGCTCGGCTGGGTTTTCACAGCCAGTGGGCATTTGGAGAGAAGAACTTGGAAATCAGAGTTCAATGACAGTGATATTTATTGGTACTGTGACTAACCTCTGTGCCTGGGACCTAACAACTATATCCAAAAACATTGGCAAATACTTCTTTTGTCTTATTTTGCTTTGTTTTGGTAAGAATTATAGCTGTTCCTGTTGCCATCTCACCTGGAACTAGTACATGAAGAAACTTCATCAACTTCATGACATTTAGAAATGTTAGTGCTGTTATTGGACAGATGTGTCAGTGAGGGAAATGGAAGCAAAGGAGGAAAAAATGAGTGACCAAGTCTTTCCAAACTCCCACAGATACTTGTTTCTAGTGGTGGAGAGATTTTGCAAGTGGCAGGTGTCAGTATTAAATACTGAATTCTTCATTTTCCCGTTGGTGTCGTTAGAAATGGGGATATTTGTTTTTAAAATAGACATTTTTCATCACTTCTTTTCAGGGTCATGCCTCCGTAAGGCACACGGATGCTGAATTTGGACAGGACCTTTGAGCCATAATATGTGAAGCTCCATTAAGAATATTGTGCAGAAATTGGGATTTTTGCCATTGGCTTGACTGGCTCCAAGATTACACCCTTGCTGATCCTTGGAAGTCATCTTTGATTTGGAAATCATCTTGACAAATGCTGTGATACATTGCTCTCTGAGGAGAGTCCTGCTACTTCATCGTTTTGATGAGGCTGTAAATAACAAAAGAGCCTTACTCATCAAGCGGTCCTCCAGTCCCAGCTCAACTCAGAGTAGTCAGGAATGGGCAACAGCATTAATCAAATTCCTTCGAATCTCAAAAGAAATGTTGAGTGGAGCTTCTCTGAGACTGCAGAAAACTCTCCATGGGGATCTGTCAACATTTCAATTTAACATATTGTGTCAACATTTGGCATCTGTGAATGAACTGGTGAAGTATTTGGAAAAAACAGGAAAATAAAATTTCACGGATGTTGGGAATATCTGTGAGTATATATACATAAAATATATACATCTTTCCATCTAAAATATACATACTACCTATATATAAAGTTTCCAGTTGCCAACTATGTGTGTGTGTTTATATGTGTTTATGTGATATTTATATATGACAGCAGAAAAATTTTCAGACAAGCTTCATTTTTGAGCCAGTCACTTTGAAGGCAGAGTTGTTTGTTTGTTTAACAAAACCCATTTTAACAAATGGCCTTTCCTGGCTAGGAGCTGGATACACTGAAAGCCGTTCTGGATGGGCTTTAGGACAGGGACATCCCTGCTGGTGCTTTCAGAGTTGCTATAATCAATAATACCTCTGGACTTCTCCTCCCTGAGCTGTTACATTTCACTAGTGCACTGCCCTCCACCCCAGCATTTAGGGAGAGAGCTTGGCCCAACGGCCATCCATAGCAAAAATCCCGCTGACTTCAAGGAACCTGGATTTCACCCCCAGTCCTTGGGACATTTTTACAGATGTGCAAAAACCACACTGTCTATATCCCGTATTCAAAGCCTCCCCTCTTGAGTTTATTTAATTTTACACTGTGCATGATATTAAACTCGACTTTTTTTAAATCCTGCTCTTATTCCAGGCCCAGTATAAGGACCCCCCCCCCCCTCTTCTGTTTTCATTGAAATTCATCAAGGTTGGTGGAAGTACCTTGCTGAAGGTCCCTCATGTAGATTACTTCCTACAGTAAATTCAAATGGATAAGATATCTCACAATTGGCTTTTATAACCTTATGAAAAAAAAAAAAATTCTGGCTGAAAAACTGCTGACTTTTTCTCTAACAGAGGCTGAGCTGCTAAGACATCTGTAGCACTCCCCCTCAGTGAGCCAAACCCTGCAATGCAAAGCAGGGAAAAGTGTCATAGAGCGCAGCAGACAAGAGGCACTGCTATCTATCTGTGTGCTGATGGCCCAGCCATCTCTTTTGGAGCCAACAGCTCACCAGTGAAGGTGACATTATCACCACCATGAAGGCAACCTGGAGTCCTACAATGAATTCAGGTCCCCTGTGTGACCTTGGACAAGGTGCTTGCCTTCATTTCCCCATCTAGAAGATGAAGCTAGTAACACTTGATTTGCTCATCATGTTTATTTAAATTATAAACACCTCCAGGCAGAGGCAATCTCTTACAACGTGTCTATACAATGTCTAATAGAAGGCCCTTGTCTCAGCTCAACCTCTAGGTACTACATAAAGGCAAATAATAGTACTTGGCAGACTGCAGATTTCAAACTAGAAATCTAATACCAAATAGTTCTCATTCTCCCCTGCTTTTGGCACTTGGCCCTATTCAAGATGGTTTTGTTTTGTTTTGTTTTAGAAGGTACAAGACCAAATCCTGAGGGCCCTCTGTCTCTGATTCCCATTAAAGTTTACATTACACTCACTGGCAGTTTGTCTCGGAAGAAGTGTCCCAGGATTTCCCCCTTAGATTTTTAAACAGCCGCATGGCAGAAAGCAAGAAAGCACGAACTCTATCTGGTCCTGGGGCTGCAGCTGTAATCAGAAGCTTTATGATGAAGTTCAGCTGGAAGAGCAAAGGAGAGGAGGAAAAAAAAAAAAAGACACAACACAAAACAAAACAAGGGAATGCCATCAAAGTCTTTCAGAGACAGAAATTCATTTTACCTTTGTCAATGACTGTGGTTTTCAAGGATAAAGATCAAAGCGATGACCGTGGGCAGAGCTATGACAAATGCCGAGATCAGTCTGTTAAACCCTAGCATTAGTGCTACAGTTAGACTGGTGTCTAGACTAGCAGTGGGTACTCATGCCAGGTTTGGCAAACACGGCAGCGGAGCGCTTGCATCAGAGCTGTAGCAAGAAGAGTGAGGCATCCAAATTGCAGAGGGGAGGGAGCAATCAGAGTGGAACTGGAAAAGGGAAGTTTAGAAAAACCAAAAAACACCAACCAAAAAAAACCCAACCAAACCACCACAAAAAACCACTGCCAGATTAATGCCTGAGCTCAGGGAAGACAGCTGAGAAGACACATCCCCCCCCTCCCGGTTTTTGCATTGTGATTAATGTACACAGAAAACTTAGATAACTGGGGGAAAGTAATGCCAAACTCTTATCAATACAGATGAGCTGGCTTCATATTCCTCCAGCCCTTTCATGTGGAAATGAGACGGCATTTGATGAGGCCAAGCCCATGTTTGAAATAGCTCAGCTGGGATATGCGCGTGGTGAGGGTTCAGGTGCCTGCATGGAGAATCTCTACAGCTGGATGGAAAAGGGGAGACCTTTCCCGAGGGCAGAGACTGCCTTCAGCTTCCTCGCTTTTTCTCTTTCTCCGGGGAGGACAGAAAGCCCTTGCTCCCCAAGATAAATGTACCCTGAAGTCTGAGCTGATGGACTCTGCAAAGAGGCAAGGTGGTTAGGCAGTTGAGGGGCCCTGACCTGCAGGGGCTCCACATTCCTCCAGACACCTCATGCACGGACCCTTAAAAATAACACCCTGTCACGTGCCAAAGGAGGAAGGTGGATAAATGACGGGAGGATACACATGCTTACAGCAGCTCATGTTAGTACGCTTGGGGCCAGCCCTGCTCTCATACTGCTGCCCTGGGGCACGTGCTTGCTCCAGGGCCGCAGGCCTGGAGGAGCGATGGCATCACTCTCTGCGTGTGGCACCCTGTGCCTGGCCAAGCCTGGGGCTCTCCCGGCCTCAGAATGCCACACAGGATGGGTACAAGGATAAACTCTAGAAAAATTGCATGCTGCTGGACAGCCACCATCACTGGAGTACCTCAAAACTCCCCAGATACTTCAAGCCAACCATTTCTCATCGTAGTTACACTGACTTCCGCCAGTCATGACGAGTTCAAAAGAATCTGCAAACTGATGTGGGCAAATGGGATGTCCAGTGGATGATGACAGACTGGAGGAAATATTTTCATAAACCCAGTTGGTTTCAGCTGTGCTTCACACAGGGGCTTGCATTGCCTGTTGTCAGTAATACGGCGTAGTACTTGCTAGAAACAATTAGCTAAGACTTAGACTGGTCATACGCTATTCTCAGCTCTGCTACTGACTCACCTGCATGGCCTCAGGCGAGTTGCTTGCATATTTGTGCCTTCGTTTACCCATTGGTAATAGCAGAGATAGTAACAGTCTCACAGAGTAGTGCGAGAATTAGTTAATTAATATTTAGAAAACATTTTGTGCCTTGACGTCTTTGTGCCTTTGTTTACCCATCAGTAATATCAGAGATAATAACTGTCTCATGGAGAGGTACAAGGATTAATTAATTATTTGAAAAGCAGTTTGAGATCCTTGGATGAAAGATGCTATGTGAGTAAAACATATCATTAAAAACATCTCCCGGTCCTCTGTGAAGTTAAAATAAAGCTAGAGCTTCTTAGTCATTCAAATAATTAAACCATAAATACTCTTTATTTTAATCTTCCCTTTAAAAAAATAATCTAATCTAGGCAGTGATACCAGCCAAAGAATGAAAAATGTTTCGAATTCAGGAGACCTATCAATTTGAAGAGCTTGATTCTTAATTGCTTTTTGATTTCTATCAATGGAAAGTGAGAGCAATTGTATTTACATATGCCTGCAAAAGCACAGGGCAGCTGGGAGGACACCCACAGTTCCTCTGCAGGGTTTCAGCCTGCATATTCACATGGATACAGCAGCTGTACATTGCTGCGCAGAGGACTTTCTCACACTATCCAAGCAGATGATCCTATTTGACTTGTTAACTAACAGGAGGGTGTAGACTAGCCTATCTTAAAGACATGTCAAAGGCAGCTTCCCCCCCCAAAAAACGTGGGTGCACTGAAGCAGGGTTGAAAGAGCAGCTTTTCCTCCCAAGAACGGTGCCAAAGGGACAATTCTGCCAAGCAAAGGCACCGGTCATCAGCCATTGATCCATTCAGCCTTTTGCATCCTGGGCAGCTTGTGCTGCTTGTCTCTGCTAAAACTCAGCACTGACTGTGTGCTGTGAGCCAGCTCTGCCCAGGTCCACGGGAAGAGAAATCCCAGAGCAGTACTGCCTAACGCTGGAAAGGAGCAGTAGGAGAATCAATGAAGTCTATATTTAAAATCATCTTCTACTCAGAGGTGTACTTGCCAAATGTGGAAAGCTCTCTCAGTCACTTCCCCGGGGACTTACTGTTTATTGGGGCGAAAAAATACATGCAATTGGCCCATGTTTTGTCTCTTTCTTTCTCTCTAGCTTTTGTGCGTGTTTTTTGTTTTACAAGAAGAGGTTTGCAGAATCAAGGTCATGTCTTTTAATTGCACAGGGCCTCTTTTGAGGTGTAACTACTGCTGGGAACCTGCTAACATAAACAATCTGCTGTACTGGGCACCCAAGCCACTACCTCACATGAGCCTTCCACCAGCTCAGAGGGCCTTGTCTCAGCCTTTTCATGGCCTCCCACTCCTCTCTGCCTGTAGAAGATTTTGCAGCAATCACCAAGTTAACTGGTGTGGGAATGTGGGGAGGAAGAAAGATATAATTGCCTTCCTGAGCTCCAGTGCTTTCATTAGTTAAATGTTCTGCCTTTTCCACGCTAGTCCAGCTTCTACTGAATTTTCATCAGACCAAAAAAGGCCTTCAGGGCCATTTGAAAGTAACCATCAGATAAAAGCAGTTGTCATCCTCCTTATGCGGCAGGCAAGGAAGCAGACACAGGTAGACTGGTCACACAGGAAGGAGAGGAGGGACCTGGTGACTCAGAGCTTTTGACTCCCAGCAGTCAGCTTTAGACGCCATTTCAGCCAAGTATAAAAGCACATGGTTATCTGTGAAATCATGAATAATCCTATTGATTTAAGCCATAAACTTCAGCATCAGGCCTTTAACCACCACTGGCTATGTGAATATCCTGCGTGGATAAAGAGGAGTGCAGGTCTTGATAGGCCCAAGATATTCCTCTTGACATAGAGGAATGGCAGCAAATGGTAGTTCCCCTGGTGTGGGTTTGTGTCTAGGAGAACCATCAATAGGGATGAAAAGGCAGCTTGATTCCCAAGATGAGGGGTCCCTTGGGGATGATGTAGCTCCTGTGCCAGCCCCAGGACTCTCTCCGTGCTGGACACAAGTGGACTCGGCCACATCCCTCACAATCATCTTGTTGGTTGCATGTGGGGTGACTGCAGAGACACTGACCTTGGTGGTGATTCCCAAGAGCATGGTGCCCATATGATGTGATCCCAGTCCCCAGGCTTTGCTGGAAGGGAACCGGGTTCCCCTGGGAGGAGAAAGGGGCATTTGCATATATGATACCAACTGTCCTCTTCTGACTGGGTTTCAGTGAGTTGTTTATCCCTTTGCTCATGCAGAATCAGGAAATGCTCTGGTTATGAAGGCGTCTCACCCACAACCAGAGGCATCCCTCAAAACTCTGCAACCAAGTTCAGGATACAGTTTACTCCCCACAGCTGCCTTTGACCTTGCATTTCTAGCAAAGGGCTAAGAGATCAAGGGAAACAAGAAGGAAGCTATGTTCCTGTTGTTGATGGGAGAGAGAGTGAAGCAACCTAAATTATACATGGCACTGCCTACCAGATGTTCGGAGCGTCTCTCCCTTCTATTATGCAAAGTAATAGTTTCACAGACAAAGTAGAGGGGACTGGAGATACCAGAGCATTTGGGAAATATGTCCCATAGCTGACTGAAAATGGTGGTTTACTTCTAGCTGGTAACATGGGACTTTAGCTAGATGCCTGTTGTTCAGCCCTTCCCCAGAGGTGAAAGGTGTCAGCTCTGCCTCTGAGAGGGAGCAGAAAGTGAACCAGAACTGGAGGAGTAATTTATAATGGCAGGGTTTAAGTTTTGCAGACTGGGCCAGGAGGTGGTGGTTTAAATAAAAATGTTCAACAGACCTGGGCAAAGCCCATTTTGCTTTTCACTTACGAGAAGCTTTCAGTTTAGTCCTTTGTAGCTGTGGACGCTGACTCGTGATCATTCAGATGGAGTAATGGTGGGGGTGTGTGAGCTAAATGATCTGATCCCCATTGCCTAATATGTCCAAATACTCTTCCTGGTCTGCATCCATCTGCTGCCTCATGTCATTACAGCATGTCAACATGAAAACTGAAGGTGTGAATGGAAAGCTACTTCTGTTGGCTTTAACTCGCGACAGTTCAGATATCGGCACAGAGCTCTTCAGAGAGGGTGAAGCTCAGTGTGTGCTGGAGCAACGCTGGGCCAGATTTCTGGGGCTGAGGCTTCCCAGGGAGCCTCCGCTGTCCCACACTGGCTGGCTGGAAGCCCTCTCAATCTCGAGTCCTCAGCACAGCATTTACACCTATTGAGAGCATGTATAGGAACAAAGATTTCTCTTACAAACCTTGCTAGATTGGCCCCTTCATGCCCATTGTGCAAACCCACTGACAGGTGGGATGGACTGACCTAATTTCACTGATAATGGCATCGATCCATACATAAAAAACCCAAACCACCCATTGTGCATTATGTGATCATCCAAAGGCTTTAAAAAGGCTATCGCATAGATCTCATACCTACGTACAATTTCTATCTTTTCTCAGATGCAGCTTTCACTACGGTAGTGCAAGAAATAAAAATATGTCTGGCTTCCCTTATGGCTTTTCAATAACTGAAATTTAACTGATTAAACCCCAGAGTAGGAATGGTGGCCCTTGTTCTCACTCAGAGCTGTGGGCTACCAGCTCTTAGACTGATTTCTGAAGCAGTTTACTCTGTGATAAGTTTTTTTTAGAATCAGCAGCCAATGCTGGACCAAATTCATTCACCTTTCACTTGGCTGCAGATTCCTCTAGTACAGTTGCTGAAGTTTATAATCCACATTTAATTTTGCCCTCTTTCATTTTTGCCTAGGAATACAAGGGGAAACAAAACCAGGAAAGGACAGAAAGGATGGCCCTGCCCGGGGATGTGACAGCCTGACTCCTGCTCCAAGCCCTGCCTTCAGACTACTGCCTGACCTCAGGTAAATCACATCATGGCTTCCTCATCACCCAAATATAGTTAAATACAGCATTCATTCTATAGTATTTACAACCCAACAGGTGGAAAATGTTACCTTGGAGCTAGGCACTTGCAATATTGCTTTTTAAGGCATATAGTCCAGAATTTAAGGCATGGGAAAACCAAGAGTTTCATAACAAAGAGTGGAAAAACCCCAACAAATACTGGCTCAAACTTTCCCTTTTCAGGCCACACCCAAAAAGCCAGTGAGACTGTAATGGACAAATCCTCCTCTGGCAGCGGGCTGATCAGCCAGAGTGCCATTCGCTGATCCCCAACCATGCAACATCACTGCAGGAAGTCTGACAAGGTCCAGACAATTCATAGCACTGTACCTTTGCTCATGACAGTAACGCCAGCCAATTGCTAGCGTCTCGGTGTCTGGCCAAAGCGAACGGCAGACGGCTGTCTGAAGCTGGGACCTGGGAAAATGGGGATAACATCAGGGAAAAACAAAAACATCTGACATACCTACTACTCCCATCTCATCCCGCTCTGGGAAGATGCCTACTTGCTGTCGACTGAGTCAGTGCCTGGTCTTGTGGTCCTTCAGCACCCTGTGGCACATCTTGTTCTATCTGCTGTGTGCAAGGGCTTTACAGCCAACACCGAACTTGCGGCTTGGCTATTTCCACCCTATTTTGGCCTACCTGCCCGTGTGAACGAACACACAGCCTCCCCATGGGTCAGCAGGTCAGGATGGAGCAACAGCACCTACTTGGGAGTATTTGGTGACTCCTTTGAAAAATTTCCTCGTATTTTTATTGGATCTTAGGTTACCACAAAGTATCTGCCTGGATCTGGGCTTTGATTCTCTGCTCCATAGCTTTATCCCAGGCTGGCTGGGGTAGTGCCTTTCCCTCAGAGACCACAACTGACAGCTCTCTTCTCAGGGAGAGGGAGGAATGGGGCAGTGGTTGCATATTGAGGGTGGTGAGAGGGAAAGGCTGTGTGAGGCCACTGTCTGCATAGACGAGCTGCAGGGCTGGTGAGGATGATTTAGAACCATCTTATTTCTCCTTCCCTGGGTTGCTAACTCTGTCCGGGGGACCACCACTCCTGGCTCTTCCATTGCCCCCCTCCCCAGGTCCCATATTCCTGGCTCTCCTCACCCAACTGTGCCACTCCAGCTCTACCCCAACCTCCCCACCGCCCTCCAGGCAAGTCCTGGCCCTTCAGCTGCGGTGTAACAAAATTCAATTTTGCCTGTGTGGCTGAGAAACGTTGGCTCTTCATAAAAATACCAGCCCGCCTGCAGGGAGCGAGGTGGAAGCTAGACCACATTGAGGACTTTTATTTCCTGCAAAGGTGTGTTTGCAAGAGAGTAGTGGAGAGCACTATGCAGATGAGCAACCCTGTAAAAGACAGGGCCAGCTCCCCAGCAGGGGGAAAACGGGGTAGATCAAATAGTTACCCAGATTTCCATCAGCTGCGGGGCTGGCCAGGTGATGGTTAGGTAGGCTTGCCATTTTGCATGGATGGCTCACCTCTTTGCCAGCTGTAATAAACACAGGCGCTTGATGCCAACAGAGCTGGGCTGAGCTGCACCAACAGATGTGTTTTCCTCTCTGCCTGCTCCATTAGTGCAAGTGGCCTCATCTCTGCAAAATAAGCACATGAAGAGAAGCTGAAATGGCCAAGTGGGAATCCGGTTTGTATTCATGCTGAGAGCTGGACAAAGAAGGAGAAAACATCAATCTCAAAAGGGTTTTCAAGATTTGGACATTTGGCTTCATCTTTCACTATGTTCAAACACAATCTGTCAACTCCCATCAAGAAAAACAAGAGAGAGAACAGCTTAGCTTTTAAAAGTCAGTGCTGCCATGGCTAGAAAGTTCATGAAGCACATGGGAGAAAAAAGATTAGTCTGAACCCATGACTTGAACACAAATCTACACCCCGTATCCAAATATTGTGGGGTTCCTTTCTCTCTTGTGCTAAAAATTCTGGCCTAAATATTAGGAAGTGAAATGCAAAAAAAGCTCTTCAGAGTAGTAATAATCCTCCCACCAAAATTAAAGCTGAATTGTGGAACTTCCACATTCCACAGCTGTGTATGTTTTGTGTTTGAGAGAATTCATGGTAGGGTGTAAAGATTTTACTTATCTGAGCTTCGGATGATTTCGTTATTAGCAGGCCACAAATGAATAAAGTGGATGATGCAAAAATGACTGCCAATAAAATATTTACACCGATTCTTCATTCTGCTTGAAACATCTTTTATATGTATGCATATACGTATATGCTATAAATAATAGAAATGATGCTCATATTTTAAACTAGGGATGTAAACACGGGTCCCAACAGCAGTGGCAAATGAACCACTCACATTTTCTGATTGCATAATTTGCCTAGAGGATGGATACATAATTACACTATAATTAAGTATAATAAACAGAGAAAATGATTTGAGAAGAAAAAATTATCACAGCCTCAACCACATCAGCCAGGAGCTCTCTTCTAATTAAGTTATTTTATTAAACAAAATGTTTTTAAGGTGGGTCCCCTTTGAAAATGTACATTATAGCCCATGTAATGTAATTTACTTTATAAGTAAAACATGGCTTGTATATGGACAGATCGTATCTGATATAAGTCATGAAATACACAGCCACTGGGTCCAGTCCAGCCAGGTGCTGAGTCCCTCACACCCCTGGTCCAAGGAGCAGACCCTGAGTGCTGCTCCAGAAAATTGCAGCAGCATATAGAACAGCCTTTTGTTTGTGCTCACTGATGGGCCCTTCTTATGTTACTTACGTTTTTCTGATTTAAAGGGAGAAATGCTAGCAGGTAATTCTGATGTTGTCATCCTGTAATGATATAGTAGAGGCAAAGGACGAGAAAAGAGGTAGCTCAAGCTAGCCCAAATAGCTATTTAGAGTTGAGAGAGTCTTAAAACACTATTCCCTCTCAAATGCTTTTACCCTCATTAATTCTGCTCAGTGCTTGGCAAGATATGAAAACGGAGTTGTCTTTTACATTTCTGTGGGTGAAGAAATCCAGAACACTGGTTCACAGACTATAGGACGCGGGAAGATCACATGATCTGCTACCTCACATGGCAAAGGCCACCAGACACCCTCCCATTCATACCTCTTACAATTACAGCTTGTTTTTTTAAACACCTGCCTCCAGCTGCTTGGGGACTACAGGAGCTATTACAGAAGCCTTGGAGCATTCTTCTGAAGTTAGCTACTGCTCCTATTCCCCCTCCCCACAAAAAGTAAAAAACATTCAGCTTTAATTTTCAGCCATAAGATTTCTGTGTACATCTGCCTCATTTCCACATTTCTCTTCCTCTTGTGAGTACACAGAGATTGTGATCAAGCCAGCCCTTAGCCTCTCTTCTGTAAGCTCATTAGATCATGCTGCCTGATACAAATCTCTGCTGGTTTCCTGGCTCTTCAAGGCTCATACAAGCCTTGCAATGTTCTTTGAGAAGATCTCTGTATATCAGTGACCTGATTTCCTGACTGTTTACTCTCTTCTTCAGTTTCCAAGTCACTTGTATAGTTTGCTTGCAATGATTCAGGTTGTCTTTCAGATCATTGTAAAAAAAAGCATAACCTTAGTAACACATCCCTTGGTAGCTGCTAGGGATAAGATCTAAGAACAGACTTATATCCGGCATAGGAGAAAGCATCCCTGGCCAAGGAAAATCCAGGGAAAGAAGAAACTGTGTCCTAAAATATCAGTTGTCCACAGGAGCACAAGGTCCTTGAATAAAAAATGTAGAACATTATGTGAGAACATCTCCAAATGCCCAAAGGAGAGGTATTTCTCTAGCTCTGACTACTGCATGCACAGCTTATTGTGTAATGGAAAGAGCAGCATGGTGGTCAAGAGGAATCTTCTCTTGTTTAGAGTTTTCCACTCTTAAATGTTTGCAGACCTTTGAACCACAAAATGTTGTAGGTTATTGATGAGATTATTGATGTGTGTGGTTACTGCCTGCAGGGTGCCCCAGGCAGGACACTTAGGTCATCATGGGGCTGTGTACTCCTGATGACTGCTTCAGTTTCTCTCCTAATCCCATGCATTTTCAGTTGTATAGTGACCTGATTTCAACTAGGAGCTTCCACGAAAAATCACGTGGCAATCACAGACATTGTAAACTCAAGCCAAAGAGTCATTTTCAAATGCTTGGCAAACGCTAGACCACAGAAACTCAGTGTGTCGTAAGATCCTACTTGGTCCCATCATCATGGGTGGGAAAAAGGAGAAGGATTATCCATAGACCTCAAAGTGTTTTACAAAGGGAGGCAAATGTTGCTATTCCCATTTATTGGATAGGGCAACAGCAAGTTGAGACTTGCATAAAGTCACCCAATTAATCAGCCAGAAAACTGCCACTGAAACCCATATTCTGGTATAAACAGGTTCTCAGACTGCCCTCATCTCTGTAACATCTGAGTACCCGCCAATAGTACCTTAGGAGAATTTGGGCATGTCTACACTGGACAATACAAACAGCTGCCTGTCAATCCAGCCTCCTTCTCAGCCAACTGGACAAAAGCCATCTCCAGATGGAAGCTGTGTAGCCATGTTAACACTGTCCTGAGCCCAGATGCATGAACTCCACCACAAGTCAGGGTGAAAGCTTAACCCACCACCACTCTAAGTCAGGCCTGTGGCTTCCAGGGTGTAGCTTGCTCATGGAACACAGACAAAGCAGACAGACCTTTCTTTATTCTAAATCGAGTTTCACCATCTGTAGTGCCCCTCAGAGCATTTCCTCCTGCTTCAGTTCCACTGAGACTTGGAGACAGGGCACAAATATGCTGGTTATCTGGTTACAGCCTTGTGGCTCCTTTGAGGAAAGATCTGTTAGCAAGTCAGAAAAAAGGAAAGAGAAGGCAGGCATCTCTTTAAACTCAAGATCTACTTGTCACGAACAAGAGTACTATAAAATTGGTAACAATGACCTGAAGGAAGAGTAGTTGTTATTACAGGGCATTGTACTGGCAAAGCTCCTATACATCAGAACAATAATTCTCTCCAGACTTCTCTGCCCTTCCAAGGCATGAGGAAACATCAGTGCATTTAGCCTCAACTCCCTGGCAGGCGGCATCACTTCCTCGTGAGAGGCAGGGAGCTGACACAGCGATGGAAGGCTGTCCTTTGTAGCAGTTATAAAAGCCCCGTGTGACCCAGTAAGTCTGACATAGAGCTGAAGAAATGAGTCCTGCTCCAAGGAAACTGAAAATCCCAAGGTATCCTGAGAGCTTGTCCTGGTCTACTCATGCTCCCAGTTTAGAAATCCTTTGAGGGTTGCTAAGTTCATAGGAATCATTCCTAGCTCTGGAAGTCCCCATGCCTGGAATAGTTAGAGGCTGGGAGAGCACAGTGGGGATGTGTCCAGCTCTGCTCACCCTGGTTTTGCTTTCCTCCTTGGGCCCCTAGTTCTGCCAGCTTCCAGCAGTGGGCCATCGGGCAAGGTGGGCTTTGATCCCGAGCAGCACAGCTGCTCCAGTGCTCTTGCCTGTTTCTGGATCCAAATTCCTGCTGGCAGGGATCCAGCGGCCTCACCAGATCATCACCCTTCGCCTGGGGAAAGCAGGGCAGCGTGTAGGCGGGGGTGCTTCTTTGCAGCTTTGCATTTCTTGGGACTTTTGTGCAAAGCCCTGAATGACGAACCATATGCTTCATGCATATGCAGAAAGGGCACTGACGCTGCTTGAAAAAAACGGACCTGGTTAACTTGGTTATGATCATCCAGGAAGTTTGTAGCAGAGCTGCAAATAAAATCCAGACATTTTGCCTTTTGGGCCTGTGTCTTCACAACAACACTGTTCTTCCTCTGGGCATATGGGCTTGTTGTCTTATCGGGACACGTTGCTCAGCATGACTCCTTAAAGGGAAAGAGTGCTGTGAAAGCCACACTTTAATTCTTTGGAGAAAATAACACCACCTACATAGGAAAACCCCATAGCTTTTTGCAATTATTGCCATGCATGTATATCTTTCCCTCCCTTTGTGATCTTTACCACTTCCTCACCATATGTAAAAGGACTGATCCTGATGAAAATAGTCATGGTTCCAGAAATGCCACTCAGATGATGTTGATTTACCTCCCCAAAGGATGTGGCCCAATGCTTTTGGCCAGATTTTTCTGCAAGCAGCCAGTCACATCTCTCTCTCTCCTCCACCCAGAAAGCTGAGGGAAGTCATGTGACAATAACCTTGCTCGACTTCACCTGGCCCACCCAGGGAATAACTATTTCTGGACAGACACGGAAAACCCAAGCCTTGTCCCTTTAATCTAACATCTCATGCATGCTGCTAAGCCTAATGTTTAATTCAAAAAAACCCAACCTGAAAATAGCATTAAAGGAAGCAGAGGATTTGAACAGCACTATATTTTTAAAATAGACTTTCTGGAAAACACTATGTTTAAAAACTGACCCTTTTACCATGAGGTTTCTGAAACTATAGAGCCATCCCAAGCTTCCTGTGAGATAAGGCTTGTAATTTGGAACTGAGTGATGGAGTATAAACACAATTGGCTTTGTATTAAGAGGCAATGTGTAATTGTCTGGCAGTGTCATATTGCCCCCACTCCAGAGTGGTTTGGGGCTATTTGTACTGGAAATTAAAGTTAGTTAAGAGCAACACAATGATGAAGGTAGCTCATCCTCCATGCCTGACAGAAGGATGGTGTCTCAGTGTGCAAATCTCCCTGGGGCTTTGGAGATAAAAAGCCCTACTTATGAGCATTCATGATTCCCTATCTCCCACACTCACAAGGCTGTTGATTTAAGATGTAAGCCTGCAACTTGAAGTGTTTGGGAGGGCAGTTTTTGAGCTGTGGTGGACAGAGGTGGACATTGCAGCCTCCTCTTAAGTGAAGTGACACAAACTCAAGACTATTTCAACAAGAAGATCTCGTTCCTTCATATTCACTTGACATATTTCTATTAAAGGGATGGCAAAACCAGAGAGAGAAACACAGGTGTTTCTGTGGTGGTTTTATGCCAAACATAAATATCTGTGTAGAAGCCTTTCAGACCTCTTTGCACTCCCAGAGCAAGGACCAAATCTGGTCTGGATTTTTAAAATTTTCTTCCAGTTTGTTGGCGTGAAATCTGACAGCCAGGCAGATGTGTCTGTCTCGATCTTTGGTGTGTATCTCCTGTTGCACTTTCCTCTGTTTTTCCAAGTCTCAATAGGGGAAAGTGAAATTGCTGTCCAGAAACATTAATCACAGCATCTCAGATCTGTAAATTCTCAAGAGTTTTCCTCCTGGAGCACTGGAAGGCTTTGACCCATTTTCAAAAGTGGGTATAAAGCATATATACATAAGGAAAGCACACATACTTGTAGCATCTGCAAAAACATATGGTAGTTTCACATCCCACTAACCAGTTTCCTGGATTGAATACATATAAGTGCAGGCTTTGTGAGAAGTAGCAGTTTTTGAATGCTGGGTTTCTGACTCCTGTCCCTTAACCACAGTCCTTCCTCGACTTTGTCAGAGATACCATTTCCCTCTTAATCTGGCAAGTTATGCAGAGTCTTTCTGGACACTTCTTCTTGTATTGCCTTTTTTTTTTTTTTTGCAGGTGAAGCTACTCTCAGGCTCCCTTGACAATCTCTTTACCCATCTTTCCATTGCATACAGATGTGATGTGTTATTTCTGCTTAATCCTGAATAGCAAAAAGCAACCATTTCCAGGATCAGTAATTACACTTCAGATGTTTTGGGATTTTGCTGGGCTGCTAATCTATAGAGCTCATTGCAAATTTTTCCATCTAAAACTTTAGCTTAATGAAAGACGGTTTTGCCAAAGGACCCATTTTCCTTAAATATACTTTTTTGAAGCAGAACATCTAAAACTTTCGGCTGTTTTTTTCTGACAATGATATCGTATTTCCTGTCTTATCAACAATTTCTGTGCAAATATATGCACCTATCAGCATGTTTTCCATTTTAGCAACCAAACCCTAGCAACCAAACTCATGTCCAACAAATCTTCTGCTACTGTCACCAAAGCAATAAACCCTGAAGAATGGATTTAAGCAAACACATGAAGATAATAGAGAGGCCCTCCTGCATCTTTCTGAGCCCATGCCTATACCACTCCCATTGTACATTAGTTTAAACTCCTGGCAACTCTCAAGGATGGAGATCCCAAAGCTTTTCTGTACCTTCACTTTCAACATCTCTCTCTCTTTATGGATAGAGCTTTCCCAAACTCTTACCTCCTCTGTTTTGCTGCAAATAAAGCCAACTAGATCATGTCTTTCCCCATACATATAGACCCAGTGATCACTGTACCTTTTTACCATACCCCTCCCTTTCAGCTATTGTCTTTCATAGCTGTCCTCAGTCTTTTCTAGACTAAACAAATCCTGTAAAAAAAAATAAAATTCCTTACAAGGTCATGTTTTTTGAAACCTCTTATCAGTCTTGTTGCTCTCCTCCAGACTTTTTCCTGTATTTACATCTTCAATTGAAGCATGGAGTACAGATCTGTCGTCTGGGCCTCTCCAGCACCAGGATGATCTCCACATGAAGGGTGCTCTTAATACCCCTTCTAATAACAAGTATCTTTCTGGCCACAGTGTCACATGGTAGACTTAGATTTGGGCTTGTCCTCTACCAGCTCCCCTAGCATATTGCCAGTACCATGACCTGGTTCCTTACGTATTTTAATGATGCAATTTCTTTTTCATGTAAGACTATTTCTAAAGTTAATCCAGAACATTTAAAATGAATCCTCTTCCCCTCCCAAAGTTGGGGGTCTCCCAGCCTATTTTGTCGTTTTAACCTACTGTAAGAGCCCTGCCTGCTCCACCATCCAAACTGTTAACAGAGATTTAAATGAACCGTGACCAGCACAGACTTCTGTGATGGTACTCTCACTTTGACAGTGAATCACGCATACCTAATCTTCAAGGATGTTGTTCCAATCAATGGTTGAAAAATAGCAATTATTTCTGTCAGACAGGTATCATTTCTGACACCAGCAGCTGTCCAAAGGAGACCTGAAGCCAAGAGTGACACCAGTGAATAATAGGTGAATACCTACTCATCACCTGTACTGAGAAACAGGCTTGAGTACCAAGCCCTGAAACTACACTCTTTTTTTTTTTTTAAATAAGAGGATGGCAGCGAAGCCGGATTATTCATAGCTCTGAAAGCAGGATGGGCACATCAGTATGCCCCTAAAGCCAAGATGATGAGCTAATCAACTTTGTATTGTTAGAAGAGTCCCCACCTACGCTTTCACACAAAGGGCTGATTAGCTCACAGGTATGCAAAACTCTGGGAGGATGCCATCTTTCATCGCTACCAGAAGATGTTTAATATATGTTGTTGCCAACAATTAAGCATTTGTGTGTATGTGCGTGTGTGTGTGTACGTACACACGCACAGCCACTTGCTCTGGTTCCAGGAGCTGCACACTTCGTTGCGCTAATCCGCTGAGCTGGGGCAGAGTCCCACGCTGGGCACAGCTCCACTGCTGTGTGCTCAGCTGCATTGTGGGGGACAGGAGCACGGTGGCTACCTCCCTCACAGCCCAAAGGAAGATGATTTTAACATGCTTGTCCTGCTTCCAGTGGCTGTGACAGAAAAAGTTGCAGGCTGGAGAGCAAGAGGGTGAGGGTGCACAACTTCTGGCTCTATTGCAATGTCCTAGCACAAGAAAGCTGAAAGCACTCTACCATCCAGGTCCCTGGTGGAAATACTGAGTCTGAGTGCACTAAAACATACTCTTCCCATATCTGTGTGCTCCATATAAGAAGATCAAATAAGAAGCAGGGCTGAAAGTGCACAGAGCAGCATATTACCGCTTAGGCTGGTTGGTGGGATCCCCATTCCAAACCAGAAGCATTAGCTCAATGTTTGGAGGTGCTCAGCACCTCTTCCCCATCGCCACCCCATGGGATGCATGCGGGCACAGCACTTTTCTCCATAAACGCTGGTTTTACAGTGCTTCACCTCTGTGAAAATGTTGCACAGCCCAAAAGGGAAACAAGCAGGGTGGGAGGAACTGGGAAGAAAAGTTATTTGAAACAACATGGTCCCCTCTTTCTCCAGTGGTGAAGCTGTGCTGCTCACAGCAATATACGTGCTGAGACTGCATGCAGCCCATTGTTTGTGAACCACTGATAATGTATTTGTCCCCTTTCAATGTCCGTCAGCAGTTCTCAAAGTGCAATAACCTAGAATGATCTCCCTACATCACAGATTTGCATCAGAAGGAAGCAAAGGGGAAGAAGGAAACATTTGAGGAAGAAACCCTCCCTACTATGAGAAAAAAGAAAGAGAAAGTCAGTAATACATTCGCTATCTTCCAACAGTGTACCTCATCTCACGTGTGTAGGAAGTAACATCTTCTCGCTTTCTTTTTCTGCACTCTTCCTCCATGCTCCTTCCTGAAGATTTGCAGGATGTCAAGAATGCCCTCTGCTCCCCATTAGCTTAACAGTTATCTGGAAAAGAATATGACCAGAAAAGTCATTCATTGAAATGTGCTTTTGACAAACATGTAACAACATATGTTTCCCAATATGTTTTCTGATTATAGAGTGTAAGCGGTAGAAGCCACAGGAGTGCATCACAATAATGTATGCTTGCAAATAGAAGAGCTTTCTTTTATCTTGCTTATAAGAGAGACATCAGCTGCTGTTGTATAGATGATTTTTCCATCTGGGCCACCTGTATTCTAGGGAGTGGAGGTGCTGAGGGTGTGTGACCTGCACCTCCTCTTCTCAGAGATGTGTATGATGAGGTCTGGTTCATGTTGGGCAAATCAAGCCCCTGAGGAACTGAGTGTAAACTCATGCTCTACAGCTTGTGGGGTGAAATTATCCCAGAATAACTTTGGTCTATTGCTGACAAAAAGTAACTGGCTAAATCTCAAATGATTACACCCCTATAGGGCTACGCTGGCTTCAGAGAAGCAGTTATGGTTCTACCAGTTGGGCTCCAGCACAGCCCCTTCACCCGGTGGGAGCTCTCGGACCCAGCCCAACCACGATTGCTCCTTCAGACAGACCATGACCTCTCCATCACTGGCTGCTGTTGGCAGCACAGCACATCAAGTGAGGCAAAGAGGGAATTTGTGGAGGCAGGCAGCTCCTTTTGCTTCCTCTGGCTAGTACTTGTACTTAATGCAGAGCATTTTTACTTTAGAGAAGTCTTTGCACCAAATCACTTTGTCGTAATCACTGCACTACCTTGGTTATCGCCTGCACAAACATTCCCTTCAGATCAACATACCGGCTGGGCCAGAAATCACACAATTGATGTTTTGGTTTCCACTGCCTTATCTAAATCCAGTTACTGCTCAAAATGAGACTAAGTCAACAAACTTAATTGAACGAAAAGGCTGTGAGACAACCTAGAGATTTGTGGCTATGTATGTCCATGCATGAGTTAATCGCTAAGCAAACACTTTGCAACAAACATAGCCAGGCTGAGCAGGATCAGTTTTTCTGCGGCCTAGAAGCTCCCGACACGCTGGGATTGTGCGAGGCATTGTTGGGGCTGGCAGGAGGATTTAAACAGCATTGCAAACAATGTACCACCACGGAGAAAAGCTGGGGATGGACAATGGAGCAGGCCGTGAACAAACACTTCTGCTTGTTGCCTAGATTAGGAGATAGCAGAGACCCTGTAAGCAGCGGCCAAAAATAATTGCTCCCCTGTAATTGTTGCTGTTCGGATATGTGAAATAGCCCTGCTGGCACCCAACAGCTGGGAGCAGCGGGTTGCTTGATATCCTTAGCTCATTTGTTTCTGGGAAGGCAGCTGCCAAACTCCAGATGTCCCCAGCTGCTAGCTCTTACACACATCACAGGTTTTTCCTGGCTGCACAGCCATGGCATTCTTCCTGGCTCTGTAGTTCAAGAGAGAAAGGTATAAATGAAATATATGGGAATGACCATACTAGGTCAGACCACTGCTCCACCTTGCCTCTCATCTTCAATAGAGGCTATGAGCAGACTTTTAGGAAAGACCATTAAAACCGTAGGGTCGTAGCCAGGATGGTCTCTGCCGTGAAGTGCTGCACAAAGCTTCTCCAGAGCTGCAGGAATAAAAGGACAAAGCCTTACTCTGCAGTTGCAACTTGCCCTGGTAAAACCTGTGCCTCTCTTGCTCAGTTCAGAGGCCCTGTGCTGGTACCTGGTGCATCTGCTGTTTAGGTAGATTGCAGTGGAAATGCTCAGGTTCATGCCAATGGTCCATCTTAGCCATTGCAAGAAGGGAGGTTGAAGCTGCAAACCTCCTAAACCAGTCATTAAATATCTTCTAATACGAGATGACTTGCATACTTTCCTGGCTGCTAGTACTCCATCAGGTGGTGGAGAACCTGAATCAGGTTCTTCAGTTGGCTCTGACAACCTTACAGACATCTAAAAGTGGCTTTGCCATGAGCAGTATGAAGAAAGAGCCTTGCCATTTTAGCTGGGGGGTTTGAATACAATTTTGTCTGGAAAAACTCATCCCATGTTACAGAGAGACACCACACCCTGAACAGGCCACCCACTTGTCACCACACACTAGCTTGGGGCAAGGACATCTGGCTGTAAAAATGCAACTGTGGTGGTGTCCCCTAAACAAAAGACGATACTACACTGTATCCTTCCTCCCCAAGGGAGGCCACAGGCGCTGCTGTTATATTTGCAACCCATTTGACAGTTCTTGCCCTTTGGTGTGCCGCACAAGCAGACAGGACAACTTTTCTAGCAAAGCCAGGAAGGATGGGAAAGGTGATTAGCTTTGTGATCAGGTGCTGTGCAGCCAGAGTACTACACAACGTCAAAAGAAACTGCTGCTGAACGTCCAGGTTTCAGGATACAACAATAACACAGCACTATATTTCATTCCCTTAACAAGTGCTGAATATGCAAAGGCTCCTTTCCCAGCTTCTGTCTCCGTCTTGGAAGCTGGGGAAGAGCTGCATGAATAATTATTTTCAGATGCCATCCACTTTATTGATTATCTGAGTGGGATGAGCAAATAATGGCAGCTCATGCCAGGAGCAGAGATTCAATGAAGTTTTCTCCCTTTTGGGAAAAGCTGAAATAAAACCACCATATGAATGGATCATTGAAAACAGGCTGGAATATATTCCCTATAGTCATTCTGAAAGTTCAAGGGCAGAGGGAAAAAAAAAATATCTGTCTCTGTGTTCACTAGTTCACTAAACTTCTAATATCTGAAAGTGTTTAAAAAACCCACACATGCACCTTTTTTTTTTTTTTTTTTTTTTTTTTTTTTTTTTGCACAATCATGGAAAAACACACTAAGGTTTTGATTCAATGGTTTTGTTTTTCCAATGAGTCCCTTCCAGGTTCTACACGCCATCTCGTAGTCACGTCTGCTGGGTGAGCTTCGAGCTAACGAACTTTAGAAGAGCTCTCTGTGATTTTGCCACATCGAGTTTCAAGTATCAGCTTGCTGGAAGTGCAGTGGAGAGGGAGGGAAGTGGTGCGAGCTTTGCCAACACACCTGCACAAGCTTTGGGCTCTCCTGGACACTCTCTGCACTAATGATGTATAACCTGTAGAGCCTGGCAACACACTCACTGAAGACTATAACAGACAGGCTGTGCATGCCTCTGATTTCTAATTTCTTAAAACAAGTAATAAACTGCCCCCTCCCCCAACCCTGTGCTGTAGGTAAATGCTTAGGATGGAAACTGAGATGTGTTCTCCTGGGCAGAACTTCTATGAAGGTAAGGAACAAATGACAATTTAATTATGGTATTTTAAGTCTCTATAATTCCTTTTCTAAAGCAAAAGGGAGGAAAAAACGCTCAAAGAAAGACAGAGTTCATTTCAGCTCCAATGTTCTGCTAATTTTTCTTTTGACTATTAGAGATGCAGCTGTATCCTATTTCTAATCCACTTTCAAATTTGCTTGAATTAAAATCCCAGATCACTGCTGTGTTTTCAAGTTGAAGTGTGCATAGTAGCCAAGGTTTATATTGCAATTTCTGGAGTTATGGAATGATGAGCTCCATTAGAGGAAAGTGTGTTGTATGCCTGAGTCCTGGGGAAAAAAACCCCAACTGTTGGCATCAGTGTTATTTGGAATTAGAGCTCACTTGTAGAATAAATAGCTTTGAAGTTAATACATGGCTACATTTTACATTCAGTTCCAACCGCTGGAACTGGTCAGTATGGAAGAGGAAATGCTGCCATGGTGGAGGTAGGAATGGGAAATGCTATTTAATTATAAAGTCTAGATATTTTTGAACTTCATCTGAAATGTAAAAGTTCCTCCATTAGTTTGGAGTTTATTTTAATAAGAAATACCCTCTCTGACTAAAATATCCCAGAAGGACTGCTCTTGTTTGAAATACTTGTGCTTTCTCTATTGCTACCTGAATTCCAGGCTAAAAAAGCTGACATTTCTCCTCCAGCATTCTGCTTATGGCTAAATAAAAGGGCACAGTCTTGTTTGACTTTGCCACCCGGAAAACACCGTAACTTACATGAAGTTATGAATCCTCATATTCTCTCATATATCTGCCATGACAATTCCCAACTACTGCCAGGTGAAGCCAGCCAGCCAATATTTATGGAAAATGAACAGACTAATCATTTCCAATAGCGGGACACAATTATGATATAATTGCAGCAGTTTATGTTGACATCCAAGTGGACAGATACAAGCCAAAAATTGGAACAACGGCTCCACCCATCTACCACCCAAATGTAACCAAGCCAGCATGGTTAAAAAGAGGACTAGAAGACAGGGCTCAGATGTTCTCCTTCAGCTGTGTTACAGTACGATTGCCAAGTTGCCATACAACCTTCCTGCCAGACAATTTATCCAGCCGTAAACTGACCCTTGCCTCACACAAAGTTCAGCGGCTTCTTTCAGCATCAGCTTCCTTTTAAACAGAGCTAGAAGTGCATTATTGTCAATAAGAGTGAGAGATTATATTTTGGAGATCGGGTGTTGTAGGGTCATGACTTAAACCTGTTAAGTACCTAAAATCCAGCTAAGCCTGAGCCAAGATTGGCACTGTTGTGGTGTGTACACATTACTGCCAGCGTGGATAAGGGAATACCTGCAGAGGGGAAGGAAGTCGCTATGAATACAGCTGCAGACGAGGTGAGTGAGACTGATAGCTATTTACAAAAAACTGGGGAGTGGCTCCTTTGCCAATGAATGATTGAAAATCCAGAGATGGACTGTGAGGAGCTTGATGTAATGTCAAGGAAAACTGAGGTAGGTCTTTACTTGAAATAAATCAGTATAATGGTCCTAATGCTGAGCAAAATCTGCTAGTTTACACTAGTTTTGTGAACTAGTAGAGCTTTTCAGAACAGAGTTTCTCACAGGAGAAAGACAAGGTTTTTTCATCAGCAATATTAGAGTCAGTCCCACTCCACTGTGAGGATTTCCCTCATTCACAGAAGAGAGAGAACAAAACTATCCATGTCTGGGTAGGGGTGGTCCTGAGAAAAGCCTTAAAATTACCCTTATAACTTCCTTGACTTTCCCCAAGTTAGCCTAAATTTGACTAATTAAACTATTTCCCAAATTAAATTTCCAATAAATGCATGCACCTGAATCAAACACCATCTGCTGTTTGTTGATACATCTCTGTCACCAGGAGAAAATGAGTGCTGTTCAGCTTCAAGTTCTCACTTCTAAAGACAAGACCAGCTTAGCCAGAGTATAGCCTGTGTCTGCATCTCCAGATATCACAAACCTCCTCAAATGGGTTGGCTAAAGGGAGGAAGCTCTTGTGGAGTCTGGGGCAATTTATACTAGTGGAGGATCTAACCTGTGAACACTTCCACCTCTGGTGTGAGGACAAATAAAGTCCTGTGCTCCAAAGCATGGTGAGTTCCCAGTCTCCTAAGCTGTATGAAATCCCATTTCCTTTCTACTTGTGCTAAATGTAAAACCAGAAACAAAGACGCACACCTAAATAAACAGAAAAGCATAGGCAGCAGAAAGGAAGGGAGGCCCTAGTGCAGGTCGTACGCCAGCTAGTACAGAGAGATATTTTCTATTTGCGGTCCTTCGTATTAGAACTTGCCATATCATATGGATGAGAATGTGAGTGAGAGACTTGTTGGACAACATTGGTTTTACAAATGTCTCACAATTACAGAAACACCTGCTTTACATTATTTTTTTCTTGCTGGTCCACAACAAAATTCCTCCCTGGTCAACAGTTCTCAGCAGGCCTCATTTCTTCCTTCTCTGTGGATAGCTCAAATCACTGGTTTCTGATTCCTGGGCCACCATGAGATCACACCCGAACATCCTTGAGTAGGAGGGGGAATACAGAAGGGCACTTCTGTGCAGAATCATGCCAAAACGCTGTCTAGAGGACCAAACCCGCATAAGACTGTTTACCACCAGGTGGGTGAAGCAAGGCAGGAGGATTACCCAGGCCAAATGGACGGATCTGTAAGACCCATCTGTTTTCACCATGAAAACCTCACAGCCCACACCTATTCAACACACACCACTCCAGTCACCACAAGTTATTACTCTTGGTCTCCACCACTTCCTGTGAAGCTGTAATGGGTCTGAGACAGCATCCAATGAAACCAAAGGAAGCCTTTCCATTAACTCAATGGGCTCTGGATCAGGCTCAACATCTGTTTGGCCCTCTCAGTACACAGTGCAGCCAATTTATTCTTTATCCATTCCTGGGCCTCTCTCTCCAATAGTATCCATATTTTTCCTACTTATGGTTGTCATTAGCCACACTAAGCACCACCCCCAGAAAGAGACCATCTCCACCCCTTGGGCAGCCAATCCCCTGGTGTGGCATAGCTACGAGTGCTGCCCCAACCCCTTATCATTTCAACAAGGTGACAACCTCTCCTTTCTCTTTGTTCAGGTTTCTGGACCACCCCTACAAGCTGCCAAGCTCTTCCTACTCTTCTCTTCCCACCAAGGATAGGGGCAGTTTTATCTTCTGTTGTATGGTAAACCTGGTCAAAAATCAATGCAAAAAACAAACAGAAGGGTCCAAGAGCCTGTAAGACACCTGAAGAGCATTATCAGATCAAGGACAGGCTCTCTGAAGAGACATTTCCCACTTTGGTTGATGACAACCCAGGCAATTACTTCCCTAGCGATCCAGAGTATGATGGAGAATAGCCAACAGGCAGCTCCAGAGTCTTATATTGGGATCCAGAGCTAGAGTAAGAGATCTAGCAATAGTTCTCTAAACTGTCTGCATGAGACCATATAATCGTACACCATCTCAAGTTGGAAGGGACCCGTATGGATCGTGAAGTCCAACTCCCTCCTCCTTGCAGGACTACATAAAACTAAACGATTTGACTAAGATTATCCAGACACTCCTTCAAGTCTTATAGGCTTGGTGCCATGAGGGTTCTTCCCCCACCATTCGCATATTTCCTCAAGTGTGAATATACATACTGTGCCAGTTCACAGCACTTCAGTTTCCAACCGCTCCCACCAAATTTGTGATTCACGTTGCAGAGACTATGGCACACATCTTCTCCAGGTCCAACAGTGACAGCAATAGCAGTGGTCCACGAGGCACCATACATTCACTGAGCAATACACAATATTAATTTCTTTATGACTTTACCGAGCCCTTGGGTTCCAGGGTCTTTTTCACCTGTCACACATGGATTCCCATGCTGTGAAATGTGTGTCATTGCTAAGCAGAGCAATAGCCTTCAGCTGAGCAGCCAAGCAGCTTCTTGCAGAAGCAAAACAAGTCTCTAGTGTTAAATCTATAGATTTTTGCAATATTGAGCTGCAGATTAATTCTGGACATTGCCATTGTCTAAAGTGAGAATCCCATACAAAAATACCCCCTTGGACATACTCCAAAATCATGTGGGTTTGAAAATGTGAGCGTGACGCCTGAGGCCAGATGTGCGACTGGCAGGCTGCTGGCACCATGCATAGGCACATCTGCATGTCAAGTAGTTACTCATCCCTGCATACTTACCTGATAAAATCTGGATTGCCTAAAGCTGGTATTTTCACTCCAGTTTCCTTATCAAGGTATTTACCACCTCCTGTCTGTACCTTGCAGACTGAGGCTGTTAAATGCTCCCTTACTCTCTCTGCGGTACAGTGAGCTCAAGCATGTAGGAGCTGCCATAAAGGATGGGATTTCTAAACCCACTGGAGCACGCAGTGGGTGGCTGCTGGCCTGAGCTTGATAGGATCTCACCCTGTTTGTACCTGGGATGTTGTTCTTTTGATCCTCACCCTGGCTTTCTGCAGCTGGGGGGCTCCTTCCTGTGTTTTGAGGTGTTTGTTGTGGTGTTTTCTGGTAGTCCCTGATTGCATTTTAAAAGCTGTTGTCTCCCGTGGAGGGTTCTGTCCTGATGTAGCTGTTGCACAGCTGCATGGGGAGGATTGTTTGGGATGAAGTTATCTCAGGAACAGAAAAAGTGTATATGGCACCTCAACATATACACATAACATCTTTTTCTTTCTAAAATAAAAAGCAGCTCTCTGTCTCTCTAAATAACAACACTGAGATAGGCCTCTGATCACAAATGCAAACTGCCCTTGGAAACTTTGAGTAGTCCCTTTCCAAGAGCACCCCACACCTCTTCCCCACCCACTGCTGATATCGATAATCTGTTTTAGCCAATGGCTCTCACACCCTCCTCTTCCCGCGAGAGACAACATCATTCTGAACAGGGTGTCCTTGATGGCTCTGCTGTTCCCCTCCAAGCCCGATAAAAGGGGAAAAAGAGGGACAGGTTCTGAAACACAGTATTTTAAAAACTATTAACATCTTTGAGTACCCACTGGGGAAACCTGAGCAACAGATCTGTTTCAGTTTGATTTCACAAACATGGTAAATATTTCATCAGTTTAAGAATAACATTCGTGGAGATTGATCAGCTGGGTCCACATTGCATTGGGGAGGAGGCAGTTTATTTTGGAATGCTAATTCTACAAACAACGCTGTCCTCAACCACTCCCATAAGCATTACACTATAGGAATACAGCTTGGTGTCAATCAGACTTAGAAGGAAGTCTTTTGGCTAATTTCAAACAGATTGAAATGAAATGCATTTTGATTTCAGAAATGTCACCAAGTTCTTTTAGTTCAAAAAAATACCAATATAGAGTTTTTTTGGATCTCATATTAAAAGATTTTCTGACATTTCTGCTCCCTTTTTCATTGCTGTTTGGGATATAGGAAAAAAAAAAAAGTCAGAACTCTCATATGGGTTAGATTTCTAACTTACTTGAAATTTCTGTCTTTACATAGGCTGACTGAAAAGAGAGTGATCTTCCCATCTGCCTTTCCTAGAGCAACTGCCCAGCTGTTAGCAGCTTGAGCAAACTTGTTTAAATTTCACCACTACACCCCCCACCCCCCCCCATACACACATGGGATGCTGGAAAACCCTTAATGGGACCCAGGAAAAAGACCTCTAGTTTAGTGTTTAGCCCCTCTACGGTCTTTCAGCTGGAAGATGTTAGACTTGGATTTAAGGTTGTTGTCATACTTGACAGCATCCATCCCAGCAAGAGCACTCTGAACTCCACCAGCTGGGCAAAACGAGTCCTGTCCACTGGCAGTAGTGAAGGAGAATCAGAGGCCGGTTTTTCCCATCACTTTGGTTTTAGGACAAGTCAGCACTGAAATCAGAGAGATGACTGCATATCTGAGGTGGCATTAACTGGGCGTGATGGCATGGGCTTCAATGGGAGCTGGCTGCTGGGGATTGTATTCTGCATCCAAGCTATAACCTGCTTTGCATCCTCCCTCCTGCCAGAATTAAGACTAGCTAGGTTAAAACCAGCTTAAGACATGCCTACTCACTGTGGTTTCCCTTCGGACTCTCTTAGGAGGTGCAAATTTTGAGGTGTTGTGCACCTGTCGCAACCCCTGCCTGGGTGCTGAGTCCCCAGAGCATGGGGAGGAGCAGTCCTGAGAGACTTTGAGCTAGAAGGCCAGGAAAGCTCATGCTTTGCAAAGCGCTGATCTGCAATTTTGTCCCATCCTGCAACCTCCAAAGACAGTGGACGAGAATAAAATGCAGGGAACCATGTAGTGTGAGAGCAACTCAAAAATTACTCCTGTAGTGAAGAAACCACATAATATATTCAAGATGTCAGAGGTTAGCCATGGTGCATGTGAATCATGCTGCAAATACCTCACCTTTAACTTTACCGTCGTAATTAGATTACAAAGTTTTTATTACGGTTTTAAATTCTGCCTTTATAGGTTGCTGCCCAGCTGTGCACTTAAATCTGGTTTTATCACACTTTCTGAGCTCATCACATTTAATTCTGCCCCTACAATGCTGGATTAACTTTAAGGGTTGCTGAAGTCAGAAGTCACTCACCCTTGCCCTACTAATGGATTCACACCATCCCTGCACGACCCCGAGAGTGATGTGTACAGTAAACTATATTTATTGGCATGGTGGAGAGAAAGGGACTTTCGGGTTGTTTTGCTTATTTTCTCTATCGCTGTGGTTAGCTATCAGGATATTTGCACAAATTACTGCATTGATGAGATGTTGTTTACCTCCACGTAACAGCTTGTTGCAGTGAAATCTCAGCAGCACTGGTTTGAGAGCTAAAAATGAGAGTATTTAGGTCCACCTATTGGAAACAGATGAGTGTTGAATGATGTATATAGACCTGTATCATCTGAGGAACTGATCAGTTGTCTCCATTCAGAAATCCAGAAATCATACCCTGTTGTCACACTCACTCCTGACAGAAAGCCCAGACCTGGTATTTTATGGATCCTGTCTCTGATATTTAAGGCAGTCCCAGAAGAATGAAAACCCATTATTTTTTTAAAAGGGTGACTTCTTCGTTGTTTCCTATCATCAAGAAAGCAGGACAAGGCACAAATTAAACTTTCACCGAAACAACGTTCATCCCCAGGTTTTACCTCAATCTTTTTTTTTCTTAGACAACTAAAGATGAGATGAGTTGGTATTAGGTACCGCCCAAACAAGATGATTCAATGTCCTGAAAAATTCATCACACAAATGGGCAAATAAAGGGGAAATAATATTCTCTCTATTAAAAAATGGAGAAACGAGGTACTGATCATCTAAGTGATTTACATGAAGTCACAGGGGGAGTCAGAAAGGGATCTGGGAAATAAAACTAACTCCAGTGGAAAGGTCATTTCTCTCTTTCTTGCTGGGGAATACTTTGAACAGAATTATAACAGACCTGAGCCAGAGATGGACAGCAGGGACTTTAATGCCATGCCAATTTTTGACCTTTGCCATTCAATGACTAGACACAACATTTTTGGAACCCAGGTTAATAATCCTCGGCAATACACAACCTTCTCCCAAGGAATGTGTGGTGATTAGGGCAAAGAATTTCACATGGTCACAAAATATCTATCTCGGAGTCCTGGGCTTATAAAATACTCTATTTCCTCCATTAATTGTGTCCACGTGGAGCTGTAACTAAGTAGCTGAAACAAATAAAACCAAAGTAATATTGTTTCCTTTTAAAATATTTCACTTAATTTGTGGAAGAGGTTTGGGCTCATTAAAAATAGACCATCTCCCATGAGGGCTTTTTCCTTTTCTTCTCCAAGTCTCTCAACCAATCCCTAGTAATGTGTATAGCAGTACACTCCTCCCCAGCACAGCCCTGGCTGGAGCCACTCTCGTTTGACTCAGCAGCTCCTGTTGCGCTCGGCAGCGAGGGCAGGCAGCGCTTGTTTGGCTAAGCAAAGTGAAGCCTTGGTGTCTTCTGATGTGTCATTGCTCTGAGATGAACAGTTGGTGTTGCTGACTAAAATTTCCTCCTTCCATCTCCAGCTCATTAGGAAACTCCACTCCTTCCTCCCACGTAAAGATTTGGCTATCATGATCCACACTTTTCTTTCTTTTTTTTTTTTTTTTATCACTGCAACTGAAGGTGCAAGCAATGTCTATGCCTCAGCTAGAGCCTACATAGTTGAAGCTATTGTGTAGGCAACTTGGCTTCTTCTGGTGGATCTTAGTCTGTTCCCTAATCTTCCAAAGGAAGCTATGAATCGTTAGAGGAGACATCAGAAACTGCTGTGTCGTCAACAGACCGCAACAATTCCTTTCCCAAAGCTAATGTCAATCACAAAGCAGGGAACAAAGCACACAAGACATAGGTAAAGAGCAACTTGGAGCAAGGGCACTAGGCTGCAAGAAGAACCTTCAGAAGATATCAAATGATTCCAGATTCATGTTTAACATTTTTTTTTACCTTCCTCAGGATATCTTTTCCTCCTAAGTCCCCTCCTCCAAAAGAAGGGCATCCACAGCCACGATTCTCTCTAAACAAAAATGGGAGAAGATCCAGTGATTCCACATAGTCCCATGTGAATTCTCCCACTGCTGGTGTGCTCTGGCCTGGACAGTGCTTGTGCTGCAAGGCGACTGGGTCAATGCCAAGACCCAAGGATGGATGGTAGAAAGACCTGAACGATGGGGGCCAAATAGGCAGGTGCTTTCAGAAGTTACAGAAAGCTCACGGCAGAACTTGAGACCATGATCTTCTCTGCACTAGTATGTTTCACAAGGTAGTAATGCTCTGTTGGCACCCAGCGTCCTTCCCCTCTCCCCTACTACTGATGTGGCTCTAAATACTCATCACATACCTGAGATAGATGTCATGGTATGTATGCTTCAGCCCTCATTTATGAAGACATTTCCATTAAGTTGGATCCTATGATCCCTTTCCAAGTTTCTCCTTTCGTCTTGGGGACTCAGTCGCTCCGTAGAAGAAACTATGCCTATGTTACCAGGCAACAACCAAACGATGCATGAGGGCACCCCAAACAAGGGATGTAGAGGAGTTCAGAGGCTCCCCCAGTGCTGGGTCACTCCAGTTCTTCTCACTGGTTTTATTCACCTTCTAGGGGGGAAAGCCACATCTGGAAAATTACTGGTATCCTGCTGTTCACTATGGACACCACTGGGAACTGGCATATGGTCTTGTAAACTGTGATTAGATCTACAAAGTAAACTTGTTATGACCTTTCTCAAGGTCTTTAAAAACACATTTCCCTAAGTGCCATGATTATATTCAAATTCTTTCATTTTGGTAATAACACCATCATCCATGTTTTCCTCCCTCCCTTGCCCTTTTTCTGATCATAATCTTGTTAGGCACAATAAAAAAATTGTTCAGTAATTCTCTTTTCTCCTCATGCTCTCCAATTCTAGGCATGAACATTCTCCTCCCACCAGAAAAACAATATAAACAGCTTCTCTGCTATGGATGAGCTGAACCTGAAGTGTGGGGCTTTTCTGGACCATATTAAAAGGCAACTATGATCAGTCTTTCATTGGCATAATCATCAGTATTATTAATATTATTAGTATTATTGCTTATGTTAGAGCCCCCCTTAGAAACGATAGCCAAGATCAAGGCTTATCAACTGTTCAGATGCTGTACAGACATAGGGTGAAGGCAGTCCTTGCCCTCAACAGACTGAAATATATCTGACCACACAGACACAAACCAGCGTGCAGGACATCAGGTGAGACACTGTCAGCATAAGAACCAGAACCCAGGTCAATTAATCCTGTGTCACCACCATTGCTCTGCTGCCTCTCTTCAGAATTTGAATTCTTCCTTCTGCAGTTTCTGCTGATCATCAACACGGCCCTACCAAACGCCTCTTCTTAATGTGAGGTGCAAAGTCCAGAATTGCCATCATTCAGCCCCAGGAAACACTCTCCCAGCAACTGACTGGGATGGCAGTGAGGTTTTGCCCAAAGTCTTGTCCCTGCTGTAAGAGCCATGGGAGAACTTGAGCAGGATGAAGATTTCTACCCTGAGTATTCCAGATTATAACATTCTGCTCCAGGTAGGAACACACTAGTCCCGGGTGATTTCATAAAAACTAATTCAGGACCACCTCTCAGCCTGTAAGAGCCAAGGGGGAGAGTTGGACCTGATGACTCTGCAGGGACCAGTTTAGGTACTGCAGGACCTGGGAAAAAGGCATCTGACTGCAGCAGGACAACTCTGTGTGTCCAAGTCATTCCAGTGTCCTCTGAGGGACAATGTGCAAAACCTACATACTTGACAGAGGGCTACAGACTGCTTCTATCAGATCTGTAAACAATCATGTGATATTATTAAATATTTTAAATGTTATGATTGTAACAGAATATCCCAACTCATACGTTTCATGAGAACCAAAGAGGTTAAAAATATCCAGCAGCAGCTCGCTCTTCAACAGGCACTCTGCGTGCAGGTCACATATGTCTATACAGGCATTTTCTGGATCGTGTTTATCTATGTGTCATAAATGGAGACACAGACATAAGAACACTTGGTTTTAAGCATTGAATCACTTGGCCTTGATAAGATTTTATCTAGATAAAAACTGAATTGATTGACATCTCTTATTTCTTGGGTTTAATGAGATCGTAACTGCACTTTAATTGGTTTAATTACATAGTATTACAGGCATGTAATGTAGTTCTGTATAATAAAATGCAATGTAATAGAACACAGTTTTTCATGAGAATTATTACTAGTATTATTATTAGTAAATATTCTGCAACATGAATAGAAATTTTATTTAAGTAATGTCTTCAGGATTCAGCCCTCCTTGTATAACATACATATGAGGAAAAAGTGAAATATTCAATTATTTGTAGGCTAGGGCAGGATATGGCTTCAGTAAGCTCAGGGTCTAAGTTCCTCCAAGATGTTTAGGCTCCTAACTCCTGTTTCAAATTTCCATGTTCGCTGCAGAAATACAATTTTTCCTCTAGCTTTTTCCAAGGCTGGCTCAATACTCACAGCATTTTCACAGTCTATTTATTGTCTGCATTTTGGAAATTACTATTAACAATCACCCAGTGTTTTCCTAATATAATTGTTTAGATCTCTTGGGTGACACAATTAGCACCTGGGACAAACACTGTAGTGTGCAACTGTGTCTTTAATTATCTTCCCATTGTCAGCAGAGATGCTGTGGACCAAGGCAGTTACTATACCTGACAAGGACAGTGTATTTACAATGGGTGCTTATACAGGCTAATTCCTTATAAAAATACCTTGACAGAAAGTGCTCCGCCTGCCTTCATGTTCCCTATCACAATTGCTAATTAATATTATTGTACTGAAAATGATCCTATCAATTAAAGTCTCTTCTGTCTTAACCACTGCTCCCTGCCTAGCTATGCCTAATTAACCCGCCGCTGACTCACATACCGGGAAGGACGTTCATCAGCCAGACTTTGTCTTACTGATCTGATTTCCACTGTGTCGCTTGGTTTTACACAGAGCCCTCTATTCAGCTATGTGTGTGCCTCCCCTGAAGTACTCTACCCAATCAGTTTGCCTCTCCTCTCAGCAATTCTGACACTCAACTACTGCTGCTGATTCAGGGTTTAAAGTTATGTTCAGGTTCATGGTAAAGTTCTCACAGATTTACTTGGGTAATAGGGCTGACCATAAGCATATATATATTTGAAGCCAAGTCCCATCTGATTCACTCTGCCAGTCACAGTGGTTAAAATATGGTTGTGAGTGCACTCCATGCTTTTGGACAAAATTATTCTCCAGGACACTGCACACAATGGTTACAGCTGTTCTGAATTTTCTGTATATTTGTCAAACTAAAATTATGTTTATATTGCTTGCATAAATAAGACTTGATCCTTCAAACCGAGAATGGAACTGCTTTGCAGATCTGGTCTCCGGGAATTGTGATGGGGACTGGAAAGGACAGCAGTGAAAGCCTGCCATCAGTCTCAGAAGAGTCAGGTTCAGATAGTGACTTTGCTTTGTGCAAGACGGCTTGGGCTTGTAGCTAGGTACATAAGGATACAAACAGAAGTGTAATAGGATTGTCAAAAGGGCATTACTCACCCCTCAGGAGGCTGCCTCTTTTGCCAAAGAGCTCAGGCATGGCTCAGCTCAAATTGCAAAACCTCCACGTTCTTCTGTTTCTCATCTGTTAAAAGTGAGATAATTACAGAGGTGCTAAGAGGATAAATGTAGCGAAGTCTGGGAGGTGCTCAAAAAAAGAGATAGATGGGGCATAACTAGTCACTCCTGTCTCAAGGCATGCCTGAGCTCTGTAGCAACACAGATGGGGCCTCTGACCAACTGAAAAACCAGCCTCGACGTCACAGTGGCCAAGGGGGCTGGGTCAGGGCTCTGAGGAGACAGGCTTGTTCTCTCCAGGTTTTCTTCACATCAAGCTGCTGAGAGATGCTGGACTCTGAAACTTTCTTGGGCCTTTTCGGGGATCAAGAAATCATCAGGGTATTCCTGGAGGACCACTTTTAAAATCAGATTTCTGGTGTCCCTCTGTGCAACTACAAACATCAGCAAATCACATGGAGGGGACACCCCCCCACACCCCCTCCCCCCTACCCTGAGTCTCCTCTTTTCCAACTCTCCAAGAAAGACTAGCTCTAAATATGGAAGAGCATTCATGATGGAAGCTGCTGTTCACTCATCCCAGCTTGCTGGGCTGTCCTTGGTGATAAAGCTGTTTGCCACATGTTGCTCAGTGGCACTACAGCAATTATGTCAAATCAGCGCAATGGGGGAATCCATCCTGCCAATCCAGCAAGCTGGGGCTATGCAGAAGGAAACGAGATCTTAAGAGAAAGGATATAGTGTGATGAGCCTTTTTTCTTTGGGACTAGCTCTGCAGTGCATGTTACAGATTAAATTCTAGGCAAGTGCAGTGAAATCTTGTGGAGGGATGGCAAAGTAAAACACCCATGCACATGTGCCTTCTGGCAGATAAGGCATTCAGACTGCTCTTTCTGGAACTAAGCAATAATAACAAAAACAGAAAAAGGGAAACAAACAAAGCTTAAAAATTGAATGCATCTTCCAGTGTACAAAATGAATCAGCGAATCAAGCAGGCTAAAGGAAGAGATGTGGAAAAATCAAGACTTTTCTACCCCATGAAGTCATGGGATTCTTAGAAGGAGAGGAAATACTTATTCTTGGAGAAATGCAACGGTGCCACTGTGAAACGAAGCAGGTGGTCAGCACACTGTCTGTGCATCTTCAGCACCAAGCAGGATTAAGGCATTGCAGAAAACGTTCTACTGAAACCTGTTCCAAATGCACGCCAGGATCCCCTGGCTGTGAGAAGCACCTCTCCCCCTGTGGAAATCCTGTTCTTCCTCCTGTGTTTGGAGAAGAGCTGAAAATTGGCTAGGACTGACCACAGTGCCTGTACATCAGAGGCAAATACCCTTTATGGAAATACTTGTTCTTGTCAAGGACTCCCATGGGAGCTGAAGGTATGCAGCACCTCACTGGATCAGCACTTACTATTGCCACTAGTAATAATAATAATAGGCAAGGGCAGAAATAATACTGCAACATCCTCTCAACCTTGAGGTCTACATATGTTGAGAGAGCAAGAATTCCACAAGGCACTTGATTCTGCTTTCTTTGAAGCAGTGGATAAAAAGAGAAGACTGGTAAAACTTCAGAAGAACCATATATGTATGTGATTATATAGACTAAATATAAGGAATACACACATATTTCTTTGAAAGATGCTGTTCTACCAAAAGGGAATCACTTAGCAAAAGCAGATTGCTTTTTGACTGCACTTTGCTTTGAAAGGAAAACATCCAGAGGAAAAAGAAAAATGCCAAGAGCAAAATTTAGAGCATGAAGCATTTGGCTTTTTCACCTTCAAGTTTTCATGTAGATCGTTATGTAAGACTGTGAAAAGCAGGAATGGAGACAGCAGACTCTGGCTCACTTTTTGGGAGGGTAGGTGGAAGAGAAATTTTTCTTACGGGGTGATTCTTAAACCCTTAAAATCAAGCTTCAAAATTCCTTCTTGTCAGGGCATTTTGTTTGGAGTATTGCTTATATGTCTCTCTGTATTTACCCCCATCACCATAGGAGCCACATGTCACATCTCCTGGTGTACTAATCCCCACAGAACCCATGGCCCACAGGTTTGGAAACTGAAGCAAGAAGCAAGTAGGTGATTTTTGTACCTAAACAGAGAGCATCACTGACAGTGCTAGATGACGAGCTGTATATTGTGGATCTGTGATCTGCAGCTCTGTCAAAAAATCCCCTTTTCTGCTCTGTTTTGAGTCAGCCTGGGTAACGACAAGGAGTCTTTTGTTGTTGCCATTCGAGGAGTTGGCTGTTGGTTCGAGCTCTCGCACTCTCATTAAGGAGGCAGCGAGGGGGAAGCAGAGCGCGATCCCAGCGGGAACACGTGTCCTAGGTTGGCCCATCTGCAAAATAATTCTTCTGTGTGTCATCTAGGCCAAAAGCTGAGTCTGGGATCTGCTATATGGCTAAGTTCCCTCCCCACAGCGGCCAGAGCAAGCGTGGTGACAGTTATGGGGAAGGAAATTGAAATGTTTTGGGGAGTTATGGCATGGAGAGTGACATCTGTGGCAATGGGCTCATTAAGTGAAGGATTTGGTGTAATACATATTGCAACAAGGTCATATTCTCAGAAAACTAGGACTTGCCAGAAAAATGAATGAAATCAGCCAGGTTTATGATTTGGTTAGATTGCTTCCAAACTCATCTTTAATCTAAGTTCTTTTCAAGGTCATCACAACTGGGCTTGCATGAATCTTGGGCCCTAATCCTCATCTGGTGCAAGCTGCAGTGAATCCATTTAATTCAAGGGACCCTCGCCAGTTTACATCAGATTGTGGTTATTTTTAAGGGTAGGTCATTTAGAAATATGTAAGTACTTATTTCCAGCTATACTTTTTGAATAAAGCAAATAAATCTGAAACCTACCGGTATACAGAGCATCCATTTTTTTTTTTTTTTTAATTTTTTTTTAAGCTATGGTACAAGTTGAAGTACTTACACCATAATACAGGAAACCCAGGGATGTAAATGGCATCGAGGTCTTCATGGAGTATTCCCCAGTCCATCTTTTGCCACAAAGGGAGATCTAGAAGGATGCTAAACTGGTGACTGTGCTTAACAGCAGAGGCAGTCAAATAAGCCACGAGGAGAGAAACTGGAGGAGAGCAAAGGAGACATTGCTCACCTGCACCCTCCAGAACCTCCCACATCCCAGCACTGTCACTCCTCCTTCAACATCCCTGCATTCTCACTGGCTTCTCCCAGGCTCACCCCACTGACTGAGAAGCTTCAGCTCCCCTGAAATAAACAGGGCCCTTGCAGATTATACCAGATGAGGATTTAGCTGTGGGATTCAGACTAGCCCAGGTCTGACAACCCTGTGAAAGAACTTGGATGAAAGATGTGTCCAGAAGCAACAAAGCCTTGAACAAACCCTGGGCCCTATGTCTCAGCTTTCAAAACTGGCCAGCCTCAGCTTTCAGAACCTAAAATAGTCCCTCTCCAGATTGAATTTTGCAGCTTCAAGGAGGAAGGCCAGCCATGATTTGCCTTACTTCTAGGATGAGCTGGCTCTGAATAGTCCCCTCTTGCAAGAGGGAGTACAGACTTTGTGAGCTACTTTTGATTCTCTGTCTCTAGTGATAATTTCCCTTTCCACATCCTAATTTCTAGTCACGGTGAGTTGCTTTGCCCTCAGTTCCACAAACCTTTATCCATGGGACCATTCACTTCAATAGAAACACAGTCAGAAGGTAATGGATGAACTCATTTCCCCAAGAAGGAGAAACCATTCCTAAGTTTAAGAAGAAAAAAAGGTGATTTACCTGGATTGTACGTAGTTTGGTAGGTCAGAATAAGCAGCAGCAGCTCACTGAAAGAGAAAGAAAAAACACTCACTGGCAGCAGTTAGTAGAGAAATAAGCTTAAGACCCAGTGATGACCCAGAGACCAGCAGCTCTTTCACAGCCTTTTGGACTGTAGCCTCTAAAGACCTCAGTGCAATGGTCTCCAAGCAAGATTGAGACCTCTGGGTACTATCAGAGAATAAAGAGAGTGAACAGTAATTGCCTAACAAAGTACTGAGTAGGAGAAACACCTATTTTGCTCTATGCTTTTTTTTTTTTTAACATCCTTTGCACTTGAATAATTATCTCCCTTAGCAAAAATGGTGTACATAATATATGGCAGAGGCAAAACAGCTATATTAAAAGCTATAATTACTGCTGTTTAACAATTAGTCGTTCTATTTGAAGATGTTTTGAATAAGATTTATGGTATGTTTTCTAATTTTTAATTTATAATTATGGGAAAGAAACTTAGCCTTGAGTATTTCTCCTCTAAAAATTTTAAAATAATATATAGTACACTTTTGGTCTGTATAGAGGAATACAAAAACAGGAAAAAACATGTAGGAAGAAAAGGATAAGGGTTTTTTTTGTGTGTAAGCAAGGTTTAAATGGAATAATTAAATTTACCATAATCAATAAAATGTGTGAGTCAAGTTTATTGAAGTGGCTATTTCCCACTGCATAATTTCCCTGGGGAACTTTCATTTTTAATTCAAAAATAAAAAAAAAATAATAAAAAAAACAAACCCCTGAGCACTTACTGTAAATATGCCAGCATATGTGTGAGGTTAAGAAAAGCACGAGCCTACACCCAGGAATCAAAGAAGGGCTTACCACTGCTTTGACACTAATTGTAAAAGCTGAACATTTTCTAGAACCATAATCAAATCTTAACTGCCATGGGGGACTCATTCAGCAGCTTGCAGTAATTCTAATAAGATGCAGAGCCTTTCACCTTTAGGTCACCAGTTCAAACCCACTTTGGGTTGGTTGGTAAACAGAAGGTAAACTCTGAGTCCAGTGGAGTGCCAAGAGCATCTAGAGTAGATGCCAGATGGCTGTTGAGCAAGAAGTAGGAAAGGGTTTTCCCTTCCATCCCATGTCAGCCATGCTTTCCCTGGGATTGACATGGCCACCTCCTCTGGGGACTCACCTCATCTCCCTTAGCCTCAGATGTTCCCTTCTGGAAAGGGCATGGGACCCCCTTGTTCTTGCTGCCCTTTCTCCGTTTCAGCTGGAACTCCCTAGATGCCCTATAGCACCTACCACCAGAGACCCTGATGTTGCCATAGGGCTTTTCAATGGTTCTGTAATACCCTTCGCAAGAAAACATAAATAGCGATATCATCTTTGTCCCACTTCCATGTATACAATTCCTCTTAATTAATCGGTTCATTTACTGGAGCACTGCATGGAAAAGAGACTGATCAAACATTTAATTGAAAATAACAGGCCCCCACCCCACTGCCCTAGGCCGCACAACAAACAGCTCTGCCAACAGTGGCAGCGTTTGAAAACCAAAGCCTAGTCCTTGCCTTGGCACTTCACCTAGCTTCAGGTAGAACTTCTTGCACTGCTTTGAGCTGCTTGTATGCAAAATCACAACTCCAGATGAGGTCTCTGACACTGCCAACAGCCCCAAAGCATCTTAACTTCTGTGGCAAGCATGCCACGCTCTCCCTGCTACACCAGTACCTGGATGGGCCCTGGCTCTACCATGTCTTCCTTGAGGAAGCCATGAACATTTGTTTCAAGGTGTGTGAACCTCAAAAGACAGCTGTGTGATTCAACCAGCCTAAAGACAGATCGCCACCACCATGGACAGTCTCCTCTCTCCCTCAAACATGTATCCCCCTTCCCACGTGTGTGGGGATGACTCGGAGGCTACTTTATGATATAATAGTTACAGTATGCAACTCTGCCTTTCTGGCTATGATGATACATACGTTTCTGTGTATGAGTATGAGTGAATATAATAGTCTGAGGCTTTAATTGTGTCTCATATTAATACAGCTGAGAAGTTGAGGAGCTCTAAGGAACAATTCATTCATTGTCCTCTACACATCTGGGTTAATGTTTCCTCCTTGGATTAGTCTGTACCAGCGTGTTCCGTCTCTGCTCACCACAACCTAGCAGTGCCAATTTCCCTCCGTGGCAGCTCCAGTGACAGCTGTTTACTTGGAAGCTCATGGATTTGATATATGGGTGGCAGCCACAAATTAATGGAATACTTTCCAGATGCAATGTCTTTAAATATTCAAACAATAAGCCAAAAGCACTAAACTGTTTGGGCCATTTTTTTCTCTTAACTCTAAATGTCTCTCAGAGATGACGTGAACATGATTTCTTGGGGCAATGACCTGAACACTTAAGATGTTTCAAAGGCAAGCAGCTGCATGAGGTGCTGGATGCTAGACAATTGATGGTGCCATTTGACATCTGAAGCCAAGACCTGAAATGGCCAAGAAAGGAGAGCAGAATAAAGAAGAAAAAAAGAAGTATCGAGGCTAACCATTAGCAGGTTGCCTTCCCAGTGTGCTCTCGTCAAGGGCTGTGTGTGCTGGCCTGGATCCTTGAGCTCAGGTGAGCTGCACAGGCTCTGAAGAGTAGCTCCCCAAAACATTTCCGGAGGTTCATCTGGAGCATTTTAGAGCAACAACAAGAGTAAGCTGAGGACAGTGGACAAGGATCACTAAAATGCCTCAAACCTCTCCTTGCTAAGGCATCATCTAGAAATCCTTCTCAAACAGAAGAGTTAGTACCTAGCTCAGAAGTGGAGACCGAGATCTGCTCCAGGTGTGTCTTTCTCCCAAGACAAACCTTCAGCAATGGCATTACTCCTGTGATCTCAGTTTGCATTTTTATTAATCCTAATACTCAGGACTGGGACAAAAGTACCATTTGAGCGTGATGATCAGCATACAAAAGCAAGCACAATTGCTTTGGGTCTGGTGCAATTTTGGCTGTTGTCACCTTTGCTCAAAGTTGACAACAGGTCAGACTGAAAACTGGTGAAGTGTAATGGCTACACTGATGCTGTGCAGTAATGATTTATACCACCACAGAGCCTAGGCCAAGAAGTGTAACTTATTTCTTGGTCAACTTACATCACTTTTTCTTCCATCATTGCATGTTCTTTGGTGTTTTCTTCTTTGCATTTACTCCTTTTCTTCCACAGAAATTTAACATGACCTGGACAGTTGAGCTACCAGGATATGGATTTTCTATCCAGTAGTTAAAGGGAGGAACCTTCTTACATGCTTCTGTTTACTTGAAAATGCCAACAAACATGAGCTAAGTGGCCTTACAGTGGGGAAGGGCAAAAGACAGCTCCAAGTAACCCCATCTGAATTTGAAACCCATTCAAGCCTGAAACACTGCCTGTTTGAAGGTTTATCCTTTATTCCCTCCAATGTTGTTATTAATTAGAGAATTAATAGTCATTAAAGTTATCATCAACTTTACTGAACAGAAAAGTTCAAGTTTATTATCTAATAGGAGGAAAATAAACATCATTTTACAAGGGTTTTAAAGCAACAACAGTAATAACAAACCACCCCAAACTCTAGTCCACAGGCAGAACAGACATCTGCTAGAAAAATATGATGATTCTCCCACCCACCATCCTCAAATTTAGGGATTTGTGGAATATAGGCCTTGCCTAAAGTTGCTTGGCAGAAATCCCCATGTTAAGTTCTTATTTAATGAAATCATGTGGTAGTAAATCAAACACAGAAACAGAAATAAGTAAATCCACCACATCCTTTGAAAAAAGTTCAGTTTGACTCTGTCAACTCAAGTTGCCTGGGCAATGAATTATCTGTATTTGTCAATTAAAAAGTGACCATCCAACAGCCACCTATCTCTTTGTACAATTTCCTAATCTTCAGTCTCAATGCTGAGCTAAGAGCCAGCACAAAATGGGCAGGTCACTTGCTCCTTGCCAGCTCTTAAAACAAGCACTAAGCTGCCACATCTTCGCAAAGTCTGTGCAAATGGCCCAAAATGCAAAATTTGAGCCCTCTTACAAAGTGTTCACCTCAATGTTACATGAAAGGTGGCAAATTAAGGTCATAAACAACATGAGGGAAAATAGGCAGAAGAGTGGGAAGAACACCACAAATATCATGATACAAAAACCAAAAGGTTGTCTTGATCTAATACCTACTAAAGTCAACAGAATACACGGATTCACCCTATGTGGTTTTCTCTATGCCCTTGGTGCATCCACATGGTTCAGAGCCAGGGAGAGGTGCTGGGTAGACTTTGTCTTCTGATAAATTCATTAAGACTTGTCACAACTATCAGAACAAAAGGGCGCTCTCACAGGGAGAGCTCGTGAACCTTTTTCTTTTGACACTTCCTACGGATGTCTGCTGAATTAATATTTACAGACAATGACAGATCTCTCAAATTGTTTCAATTTTCTGTCTTATCTTCCCTCTTTTTCCCTAGAAAAGATGTATTTGAATTTTGGTCCCTAAAACCTCTAAGTAAAGTAAGTTCAGTGAAATTTTCATTTTTTTGGAAGGAAACATTATTTCCTCTGGAAAAATCACAACAACAAATAAACACTTATTGTGAACATTTGCCTTAGAGGTAATAAAACACGGATTTCACTCACTGATGTGCCCAAGAAATCAATCAGAAAAGACAGTGACTTTATAAACAAGATTTACAAAGAAAGTAGTCTTGTATTTAAAGATACAATTAAAAATGCATGGTATCAGATCCTGCTGTTGTCCCATGTTGGTCACGCTCTACCCACTGAGATTGCTGTCCTATTCAGAGTCGCTGCTTGAAATTTGGTCACTTGACTATACGTGGAGGCCTTTAGCTCTCTAGTATTTAAAGTAACTTTGATTTAATGACAACACATACAAAATTTGCTATCCTACCTCATTCCCTAACATTCTGAACTTCTAATTTAAGGTTTTTATTTTTATAACTGAGTATTTAGAAGGATTAAGATCATGGTTTTATGCTTATCAGTCTGCCTTGGATCTATTATTGTTTGTTGTGATTCAATGCTGTGAAATCAACATGAAAAACTTCTCAGAAATCTTGAGATTTCTCAGAATCCCCATTTGAATGACATTTCAGAAGATTTGACTTTGTAATTAACCATTTTTGAGGCAGTTAAAAGATATAAACAGCTCAAACATGGCATTTTTACAACCTTAATAAAGCCAAATGCAACATTTACTAGGCATGTATTTTAACAAAAATGTTGCTGTAGCAAAACAGCAATCACTGTGATTTTAAATAAAACCAACAGTAATTGTAGACCAGCAAGGTGCATGTTATTGGCATAAAGAAAATTCTCTCTTTGTACTTGAATAGGACAACTTGATAAAAACAAGAGATCACCACATGGGAACAGGTTGTAGTGCTTAGCAGGAACCAAAAGCAATTTTTCCACTAGATAGCAAAGCTTCTGCAAAAAGTGTCCCCATTGACCACGATCCCAGTGCTCATGAATGTCACTAAGTTTATTCAAACTGTTGTGGATTTAGGTAAAACCAATGCAAGGACATATCCACGGTGTGCTTCCACAAGCTAAAAGCACTGCTGTAGGGATCCTTCTTGGTTACCCTGAGCATCACTGCTGGAGGGAGACAGCCGCAGCTGCTGTGCCCTATCCAGAGGAAGGAGAGCAGAGTCTTCCTAAGGATGCATTTGCTTGCTTTATGGCCCAATTTCCAGAGGTGAAGAATGATATCAACTAGAGATGGGTGGTGTTATTTGAACCTTTTTTTTCCTAATTATTTTTCCTCTGTTAATGTCATAGTCCAGTTTAAAAAAGTGACATGAATTCTGAAATTACCAAATATTGTCATTCTTAGATTAAGGAATGTGTTTGCTTATTTAAATTTCAAGTTATGTTTGTTTCCAAATGCTTTTTCTTTCACTACAAAAGACAACTTCTAGAGTAGTGCTTTTGGGGCTGAACAAGTGATACTTTTTTATTATTTTTTTTCCCCTTTATTTCATTTACTGAAAAAAAACCCTAGGGAAAAAAAACTGGCTTCCCCTACAGAAGATGCTGTGCTGTTACAAGTGCCCTGTGTACAAGCTTCTGTGAATTACCAGTCAGGCAGGATAGACTGGGGTTAGGGCCCAGGCTTCACAGGTGCCATTTATCCCTTTTCAGAGCAAAGGAGACATGGACTTGAAATAAGCTTTCCAAGATGACTTAACTCCTCCTCCTCTCACAGCAGGAATTGGTGCAGCCATCAGATAGGCTGCAAGCAAATGCTGTGTAACTTTATCCATGTTGAGCTTCAGAGCGCTGCACACAAAGAGCATTACATTTTATGGCTTCTGCAGAATACTAGGGGATACTAATTTTACAGGTGCATTCTAGCAAACTGCAGTCCCTAATATCAGAATGTCATTAAAAATAATGCACTCCTTATGCCTAGGCAGTTAATTTAATATTAAATCAATAAAACATTTACTAGGGCTGGTCAGGGGCCTGGTTGCTGACAGCAGACTCAGCTCACGGCAACAAATGTCTCCTCACCCTTTGCAGACAGCTGCTGGTTTATTGTAGAAGACGTCTTTGGTCCTGACAAATAGCCTCCCTAAGCCCTAATGAGTCCAGAAATTCAAAACATTTGTGGGACATTTATTAGCAAGAAAATACACCAGCCTTTTGGGAGACTTGGATCAACAGCAACAATCATCTGTGGACCAAGTTTAGTCCAACTTTTGCAGGGAAGGCAGAATGACTTTCTTGGCTACAGGAAGAGATTGTGACTCTTTCCAGTTGGTTTCATCTCTGGATATGGAGACTAGAGTAGGAGTTCTTCTCTATGCTGAGTATTCACTGAGTTCCTGACAAAATCCTGAGATGGGGGAGGTCCCTGGGATGGGATCCATCACCATCCCATCTACTACTGAGCATGAGCAAATCACCTGGCACAGCCACCTCCCCCTGGAAAATAGAGAATTATGCCAGCATGCCTGATGGGTAATGTGTTATAGTGACATTAAGGGATAGGATTAAGGAACTGTTTTGATGTTTTGTTTTGTTTTTTTTTTTTTTTTTTTTTTTTTCCAGAAAAGAATAGAATAGAGGTCAACTTATCAAGAATCTGAGAATCAAAGTAGAACTTCTATAGCAAATGATCTCCTCACACATATCAAACAAACAAGAGAAAATTGGAAAAAACAAAGCTCCAAAAAGAAAAATATTGACCAAGCTCACAGAGTAGCAATCTGGCACTTCTCTATGAAGAACAGGCATTTTCGAGTTATACAGATAGTTTAAATGGTATTGTGTGAAAAGTCCAATTATCTGAAAAAACCCTGCACAAGTTGTTTCCCAGCATTGTTCTCAGAAGACCAGTACTGTCCCAAGCCAACAGAGCTCCAGGGACCCACGGCTGAGGACCTTTGCTCAAGCAAGCAGATTTGGGACACTGACTTCCATAAGAATGACAGCACGTATTGTTTTAGGCACAATCCTCCCAGAAACACTCCCAGCAGACTTGCCTGCTCCAGGAGCAAGGACACAGGTACAGAGATGGAGGAGTCTGGTCCAGGCAGGAGGTGTCTGCCTAGAGGACAAGGTGCTTCCTGTGCTGTTCCTAAACCCTGAGCACCTGGGACAAGTCAGGGCCTGGCCCAGCTCTGACTTGCCCTGACACCGCTGACGTTATTTGTGCGATGAGCCTCTATGCTGCACTTACAGGAATGCTTTAGCTGTAACCCACAAAGCCAAGCCTGGTCAGAATTAATATTGAACTCAATCCCTAGTAGCTTCCCTTAGACATCAGCATTCCAGCACATGTAATATGATGAAAACAAATTTCATGCCATGAAAGCAGAAATATGGGTGAGGTCTGGGAGCATAGTTAGGATGTGGTTTTCATAAGCACTCAGCACTGGCTTAACTCTGCTCCTATTACAGTCAAGGGTAAGAAAGCCCCATTGACTTCAATGGGAGCGGAATTAGGCCAGCACTGAGTGGTTTTGAAAATCCCACCCTTAGCTTTTATATAATGTAGAAAATAAGAATCACATGCAAACCTTCAGAGGGTAATTGGCCCATTAAAATGCGTATCACTATTTATTTTAGCCACCATTTTTAATGTGAAGATTTGTGGCACTGATAGATGCGGCCTGACAATAGCTGGGGAACGCCCTCTGGTTGGGGAGGGCTGAACCTCTTCAGGGAGAGGAGTGCGACGCCAGGGAAGTCACAGTGCCAGCTGAAAGCAACATGTTGATGTTGTTCTCCATTAAAAAAAACAAACAAAAAAGTATTTTCAAAACCCCAAATGTTTGTAGATACTCAATTTTTTTTGGGAAAGAAATTTCCAACAGAAGGACCAAAGTCTCCTACCTCCATTTAACAGCCCATGTTTATGTTCTTTTGTTCTTTTTGATTTATGATGAAAATATCTCTGTGGCTAGAAAACAAACAATTCTCTTCTTTCCCCTCGCCTTTAGAATGAACTCTGCAAAAATTGTACAGGAAAATGTAGACTAAAGCTTTTTTTCAGCAGTAGCCTTTGATGGGGAGGTGCCAGTGTCCTGGCTGGCCATCATGATCCTGATGGGATCAGAGGTACAAGATGGGATACGGTGTGATACAGAGCCTAAGGGGCAGGACTGCACATCAGTCTGGAACATGTTATTCACCTGCCCATGTTCCAGAAGAAGAAGAGTAGGGGGGGGAAAACCACAAGCTGTTCCTTGAAGGGGAGCTCTGGAGCATGTTACCATTTCCTTGGGAAGTCTCAATGGGAAGCAGAGAGTGAAACAGCTTTGGAGGGGTCTGCACCCCCAGGGTCAAGCCTGGGGGTCACAGGGAGGCAACCACCTTTGCCTGTCCGTGGGTGCGTGGGGACCTGGTGTGCTCTCAGCACAGTGGTGAGTCAGGAATGACTCAGGAAGAGGACAGACTTGTTCTCAGGCACTCGGGAAACTTGAACTGAGGAAGAGGACAACCAGGACACAAAGGCATCTTAGTTGTGCAAGAGGAGAGGCTGCTGGGTTTTTTAATGAGTACTAGCAGAGCAAAAAGCAGGCGCAATGCAGTATTTCAGGGCTTTGCCATCATCAATAGGGACAGAAAGATATAGCCACTGACCTGTTGTTTTCTGACCCCAAGTGCTCCAGCTGAACATGGGACCTCCCTGTGTCTTGAATGGAAAGTGCTGTCAGCTTAATCCCAATGCTGTCAGCAGAGCATTTATCAAGCTGATGTATCAGGTAGGGATAAAAACAACAAGCGTCCTCCAGAGCAATGCGGTTAGACCTCCCATCTCTTCCAAATCACTGCTTGTCTCTCTCTGCCCTGCCCTAGGCCCCGACATGCTGATTGAAAGTGTTTTGCTGATGCCCTGGCATCCGTTTGGCTCACTGCTGTATGCTCCCGTCGTCAGAGCATTAGGCCCCTGCCATGTAAAGCCTTAAACACACCCTTCATGCCAGGTCCTTGCCCAGAGTAGGGCTCCATGGGTCAGGCTCAAGTGCTCTTAGTCAAGCTCAGATGGCAGAGACCAGGTCTAGTCTCCGCTCCCATCACTGCACACGCATTTAGCATGAAAAAAGTAAAAAGTCACCACGCACAAGCCATCAACCCAGTGATGAGCACAGGGACTGGAGCCCCTGGAGGTGATGTTACCACCCTGCCTAGATTCCGGCTCCTCATTAACCTCTGAAAACACAGTGAAAATTTCTCAGTTCCTTGCTGAAACTACCCAAGGCAAGGAGACTGGGGAGCCCGGCTGAGGCCCCTGGCACCCGTAACCCAAGCAGGCTCTTCATCTGCCACGTGAGATGTGACCCCTGGAGACTTCAGTCTACTGGGAGAAAAGATGCTTTTAGCAAACATTTTTGCCATAGCAGACACAGGGGCTCTTTGCCAGGTTCCTTCACTCTTTACCCTGCTTTATTTGCACAGATGTTTTTGCCAAGACTTGTCATCAACTTGAGGAGGGGGCAATTGTAAAAAAAAAAAAAAATGACCGAACAAGTTGAAGAAATTGCAAACAGTAAATCTGGCACTCGCTAGGCTGAGCCCAATAAGTTGCTGAGGTTGTACTTCTCGGATTCAGTTTTAGGCTCTTGTAAATTTTCAGTTATTTTTAACCCACCTTTCTGAGCGAGCCTAGGAATGAGAAAGTAATCGTTTCATCAACTCAGGCTATATAAATCTCCTTGGGGTTTATTATTTGCTGTTTCATTTTACTGGCACAAGAGCTCCTACGAAAGTACAATAACCTACTCGTTGATTTACAACTTGGAAGCAGGCACACACTGAAAAACCGAGCATGTAGCACCTGAGGAAAAGTGTACCGAATTAATTGAAAAGCTTCAGGAAACTGGAATTCCTTGCAGTGATACTGTCACATGCGTCAGTCACCAGATGCAACTCCAATTTTCTGCTTTCATAATAAGAATTCAATTGATATCCCCAGAAATAAAAATCTGCAGCCAGAATAACAGCACATTTATCACGAGCAGGTTTAAACCTTAGAAGAGAACTGTGTGCAGCCCTCAGCAGAGGGGTTAGTAAGTGCTGTGGGTGATTTTTCTTTTTTATATTAGTGTGCTTTTGTGCATATACCTATACATACAGACACACAGACATATCTATCTCCCAAGGAAGTCTAAGCTTAGAAAAAGGACGTTGTCTTTGGAGAGTTAACTCGTGTAGCCTGACAAACATCACTGCCCTTGTTCCTTTTCTCTTTTGTTCTTCATCTCCATCTTTCTCTCTCACACACAGACTTTTCCTGCAGTCCTGAACTGTGCCATCACTTGCAGGGTAAAAGGGGATATTCTCCAAGTGGACTGTTGCCTTTGATTAGAAACACAGACATGCTGCAAGAATTCTCGCACAACGCTGCATTTTCCTTTATATGTCCACCCACATGTGCCCCAGCGATAACAAAGTCTGTTCATTGCCTTTTGGACATCTACATGTTGCAATCCAGACGTGAAGGCGCGGCAAAAGAGAGGGGTAGGGAAACACTGGGCAATGTTACCACATCTTTCCATTTTCTAGAAGCAGGTAGTAACAGACTTGCTGTAGAAGGAAATACGGCCAGATGCTGCCAACAAGAAAGACCTGTTCCCCCATGGGCTGTGGGAAGGAGGGTGCTGGGTGCAGCTGCCCTTGGGTTGCTCAGCCATGGCTTTCCATGTGCTCCCTGGAGGAGAAGACTAGGAAGTAAAAAAAAATCTGCATCTCTCCATAGATGAAGCACAAGGAATAGCATTTTATTTTGGTCCAGATTTAGAGGTTTCCAGCTGTTAGGTTTCATGCTAGCTTTAGTGGGGCTTATATTTTCTCAGGATGGGGTTGTGTGGTGTTGAATAAACTACAAAAACCCACCGTCACACCCCAGTTTCTAGACCTCCCTTGGATGCCAATATGTAGCATCCCTGAAAACAAGGCCTCTTTGCTTCCTATACTTAAGAAACAGGCTCTGCATCATAATGTGATGAGAACTTCTCAGTCTACAGGCTCAGTATTATACAAGGTCCCCAACAGGAATTTACTTGTCCTCAAATCTGGCAGGCACTTGTCTAATGTAAACATTCTCATGGAGATTTTCCATACATTAGAGTGAAAAAAACCACTTTGTTGATTTCCAACCAGTTTTAGGCAATGTCTGACTCTACATTCTCAGAACAGATAGAGTTGGGTTTAGAATTTTCTTTTTAAAAAGGACAGTTCTGCTTCTGGACAAAGTACAAGTGACCATTTTCCCCCTTGTATAGCTGAGATCTGTGATTCCTGTCCAGACAGAAACCACAAACCACAATGAAATTAGGATCCTCATTGGAATTTAAACTTTTTAATATATTTCTACATTCAATAATTTTAATATTTTACACCCACACATGTGCAGACAAGCATGTATCTATATACATTTGTAATTTCAAAACACAATATGTATTATAACAACACTGTCACCTAAATGGGGGCAAAACTTGAAAAACACAGATCCTTTCTGCAAAGGCAAATGACCAGTAATATGTTGTCTTCCTGCAGCTCATTCTGCAGCTCTTGCTTTCTGCACTCCTGTTGGTGGCCCCAGCAGGAATCATATCCTGATGTCACCTGGCAAACAATACGGCACAAATCTGTTTTCCATGTATTATATTGTAACTAACAGACCACTGACAGCCATCAGGATTTCTCCTGAACCAAGGGGAATCCTTGCACCCAAATGCAATTCATAATTGAGACCACCACCATGAGCACCAGACCCAGGGGCCACTGCAGGCTTGCGCCATGGCTTCATGGGAGAGCCAAGATCTCCTGACCAGAGCTTGAGACCAACAGCAGCATGTCTGCAACCCCAGCACCTTCCACATCAGACCATGCTTTTCTGCTGCTAATGCACACATCCCTGCATTTGCTCTGAGTCTATACCAAGCTGAGATTAAAAAAACCCCACAAACCAGAAACCCACCACCAACCAAAAAACCTGTAAAAATTATAGCAGTTTAATTATGTCAGCTAACTTATGTCCTGTCACCTTATTTAAGGCTTGTCTCTGTTGGGAGCATACATTATACTGGAAATGGTTTACTCCAGAACACAAGAGACCAAATTACTTCTCAAATTTGTTAGACCTTTGATATGGGCTGATTTCTCCCAGCAAACCCACTCCAAAGCCACTTACATGTAACACCACTGGCATAAAAAGCCACCTTGGAAAGTGGCCCCCACTCAGCCCTGCCAGAGGAATACCAAGACAAGCTACAAAGCTCCCTCCTGGTCACAAGGGCTTAGCAAGCAACATCACTCTCCTGCTACACATAGGGAGACTTCTCCCATCAGCTGCTGCATCAGTGAGCGAGCTGTGAATCATTCTTCCTACAGCTACTGAAGAACTAAATCTAAGTTTGCCATGTGTTTCAGATGATGTTTGGTACTTTACATAAAGTGGCTCTCATCTGAGACTCTTTATTTTTCTTTTTCTAATAATTTGCCCAGATTTCACTGATGCCTGTTTTTCACGAGGCTAAATGGGTGAGATTTCAAAGGATATCTTGCAGGAAAAATTGATCTACAGGAGACTAACGAAGTAATCCCATGGAGGAGTGGCAAGCACCCATAACACTCCACACTCCGCAAGAGCAGCCAGTCCAATGAGTCAGTACAAAGCACTCTCATATTAACCTGCCTCTGAAGTTTAGGTAAACTTCCTGATCACTTAGACTTTCAATTTATTTTTGGGGAACTATTTGCACTAAGTGGTTCAAGATGGATTACAGTTTAACTGGAAGCTTGGGAATAAAAAGATGGTCACAGGAAAGCTGGGTTCAATTCTTGCCTCTGCCACAGACTTCCTGTATAAATCTGGATGCACTGCACCGGGAGGGGGGGGGCAGTATTCACCCATCTAACTCAAAACATTTAATTTCAATGCCTATATTAAGAGCTCAGGCTTGCATTATAGCCAGTGAAGTGAGCTAGGCTGGGGTAATTCAGAGCACTTCTAGGAGTGGTGCACTCATCGACCACATAGGGAGCATACACTCCCAAATTAAGAGCATAAAAGCAGACTGCTAAACCACCTCTAACCTTCTGACATCCTTGGGGCTCAGTTTCTCACCTGAGAAATATGTTCTAGATTAGCGACATGAAGAAAGTGGTACCCAAAATGAGCTTGAGCACTAGTCCCCTGGCACAGCCACGCAGGAGAGATGCAGGAGACACACCAGGGAAGACTAATTTTCTGATTAAGATTTTTTCATTGGTATCTGTGATTTATCTACTCTCTGATTAAAAGAAAACCCAAACCAACTAACTATAAATCTGTTTTTCCCCTTTTTTCTCTCTTGATGGTTCTCCCTGTGACCTTGAGAATGCAGTGTGACTGCAAAAGTACTTCTGGTGACATTTGTGAAAATACCATCACAAGACTTCTAAGCTTAATGAACAGGCCCCCAAAACTAAACATCTTCCCCAGCAGTTTTTTTCAAGTGAAAAAAGTAGTCTGTGTATGCTACTGAAGAAAATTCAAGTTCTTTTATTTGAGTATTCTTCTCCAGACATACTCTAAGATTTTTTTTTGTTCACCTTTAATACTGAATGACTGAAAATATTCCTTTTTACATCTCTAGAATGAAATTATTTGCGAACATTGATTGAAATGCCTAAGAAGAGAGAACAACACGGATAAGCATCCAATATTGTGTAAGGAATTTTAATATGCAAGGCTTCATATGTATCAGATTCAGCTCTGAACAATAAACATGTTGAACATGTTGTGCATTCCTGGGGTGCTTTTTTTTTTTTTTTTTGTAGAGGGCCTTTGTTTTTTAGGACTGTAAACTTTCCCTTCACAAAATGTCTCATTTGGGATTGATGCTAATATCAGCATCTGAAGATTGTGCTACTGAGCAGCTACTCAGAATCCTGCAGTGATAAATTAAACCAGAGGAAACGGATCATTTCTACTATCAGGGTCACTGTTGCCAACTCCTAACAGGGCAATTGACTTGTCAAGTTGTCTCTGAAAGCCCAAGATCAGATTTCATTGCCTTTCACATTTTTTTCAGAATTGTATACAAGGGTCTCTGAGCCTGCCTCTCACCCAGCACCTTGGGAAATTCCAGGCACCAATCCTGCTCATAAATTACAGGGGAATAGATGAGGTGAGTCTCAGCATGAGACTCTCCTACTGGAGCAACTGTATGGAAATTTTAAATACAAGAAAAGATACAATAGGGATGTGCATGTGAACAGATGGGGATTTGCTTGTGTGTCATTATAAGACATGAGCAAGATCTTAAATGGTGAAAGGTCATTTGGAAAAGCAACAGAACACATCTAGCATCAAGGAGAGAAGAAAAAGCAAGCTCTGACACTCTGAGGCTCACTGTATTATTCTGAGTAACAATCAAATGCACCTGTTAGAGAAGCAAGACAATAACCGAAAGCAGATCAAACCCACTAACATTTCCCATTTACATTTTTATGATTTTTGTAATATAGACTTATAAATATATGTAGTAGTTAAAAACCAGAACAAAACCAGTACTGTGTAACAGTACTCACTCTGCAGAGGAAACGTCCTCCATTTTAAATCAACTTCCAGGCTAGAAGAAATAGGTACAGCAGGAAAAACAACTTGCTTGAATATCACATCACAGTGTAATGCCAAAGAGGAGAGGCGAAGCCATTTCAAGTGCATCGCTGTAATGCTTGGGTCATGCTGCTACCCAAATTAGAGTTTCAGTTTTCCAAAAATGTTTTGGAGTAGTGCAGAAACTCAAGTGATCACTTAAGGGAAATGCCACTATTATAAAAAATGCTCTTGTTCCAAAACCAAAATTGGTCAGTGGTCAACTAAAAGATTTCTTTTGTTGTTAAATATTTCTTTTGGTGGGGGTGTTGCTGCTGCTGCTGCAATTAAACTGAAAGTTTTCTATTATGATGTTAACTTCCTTGTTTTTATTACTGATTAAATAAATAGTTCAATTTCTTTTTTTCTTCCCCCAGAACTAAGCTGCATCCATTTTTCCATGGAAGACCTCAGTTTCAATGAAATTAATTTCTGGAGGAAAAATGTTCTGTTGGAAAATAGTGACCAACGCTTATAATTATGGTTGAAAATCCAAACACACCCAGATGTACTGTAAGACCTTGTTATCTTTGGGATGTCTGAGTTTTTGTGGCATCCTCATATACAACCACGGCACTTTGAACAGAGAAGGTGAACCAAGAATATGCGTAGGGAGTTCCTTTGCTTGGCCCTGCAAGAATGCCTCTTCCCTCCACCCCCAAAAAGGCCACTTTTCCTCCCAATTCCATGCTCTTTACCACCTCACCCCCAGTTTACCCTCTTGTCATTTCCTCTTGCCCTCTTCCCGCTGTATCACGTTTCCAGTTCAGAATCTGTAGATCCACAATTGTTTAAAAAGCAGCTCAAACTTCCAACTTATAAACATTGCTTCCTCTGTCTCCTGAATTTATTTTAATAGCTGATATTTGAGCCCAGGGGATTGTTTTAACTAACACTGTATAGTCAGAAGGAATCACTTTCCTACAGGCTACCTCTAGGTCAATAGCATGAGGCAAGACCCCCTCACATTTCATTACCCAGGGATCAGATCCCTTTTCCCAATCCATCACTCTGAAGCTTGTTCCTCCTATTCCTCTCAGATTTGCCTGTATGATTCATGCGGTGCCAAATCAACAGTATATTTGCTTTTTTCTCAGTTCATTGTTTTTATTTGCTTACATGTTCTCTGTCATAGTTCAACTCATAAATCAACACTGGTTTATTTTTTACAAAGCCATTGAAAGTTTGAGCCAATTTCCACTGTTATGAAAGACTCCCAATACTACATGTCCTTTAACAGGTGGAAAATGTCTTAAGAGGCTGTTTGGATGGGAATGATTTTCTTACTTAAAGACAAAGTAGTATTTATTTATGACTTAATCTAATTCCAAAACAAAGTAACAGTTCCCTGCACCAAATTATCTCCTTATGATGCTATCCCACTAACATATGGTTTTATTATTTAAATAAAAATATGTAGTATTGAAACCATTTCTAGCTATTAAACTCGTGTAACTGATTACAGTGAAACAATGTTCCTGAGACACTTTAACAGACCATTTTCCCTTAAGACAACTGCTAAGTGTCTGTCCTAGCTAAATATGGCATTATAAAAGCAAGCAAGACTCAAACTTCCCTCTCCAACCTTTTTACTTAACTTTTACTTTTTCGTTCAGAGCGAAGAGCTGTTGATTTACTGGGTTATCAGTGGAACAAACCCACTCCTTTTCTGGTAACCTAGACTTGGAGAAAGAGAAACTGCAAAGAAGAACCCCCAAAGCTGAGTTCTGTGTGCATTATTACCAAGGTCAAAGCTTGGCTCAGCAAGCTAAGCCCAGACAGCTCCTGCTAGGGACAAGGCTCACCTATCCCACCTGGTCAAGTACAAAAGTAAAACAAAGGAACCTGCCTGTGCAGCTATATCCCACTTCTCTCCCACTAGCTCAAATATCTATTGGAGGGCAACCTGCTGTTGTGAGTGACAGGTCTCTCCCCATCCTGATGGCTGGACAGGGCGGTTCTCTCCCCACAGCTCCATGCTGCAATGGGATACAATCCCCAAGACTATCTGGTGCCTCTTTCCTCTCCCTGGCTGACTTCAGCTCTCCGCTGTCAGCCAAGTGAACTGCTTCAAGCCTGTGCACTCCTCTAATGTTTCTTCCTTGCATGAATGACATTAGCCATTGGGAAAAAAAATCTGCTTCTGGGTTAGGACACTGAGGATTTTCACTGGCAGCTTGGATGACAACCATACGCTGCAAGTCAACAGCTTCTGTGTCTACAGAGCAGGAGGAAGAGTAAACCAGGTTGTAGCCCTGATGGCTCCTGCTTGTAACTGCAGCTCCTCTCCTTTCAGAGGGGTCATCCACACCTCTTCCCACCTGGCATCAGAAATAGGCCCTTGAAGCGTTGTGCCTGCAAGAACAGCAAGTTTAAAACAGAGATGACCTACCTTGCTAGGATAGGACAAAGATTTTTTCCCTGCTGCCAGAGCAGGCTCAAAGCAGAAAGTCCAGAAGTCAGAAGTTTCTGATGTTGCCAAGCTCAAGCTAATGTTGTACTATTGGATTGAAAATAAGTAAGGTCGCAAGATGACTTTGAACATGCTGAGAATCAGTTTTTACTGAACATATAATGTTTAATGCATTGAAAATATTTCCCATTGCGAGTTCTGATGAAAACCTTGGCAATTTTGTGTGCTGTGAAAGTTTAAAAAAATAATTTAGAATAACTGAAATATTTAATTTCTGTAATGTTTCAGTAGGATTTGGACTCACAACCATTTTCCAATATTTTTACTACAATGAGAATGTCTCTGTACAGGGTATTGTTTTAGATGGGAAAGCCATAACATTTACCTGAAAAACACCAAAAACATTTGGTTTGACAATTTTGAGTTTTGCTACCTTGCTTTCTCTTCAGATGAAAAATTGACTGAAACTGACCCTTTCTTGTATGACGTTTCAGATTTGACACATCAGCATTTTCCAACCACAACACATTTACTTTGAAAAAAATCTCAACCAACTTGGACAGTTGCTATGAACTTGTGCTCTCTGCTTGTTCCCTTCCAGCTCTGAGATCACTAGGGACAGATCCAATACTAGGTTTCTGCATGCCAAGAATCCCTTTGTCCCACACACAAGCTGCCAACTTGCAGAAAACCCACTTCCAAGCCTTCTACTTGGAGTTTGCAACCTAGTGCTGTCCTTCAAGCCTTTACAAAAATCCCTGAATTAATCTGCTGTAAAAGCATTAGAAATAGTTTCTTCTTCCTAACCACTGGTAAAATGTCTGAAGAATCTCAAGCTCTAAGTTCAGATCAAGTATTTGTGACATCACATAAGTTCATGCCGTTTAATAAAAATGGCAGGAAATAAAATGGAAAATTTAAAAAGCAGGTTAAAAGCCACCATCTATTTCCTTCACAAAAAAAAAAATCAACACACATTCTGTGGTAAGTTTTCATAGGTTCGGTTCCTAAATTGTTATATATGTCATTATACTATTCCTCCTCAATGGGATGAGTGAGAGGCAGCAGGTAGAGGTGAGACCAGACACCTTCAGATGAAGACAAGGGTATTTAGCAACAAGAGCAAATAGCCACCAGCACAGGATTCACTGCCACAGGCTAGTAACTTTACATCTCCTGAAGCAAGACCACGGAGATGTTTTCTGGGCAGTGCACCATAGTCAAACACAAGCCTCGTGCGCCAATGCCTAATGAAATTCTGTAGGCCAGAAATACACATTGTCCAGCTAGCTATTTCCTAATGTTTTAAAATGTATTATTTACTTCTACTTTCTGTTTACCAGAGAAAGAAGCTAACTCTCCCCATAAATCTTAATTAGATGAGTTTAGAACGACTGGAAAAAACAATCACATTTTTAGGCACACAAGCCTTTCTTATGTGGGCCCCAAAACTGTTCCAGCTGTACGAGTTGACCTAACAAACAAGATTACCTTACCTGCAAGCTTTGTCTGCCTTATGCCCATAGACAGTCCAGGCTACCACAGCGCCACTGCTTTAACTGCGTATTTATACATTCCCGGCACAGCGAGACTTTAAGCTTAGTTTTTACCTCTTGAAGTGACAACATATTGGAAGTAATTAAAAAAAAATACAGATGGTCACCTTCAATTTGTCCCTTTCAAACCCTTCCCTACTGGAACTAAAGTTATATAAATCCCATTAAGAAGAGAGCTAAAAAGTTTTAGATTTTTATACATTTATCTAAAAGACTGGATTATTTGCTACAGCCCAAGAAACACACCATGGGATGCCAATGGTGGCCATGTACCAGGGTCTGAGAATTCCTGCTTGCTGCCATGAGAGAGACGTTTGTTGCAATGTGTACAGGCCCATTATTATTAATTTCCTCCAGCTTCTGAACAATTTTTGAATTATTCCTCCATTTTTTAAAGTGATTTATGGGTTATAGGGAGAGAAAGAAGTACATAGTCCCTTCCCTTTCATTCCATTTCAGCATGTTAATTGCTCATTGTCTGTAATTGGAAACAAAGTGCATTCCTGCTTGGATCACATAAAGACAGCTGCCCTGATGTGACTTGATGTACAATAAACTGCCAGTGTGGTACTGTGAACTTCCTTGTTTTAATGAAGTTAACATACATGGATTTTGAAATCCATGGAAGCATGTCTAATGGGCACTTCTAGATGAAGAGATTATTTAAGTTTCTGCTTTGAGAACATTTTTCTTCTTTGGAGGTGTGCATATTAAGGCAAAGACCTGCTCACTGCCTTAATATGCCTCACATAAGCATCCCCCAGATCTCACCCCTCTAGTTTAAAGTCAAAGTTTTGGGTAGTACTTTACTTTTTCTATGTCAAGGCAGGCCCCAGAATTCCCTTAGAAAGGAAGAAAGAAAAGTAAAGAAACATAAATGACTGTTTCTAAAATACAGAGAGTTTTCTACTTCAGCAGGCTTATCTCTGTTCCTATGCCTGTGTAAATGCAAAGGTGTAATACAACCACACAATTTTATTGGCTTGACAGCCAATTTCCCAGGCTATAACTTGCCTTTAGGAAATGTGGCTAAGAAAGCCAGGAACAGTCCATTAACTTCTCCATTGCTGTGAGCAAGCAGGAAAGTGATGGTTCCCACAGAAAATAAAAGATTCCTCACTTCATATCTGGGTTCAGTTTTAAGTAGGTTCCCATTTGACTAAAAATCTTGCTTTTGATTTTAGTGGGAACTATTTATAAAGCCCACAGCTAAATGAAACTTTTCTAGTAGTTTCTGAAGAAGTAAAATAAAACCAAGTTATTTTGAGTCAACCTTTCTGGAGAAAAGTAGGTATAGAGAAGTCTTCACAATGAGTATTTGCAATGGGAAACTGAATCCCTAGAAGGATCCTAGGCTCACGTAGGGAGCATCTACACAGGGGGAGAGGCATTCAAGGGCCCACAACCTGTCTTTCTTTGCCACACAGGTTAGGCTCAGGGATTTTGCCTGAAGCAGTGTAGGAAAAGCACAACTCATTTCTTCTGCTAGCAGGTTCGTGGAACTGCAAACCTCCAGCAGTGAGTTGGAATAAGCAGCTAGAGAGGGAAACTGCATCCCAGCTACCACAGCTACTTGCAAAATGAACATCTGCCTGCCGCACAGCTCCCTCGTTCAGAGGCAGAGCTTTCCCTCCTGCTCCCCACTTAGCGACAGCAGTTTAAATTTCATTGTTGTCAACCAGTCTGGAAAAAGGAAGGAATGCTCAGATAGGCGCAGGCACCCGAGTGCAGCAGGTGATAGGGAAAACTAAAGATACTGAAATCCAGACTCTGGGCCACGCATGGTGACCTGCCAGATGCACCACAGTAGTAAGTCAAGAGAACATGAAATAGTTAAAATTTCCAGGGACAATTGTGTTTATTTTAAAGCTCACAGCAGCCTTTAAATGAAGAAATAAAATCCTTCATCTCCAACTGCATATAGATCTAAACCTGAAAGGTTTTGGGGGAACCTATTACTAAAATAGGGACCATATAGTAAAGGCTGAAACAAAATTAGAAGGTATATTAATTTCCAATGGTAAATTCATTAGATATATTTCTGTGACTTGCAGGATCATCACTCTTGCTAAGTACTGTACAGAAAAATACCAACAGGCAGCCCCCCTCCTGAACCACTCAATCACTTCAAGGAATATAGAAATACATGCATAAAACATCCACTTAAGCACCCCCATGCCTTTCTTTTAGAGAAAAAAAAAAAGTATTATGCCCTATACCCTGTCCTGGTTGTTATTTTAGACCTAGAGAATTCTTTTTTTTTTTTTTTGGTTTGCTGAATAGTAAACAAAAACTGGCATGCTTTGAGAAAAGCGATTGCCTCAATAGAAAAGTGCCCATTTATGTCATCCCACAATTATTTCAAGCACTATAGTTGAGGTTAGTCCCTCCAAGGCATGTACAAATTGCAAATACACACAAATAATAATGCTCGTACTTTTGGAAAATGTGAAACCCTTTGTTTTGGAAAGGTTGTTCCTATTATTTGTGGCTTGCAACTGTCATCATTATTCAAGCCTTGTCTTCTTTCATGATTGTTCTGCAGCTACTGGGTGCTTGAGAACTTCCCCAAAATTAATATACTTCAAAGAACCAGACATTTTGTATATAGCTTAATTACAGCCTATATAATTAAGTTTTAAAATGATAAAAACTCTTCTGTGCCATAAGTGTACTCAGGCTTCAGCTCTCAGGCAAGCTACTACATATCATCCAACAGAGAGAAGGGCCAAGAAATTCCATTTCATTAATTGTTTCCTCCAAATCTGAAATGCAATTACATATTTTCCAGGGACCTTTGACATTTTCACACTGTGGCTTGGAATCTGATCATACCCTGAAGTAAACTGCCTGGCCGGTCACAGATAGAAGATCACTAGTGAGGCATACTTGGCCTTTTTCAGCCTCTGGAGAAGAGAGGAGCGAGCTGCATAGGTCTGGGTCAGGTTTTGTTAACAGAGCCTTGAAAGGAATGAGGAGGAGATGGTGAGCTGAACTCATCTAAAGTAACTGCACTCAGAGTGATCAGAAAAGGCACTGGAAGATAGTAGAGACTCTTGCAGTAGCCATGGCTGGTTCAACATCAGAACTGAAGGGATTTTTGAACCTCCCTCATGCTTAATCTATCTGGGTTTTTTGCTTTTCCTGGGCTCATTTTTTTGAGCACAAAACCTAGCCTGGTTGAACAGAGAGATCTGATCCATACAGATAGATCAAGTGCTCCAGCACTTGATTGCTCTAAGAAACATGCCATAAGGCAGGTGCTACTAGGAACTGGCACCAGGGGCCCGATGCCATCATCCTCTTTCAGGGTGGGCATGTCTTTGGTCTATCATAAACCATAGTGATTTTTATTAATGAGTAACTCTTCACTAATGAGCAAACCATGAATTAATTCATTGCTTGAGAATTCACTGACTCACATCAGTGGGCCCGGCCCACTGTTAAGTGTTATACAGATGAGTGTGATGTGCACATATGTACACACACAAGGTGCACATGTGTTAGCAAACAGCTAGTTGATTTACTTTCTTGCAAACAGAGCACGTTAGACCTCAGTAAAATCAACCTGAAACTTCTGCAAATGCTAAATTCACATTAAAATACCATTTTTAACATAACACCATATAGGTTGTTTTTTTTTTAAATCTCAAAATGCTTTGTGTATTGCTTTGGATACCTCAAACTCCTAGACAAAACATTTCTTCAAAATGTCACTCTGTTTCCCTTTAGTTCCACAAACAGGAGAACAGCGCCTTATTAGAAACAAAATCGATGAGTCTCCATGAATCATTACTTGGAGTTTGGAAAGGAAAAAAGAAATTTGGCAAGCCTTTAGTCAGTAATATGTGCTTTAAAACATACTCTTTGAAAAGGCCAAGTTATTACATTGTGAAAAGTAGTTACTCAGCACGTGCTGTAACTTTTCATAGGCATTTTTAGGCCAAATTTAAAGAGTGCTAATGATTTTGAATGCCAGACTTGAGACCCTACAGCAGGATGAGGTTTTAACAAGACTTGAACAACTGCCTTCCCTCCCCCAGGCCGTGCCTCCCTTAAAATCTCTAGATTTTTGTTGCCTTAAAATTAAAGTACCCCACACCTACAGTCATGGAAAAATCTTGGCCTTCATATGCTTTTCAGTACATCAAGACTAAACTCCCACTCACGGCAGTGGGAAAACTCCTAGCATTCACCAAAATATGTTGGCATACTGGGAACATAATTCGTTATTAGGAATAAGGAGAAACCACAACTGCAAGTGCCTTGTTCAACAATATGAGCATACGCAGTAACAAGGCACACCAGTTCTTTTCAGACAGTCTACTTCTGGTACTGGGAGCAATCTTGCCATGTGTCCCGGTTCAGCTAGGATAAGGTTAAGTTTCCCCAACAGAGAGGGGGAAGGGATCTCCAGCCAGGTTATTCATACCAGGCTGAGGTCAGGTCCAGCGCAGGAACTTTTTTCTTTTGTGGCTTTGGTTGCAGGGAGCATCACGAGCAAGCTGTCTGTAACCATTGCGGTATTTCTCTGTGTATCTTTTGTCTTGTTTACTGTTATTGCTGTTTATTGTTGTTATCATTGCTACTGTTGTTGTTCAGATTGCTTATTACACTGTCGCATTAAATTTCTTCTTATCTTAACCCAGGGTTTGTGCCTCACTTCCAGCCTGACCGGCTGAGGGTGGGGGAGGGACAATGGCAATGTGGTCTACAGTCCCAGCAGGGCTTAAAACCATCACACCATGGAAACTTGGAGCTAATTTATTCTGCTTCTCAGTTACCTCACCTAACTCTGCTATCACTATGGGGAAGCCTGTTCAAAGGTTCTCAAACAGTGGCTTGTACTGAATGCTTTAGAAGATGGCATAACCTGAGGGTGATGCATGGTAAGGGCCAGTACCTACTCACTTATTCCTCTTATTTATTATTTTAATAAATAATTAAAAATACTAATGAAAGCAGTCGATAAATAACATATAATTAATATTAGAACACAATTCTTGGAGCTTGCCAAGTATCATAGACAGGTGCTATTGCAGGGAGAGCAAGGAAGTTGAATCCGATTCCTCCACTTCAAGTGCTTTGGCTCACAGAGAGCCTACAAAACTGGAGCCCTGCAGTTAAGTGGGCAGGCAAGAAATCCAGATTTCCCAGGAACCCCAGCACACACCCAGCCAGTATTGGCTCCAAGCCCCTGAATTACCTCCAGTTACCTCATTGGCCATCTGGTTCCCCAGCAATGCAGGTCCACTGCAATTCGAACCCTTCTTTAACATTTCCCAAAGAAAGAGGGAGATGAAAACAAAAGGATCATTTACTTCCTCTAATTGAGAAACAAGATAGGAAGACAGATAAGCCAAGGAAAATTGGCAGAACTCCATGGACTTCACCTGATCCTAGAGAGCAGGGCAACGAGCGTGGCATAAAGAATACAAGCATGCTACTATTACTGCCTCATGATAGTAACACTGGGTTATCTTACACATTTCATCTTGGGATATAAAAACGCTTTACAAGGGAGGTCAGTAGCACAGAAATGAGGTTGCATCAATTTACCCAGAAGGAGCTACCCCAACACTTTTTTCCTTGTCATTCACAATGTGATTTTTTTTTTCCTTGCCAAGACAAAAATAATATAGTGCTAGTTGTTGCCAAATATCCACTTTTGAAATTTGGGCCCAGTCATTTTTAGCTAAGCAAAACTTGGCACACAAGGAGTATTGCCTATGGACAGAGTTTATAACATGGGAAGTTTGCCAGGATCCTATTGCAGCCTACTTTGAGGTCTGGTGCTTCACCTTCTCACCCTACAACAAAGATTAAATAGTCTTCTAACAAGGAAAAAAGAAAAACCACCTGATACTATTTTTCTCTTCCCTCCCTAGGATTCTAGGAGTTAGAGTCCACAGGAGATGAATTTCAATAATGCCACAAGCAAAAACATGGCTTCACCCAAAGCCAGCAGTACTTCTCCAGGCTATGATTATTTATGTGCAACACACATGCACACACAATGCTCTCACTGGTTTAAGGGCACAAACTAAAAAATGCTGTTAAAAAAAAAAGGGGGGGGTGGTGTTTGTGTCAAAGAAATGTTGTGACATAATGCAGAGACACAGGGACTAATCTTTTTAAAAGACCAGGGGCTGCTGCACAGTGACTCAAAGCAAGGACTGTAATACACAACACAGGTCCTATATCACCCCATCAGGGCAGAACGGACCCTCAAAAAAAATCCCCTGAGGAACAGACCTGATGAACAGTTGGTCAAAGGTGTTAAGAGAGGTTGCAGCACCTCCTCTGGGCATTACACACTGTGCTTTGGATCTCCTTGCTGACCAGGGAGACAGAAGTGGAAGCAACAGCACTGCCTTCCCGGATCCCTTCTTGCCTGCAGTGTCAGCATGAGGTCTTCAACATATTCACTGCTTGCTTCTCTGTGCAGGGAAAAATGAGAAGGACCAAAAAAGCTATGACATTCCACCAGAGAGTTACTGCTCTGTTAGAGCCTGTGCACAGCTCCCACCTCAGCAACCTTGGTAGACTATTTAGTATTTTCTGGGTGTGACACAGGGCACAGAAAAAGAGCAAGATGGGGATGTTCCCCTGGACCAGCTCTCCTCCTTCGCCTCTGAAAGAATAGCTGAGAGGGGAGGGTGTGGGTGGGAGGGAACCATGGAAAGATTGATGTAAATTCATTTTTAAAAGCCAAACACATGAAAATAATTTTCACAGCCCTACAGCTGTTCTATGTATGTTTTTTTGGACCAAGCCCGAGCAAAATGCAGTGCAGATAATAGCACAAACTTTGGGAAGATAAGTGCTGCATAATCAAGTCAGCAGTGTAGCCCCAACATCTCCCCTTTGTGGCAGCCAGTATGCTCTGTGAACAGATGAACATCTCAGGCACCTCCTCAGGGCCCTTCCATCTGACACAGGGCATCTGGGGCAAGATGCTATCTTCAGCACTTGCCATTTGCCCATCACTATCCACTTCACACCTGAGCCCCAGGTAAGTTGGAGAGGCAGTGCTGCTCCTGGCCTTCCGCAGCTCTCTACCAGCACCTTCCAGCATGAAACACATAGGATGAAAAACCAAGAGTGAACAGACATAAGCCCCAAAGCAGTGCTCTCTGAGGAGACATTGCCAAGCCTCGGACCACAGAAATGACAGACGGCCTTACAGTCGCATTTATCCTCGGTTATTTTCCTATAAACCAGCCCTGCCAACAGCCAGCCAGTACTTTCTGCAGCTTCCACTGCACTTTGTGGAGCAAGATCTTACACTGTTTTTTAAAGGCTACAAAAATCTCTCTGTTTTGGAGCCAGACAACACATGTCCAGGAACTTAATGTCGTGCTTCACGTCCTGGTGCCTGGTAGGAGGCAGAACTGCCTTTTCCAACGCAGGGAAAGAAGAAGCAACCTGGCATGCTAGCTCCCCATGGGCACCTTCTGGACAAGGACAGGGCCCAGTACAAGGTGATGGCATTGCTCTGCACTGGTTCCAACAGATTGTCCCCTTGAAGTCAGCCTGAGCCCATCCCTTGTCCTTACCATGCTCTGGGACTGGCCTCAAAGGAATGATGGGGGATACTAAATGCTATGATGCTTTCAAGAATCCAGGCTGGCACCTTCGCCTGCCTGGAGGTTCCTAAATGGCATTGAAAACCTTGCTCTAAATGTTTTTTCCTGGGACTGTTTCATTAAACGGAAGTGTTCAAAACTGCTTTTATAAAAATGGCTGAGACTGTGAAAGCAATACCTTGAGCAGGCAAGCAGGGTGCCTGGAAAGCAACCGCTAAAGGTGACACCAAATGGGACAGATTGTGTACGCTAAGCTTTGAAGCAGGTTTAGGGCACATGGGCTCAACAACTTCCATTCCTCAGTATATTTAACCCAAAAGCACACCTGAACCCCTTGGGACAGGGAACAAGAGGTCTAGAAGGGCTCCGCTGTCCTTAGGGTCCTCCCATCACCACAGCCCCCCCTCAGCATAAGGCTATCGCACTGCATATTGTTTATACACAATGGCACAATATAAAATCCATTTAGAAACTGGGCTCACTCACTGCTATTAAAGAATCCATCAGTGAATTTCATTTTTTATTGGTTCAGTTACAAAACTCACAGCAGTGTGTTGTGTTTGTTTTTACAGAGCACCAATAAAAATCTTTTTGATTAAAAAAATTGAGACACGGAGAGAGAAAGAAAAAAGAAAGAAATTAAAAGCTGACCTGGTATAACCCATGCGAGTGCTGAACCTCAGCAGTGCTATATAAAAAGACCTGAGAAGCAGCAAAGCCAATTGCTGAGTAAATGCTCAACTGTGGCTCTAACTAGCAACGATCAAAACCTGTTTATGACATTTTTTTGTTTCATGAAAATAAAAGCAGTCAAGCCCTGCCATATTAAAACAGATTTTGTCATAGACCAATCACTGAAGACAAAGCACAGCAGATGTAGAGCCCCAGGAGTAAAACACAAAGAGCTCTGCCTTTCCATGGGCCCAACCCTGCCATATGCAGACAACATGGCTGGCTCCAGGTATTTATGGTGCTACGTTGCCATATTGTTCCAGAGATGTCAAACAATCTATGCTTGGTGTTTGTTTCTTGACAGATTTTTATTTTCTCATTTATGGCCACGCATACATCTCAAAATCAGATGCCTTTGGCACATGTGACCTGCAATTCTATTTGGCCTTTGTCCAACCCTGCTAGTTATGCCCACCTGAAACAGCTGGAAATTATATGCAAGGTAAAAATTACCATTAAATACTGTAAAGAAAATTACTCCGGTTATATTAAGATTGTACAGGCACCACAAAGTGATGCAATAACAGAAAGCAACAGTCACATTGCTGTAGAGAAAAAGCTATGGATATGGCCTAAGCCAGGGACACTAACTTCTGCACTACAGTTATGCCCTGAGCTTCCGACATGATGCCTACGAAGGCCAAATATTATATTAAGTAATTCAGTCATAGTTTAATTTCCAGTTACATGAACTGGTTACTACTCGATGTAACTGCAAATGTATTGTAACTACATTATTATAAATGGACCTGTAATAAGAAATACAATTTGTAGCTTCAGAGCAAAAATAAACCTAAACACTTAATTTCCTAGACATATAATATGAATTCTATATTTAACAGAGCTGGTCATGGTTTTTTGAAAAACAGGTGAATTATGCCCTTTTTCATCAATTATGTCTTAAAATATAAATTAAAGCAATTAAAGGAAACAATTTGCTTTAAGAGCTGAATTTTCCCATCTCAGTTAAGAGAATTAATTTTCAAAATGTCATCTAAAATATATCTATACAGTTTTAATATTTGAGAAAAATGCAAATGGAATAAAGACAAGAATTTTGGACATTTAATTTTCGTTCCTTTTTTTAAAATTGGCCTTAAAATTGAATTTTCTTACTTTTCTATTTACAAATGTTTGTCAGATATTTTATCTATTACACCTTATGGGATGTTAATGAACTTTGGCTATTCATTATCAGTTACTGATTCTTGACTGGCCACCACAGTACTAAGAAACAATCTCACAATACCATGGGTGCTGGTGTGAAGAAATGGGTTTTACTATGAATTCCACAGACATAAAGTAGAAACATCTTATTAGGCCAGAAACAAGGCACAAACTGCTCAACTGGAACAGCTGTCCAGAACTGGATTGAGTATTTGCAAAACATCCACTTTGTCATCTTTGACTATCTTTAGAGGACCATGAATCCTGCTGAAAATCAAACAGCCTATTTGTTGCTAAATCTCTCGGAGGCTTTCAAAAGTCTTCACTCTGGGGCTTGTCTAACTTGGAAAACAAATTAGGCCAGCTATCATGGGACAGGTACTTATCAACATCTGCGTGGGTGGATACTGATAGGACCTTTATCACCTTCAATTTAATCCATTTAGGAAACAAGCCATTAAATAATCCACAGAAGACAGTTGAGCAGGAGCATCCACTCTGGGCAGCACTGTGGTTTGCATTCACATGCCAGCTCCCTCTCCCTCCACCCAAGCCTTCAGATAAGGGGGTGTCAACTGAGTGGGAAGTTTGTCCCAGTCAGAGTCTCCAAACTCTTGGGAAAAGTCATCAAACTGTGTAAGAGCAGGAGCCTGTGTTTTCTTTCCTCCTTCTTATAGGTGGGAAAAGAACAGCCTACACAAATAACATGGTGCAGGAAACCTTTGGGGATTAAAACATGATACATCGTATTTCAGCAGGGATTTAGACAGGCCTTGTGGAAGAAGGAATGCCTCCCTCACGGTCTCTAAATTACCTTGGTGCTTTTTCTTGCTTTCTTCTTTCACCATGAGCTTTCATTTGTAGAGAAGTCATTTGCCACCAGGATGCGTGTAGAGAAAGTAGCAAAATCAAACCCCTATTTCTGCAGAGATCTTTTTTAATTTCCACCCTGTCGGCAGAATGGATCTTATATGGACACAAGAAAGCTACTATGCTAAGTCTCTTCCCAGGACACGAAAAGTCCTCTCCCATCCTCATTAACATTGTACAGAGTATTTCAGGCTTGCAAGTGCTATAGGATAGGCTTGACAGACATGACTGTTGACCTGAAATATCAGCAAGGATTGGAAAACAACTGGCTGAAGCTTTCTGAACAGGACCATCAGCGTGACTGCCAAAGAAATCATCAGCACTCTTTACTTCATGAAATAACATGTGATTCGCAGAAACACTTACATGGCTTAAAAAGTCTAAATCCTGCTTTCAAAGGGGCTTGAATCACCACAAAGTGATTTTTAGGTATCTCAGTATATTGGAGGGGCTGGCCACTGAAAGTGCAACTTTCAATGGAGATGAGTTGTTGATTATGAATTTTTGAATAGGGAAATTCCTGCTACAACAGCTATTATGGGAGACCAAAAGCTCTCCTGCAAAATATCTTTCCTCCAGCATAACCTTGACATCTCCTCTCAGGCCACCCAGACAAAGTGAGCTGAAACAGCAATATCATGTCTGATAACTGGTAAGGTGGGAAATGTGGAGATCCCAGACTGGCAGTAACATCAGAGACCATGCTAATGGGATAGAGCTATACCTTCAGGACATAAGTAACTTAACTGCACGTGTATGGAAGAACACAAACTTCTTTGCCACTTTTTGTGGTTTAAAGAAACCACAAAAGTCATCAGCCCTAAGTTTGAGCTTGCATACAAGACTCTATAAAGAAATAGGACATTTGCATAATGCAGAAAAACTATTGATTCAATTCTGCAAACAGTCCCAGAGAGAAGATTAAATAAGATAACAGTTTTCTTGCATTTTGTTCAAGCCATTCAGCAGGGATGTACTACATTAGACCTATCCTGGGAGATTGCTGCTCTAACATGGAGCCCGCACTCTTAAGGCAACTGTTTTCAGAAAGGCTGTTGCCACAGTTAAAACTCCAGCTGTGTGGAAGAGACCCATTCCTGAGCCCCTACCATCTTGCAATTTCTTGCCATCATAATTCAGAGAAATTAACTGCTGAAATCCTTTGTTGTGAATGGAAGGAGCTGCTATGCCAACATCCTAGCAAAGATCCACATATCCTACACCCTGGGAGAAATTACAATAAATCCTAATCACTGCACAAAGTAACAGAAATGCAGAAGAAATTAATGTCTTTTTCAGTAGAGAATTTAGCACATTGGTCTGGAGCATAGTTATGTACAAAAAGTAAACTGAAAAGGCAACCCAAAGGGCTTGGATTTTGAAGTCCAAAACAGCTCTGAAAGTGAAAGCAGCAAGTCAAGTCGCTAATAACTACAAATCAAGCTGCAGGCCAAACCCTTTGTCATTTTAAAGCCTTAGATCAGGTGTTGGAGTGGCATTATTTTAATTTAATGGGCACATAGTAAAGTGCTGTTTAATTAAGCACTGAAAATGTAACAGGTATGCTTAAAATACCCTTCAGTCTGCCCTTTGCTTGAACAAAAAATTAATAGCTAGCACTTGCAGGAAATCATCCATTGGGAGAAATTTTTGAGTGACAAAAGCTCAAAAACTTTCACCATGAAAATTTCCATTTTGTTTTGAACCAGTTCAGTATTAATGGAAAAGCCCCACATAGGTAAGTTCATCTATGATGACATATTCCCTGACGTAAATCTAAGTTTTGATCACTAAACCCTCATTTTTTTCAGTAAGATGTGCTCTTTGCTTGGACTACCCAAGAGGCAGCACCAAAATCCTCATATTTTGAGCTATTTGGGAGATGACTGGGGGAATATGCTTCTTGTCTCCTGGTAGCCTCTCACTATCACTCACACCTGAACAAGTCCCTGCTGAAACAAAGAGGAAAAAAAAGCTCAACCTCTACAAGATCATAAGGAAAATCTTTAAACAGTAACAGAAAGATAATGCGTAACAACCAGAATAGCTGAAGGCTTTTTTTAATTTGCAGTAGAAACAGTGGGTCTGGAAGTCAGCTAAGATCATACTGATGGTCTAACCCAAGGAAAGCTATGGCACAGTTTGAGAAATCCTGCTTGTGATTTGCTCAGTGTGACCATCATGGCTTCCAAAACCAAAGAAAAGTACTATTTCCAAAACATCAAAGCATTGTCTTCATCTATAATGCCAACTGAGCAGGCTAGTGAACTCATTCCTGCTTACCAATAAATTTTTATTTGGTTTTCCACTGTGAGATTAGATCATGCAAGAGAAGTTCAGCAAATAATACTGTAAAAAGAGATGAACTCACACAAGATTTTTGTCAGTCATTAAAAAAACAACCTCTGTCAAACTACTGGAAATTAATTAACTCTGAATCCTCAAATACATAAACATTTCTGCAAAAATGCTTTGGGATGAAAAAATTTATTTATTGTGCCCTCAAGGGAAATGTACCTTGTCAATCCCTTGTCACTAAATCACTTGCTAACAGTTATGGTGTGAGGTAAATTGCTGTTTAACCCCAATGAGTTTAAAGACCTTGATGCCTAATGAATTCTCCTATTCATACTGGAGGTTACATCTGCACTCAAGCTCTCTTAAACTGGTGCTGAAAAGATCTGATGTAATTTTATTATTTACTAAACAGGTGTCAGTAATCATATCCAATTATGTCAGGCTGCTTGATGGGAATTTGCTTTAAGATGACTATCCAAGCCGGCACTCCGTGATTATAAAAAGCCTAACCCCTCAGTAGCAATAGCCTCACAGTACATGTGTCCCTGTGATAGTGAGGGCAAGTTAATGCCACCGTGAACAAGAGCAAGTACCAAGGCATGTTTCATAACCTGACAGGGTTAAGTCTGCAAACCCCATTAATGTACCTGATCCACTGAGCTCTTGGGGTTTGCTCCATGGAAGGGCCCTTTGCCAATCTGACTGAAAACACCCCAGGGAGTGCGTAGCCCTGGGTGCTTCCCTCCCCACAGAAACACAGCTGGGGCTCAGCAGAGCTGTACCATTTTAATAGAGAAAGTGGACACAAAATCTCATTCATCCCAGTCAGAAAGTGAAGACCTTGCCAAAGTGATACCTTAGTTTAAGATAACATAAGAGCTCCTGGTGCAACAGTGCTTCACTGGCACAAACTAGCCCAAGGCTCCCTGAATAATTTCTTAGCCACATCTCAAGTAACCCAGAGTCTGAATGTGGCCTGTGAGACCCCCTTCCAGGCAGGCTGACACAGAGTGTAGGGCTGGGGTGCTTGATCCTCTCCCCTGACTCCTGGGGGCTGCAACAGTCCTTCTGGATAGCACCTGATGCATTTATACCCGATACGGAGCTCCTCTTACATACCCTTTGGGACATCACAATCTCCAACAGCCCAAGAAATAGGTGGGTACAGTTCATAGCATCTACACAAAACCATACTGGCCCTGAACTTGTGCTGCTGGAGGGGGCATTGTGTATGTCCCAGGCAACAACCAGCTCAACAAGAAATAAGCGTGTTGGACAGTCAGGACTTCATTCCAGGAGTGTCTTCATTTCAATGAGAAGTAGTATTTGGTGTTAACAACATGGTATTTTAATTATGTTTGGTTACTCATGTAGCATTGGGCTGCTGGGGGTTTGAAAGATTTTGGCTATATACTATTGTCCCCTTGGCAGGAAGGAAATTTGAGGCAAAAGAGGCAGGAATGTCAGCTTCAGATGAACAGTGACACTTTTGAACATGCAACATGAGGGTCCTCAGCTCATCTAGCTTACTATCCTCCTAAATTAAATAATCCTAAGTAAGTTATTGAATATTTCTGGGTTTTAGACAGAAAAACATCCAGTTTAGCTAAAGGAAACATTCATAGAAAAGGTAAAAAAAAAATAAATCTACAACAACACAAAGAAGATTTTGGCTGAAAACTTTCCCATCTCAGCCCTACGCTGAAAACATTCCAAGTTACACTAAAAATGTTTAGTGTTTAATGACAATGTTAAATTTTCCACGGAAAAAAGAAAAGTTTCCCAGATACGTTAATAAGCAACAAGCTGTATTCTTCACTGCTGGAAATGTGTTCATTTGACTATATAATTTTGGGCAGTAATTTAGCATTTGTATGCCTGGAGTTTTAACAGGAGATCGCTTATTTTCATCAGACCAGTAGAACAGCATCTGTGTATGGGCATTTGTGTCGATATAAAATCATCCCAATTTGTTCAGTTTAACTCGTAAATTAAAAGTAATGTGAAGTGACATTTGAATTAAAATTCAAGCAAACTTGCTACTAGTTATTAGATCTTTGTGTGGACAGTCTTACTTGGCCCTAGGAAATACTGGTAGTTTGGTTTAACACACTTTCCAAAACTTGTTATATTAAATCACACACTTCTTCAGACTTGAAGAAGAGCTCATAAGCCTGGAAGTTTGCATCTACTTTTTCCAGCTACAGAAGTCACATCTAATAAAACATATTACCAAAGTTCACATGTTGCTGCAGAAAACAAGCATCGAATCAATCCGATCATGTTTCGTAAAATCAAGTTCCTGACAATTTCTTTTGCACACAGCAATGAATGGTAGCAGCAAATTTCAGTGGGTTTGTTAGCTTAAACAGAACATTTTCTACTCCATCAGAACTAATTTTCCAGGTCTAAGCCTATGTGTTTTTTAGATTTTTTTTCCCCCTTTCTATTTTGTTACCAGGTATTTAGCTCTTCCTTCCTTAATGTGAATTTAATAAGACCCAGCTGACAAGTGCTCAGTGAAGTGACCAAGCAGCACCTGAAAGAGATGGGATGTAACATTCATATAAAAAGCCTAAATACAATCATTGTTATTAAAAGGATAACCAAATGAATTCATAATGATGGGACACTCATTTCAAAGTGTTTCCATAGCTGTTACACATCAGGAAAAATAGGGAAGTTACCTCATTTTCTCCAATCCTAAATAACCTTATAAACTCACCAAAGAAATTAATTAGCCAATATTTCTTGAAAATTCATAACAAAGTTTCCATTTTTCCATCAGATAATTCCTTAGTGCATTCTGGTTTTTAACTTCCTTCAAGTCTGGATCATTTTGATGTGTGAACAGACATTTTGTGTTTCCATGGGCTATTTCCACAGGTTCAAATATCTTATGTAATTGACATTTTCCTGCTTACAAAAGCTGTCAAACTTAAAAGTAGCAGTTGATTGATAAAACATGGGTTTTGTCTGTAACTTAACTTCATTGTTGGGGCTTATTGCTCAAGCTCTGAATAACTCCTCTCTTCAAAGTGACTTGCATTCAGGTTTTTTGGGGTTTTTTGGTTTGTGGTTTGTTTATTGTTGGGTTTTTTTAAAGCATCTATGCTTTAAGCTACTTTCACAAATTAGAAAATAGCAGCAACTGCTTTTTCTTTTTCCTACAGGTAGATCAACAATTTCCTTCCACTTTAGAATTACTACTCTCTAAATAAAGGAGTGTGACCTGACTAAAGTCTTCCAAGTCTGCTTAATAATCATTAGGCAATATTTATCCTTCCCAATCCTGACTATAAAAAAAAAGAAAAGAAAGCACTGAGGAGAGCACTGACATTTGCAGCATCTAGAGAGGATGGCAGCTATACAGGCCATAAAGGACACAGTGTAGATTTTTAATAGTAACAAACCCTACAATAGTTACAAAAGGACTGTTTCTTCAAGCTATGAAAAATGTGCAGAAGTGTGATCCAGAGCCAAGCAGGGTATTTTTGTGGGTCTTGTCCATAATAAAGACATGAGCAAGTTGGTAGGACACTGAAGCAACCAGTGGTGGCATGGATGGAAATGCCTTTGCTTCTGTGCAAATCATCACCAATAAGGCGCTTTATGGTGGGCAACTATCTAAATTTTCCACCTGAAAAATTTCCACCTGATTTATGATGCAGAGAATTTTCCACCTGAAAAATTCCACCTGATTTATGACGCAGAGACTTAGAAGTGCCGTAACGGCAGATCACCATTACCCTTCACAGTGCTCAGAGAGCAAACACAGGGTCACACCACACTTCCACTGACGCCAAGTTTTGCCTGCATTTCAGCAGTGCAGCACCATGGTTTCCTTTGCACAGGGCAGAAACTGGATGCAGGTGGCTAGCGACACAAGAGTGAATAAAACCACAGAGAGTAACAGAGTTGCAAAGGCAATCCTCTGCCCACTCGTGCCTCTCCCATAGAGATCACCTCTAACAGCCTTTTCTCCTCCCTTGTGTAAGCCCTCTCTGCTCAGAGATGGTTCAAAGCCACTGTCATAGCTGGTCTGTGCTTTAATTTTTCCCCACCATAACCAGCAGTCTCAGAATTAAGTTCAATTGTCCTGTATAGGGATGGATTAAAGCAAGTGCCAAATTTTTTTTTTTTTTTGAGTCACAGCCCAGATACAGTAGTTTGACATGCCTTTGGCAGAAAAATGTTATTGCTTTCTGAAGCAGCTGTTTTTTCAGTGACATGACTTCCTGCAGGGGCGTTTTAATTATTGTTGGTGTATCACCTAACTTAGTTATGTATTGCTTTGAAGTTGTTCTTTGTATCTGACAGTAAGAGAATGGAAAACAAACATGACTCTTTATTCTATTCCCCTTGCCCTGCATTACCTTGGTGCAGCCTTTGCTTTAGATTACACAAACATGGGGCAGATGGCAAAAAAAGTCCAAAAAATGAGGCCAGACAAAGCGCATGTACCCAACACCTTTATGCTGGCAGGTGTTTTCTTTTAATCTGACCTTATTAACAGTCAAGCAGAGATCACATGCATAAGCCCCCAAATGGCAGGTCAGGTCCTGAAGACAGAAAATTGCTGAAAACTAAGGTGTACCCATGTGCTAAATGACTATTCCCAGCTGGAAAACAAAACAAAACAAAAATATAAATCACAGTTCCTGAACTGAATACATCAGTGTTGTATTGGGTTATGGGAGTTGCTCCACTGTAGCAGAGAGGTAATATTTGCAAACATTTGCATATAACTGCATCAAGTGATATTCCTGCCACCCACAAAATAGAGTCAAGGAAAGCTTCCTCATCATACTGCCAAGGTAGGGTGGAAGGGCCCAACGCTAGCCAGATGGCAGCAGAGTATGCGCAACCTACAGCAGGCTGCTGAAATGTGTCCCAGCCCAAGTCTCCTGTTACTTCAATACTTCTAATGGGTTTAGGTATCAAGGGCTGGGTGATGACAACTTACTGCACTCAACTCAGTCTTTACTTCAAACACAATCCACCTCTTCCCCATCCAGGTAACAACTAGTTAAGATGCTCAGATACTTTTTTTTTTTTCCCCCCAAGTTAATCACCAGAAAGGTTGTGGTTTTTTTTTTTTTTGTTTTTTGTTTTTTTAAAAAAAAGCAATTCAGAAAAAAGATGATTCCTGAGAGGCAGCATGTCAGCAGCCAGATAAAAAGTTTCAAACCATCAGCTGCAAAGTGCATGCACAATGAAGGTGCGATCTGTAGCACTCATTTTGGGGGAAACCCTCTCTCTTCAAGTGAATCTGAATGGTTTTTCAAGTCAGACAGGAGAGATCTTGTAGGTTCATCAATATCTCCCTACCTACCAAAGGCACCAAAAGAAGGCACCATGAGAACAGCTTCTAGCAGAGTCAGTTATTATTAATGGTTTCTTCATTAACAGGGCAATTTCAGTCCCGTTCTGCCTCTCCCATCAAAGATGGAAGTTCTCATCTTTCAAAAGCAATCTGAGCAAGCCATGTGAAGATTTCGCCATTTGTGGCTTGGGAAAGTAAAGATGAAAGACTTCTAAAACCTTTTACTTGGGTTTGTTTTCTACTCTGGGATGATTATGACATTACTCACCATACGTGCCATCATCCAACCCCATGAGACTGTGCTGGGGAGACCCAGTGGACTATATACCTCATTTCTTATTTTAGGGCTTTTGGCTTCCACATGGCTTTCACCACCACAGCTGAGGTCCCAACCTGAGAGTTTTTAAGTTGGATACTTAAGGCGATATTTACATGGTGACCTTTAAGGAAGGGACACAATCCTGCTTCAGGGCTACCTGTAGCCGTAAAGACTTTCTGTTTCTATAACAAACTGTTTTTAAAAGCTTTTTGGTCTTGAATGCTATGCCATGCTGAGGAAATACCTTAAAATGGAAGTTACACCCGCACTACCTCTTGTAAGTGCTTCGTTGACCGCACTTGCTGCTCATGGTAAACACATGCCCCAATACACAGAAAAAAATCCTCCAGCCAGCTCTCCACTCCCACTTCCCAACCCTGCACATCTGGTGTTTAACATATACAAAGGGAGTCTTTCCTTTTCTCATAACCTGAAATCTGGAGTTTCACAGTAAAGCTGAGCAGGACATGAACCTGGCACATCCTCCACTCACTGGTCCTTCTACCTCCTCATTTGTTTTCAGGTTCAAAGCCTGTACCATCCCCTAATAAACCTCATTAAGGAGGAGGACAGGAGTCAACTCCTGGTGCCGAAACCTCTTGGCTCATATGCCACAGTCACACTGCCTGCCCACACTCATGGCCACGACATGAAAAACCATAGTGAAATCCTATTGCCTCAGACCCACAACAGCCTTTGAACCCAGACAGATGTCCAGAGATGAAAGGGGAAATGAAGCTGCTGAGTTCCTTCCCTGCCATGACAGAAGCACATATACACAAGTCAACTACTTCCTATAGCCAACCCCACCCTCTGAAATTCTGAGAAAAAAAGGGGGGAAAAAAACGCTCAGCTAATGAGAATTGCAGCACTGTTCACGCCACAGTAGTTAAGGTTGTATTCATTATAAATCCCCTTTTCAAGGTTTCTGTCACTCAGCCATAAAAATCATTCTGGGTTGAAATTTAGCATCCGAGCTTTCAGCCCAAGGACAATATTTTTGACAGAATTTGGAAACAATTGGTTTGGCAATGTGCATCTGAAGTTTTAAGGAGTGAAAAAAGAATAGTGGTTAGTGGTGTCAGATGCTATTATTTTATGCTCTTATAACTTAAAACCAACCAATTTAGGTTCTGTGGTTGTTATTACTCGATAATTTCCTCTGAAATATTTGGCCTGTTCCTAATAACAAACTCCTGTAAATTGCTAGCACATCTCTAAATAGCAAAATAATAGTATTTCTGGGCCAAATCTTCAGCTGCTATAAATTAACTTAGTATCATTGCTGCCCATTTACATCAGCTGAGGTGTTGGCCCCAGGTGTTTAGCAAAACTCATTTTTGGTGTGTGCATGTGTCTGGCTGGCTCCATTAGTCCTTAACTGGGCAGTTCCCAGGAATTTAGAAAGCAGATGGTTAGGTAATGTCTTCAGGATCTGACAGAAGCAATCCTGCTCTCATCAAAGCCCATTTCTAAACATCACTTGATTTCATGCGCTGAAATTAGCACTTCCACCTAGAATGTGTAAAGTTTTCTTGGGGAGCACTGTCACACCAGAAAGTCACACCGGCCACGTCCATCCCAATTTAAGTCAGACTCCCTCAGTGCAATGAATCACACATACATTTAGCTTCTCTTGTTTTGCCTTTGGAGAAGCTGGTGTTTAAATTTGTCCTGAGTACATTTCATGCAGGACCATATATTTTGGAGGTCACTACTTCCCAAGGCACAACAACTGAGGGTATGGGTGGTTTATAAGTTGGTTCTCCAGTGCCTTAGGGAAGTTAGGTAATTGCTTTTGAACTCAGGCAGCATTTTTTTTGTTGTTGATTGGATCTTGAATGCTATGAGTTGGATTTCAATATTTTCAGAGCCACCAGAAATAGGTTGAATCTCTCATGTCAATATGAGAATTATTAGGTGGTCCCACACCTATTAATTGCTCTGTGGCCATAACAGCCTTCTAGGCTTACAGTGCTGCAAGTTTACAAATCAGCTTTCCCCTTAAAGGTTGTTTATCTAGATTAAAAAAAAAAAAAAAAGAGAGAGAGAGAGAGAAACAAACAAAGAGGCTCCAACCAATTACAATGATTAAATGGCATCATTTTTCTCCTGATCTTTACAACAGAAAGGCAAGGCACTCGAGCAGGGCAGAGATGACTCCTCTGCAGCCCAGGTAGTAAGTGCTTCTGTTCAGAGGGAGGAAGGCAGTAGGAGTAGGTGCTGTTCAGAAGCAGCAAGACACCTATCACCAGTGCAGCAGTGACCAGTGTTGGTCACCAGCAACAAACCTATTCACCTGACAAGAGTAGGAAATTAGAGTGTCAGATGTCAAGAGAACTTCCCAAACAGTGTGGAAAGTCCAGGGACTGTTTATGTTGGGGCAGGGGGAAAGGTATTCACTCCCCCTTGCAATGGGTTAAGCAGCACTTACCCCTAAGATAAGCTACTTGTGCTAAAAATGTCAACAACTGACCTAAATTATTTAAGATACGGAGCAAAAGTGGCCTCCTACTATTTAAGTTTTAGTGGAGAGCTTAGGGGAGGGGAAAAAAGGCATCCCTTCTCACAAAAAGGCACTATACTACCCTGTCAGTCTATGAGATTTTTCTGCCTGGGCTACTCCATCTTCCTGAATTATAGCACAAAAATCCCCTAAAATTTAAAAGCGACAATTTATAATCAGCATGGACAGAAATCCCTTCCAGAGAATGGGTTAAAGTTTCAGTGATAAAAATAACAACTTTCTGATTTGACATAGCATCTATAGCTTGTTCCTGTCAAGGTGGTTTTAAAACCAGTGTTCCGGGTCACAGATACAGAAAGGTCCTCTCAGCAACTATTTCAGAACTCTACTTGGCTTCTTCCTAATCCCTGTAACAACAATGGCAGGCTCCTAAAAATACCCAGGAAAACACAAAATTAAGAGTTCAATCAATCCATTACTTTCAGAATAATATTTGTAGATTCCTTATTTCCCTCTGCAATAGCATCACATTTAATCATGAAAGTCAGGTTCAGGTTTTACTTGGCATCTGTATCTCTTGTGGTATAGGGAATAGAAATTTTGGGCTTCCAACATCTGTGGAGAAGGGCCTCGAATATTACATCATTTATCAGTAGCGTTTCCAGAAAAAAAGGAAACATTCCATGAAAAGATAATTTACTTGTCTTTAGTAATGTAAGCAGAAATTAAAGTGGAGAAGTTCCTTCTGGCAGGATTTTTGACAGTTACCTTCATTTTCATCATTGCTGACTGCACATATCTGCTTTGAAAATGAATACATTTTCCACTTCAAAAGAAAAAAAGAAAAAAGCACAGGAAAGGAGTGCGACAGGTACCCTGTGATGTAAAACCACAATGACTACAATATTTTCTGGGAAGTTTACCTGCTCTGAAGTCCAGATAGAAAGGGCACCTTGGAGACTATTACGGAAATGTTTATAGCACATTCAGTAGGAGCACACATCAAGGTTTTGGCTCAGCAAACCCTCACTGAACTTTTAAATAAATGTGCATTTAGACAAAGAGAAGAAAAATGATAGGTCCAAAACTGTACAGCATATACATACACGTTAATGACTTTTTCCCTAGTAAAAATAATTGGAAATAATTCAGAAAGAGAGCTTCAAGGGAGTGGCAACCTGTCACTGAGAAGGTGGGTGACAATTCCCATGTTATCATCACTGCTGCTGTTAATGGTGAGACCCAGTTTTCTCCACTACAGTCAGATCTCCTCTGTGCTTGGTGCTGTATGAAAACAACCAGAGAGTCCTTATCTCAAACACTCTCCTGTAAATACGACTAAATGACATCTATGGATGGGAGGTCCCTTCTTGCACCTGGAGGACCAAAGGCCAGGGATGCCAAGGGGAGGGCTGAGCATTTGGACATCTGTCCTTGCACCCTTCTAGGGAACATGACCTCTGACAATTGAGGAAAAATTGCACAGGAAGCCAATGGCAGAAGTGGGAATCGAGCCCTCACCACTCTACAGCAACCACCTCACCTCCAAAAGAGGAGGATACACACGATGCTGAACATGAAAAATAGTATCATGATCTCCAATAAGCATATGGTCAAACTCTCCTTGGAGTGGCATCCATGCAGTCCCATTACAGTCTGGGAAGCTGGGCATCTTCAGCCCAAATAACCAAACCAGAAAATACCCTGAGGGTTTTGCACAACCACTGAAGTGCTCTCCAGCTCTTCAGAAGCTAAATAAATATGGATGAAAGTCATCTGACTGCTGGGTGGACACTCTTGCTACTGCCAACCAGCATTGTGAAGTAGCAGTATGATGCCATGGGTGCACACTATTTCTAAGGAAAGAGTTGTCTAGCTAAACAACTTCTGTGCAGAAATTAGTGCACAGCCAAATCTGATTCTCTTGCCTAATGAGGATTTAGTTAATTATTGCAGAGAAAATGCTCCAAAGAGGTTAGGATAAAACAGACTCTAGGTCAAGTATAACTACACTCAGCACAAGTTACTTAGTTATTCTCATGGAAGTGACAACAAAGTAGGTCCTGGCTACCACTGACAGTTACTTTATGCTCCTTTCACCTGAGTCTTTAACTCTTTTGGTAGTGTGACCTTAGGGCCTGATTTCTCAGCCGATTTCACACTAAAACCAGCTGAGTTTTGACAATTTCCATTAAATCCATGGTACCTATACAGTTTTAATAAATACAGTCATTTCCAACACTGTTTAGAATAAGAGGGTTCCATGCACAATTTACACCCACAGAAACTAACTTTTTCACATATGCAGTTCAAGAGGTGAGAAAAATATCTGCAAAGTCATACTCAAACTGAAATACCCACTTATTTCACAAAGGTCACTGGGGTGGAAAACCAGTCATGCAACACAGCCCAGTGAAATAGAACTATGTTGTTTGCACAATGTTTTTCATTATTATTTAAATATTTTAAAAATCAAAGTAGCTGTTGCAGACCTGTGTGTTAGTCACTTGGGGTAAGCTGGTGTAAACTTACCTACTGAAGCTATAATAAGGTATTCATTTTTGCCAGAATGATGCATTCAATAAATCCTTGCTTAGCCACTGAAGGATGAGATTGGCTTAACAGTTACAGTTTTTAAAGAAGAAAGATTTGTGTTTTGTTGGCCTCTATGGTGTATGTTTTCAAACCTTTTTGTGCAACCACGAGGAACAGAAACCCAAATATAGAAGCACCATCAGACAGAACTATTTATCAGGATACCATGCTGATTATTTCAGATGCAGAGCTTGGCTTCCTACCCAAAGCACTACCAAGCTCCAAAACAAATTTCTGACAGCTCCTTTGAGGTGATGAAGAGGGGAAGGTGTTTCTGACCCCAGCCCAGCATGACTACACAGTGCTAACACAAAGCTCTATTAGTCCAAACAGGCAAAGAGAAGACCAGGAGCAGAGAGTCAAGGGCACATGTACTTCACCCTGGCAAGCTGGGAAGCTGTACTGGACTTTCTTTTAATCCCCCCTCAAGGTGGGTTGCAAAAGATTAGATGTTTTAATGAAGAATGGTATAGCACAAGACTGTGTTCCCCAGGTTCACCATGAATACCGGATATTCAGCCCAGAACACACCAGGCATGCCATGGCCTGAAGAACCACTGGCAGAAGGTGGACACTTCCAAGGACGCATGGCTGGGAGCCCAGGTCCCTGCTCCAGCCACGGAACTAAAGCAATAGAGGCTTTTGCCTCAGCTTAGCTCGCTCTCCCCACCTGAGCAGCCTGAGCTCCCCAGTAAGACCCCAAAGCCCCAGCATACTCAGGAGCACCAGCACTGCTGTGCTCCCCTCATAGGATGACTGGAGTGGAAACGCCATAGCCTCCTCTCAGGGGCTTTGGCTCAGGAAGGGGCAACCAGCCCTAAGTAGTTTAATGGATGTACAATCTCTGCACAGAAGCCCTTTATGCGAAATCAATGAACCACTGGCTGGTTTAAATCTCAAACAAAATACAGGAGAGTTTTGATTGTGGTTTAAAAAGAAAACTGAAAGGAACATGTTGGAAGGGGAACAGATCTCACCTAATGAGATCCCTGCGAGTGCTGGGGATTAACACACTGTTTGCGATTCCTCCTGAATACTAACAGCTTTGTTACACAGCTCATGACAAGCCAGCGAGCTTTGTAGTTTCACTGTGTGATTTTAAACCTTAGGAACTCCTTGTGCTCTTGGAAAAAAAAAATAAAAGGCCAGTGTGAACCAACCTATCTGACTTGGCTTCAGAGTGTCTGAAGCTAGACCAGGGGGAATGACATAAGGAAATGGATAGTTTTACATTGGTCCTACCCTGCAGGGTGCTCAGCACCATCTCCAGACAGCAATGCAGCTTTATGCTATCTGAAGAACGTCTTCCAGCTCTTTTTACCCCACTCCCATTTCCCTCTGCACCACACCCCCCATATTTATGATTTCTAGCAAATCACAGCCTTTGCTCTCCTCCCCTTTCCAAAGGGCCAGGATCCAGCTGGAAGCTGGTCCACTGGGAAACAAAATGAGGAAAGGAGTAAGCTGGCAGCATGATCCCTTGGCAGCTTGCGCTGGAGCCAGCACTCCCCTCTAATTCACAGCAACAGAGTTCAGATTTCAAGACAATCACTGCCCTGGTTCCTGCCAACGCACCTTGCAATGGTACACTGGCAGGATCCTCCAGCAGCAAAGTCCTCCAGAGGACTTTGATGAACCTCAGTTGACAAAGGAGTAGCTTGTTTTGACCCACTGCTGTGTAAAGCCTCCTCAGGTAACTATGCTATCTAGAACATGAACCACCATCAACTAAAAAGGACTAACTGTTCCTGGAAGAGCTGAGATTATAGCCTAGGCATTTACACTGCTCTTTGCCACAGATAAGAAATTATGATAAGAATTCAAATGACTGTCAAAAAAAAAAAAACCCTCAAGGAAGGTGCTTTACAAACTCAAGAGGTTTCTTTGGTAGTTTGGTGCCTCAAATGCAGGGACTGGGACTTTGAGTTGGGGTTACCTTTCTCAGCTGCTTGTGGGATTCTGGATCATTGCAGCTCTCAGTTCTCTGAGAACTGAGGTGATTAGAAACTAAAGAACAGTTATATAAAAATATTTTTATCATCACAAAATCTTATTCTATTGAAATAAGGACATTTTACAAGAGGGATTTCAAACATATTCTTCTTCTGACACACAGGACAGGTTCTGGGAAAGTCCAGAACTGAAAGTCCAGATGACCCTGTTGGACTGGGGGAAATGGCCATGCTTTTCAGGTGCCTACAAGGGGAACTTGCAAGGACAGCAGGTTTCTTCAAGCTCACACCTCCAGGGCATCCTCACCACACATGCACTGCCCCGGAGGTGGTAATCTCAGCCCTATCCACCTCTCTGCTGTAACACTCCTAGGGGTCCCAGGAAGACCTCAGACTTGGGACCACTTCAGGGTTTTTAACGGTTGGACTAGATGACCTTCAAGGTCCTTTCCAACCTAGTTGATTCTGTATTTTGCAAAATTGAAGGCAGCAAAGTGGTCGCTGCCATATAGGTATTTAGGACCACTTGAGGATCTGTTCCTTCAAAAAAGCCTCAAACCTCAGCAGTCCCTTCTCCCCAAACAGTTGGCATGGCTTGATTTTTGTAAAAGATGTAAAAAATATCTTGCCCTGTACATTTTGAAAATACTGGTTGGGTTTTTGTGGGTTTTTTTTTTGTTTGTTTTGTTTTGTTTTGTTTTTTTTTTAATCTTGAATCGAATGAAAACTTAAAAAAAAAACAACCGAGGGCAGCATTTCAAGTAGAACAGATACTTCAATCTCAGCCAGCTGTAGCCAGACCTGAAAGGAGCCCTGGAGCTGACCTCTCCCCATCCCTCCTGAATGAGGTCCATGACTATTGCAGGGACCCATCTGCTCCACAGAAAGGTGTAGAGCACATTCTGCTCTCCTCTGCTCCCTCCCCACAGCAAGGAAGTAATTTAACTCTCAAGCACTTGTCTGATCTTTGGGAGGTGCTACTTTTAATATTACATTCCTCTTCTTTCTAGGTCTTTGCTCCTCTATTTTCATGGTGGAGATAGCATCAGCTCCACTGATGCCTTGTAGCATGTACAGAGATAGCATGTGCTTACCGTCTTTTTTTGTTTTGTGATGAGACATCTGGATGCTGCCTGGCACAACGGGATCTTGCTTTTGGTTTGAGCATCTGTTAGTAGCTATTGCAGGAATTGTGTGACATCTCTTAAGAAACCTAAATGATTTTGACTTAGCGGATCTGCCTGACAGCCTTGACAAACTGTTCCCACCCCAAAGTTGTGTTCTGATTTTAGGAAGTTTTTGGTGACATCACACAGGGCTAAACCACCCAGTCTGATATCAAAAGGCTCACTCTGGACTTGAACAAGGGCTGGGATTTGAAGCCCAGTCTCTCTGATCCAAGTGCTTCACAGTGAACAGTTGCAAAGCAAATACTCCTGTTGTTACTGCTTGTGCAAAGAAAACTCTACTTTTCAGGGGTTTGTGCACTCAGCAGAGTGGATCATGTTTCTCTGACTGCATCCCCCACTTTTTTTTTTTTTTTTTTTTTTTTGGCATTTCTTTGGAAGATATTTAACTGCAGAAGGATTCAACAGACCCTCCCCACTCAGAGCCCTGTTTGCAAGTGTCAACCCCAACTTGAAGTTCATCCCTCAGTCAGAGGAGCAGTAAAGCTGGCAGGCTTAAGTACTACAGGAATGCTAACATGGCAGATCTGAGAGAGTTAATTTGGTCAGAATGCACTCTAGTAATGTTTATGTTTTAGATAAAGTGCCTACAATGTTGCAGCTTGCCCTTCTGACCCCATTTCCTCATTCGTGTGCAGCTCAGAGAAAGTGATACTTAATTCCAAATCTTTGCTTTTATTAGCTCCCAGAGAGGGATAGGATTTCATCCCAGCCTTATCTCTGGTATAAACATCCTGTTACCATTCATATCAGGAGATATCTTTGGGAAAATTACTAAATAAGTTTCACCAGACACAAACAGCATTCCCTGATTGGTTTTGCACAGTACATGGTCATTTTGCACATGTGCATGTTGTCAAACAGCATGAGCCTAATCGTTGCAAAAAGGGTGGAAATTTTACATGCAAGTGTGAAAACATGTGGGAGCTCTTCCATGAAATAACACTATCTGCATTTAAGAAAAAACAGACCCAAGTGCCAGATCTATTCCTAGCCTTGCTCAGACAGCTTAGCGAGAGAGGTCTTATTCTTCATTCTTCTGCCTTTTTGCTAACTCTGCTGCAAGTCACCTCTGATTATGTAAGCCACAAGCAGTGGTGCTTCTCCAGCTCCACACTGATCTTGCAGTAACATATGCAATATTCTCTTCACAATGCTAAAAGTAACTTAGGCAAACAATTTTAGCAAGCACTGTATGCTCAAGAAAGTAGACTCCTGAAGGACACCTTCCTTATGCACCACAGGTTACCATCACTAGCTCTACAGCAGCAGCTTTTCAGCCAAGGTGCATATTCATAAACTTCACCTGTGGAGTCCACAAAAGGGACTCCATGTTCTCCATGACTTTCCACCAGAGCTGGGTGCCAAATTATGCATCCTTTTGATTTAGAAAATAGATATCTTAAAGTAAACCCATGGATTTCCAAACATGCTCAGCAGTACTCCTCAATTTGGAGCCATAGTTCAGCTCTACATTCCCTAACACACATCTGCAAATACTTCCATACAGCAGATATTGCCTCAAGCTGGGGCTCAACTCAACTCCCTATCAAAATAGATCTAAATCCAGAAAATAAACTTAAACCTGGGTCTATATGACTTTTACAGGTTGGACTTGTCAGACTGAGTCCTGTATTAACATACAGATGGAATTTGGGGAAAGAAAGCAAAAAATGCTTCCAGTCTAATAGCTGGAGTATCACTGGTTGGAAAGTTACAGTTATTTTGTGTGGAACTTAGAGATATATGTAATTTTATATATATATATATATATATATATATATATATATATATAAAAAAAAAATCTCTTTCGGGGATTCTTTTTTAATGAGTTAGTGATGATACAAAGAAAAACCCCAAACAGTAAAACATGTTGTTCCACATTCTCTAATCAGCTTCTAATGCCTTTTACTTTTGGAGTTTTGACTAAAACCAGTAATTTGGGAGTTTAATGAAAACAAAAAACACAAAAGGAAAAAATTTAAACAGAAACTGAATTTTACATGGATAGTTGCAGTTTTTCCTTTCTTTCCTGTCTGACCAAGGTTAAAAGATGTGAACTAAACCTAAACATTTTTCAGAATTTCTTTCCCCCCTTTTGCTGGAAGCCCTTATGTATCAAGTAGTTTTCCAATTTAATCTTTTGATTTTAATTTCCTTTATATGTAATTAAATAGTACATGCTTCAGGAGACAAGGAGGGTGAATGGCCCCTCTGGTCTCCATCCCTTTCAGCCTTTTCTCTCACTAGAGGAGGAGCAGGATGCCTCATACAACAAGGAATGACCATAATCAGGGAAAGGTCCATCTTCATACAGACCTCAAAACACAGCCCCGATGTCTTGCTCAGCCGTGTCTCAGGTGTGCAGGAACACTTGTAGGGCCATGGTGTCACCAGATGACAGCGGGGCGCATCCCACAGCTCCCAGTACCACATAGCCCCCAGTTTTCCATACCACCTGGAAAAGGTCATGCTCAAAAAAACAAACAAGATGCTGATGGCTTGTGCTCTAGCCAGTCTTTCTATGAGAAGCCTCTACGTGGCCCCATATGACAGTGAAAACAGTGCCCTCTGGGATCATCAGCAACAGATCCAGCCTTCTCCGGAGGTTCAGAGGCAGCAAGGTGGGTTCAGAGGGGTGCATAGAGTACATACTTATCTCCCCAAGAGCCACTCCTCCCATCCCCAAACACATTTAAGCTCCTCTAGCAAACACTGTTCATCTCCCTCGTTGGCATGCAGCCAGAAGATTTTGCCTTCCAGTCATGTGAACTTTTCAATTTGTGATTCTTACAAGCTGCGCTTACATGAAACCGTTTCCTGAAATGAACTGTTTCTCCTCCCCGTTTATCCCTCTCTCCACCCCACCATTTCTGCTAGAGCAAAGCCAAGCCCGTTTATTGATCAGCCAACAATAAAAAAAGGCTCAGAAAGTCTAAAGCACCCTGTAAAAGCTGTGGTGACATGGTCTCCTATCAGATTTGCTCAGTTTAACTACAATTCCCTCAAACATTACATCCCTTATGGTGCATTTAAACAGGTCTTGGCCTCTTGGGTACATTTTCTAATGACCTTTGTTTAAACCCAGTGCATTCACTGGTGCAAATGAAATGCTGCGAGCCATGTGATAGTCATGAGTTTTGCTCAAGTGTGAACTTGACCATCAATTCCAATAAAAAAAACAGATCAGGTCCTATATCTTTACTTCCAAAAATCACCCTGCCTCCTGTTTTTACCACAGCTGGATATAAGTAACACAATATTATGCCCTAGGATGTTGTTGGAAAAATGCATTATTGATGTGGGCAGAAGAAAACTATACATGCAACTACCTAGTTCACTTGGGACCAGGACATACCATTAAGTAGAATGACTTTCTAAAGGAAGGTGAATGGGCAGTGGAAGATCTGTTGCCAGTTGTTGCGAGATACAGCACTTCAGGGGGACTGACTTATGTAGTGAAGAAACAAAATCAGAGCAGGACACTGTGTGAGGCATCTCTACTCCATGGCAGCAGAGGCAAAAAGTGCCAAAAGAATGTGCATTTGGATAAGGTAATACAAATGTGGTTATACGGTGGAACCTTATGTGGAATAACATGTGAACATCTGCTCATTTTTTCCTTAAGATGAAGTGGATTGAAAGCAATTAGGTATAAAGCAAGTGAAAACTGGAAGAATGCACTCAGAAAAGTAGATAATGTAAAAAAAATATTAATTTAAAAAAATTAACCTCTGCTAAAACAAGTGTTTTCCTGTGAAAGGATTGTTTCTTAATTTTCATTTTACTTTTTGAGTAAAGAAAGCTTCTGTCTTTTTCTAAGGCTGAGAAACTATTGCTGAAGTTTTCAATCAGATCTGAAGCCTGACATCTTTAATCCGTGTCACATCTCAAGAGCAAGCGAGATTCAAGTATGCATTCAAGATCAGGGTTTTCCATGATTTAGGCAACTAAATCTCTTCAGTCCCACCAAAAAAGCTGAGCAGTATCCTGTGTGACCATGTACCTCAATAAGCACACAGTCAGGCCCTGGGATTTGGGAAGATGGAAAGTACCATCAGGCTGTGTTTAGGCAATCCTGGGAGCCAGTGAAATGCAAGCTCCACATCTCTAAACAAATTCTTGCTAAACAGTAAACTCAAGTGTACTCCAGGGCACAAGCACAGTACCTCATGGGACAGGAGCACACCATGATCACAGAATCAACTAGGTTGGAAAGGACCTTGAAGATCATCTAGTCTGTTAACCCAGCACTGACAGTTCCCAACTACACCATATCCCTCAGCCCCATGTCAACCCTACTCTTGAACACCTCCAGGGATGGGCACTCTCTAACAGCTCCCTGGGTAGCCCATTCCAACATCTAACAACCTATTCTGTAAAGAAATACTTCCTGACATCTAGTCTAAACCTTCCCTGGCACAACTTGAGGCCGTTCCCTCTTGTCCTATAGCTCGTTACTTGGTTCAAGAGACTCATCCCCAGCTCTCTGCACCCTCCTTTCAGGTAGCTGTAGAGGGCAATGAGGTCTCCCCTCAGCCTCCTCTTCTCCAGACTAAACCCCCCCAGTTCCCTCAGCCGCTCCCCATCAGACCTGTGCTCCAGACCCTGCGCCAGCTCCACTGCCCTTCTCTGGACACGCTCGAGTCACTCAATGTCCTTTTTGTAGTGAGGGGCCCAAAACTGAACACAGTCATCGAGGTGCAGCCTCACCAGTGCCGAGTACAGGGGTAAGATCCCTTCCCTGTCCCTGCTGGCCACACTAATCCTGATACAAGCCAGGATGCCATTGGCCTTCTTGGCCACCTGGGCACACTGCTGGCTCATGTTCAGCCAGCTGTCAATCAAACCCCCCAGGTCCCTCCCTAACTGGCAGCTCTCCAGCCACTCCTCCCCAAGCCTGTAGCGCTGCTGGGGGTTGTTGTGGCCCAAGGGCAGCCCCCGGCATTTGGCCTTATGGAAACTCCTCCAGCTGGCCTCAGCCCATCGCTCCAGCCTGTCCAGGTCTCTCTGCAGAGCCTCCCTGCCCTCGAGCAGATCAACACTCCCACCCAACTTGGGGTCATCTGCAAACTTACCGAGGGTGCACTCAATCCTCCCATCTAGATCATCAATAAAGATGTTAAACAGGAGTGGCCCCAAAACCGAACCCTGGGGGACACCACTTGTGACCGGCTGCCAGCTGGATTTAGCTCTGTTCACCACAACTCTTTGGGCCCAGCCATCCAGCCAGTTTTTTACCCAGTAATGTGTGCGATCATCCAAGCCTCCAGCAGCCAGTTTCACCAGGAGAATGCGGGGAAATGGTGTCAAAGGCGTTGCTAAAGTCAAGGTAAATTACATTCACAGCCTTTCCCTTGTTCAGTAAGTGGGTTTCCCGGTCATAGAAGGAGATCAGGTTTGTCAAGCGCAGGACCTGCCTTTCATAAACCCATGCTGACTGGGCCTGAGCATCTGGTTGTCCCTCATGTATTGTATGATGGTGTTTACGATGAGCTGCTCCATCAGCTTCCCAAGCACCAATGTCAAGCTGACAGGCCTGTAATTTCCCGGATCATCCTTCCAACCCTTCTGATAGATGGGTGTCACATTGGCCAATTTCCAATCAGCCAGGACTGCTGGGAAATGATAGAAAGTGGCCTGGCGAGCACCCCAGCCAGCTCCTTCAGCACCCTCGGGTGTATCCCATCTGGTCCCATAGACTTGTGTATGTCTATGTGATGCAGTAGGTCACTGACTGTCTCCTGGATTGCAGGGGGGTCGTTCTCCCAGTCTCTGTATTCTGGCTGTGGAGGCTGGGTTTCATCAATACAACTAACCTTGTTATTAAGGACTGAGGCAAAGAAGGCATTAAGCACCTCAGCCTTCTCCTCATCACTTGTTACCCTGTTTCCTCCTGTGTCTAGCAGGGGATGGAGACTCTCCCTGGTATTTCTTTTGCTACTGACATAGAAACATTTCTTGTTGTCCTTGATTACTGAAGCCATATTAATTTCCATTTGGGCTTTAGACATCCTGATTTCCACCCTGTATAGCCTCACAGCCTCTCTGTAATCACTGTGTGTGGCTAGCCCCTTCTTCCAAAGGCTGTAAACTCTCCTTTTCTCCCTGAGTTGCAGCCAAAGCTCCCTGTTCAGCCAGGGTGGTTTTCTCTGGCACCGTCTTCTCTTAGAGCACCTGGGGACCCAAACAGTTACTTCTTAAAGAGTGCCCAGCCTTCCTAGACCCCTATACCTTTCAGGATCATCTCCCAAGGGATCCTGTCAAGGAGGTGCCTAAACAAGACAAAGTCAGCCCTTTTGAAGTCCAGGATGTCAGTCCTGCTTAGCCCTCTCCTGACCTCTCTAAGAATAGAGAACTCTTACTTCATGATCGCTGTGCCCTAGTTGTCCTCTAACCACCACATCATCCAGCAGTCCTTATCTGTTCACAAAGAGAAGATCCAGCAGGTCACCTTCTCTGGTTGGTTCTCTCACCAGATGCATCAGGAAGTTGTCTCCCACACATTCCAGGAATCTCCAGGACTGGTCCCAGCTCTGCTGTGTTGAATTTCCAGCAGATGTCTGGGAAGTTAAAGTCTCCCACATGAACAAGGGCAAGTGATCATGAGATTTCACCCAAATGCCTACAGAATATTTCATCCACCTCTGTCCTGGTTGGGTGGCCTATAGTAGACTCCTACAACATCTGCCCTGTTGGCCTTCCCCCTGATTCTAATGCAAAGACACTCTACCCTGTCTTCACTACACCTGTACTCGAAGCAATCATAACAGTCCCTAACATACAACACCACGCTACCACCTCTCCTTCCTTGTCTATCCCTCCTAAAGATCTTGTGCCCATCAACTGGCACACTCCAGTCATGGGACACATCCCAGCATGTTTCTATAATAGCCACCACATTGTAATTTTCTTGTTTCATCACAGCTTCAAGCTCCTCCTGTTTGTTACCCATGCTGTGTACACTGGTATACATGCACTTCAGATGGGCTGACGTTTTGCCCTCTTCCCCCTTCAAATCTAGTTTAAAGCTCTGTCAATAAGCCCAGCTAACTCCTGCCCCAAGATCCTCTTCCCCCTCTGGGACAGGTGCATCCCATCTAATGCCAAAAGGTCTGGTGCCCTGTATACCAACCCATGATTGAAGAATCCAAAGCCCTGATGGTAACACCAGACTTGGAGCCACCAGTTCATCTGTTGAGTGCTCCTGTATTCTTCTTCATCCATTCCCCCAACTGAAGGGATGGAGGAGAGCACAATTTGTGCCCCCAACCCCTTAACCAGTTTCCCCAAGGACCTGAAATGTCTCTTCATTGCTTTAGGACTTCTCCTGCTAATGTCATCACTACCTACCTGAAAAAACAGAAAAGGGTAGTAGTCCTTGGGTCTCACTAGTGCGGGGAGTTTTGCCACACAGTCATTGACACGGGCTCCAGGGAGGCAGCAGACTTCCCTACGAAGTGGGTCCGGTCCACATATGGAGCCTTTGACGCCCCTCAGAATGGAGTTACCCACTACAATGACTCTGAGGTTGTTTTCAGAGCTGGTTTTAATACCTGGTCTAGAATGACCCAGCCTTGGTGGACTTTGGTCTTCCTCCTTTGTCTCATTTTCTGAGGGATCACCTGCCTTGTTTGGAGCCTCCATTTGCTCCTGTTGCTTTAGGGGTGCTAGGGTGTTACTCCATCCATCAATTTCCCTTTTACACTCCCTAACACTTCTTAATTTCTCGACCTCTTCTTTGAGTTTCACCACCAGGCTGAGCAGGTCACCCAGCCGATGGCAGCGCACACAGGTGCTGTCCCTGCTGCCCTCAGCCAGGCCTGAGGGGCTCGGGCACTCCCTGCAGCATGGGGGCCTGCACCGCCCCACGTTTGCCTGGCAGCTCTGTCCGGGTCGCCGCGTTCTTTCTGGTGGTGGTTTTGATGTGAGTGGAGACCACGGTTTAGACATCCGTGGCGGACGGTAAGATGGAACTAGCCCAGGTCAGTTCTAGAGCACGGAGGGGCCACGCTCCTGCCCGCTCAAGCTCCCTGGGGGCCGCTCTGGGCTGTGAGGCGTCGTCACTCCAGTCCCCACCCGCCCTCGGCGGCAGCGGCTCACTCTTCCTGCTCAGGGGGGAGGCAGCTTGAGGCTCTCCCTCTTCCCTGGGCGTCTGCCTTCACATCTTGTGGTTTTACCGCGGGTTTTTGATGCTTTTGGGAGGGTCCCCTGCTGCTCTCCTCCTCCTCGGAGTTCCTCTCCTTAGCAACCAAGTGTAGCTGATAGTATCTGGGGACCTTCTGCCATCTGCTCAGCCCTGGAGTCTGGTTTGGCCAGCTGATGTAAGGTTTGACTTGTTCAAATAAAGGATTACTGGAGGTCATCCTCACCTTAGCAAAAAGCCTAAACCCATCTTTCTTCACAAACTGCCTTCCTTTAATGGTATGCTGATTACAATCAAGAATACACAAGGGTTTCTACAGATAGAGCTTATGATCACTTTTTAAAAAAAGAAGAAACCCTTTTTCCAATTTAATATTTGGTCTCTGACCTACCTCTTTCCTATATTTTCTCAATAAGTATGTTTTGGTGTTCAACCCAAGGAACTGTCAGCCTGGGCTGGAAATGCTGAGGTCTGACATTTCTAGATTAAATGTCAACCAGATGTTTGTGCACTTCCCTTACAAGCCTTTAAAGAAGCTTCCCAATTTAGTATTGTGTTTCGCTATTAAGGGAAACCCAAGTTCATACCTTACTGGTTTGAGTTGAAAGATAGTGAAAGCCTCGGGGAGGGGAAAGAAGTGACAGGTACCTGAGCAATAGAAAAGCAATTCCAAGCTGCAGTCCACAATAGCTGCTGTCCATCCTTTTTTTCCTTCAGTATATTTGAAGTCTGACTGAAATAAATTAGCTTCAACCCCAGAAACTATTTTTATATAATACTAACATTTTCCTTCAACCACTGAAGCAAGGGAAATACAGAATGGGACATTGCCCTTCCCTTAATCCTCTCAGCCACAGTGCCAGAGGTGGCACTACTTCTGACAATGGAGAGCAGGATACAAGGGAAAAATTGAAAAGAGATTTATTCATGAAAAGAGAAGAGAGGAAAGAGTATTACTGCAGCTGTAACTGTCTCTAAAGCCCCTACCTGGGATGCAGGAAGTAAACCCTGAGTTTCCTCTGCTTGGTCATTTCTGCATGCAACCTTGCAAAAGAAAAGCCTCTGTTCCTGCTATGTAAAATGGGATTTATAGTAGGATTTTTTGTGTGTGTGCTGTGTCTTGCATGGTCTTCACAGCAAGGGACTTGGTCTTATTATGCTTCTCACATACCGCAACAGGGCATCAGGCAGAGATGGGGAACTCTAGGTGCCAATGTAGTCAATAAATAAGGACATAAATAATACAGCTACAACATGTGGCTGAGAACTGGCTCTGATCCCAGAAATTCAGAGTGAACTTTCCTGTTTTTGTTGGTGTAGTTTGATTCTAGTTTCATGGTCAAAGCAATTTTTTTTTTTTAAAACATTTTCAATATTAGGAAAGAAATCAGAGACCTGGACAATGACCCTACAAATGGGCCATGGTGAATGTCTTCAAGAGGTGAGGAAAGAGTCAGCTAATGGCTGCTCATGGAGCAGGCAGGATCAACACCCCCACCCAAGCCAGATCCTTCAGTTACAGCTGCATCCAAATTCCAGAATCCAAGATTTTTGGATCAAGCGTATCCATAGAGAAAAAAAAAAAAAGGCAGTAACATATACACATACCCTGTAAGAGTTAAGGTTTGTTGTAAAGGCCAAATTCTTATTCTCTGCATGTAGCAAGCTCCAAAAGAAGTTGTTAGAAATAAGACACACACCCCCCACCCTGCGCCAAAATCCCCACTGGGGTGAGCATTCTGCAAGAAGTAAACACCTCCATGGCCTCCAAATCTACCCTCCATGTGTGCAGTGGGAGCCACGCTGATCAGCCAAGAGCTGGTTCCTACCCATGAAAACACAGGCAAGGTTTCCCACTGAATTTCATTACCCAGAATGAGGAACAATTCCACTGGACTGAGTAAATGGCTTCCAGACTGTGGCACAGTGTGACTGCGATGAGAGTCTGACCTCGTGCACTCGTGCAGCAGGAGGCTGTGAAATATATTGGGTGAAATCCTGGCTCTGCTGAAGTCGGTGGCAAAATTCCCATTGACTTCAGGCAGGTCTGGGATTTCACCCGTTACGTTTTCGGATGTCAGGGCAACAACTCAGTACTGGATCCTGTTCCAGCCTCCCAGATCTGCTTGGAGCCACTTGCCAGGGATCAGTGACCCCTCCGGAGCAGCAATACATTCCCCAGCAGGTTCACAACAGAGTGGTGAGCAGCTTGAAGGACTCTCCATAAACACGTCACCCAAAATGGAGAGGAAAAGAGAAATCTTATGATTTAGAGGAATTCCTGTCTTTTTAGGGACTGGATTACTCTGCTTGGTGGGTGACAGGGGGGATGCTGCTGAAGCCTTTTGAAAACAAAAATATTTAATTACTGCAAGTGCTCAGTGACTTACTGTCCTGTGAAAACTCCCTTTTGACAACACAATAGCATCTGAAAAGAATAGAGAGATGCTCAGAACAAAGAAATATTGAAGGGAATAATAAAAGGAAATTAAACCAAGGCAATTATCTATCCACACTGTTACAGAACAATCTCATGGTACTGTCTTTGCATGAATCCAAAGACTGAGAAAGTGCTAAAGTCAGTTCCTAATTCTCTGACAAAAAACATGGGCTCTATTCATCTACGGTTGAAGTGGATGAGGGCTATTTTGATGTGACAATCAGAGTATAGTTAATGTATTGTTTTGCCATTCATTTAAAGCTAAAATGCTTTCTATGAAGTAAGATTTTTATAAGTTATAGCCATATTCACTGCCGAGGACACATTGGGAAACATCTACTCAGGACCAGTTTTAGGTGACAGTTGTTCTCTGGGAAAAGTTGCTAATGGCTCCACTGGAGAGTGGTACAGGTGGAAAACACAGTCTGCTTTTGTTCATAATATGCAGGAGAAAAGTAAAACTAGAATGTAATTCCCCTGGGGTTTGCAAAGTGTAATTTTCTCCCAGCCAAGCCAGTTCGGAAGCTGGCCATGCCATATACAGAAGAAATACGTCATTATGATCATGTCTGAGTATTTGAAGTGAAAAAAGTTAATGCTTAGTGCAGTTCTAACATGAATAGTATTGCCAGAGAATAAACATAAGCCAGCATCTAAATTGCAAACCATAAATCTCATTGTTCACATCACAGGAATGGACAACATAAAACATATCCCTGGTAAGTCTTCCTCATTCCAAAATATGATAAATTAACACCTACCGACTTCTTAGACAAGACAACAGCAAACCTGAATGAGCCATGACCTGGTCTCTCATTGAAGAATCCAGACTTCGTTTGCTTCAAGAAAATAAATTCTTTCTAGCTACCAAAAATCATAGCTAATTAAATATCACCAACTGTGCAACCACAGATGAATCTTTGCTACTTCATGCATACTTGAACAGAGATACACCGCCTGTTTTTGTTTACAAATAATTAAAAGCCCCACCTGTAAAATCTGCCTTGGTGCATTTACATTGCTCAAATGGTTTTCTCCAAACCTGACTTCTTTTGTAGTGTTGAGGCCTGAAGTCAAAGAAGTTCTGCATGTTTATAATCAACAACTCTTAAGACCAGCTTAATATATAATCACCTTAGTCCAACACACACAGGCAAGAACTTGCAGAATTAGAGTTCATCTTGCAAGGCAGGAGATGCTGGAATGTTAATATATATGACCAGAAAACATGTTCCAGTGTGCTAAAATAATTTCACTGTTCAGAACAGTCTTGTGCATCTCAGAACTAAAATTAGGTAATACTTAAGAACAGGAAAGTTGTTGAATTGTGCTGGTAACTACTTAGCACTCATAGACCCAGGAAAAGTGATGGCAGAAACATTAATTTTCTCCAAACCAGTTTGAGCAAGCCAGAGGTGGATTCTCCTCAGTGCTGTGTATTATTAGGGCTCTGTGTTCATCAATCTTTTTCCTTAGCTTCTTGCAGCAAAACAACAACAAAACCCACAAAAAATCCCAACACAAGTCTCAAATTACATGCATCAATCCTGTGCTAATACAATGATAAGGGCACCCAACCAAGTGGTAACAACATAGGAAATGCAGGTGGTACAGCTGAATGCAGTTTCTGCTGTAGCTTTTGGCCTAGACTTATCACAAGACAAGCTTCACGCAACTGCAAGTCATCCCGAGTGCAGAGATGGTGCTTGTAGCCATAAAACAACCAATGCACACAACAACAAAATAAGCCTGTTTTGGAGTACCAGTTTAAAAAAACCCAACAAACCAGAAAACCCAACCAACACCCCAGCTTTCCATGATACTGCTGCTTTTCCCTTGTGAAACATATTCCCCTTCAGCCTTATGTTTTGCACTCTCATTTAGCCGGGGTTGGATTTGTCAGGATGGGAAGGGGGGGGGGGG
>NW_020799097.1:117173023-117287388 GCF_003259725.1 Athene cunicularia
GGGGGGGGGGGGGGAAGGGGGAGAAAGAGAAAGAGGGAGAAAGTGCTTGAGAAAGATATGGTTGAGCTGCTTTCAAAACTCTTTGGTTTTGCACTGTTTGGTTGGGGTTTTTTTTAAAAAAAAAACCCTAAAACTCTACATGAATATTCCTACAAACTAAATTTTTTCATCCTTTTGAAATGAAGTTAAAAGGACAGCAGCAATTCCCAGCAGGTGGTAGATAGACTTGCTGCTATTTATGCCTAGTGCAGACAACCAAATCCCCCAGTCTTGTCTGATCGAGTGAGCACTCAGCACGATGCTGCAGAGCAAACACTAGACAACAAGTAACCTTAAGACCTCACCACCTAAAGCAGACAAAGCAGGGAGGGAAGCATCACTGTTGCCATCTTATCAATGGAGAAATAAAACACAGAGTAGAGAACAACTTGTCTGAGGTCAAAGAAGGAATTGCTGGTGGAAATAAGAACAAACCCCAGCCCTCCTAAGTCTCATTACATTGTCTTCATCACAGAAAACAAGCTTTCACTGGGTAGCAAAAAAAGTCAGAGCTCAGGCCTGTGTCTACATAGAGTCCATCTCTCTGCATTATTTGCACATGCACAGTAGAGTACATTGCTCAGGCAGGCAACATGGGTAAATATTCCTGTAATTAAGGCACAGAACTAGGTAAGTCTTTTAATTGCACACCTGTAGTGTGTAACTCTATCACCTCCCTGGAACTCTATGAGGAATCCTTCATTCATCTACACAAGCCTCTCAACTACACACTACTTAACCTAGAGACAGTCACCTCAGGCCATGCACCAATGCAGACTCCACACACACCAGACCTCCCTGCCTGGGTGCCTTGCAGCTGCTGATCTACAGCTCTTGCAGACATCAACACAGTCAGACAAAAATCCCTCCACACTATAAAGTTACCACTAAAGGACCACTTATTCTAAGATAGGATTGTTATATGCTACAGGATTGCACATGCTGAGGTTTTATTTCCCCTATTTTATCCTCTGTAGAAGCTTAGACAAGGCATCAATATTGCATCTCACACAAGAGCTCATGGTGTCCCCACTGCAGCACAATACCTTGAACATCAGCATCTACTCTATGCTTTGGTTTTGGTGGCAGGACAGGTCTTCAATCCCCTTGCAGAAACAAAGAAGAGAACTAGCTACTACTGCAGGTGGTCTTACCAGTGGCACAAACTCGAGAGTTCCCCCTGGTCATGGGCTAATAAATTGCCTTAAACCTGTGGAAGTTAACTATGCATATGCCTTTGCTGATGATTTCCCAACTACTATGAGATCAGCTGCTGAATAAACACCAAATCTCCTAGTTAACTGCATTTTTTCTGCTGGGTTAAACCCCAGACATTTGTCCTAAAGGCACAGCAATACAGTTGGTTGCTATGGCACTGTTTAGTGTGGAGGTAAGTGCCCTGCACCTGTGGTGTGTAGGTGGGTGCATGGATGGCTCGTTACATAGCGAGGGCAGATGTTTCTAATGAGAGCAGCAAACGAGCCAGGGCATCACAGGAGACCTGCTTCCCTCACTGTGTGCTTTCATAGGCATGCATCTGGATCTGGGCTTTGGAGCACACCTTGGATGTCTTGGAGAAACTCCCTTTGAAATGCTGTTTTCATACAAATAAAAAAATTAAAACCTTTTAAAATGATCTCCCATTAAAGCACTAAAACATTACTATAACAGAATTGGTTGGAAGTGCTTATTTTCAAATAAAAATATGCCATTGTTTTCCCTATTTGACCAGAGTTTATTTCAACCACTTAACAAATGTCAACTTTAGAACAATCTGCTTTAAAAACATTGATGATTTTTTTCCTTCATATTTGTAGAAACAAAACTGCTTCCTCCCAACTTAGTTACAGACCAACTCTGATGGCATGGCAAAATATGTATATGTTAAAACATACATGGTATACCTCCACAACAAAATTCAGCAGCTCCTACTTAGCTCTTGTAACACGCTGTTGTCCACCCACTGACCTATGAAAATATAAAATATCCTCAGAACCTCTAACACTGTCTCTCTGTACAGTAGATCACTATATATAACTATTTCTGGATAGACTTTGTCTGTCTACCCTCTTCTTGTTTGGAGCAGAGACTAAGCAAAATTAGACGGTTTAGGCAGATGCTAACATGCTCTGAACTGGGTTTAAAGTAAAATACTCTTTATTTATAACACAGTGCTACTTTCACAGTTCAGTCCCAGTCATATAAATAATACTCTGACTATTATAACAGAAAAAGAGCAGTGTATAAACCCACTTATTACACCAACCAGATTAAGTCCTTTAAGGCCAGGGTAATTTGTTGACTACACTGGAACATTTATGGGCTCATTAGCCAGAGCTACAATGACAATGAGTTTTATGGACACTGAAGAATTAACACAGATGAGCAGCCTGGCCAAACACTTAGTGTCATACAGCTTTGAAGACCACTCATCCAGCACTACTGAAATATAGCTCTCGGAGTTGGGGCTTTGCTGGTAGTCAAGACAGCACAGTAAACAACTCCTGCCCTGCAGTGAGATGGGTGCTGGGAAACTCCTGCAGCCTGACCTCAGCCACTGGTCTTGCTGGGCAAATACAAGATATGAAGACATTTAAGTTTGTTTGGATGCCTAATAGTTGCCACTGAAGTGCAAAGACACCAGCCCAGCAAAGCAAGCTCAAGGTTGCTTGGCCTAAAGATAGATGGCTTCCTAATTTTCAGGTATTTCAGGAGTAAATTAGATAATTCCTGAGATTGAAAAACACTCCACCACCTTTTTGGGGATTAAATTTAGTCAAAAGAGGTAATCGCCTTGTTCTTTCAGCATTGATGGTTTTGTGGTAACCCTGGAAAGCAAGATCTGCTGCTGGAAGGTACATGAGTGGCTGCTGTTGGGAGTGGGAGGAGCAGGACAGCAGGTCTGGTCCGAAGAAAGAAAGGGGTCCAGAAAAGCTGATTGATTTTCTGGGAAAGCCTTCTCCAATCTCAAGAATGGTCCATCCAACAATGAGAAAAGCAATCAAAGGCAGCAGGAGCCTGCATAGATGAACACAGAGCTCATGACAAAACCAAGACTGAAAAAGGAAGCACACAAGAGGTACGAGAAGGGACAGGTGATCTGGGAGGAATACAAAGGGTGACTGGACACCGGAGCACGTTGCCCAGAGAGGTTGTGCAGTCTCCATTCAATCAGACATTCAAACCCTAACTGGACGTGGTCCTGAGAAACTGGCTCTAACTGTCCCTGCTGAGAGCAGGGGGGGTAGACATGATGATCTCCAGAGGTCCTTCCAGCCTCAGCAGGTTTGTGGCATTAGTCAACAGAAAGTGCTGATCACAGAGATGCGTGTGAACTGCCACCCTGCTGGTGTGCCTGCCGAAGGTGCCTGAGTCAGAGCAGCCAGGGAGGTGCCTCCATCCACTTCAGACCCAGAGCCCTCTTGGGAGGGTCAGTGTTTATGGCTTGTTTTTTTCCAAGTGCAGTCAGACATGGGTGAGAATGCCCTGTCTTTTGCACAACCATCCCATGGTCAGAGCTTTCAGCTGTGTGTGGGGAGCTCTCCCAAGACTATTTATGTATTTTACAATAAACAATCTTGGGATAAAACAAAGTAAAACAAAACCCAAGCACAATAATTTTGGGAACTGGGATGAGAAGCCAGGAATCCTACCTGCTGGCTGGGTGCCCTGGGCATGCCACTACAAAACCCTGGCACTGCGAAGCTGTGCTCTGTGCCTCACTGCTGCCCTGTCTCTGACAGAGGGGCAGAGTGTGCAAGAGGATAAAGCAACCCCCATGTTCCCTTCCCCTCCTCCTTCCAAGGGTATATTCCTCCTGGGTTCATAAGGAGCTCACTGAATCCCCCATCTGAGCTGAACAGAGGCCTCCTACTTTCTCAGCCAAGCCTTTAACCTTGAGGCCATGCAACAGCGTAAGCAGAAACAATGGGACATCTAAAAGACTCTCCAATATATATGTCAGCCTTCCTGGGTTTTATTTTCTTTTTCTATTTCCCTGCTTTGCCTTACAGCACATCTCAGAGTGAAAGCAAACAGCTCAGAGATGTCTAATCCTCTTGCTGCTGTTCCTACGTTGTTATCTCAGGACAGAAGGTCTGGCTTTGCAGTGCACATTGCATGTCACACCTCAGAGTACTGATTTAGCAATAGCCTCCTCTGATTTACAGGTGCAACTGACATTAGAAGTGGTTCCCACACAAAAGAAATACATGATAAAATGTAGTACAGTTAGTAGAAATTAATTTAAAGTCACTAACCCCCACCAGGAATAGTCTTGTGCCTCTAAATTAAGCCCATGCCCTGGGGTTTACAGGTATTTACATGCAGATTGGCATTGTGCTGCCCAGATTTTCAAGTGGTGTTTTTAAAGGTGTTTGACCAACTACAATTGTAAATTGAAGGTAAACACAATTTTCAAAAGCTTATCAAACAATGCTTTCGTTGCTCTCACTCGGAGTTAGCAACAGATCGTCACAGGGCTTTGAGCATTTCTTCTAACTGAATCAGGAGATTTAAATCCTGAAATGAACTAGCATAAAAAGGTCAAAGACTCAGTCCCATGAAGGATCCTATGTGCCTTCTGAAAATCTCCCTCTGCAGCTCAGCAGCACTGAGTGGGAACACCCAAACGTGCAACTCAGGAACTTTGAATGGGTGTTTCCCCCTGTAGCAGTACCAAATGGCACACATCTAAAAGAGCAAACACTCACCTGTACTCTCAGGGACAGAAACTTTGGGCCTGTTAATTATTTATATGCCTGCTGATACAGCTAATTATATCTAGGAACACCAGGTGGGAGCCCCCTCACCCGATGCTGAGTTCTGCACCTGGGTTAACCTTCCAACCTGCCTTCATGGGCAACAAGAGAAGGCTTTTTTAGGGGCTGATTCATTTGACCAATTTTAGAGTGAGCTGAATTGATGCCCATTTCTCTGCACCGGGAGTACCAGGGTGACTAGTTCCCATGAGGCTCAGAGGCTCAGTCTCTGCAGGTGGATAAATTTAGGTGAGACAAATCCTCTCCCTCCTGCAGGGATGCCATATCCTATTGAAATCAAGCAAGGACAGCTACCCCAATGCTTTGGATATTCCACTCGTCTTTACCATTGATTTTTACACATATAAATACTCATTAATATATGACCTTTTGTTTTCATGTGTGTCTGCTTGGTACTTGGTTTATTTGGGTACCAAAAAACATCACGGTATGGGTAGAACTGTCTGAAATATCTCATGAGGATACCTATACATCAGATGCAACAACCTGTAAATACACATATATATATATATGTGTGTGTGTATATCAGAATGGAATTCAATGAAACACAGCAATCCAATGAAACATGTTAAATGTCAAAAAACATTATTAGAGAGTTTGTGTTTTGTTTCCGTCTTTGAAACATTGAACACACAAATTAGTTTGATGTTATGACTAGGATCTTTCATGCTTCCCCCCTGAAAATGCAGAGAAATTGGAAGTATTCTGGATGTGTTTTGATCACTTTTCACATCTCATACTGTTTTCCAGTCAAAAAAAGCTGGAAAGCAGGAAAATCTGGAATGAAATATAGGAGGCTGGAAATGCAGCTAAACCATGGCAATGCCACAACTGAATAAGGAAGCTAAAATGTTTTGATTTATAGAAACCAAAATATATAAATCTTTCATCTTAACATTTCTATTTAAAAAAAAAAAAAAAGGTTTCCTATATTTCCTTCTCAGTCTGACTGGAGATGAAAACTTCTGTGGTATTAATCTCTTCCTAGATTAGGTATGCCATCTGCAAAGGTATGGAAACATGTGCTATAAATGGCCTAGCATTAATTGCAGTAATTTCCCCATGGCTAAAAACGGGTGTTGCAGGGCCTTTTATTCCCTTAAATTCTCTTCATCCTTTTCTTTAAATAGCTTAAGTGTGAATGTCGCTTGACATTTCTTTTTCTTTGGGGAGCAGTTATACCACCCATGACCCTTGCCTGTGTCTCCCAGAAGCTGCAGTCATTTTCAGTTAAGGGTAATTGGCAGCAGAATACACTTTGTTCTGTATAGTGTTAAAAATGGGTTACTTTGTTTTGCCAACCTTCCTGAACTTCCTTTCAGTTCAATGAAGGAGTGCAACATTTGTATAAGAAAGAAATATTGTCTTCAATGGGAAATGTATTCCATGTGTGTTATAATTTATATTATGACAGATCTTTCTTAACTTACAATATTGTTATTCACTGAGTGGAAAGAAACTTTATCAACTTCTTTCTTTTTTTAAAAAATGTGTTCTTTAAGGCAACCATATTTTTTATTTGCGGAAATATGTGATAAATTTGAATAATAAATTTATATTAAAACTCCCATTTGTATTTGATTTCCTTCATAAATCTGGGTAAGATGTCAGCTGAGCAGTTCATATATAAAATATTAGAACAAACATTGCCTGTCTAATTGAAAAATCTGTCTTCATCAAGGACCTGGAGCTGAGCTTAAGAATGAAAGATGGAGGCTTTATTTAATGCAGTTCTGCCCTGACTGTCATGAATGCTGTCTTTTTCTTCCCCTTCACCACCTCAACAGAAATAGCAAAGCTCTATTCCCCAACTGGTCTTAAAGGCAGAAATACAAAGATATGCAGAGAAAGGAATGGTTGCTGGTGTCTGTAGAGTGGTTTAACGTACTTACATTCCCGAGCGTTAATCCTCCTGCACTTAAAGGATGGGAGTTGCAATCCCTACTGTACTGGCTGGCCCAGGTTCAAAATTTACGGCTAATGTAATAATCTCCCAGGGTCACCCCATGGGGTCATTCCTGCTATCATCAGGGGATGTAACTACAACAGTGGGGAGAGATAAAGGCAAAAGCAGAAAGGGAAATAAAAAAAAAAAAAGGAGGTTGGGAGGCTTTCACAGACCAAGGAAAGAAAAAAAGAGGAAAGGAAGGGAAAAAAAAGAGCTCATGTGTGTTTTCAGAACCACTGGGATTTCCCTTGCTGAATTACAGCTCAGAGAGTGAGTGTGAAAACCTGCCAAACCCACCAGCATCTCTTGATCCAGCCAGGCTTTCACAAGAGTGACTGCAAAGTCGGTCATGGTTTGAAATGGAGATGAAGGAATAAGTGGCCCCTGGAGCACGTGAGAGTGAGAGTTGGTGGAACACCCTATGCTGCCTTCACTGGGTGCTGGAGGGGAGCTGAAGAGAGCAGCGCCCCTGCCTGGGGACCTGGCCGGTGGGTGCCTGCTCTGCTCATGGGGACGTGGGGCTTGACACTGGTGAGCTTCATGGACATGCAGCAGGGGTGAGCCGGACTCTCCTAGTTTGTTATAGCACAAAAAAAATGCCTAAGTGTCTAGCCTGGTAATTAATTATTCAAATACATCTCTGAAGATATTCTTTGCTGCACTCAGGAGCACAGAGGTGAATGAATGAGAAACATCACTGTTTTTTACAGAGCAGTCAACAAAGGAGATAAACCCTTACTTTTTTAAAGCTGGATCCTTGCCAGAGCCTAACAAACAGCTTGGGGAGGGTGGAGGCCACAGTGCTATGGACAGGGAGGAGCTGTATCCTGATGTGGACTTTGCTGGCAGCAGGCAGATTTGTGCAACACTTTGAGCTGGATCAGATTAGATACGACCCTGGCATCTTCTGCAGATGTGAGCAGCTGTTGGGGTACTAATCCACAGCTCTGGAAAACTGCGTTCATTTTCTATCCCATCAGATGCTTTCCCTGCCACCTTGTTCGAAGCACTCGGCTCCTCCAAACCTTGGATTTCGGTTTTCTGCAAAATACATTTAATTTACTTTCAGCTGCGACCCTGGTGCTACCACCAGAGAGAAAGGACCTCAGTGTGCTTTCTGTCCAACCCTAAGCAAAGGGACAATCTGAGTAATACGGAGGAGTCTAGACAGGAGGAAGAAGAAACAACTGTCGAGGAGAACTAAGAAGAGGTAGCTTGCACAAGAAGCAACATTTCAATGTAAGCAGTGCTTACAGGACTATTCTGATGGACACTAAAGGTGGGCATAACATCAGTATAAATAATGGTCACATATTGTTTAGTGACTTTATCTTCCAGCTTTTTGAAGGAAGTTCTGGACCCTTGAGCACCAAAGAAATGATATATTTGGGACTCTTGAGCACTTCACCAGCATCTGTGCAAAGGGAGGAGGTGGAAGCAGAGCATCTATTTTAGCATGTTAAGCTCTCCTTTGATTCAAGTATATATCTCCCTCCTGCCCTGCCCTGTAAAACTTCTAGTAAAATGGACTGTTAGTGCATTAGAAACACAGGAACAGGGAACTGATGACTTCAACACTAATGTTACAATCAGTGTAAAGAAAACCACAGACTAACCTGACAAAAAACTATCAGTCCATCAGAAGAGAATATGCTACATTTTTACTGTGCTCAGAAATGAAACCAGTATCAGCCTGAGTTCTTCAAGTACTGGAGATCATGTCTCTCTTCATGGTAGCTGGAAATTCATGCAAGGCATAAGACAATCTCATTTGTCTCCTGTCATAGGTTTGTGGCCCTAACAATTTTTCATGTAGGCAGTACTGCTACAGTGGAATTACAGTCCAGCAATGCCTTTCACCTTTCAGGGAGAAACTAGGGAGGGAAAGGATGACTTGCAATAGAAATATTTTTTCTTCAGCCAAAAAGATAAGGAAAAAAAAACCATTAACCACAACACAAATACTCAGCAAGAACCTAAGAAAACTGGAATGAATATTCTTCAACTGAACAAATTTGCAAATTAAAATGTCTCATTTTCTGGATTTGATGAAAACCAGAAACACTCCGAGGAAAGTAGAAACTTTCTGTGATTTGCTTGCTTTGGCAGAAATGAAATAGTTTCTGATAATAATTTTTATGAACACTGTTTTTACCGGCCTTTGCTCTCACCATCACTTTATTAAAATCTAGGGGAGCCTCTTATTAAAGGTTGTGTAAAGAAATAAGCTAAAAGCAAATCACCTTCTCTGTTTGCATGAGACATTAAGGGATAGTGGAGATGTGAAGGATGTGGCTTCCAATCAAAGTCAGAGGAAAATTCTGTCATGTCACTGGGGACAAAATTCAGCTGGCAGTAGGGTTTTCAGCAGTAGCTGATTTCACTGCAGAGGCAGTGGCTACTAGTTGGCTGTTGGGGGCAAGGAAGTCTGGCTGGGGATGGGGTGACTACAACACTTCCACTTGTGTGCTTGGCCCCTTGACCCTTTGTCCACTGACTAGCATATGACAGAGTTTCTTGAAATGGTAAACATCAGGAGTATGAGCCTTTAATTAAGTTTCAAGAATACCATAATAAACTGGGAGCTGATGCTAGAAATGCCTACCAACCATGTCAGAAATGGCTACCAACCATCCTGTCTCACTGACAAGACACAATGCTCAATCCACCATCCAAAAATTGAACAGTTTGGCATGAAATGTAGCACTACTGCACTTCTTACAGAGCACATAAATGGGTCATTTTGTTCTCAAGTCTTACAATTACCAACATACACTTTATGTATACACACACACACACACACACACACACACACACACACACACACACACATATATATAAAACAAGAGGAAGGCAAGAGGTTAATGCTAGCTCTGGAGGTTACTAACTCTGGAAGATACAGTCACGGATGAGAGCAGTGTTAGCTGTTCACCATTTCAATTTGATACTGTAATTTATGTAGTGACCTGTCTATTAACCCTGCCCCACTCTCGCTGCACCAGCAGCAATTCAGGTTGAGCTGAATAACCTCTGTCATTGTCTTGGCCTGCCATGAGGTTTCTCAGCTCAATGCCACACTTGAATGACGCTCTGTCATTATGCTATATTTAGGTAATGAAAGGTGTAATTAGCTTTGTTCTGCTGCAAGCTGATCTGACCCTGTATGCATTATAAAAGGTAATAAAATAGGTGCACAGATATAAAAACCTGAATAAGCATATTATTCGGTGTAATTTCATGAGCCAAAAACCGATGAAAGAGCTGGGGTAAGGGAGCCTCAGCTGCTCCAGTGCCCAACCAGACTTGTCATGAGAAGTCACACAAAAAGCACAGCAAAGGTATGTCGAGGCATCAACAGAGCCATATTTAATCAGTCCCCCACTGTTGCAGCTTTTATATAATTGATGGCATTTTGCGATGATTGCTTTCCTATTACAGTACTGTATCTTATCTCCCCACTGTGAGGGGAGCGGCTTTATGTTATTGTCAGCAGCCCTCCAGAGCCAGCATTATCCCAAGCCCATGCCCTTTGTAGGGCTGTCGGCTTGTCATTAATTGTTCTGCCTGGCCTTTGTCTGGGACTTTGGCCATCTGCTTTATCGCACCCCATCAGCCTGTGGTAGGAATGAATGGAACTGATAATATAGAAGTCCTGGCAGGAGAGATACTGGGCTAGAAGCTCTGGATGTCAAATTAGTCAGTCCTTGGGACATCACACATTTTCTTAGCATGAGTAATTCTAGTTGGGGAATGGAGTTTTGCAATATTTGCAAAAAAATACTGGTGTGTTTGATATGGATGATATTCTAACCAGCAAACCCTCAGTGATTTACACCAGGTGAATGGCACAGCAAGCTTCAGACAGTGCCTCAGCCTTTTAGGGAATATCCTCAAATATTTGCTTGTCTTAAGGATGGTGGAAAATCATGCAGTGGCTCATGCACTCTCCTGCACTCAGGCTGTGACCCTGAGATGAGATACTCCTCCATCTCCCCTTCATTCCAGCTTCTGCAGGACCAAGGCTCCACAGCAAAATATGCCAGTGAAAAAAATTCCCTTGCCTGCTATACCAGAGGCTGACCTGGTATCTGTCTGTGGTTGGGAGCAGGTGAGAGCCTTGAGCAAGGACATGAAGTCCAGAAAACCAAGCCACCTGAGCCACCAGCTCCTGGCAGGGCATCTGGTACTGTCAACTCGCTCATGTGTGTGTGTACCTGCGGGCTACCCTGCCTCAGACACAGTGCGGGAGGGGAGTCATCATCCCCAGCATCACTGCAGCCTTAGCAGAAGGGCAGAGGTGCAAATCCAATGTGCCCCATGTCTTCTGGCCTGTCCAAAGAGCTCCAGGACTTTCAAATGCTCACACATATTTGGAAGGGGCTACTCCATGACTGTAGCATTTGTATAGTACATAGCTTCAACCTCTTGCCTCCAACTCACCCATTACTCACTGGATGTGGCTGCTCTTAGGTGTCTCATGGAGCATTCACCACACATGACAAGGGGCTGGGAGCATCTGGGCTAGCATATGCAGAAAACACACCTCAGAGGAGCAGACTTTTGGGTGTCATACAACATTTTCACATAGTGGCGGTGATCAAAAGGCTGTTGGAGTCACGGGAAAGAAACATCGCTCCCATGGACTACAGTGGGCTTTAAAGCAGGGCCTGTGATCAGCAGCATATGAAGTCTTCTCAAAAAAGTCTCCCACAATAAAGATGTTTCACCTGATGCAGATGCTTGTAAAATATTTCTCAAGCAATTATAAACAGGTAATGCTTAAATTGCGTGGGAATATATGTACACAAAGTGAAACAGTTCTGTTTTCTTTTTTGCTAATGATCAGGACTATGGGTGTTTGCTCCCTGGTGGGAAGAATAAGTTTCTCAGACATATTTCCTAGGTGAGGCAGGAGATGATGGTGAATATAACCAAAGTACTAAAGGCAAATATTCCAGTTATTGCAGTCTGGTATGGCTGTGGCCACCAATTGACTCGTGCAAACCTATCCTTCCATCTGTCTTTACCACCACGTGCTCTTCTTTCCCTCTGGTGGGTCTCTAACCCCTATATTGTTTGCTGTGCATGAAGGAATAAATATTTTCAATAGCTTGAATGTAATTCTGTCCTTAAAAAGCACCGACTCTCAGGGAAGCCTTTAGACCAGCACTTAATACTCTTGAACATGTTGCCCTATAGTAACACAGGTAAGAAAGACATGAAAAAGAGCCCTTTAAAATTCACAGTATTTTTTTTTTTCTTGTGTGTAGTATTTAATCAACTCTTCCAATGATCTTATTTCCCCATAGCACATTGCCTTTATCAGAATAAATCAAGTTTTCCAACCCTCATGCCCAGCTCCCACATTCCAAGATATAGGAAAGTTCACAAAGCAGCCAGGAACATGAAAGCAGGCAAGGGACACAGACTCAAAGTCACCCCTGTCACCAGAGACTTCACACAGGAATTAAAGGGCAGAGAACCCCGTGTTTCTTGGGAGGTCAGAATACATTTCCTAGCAGTCCTCTCAAGTCTTAGTTCATCTAGGGCTTAAGTGTAGCAACAAGCTACAAGCAGCCGTGGAGCTGATTTTTTCTCTCTCCCCCAGCCCCCCCTCCCCCAAAAGAGACAGACAAAGCCACAGCAAGATACTCCACATCTACAAGCCCAAACCTGCTGTGGGCCCAGCTGGACACAGCCTCGGCACAACCCACAGCAAATACCTCCCCAGATCCGCAGCGTGACATTGCAGCCACCCACACTTTCACTCAGGAATGCCTCTGGTCTCGGGAGATGATGGATATTTTCTCCTGATGCTACCCATGGAAAAACAAACAAACACACACACCTTCTCACAGCCCGGTAACCTGGCTACTACTGGGGGGTGGGAAGCCACACCCTATGAGTAGAAAATTACCCTGGGTACCCAGTCTCATGAGCTGCTCTGCCACAAACTTCCTTCTCAACCTTGGGAAAGTCACTTTACTGCCACAATTTAGATATTAATGGGAGCGAGACACATGAGTGTTTTTTCAATTTGATCTTCGTAAAAGTAGGGGTAATTGTTGGGCCTTACCTCACAGGGGGGTTGTGAGAATAAAACAATAAAGGTGGTAAGACAGTCACAGCCTGCTGGGATGGGGGCCACACACATTCCTGAAATAGATTTCCTTGGGGTCAAGTTTCTCTCGAGGTGGTATTTTGAAAGCTAAACATAAAGGGGTAATGAATTACCGCCTGGGATAAACCAGGTCCTTAGCTATTCATAGTTTAGATATGTCTCATAATGTTTTTATCAGGGCCGGCTCCTGTGCTTATTAAAAATGCTAGTAATGTCCTGTCCGACTGGGTTTCTTTGGCCTTAAATGATATTGCTTGCTGCATACAATGAAAATGTGGCATTTCAAATAAATGTGTTCTTTCCAAGGAAATCTGGCTGGGACGCCTGATAAATTCCACCATTCACTCAGTTGCTGGAATTTGAAGAATCCCTCCCCATCCTTCAGCTGGTATTTTCTTAAAAGTAACTATCAGGAATTATCAAACATGGGGAATTCCCAAAGGCCCTAACATCCCAGCTGGATCAAAGCGTGGCAGTGATAAGATCGGTGACTGCATACATCCCTATTCTGTGGAAGGTAGGTGGGCGGAAGAATAAATACAGTAGAGCCTCTGCCAGAAGCTAATGCAATACAAACACTCAGCTACCCCAAATGCATTTTCATCAGGCTTTGTCTGTAACAGACTGTCTTCCCACCTGTGGAGAGAGGAGCGGTTCAGTCAGAGTTAATCTGGCACCGGGTCACATTTAGCCCCTCTGCTCCTCTGCCCAGCCCTTTGGGCCCAGAGAGGGGCTTTGTGCCCAGCCTTCACCCCAGCTCCTTCTCCCAGGCATAGAAGGAACTTCCTGAGACAGGCAAGGATGAAGAGAGCCAATTAGAGATACTCCACGTACCGATGGGCGCAAGCCCAATGCTGGAGAACACAGTGCGTGTCTGAAGTCGATGCACCGAATGTGATTTCCCCCAGTTCCTGCACAGTTTACATTCCTTTAAAGTTCCCACAAAGCTGAAGTGCCTTTAAAGTCCTTTAAAAGATACCAGGTCTCTGATGGTTTCTTGCCAAAAGGTAGCCGAGACTTCACATTTCATCTTAAATCAAGATAGTTTTAGTGACTCTGTGTTTCTGCAGCAGATGTTGATATCTGCCACAGAAAAGTGCTTTTGGAGTATTATTTGGCCAAGGTTTGCAAACAAAAATATACGCATATTCATATTCATGCATTTATTTCAATTACAGATAATAATACCTGTGGATGGAGGGGCTGGCACTTACTGCTTGGGTAGTTTTTTCTTTTGAGTTTTCTGTAATGTAGAAAGTAAAATTAATGAATTCTGCATCCATCTTCTCCCTAGACAGACTGGTTTCCCTATGTCAGACCCACATCCTACCGCCAAGGTGCAGTGCTACTGTCTGCACACGGGAAGGAACTACAGCAACTTATTTTTCTGTCAAGGTATTTAGCAGATGTACAAAAGACACATTTTTATCAACCTCAGTTATTATGAATCCAAAGTAAGAGGCAAATCCTAATAATATAAGAGAGGGATTTAGCGGAAATATCACAAAAAAAGAGCAGGCACTGCTTTGATTACTGATAGCACAATGTGTTTGGAGAGAAGATGCTGCATATTCTCAACTATTTCTACCTTTTAAATTTTTTTTTTTTTTGCCATTGCCTGGCACTTGCCAAATAGGAATTAAATCAAGCTGGGTCATTTCTTTTTCATTTTACTTCCCTGACTTACTGTAATAGTTGTGAGGTTGGTTGGTATAGAATGGAAATGTCAGGGGAAGTATTTTTTTTATTAGTGGCTTCTGGAGGAAATTTGCTAATAACTGTGCTACTATTATTTGTTTCACCAGTTTGAATTCACGTAAAGTGAGAGTTGACGTCAGGACCAGGGCAATTCTGCACTGGAGGCTAACCCAGCGAGTGCATGCAGAAACTGCTAACGCCACCATCTGCTGGAAATGGATATGTATCATAGGGCTTTGCTTATTATGGCTTTTATGATTACTTTACTGCTTGTTTTAATGCCAGAGTTCCCATTTTTCACGTATTGATTACTTTCAGGTGCATCAATTCATACAATATTAGCAGAGGATGCAATTTTAAACTGTTTTTCTAAGGACCAAGAAAAGAGATTCTTGGAACTTTCCTGCTCTCTTCAGGGTCTCTCACAGTGTAGATTCTTTTAATGCTGCCTATCCAGTTAGCAGTTTGGATGCTAATGTGATGAATTAATATTATTTAAAATGGACTCAGTGCTCCACGGGCAGCATCACATCATCTAAAAAATATGATGTGAAAAAAAATAACAGCACATAATAATATTATCACACTGAAAGTTTGGGTGAAAATGCATTAAAATTCTCCCTGATGGCAAAAGTGTTCTGTTATTTTTTGACATTCCGGTCTGTACGGAAAACAAGAAGGCACTCGTGCTCAAAGACCAATGTGATTTTTCCAAGATCTTATATCAGGCTGCAGCCTTCTGCAAAAGGCTTTTCAAGGAGGAATGTGTGTGGAAGTAGCAATGACAGACAGGTAACTATGAAAGATAACAGAAACAGGATATGGTGCCAGGAAGTATTTCAAAGACCCAACCAGCAAAATAGTCTGGCTGCTTTAAGCAAAATTTGCAAGTGCGTACTAAAGTGAAGCGTATGCTTCAATAGTAGGCTGAATCAGGACGGACTTATGCACATATTCAAGTTCTTTGATGAACAGTTTCTTATTAGGGCGTTTAATTTTATACAGCTGAAAGTGTCAGAGCGAGATGCTGGGATAATAGAGAATGTCTTTGCTGACCAAGCTCAGCCAGTGGGTGGAAAAAGTTGTGGAATGGTGTTAAAGGGCATTCCAGAACAAAATTAGCTCTGCTTCATATTATATATATTTCAAAATATGGGCAAACTGTTAATAACAAGATGAGACATCAGGGCATGCATCAAGGATAACGAGTTAATCATTAAATTATTCCTGTCTGTTTACATTGTCAGACAAAGTAGCAGTCAAAACATTCAGAACATTACCTCAGTGCTAGAAAATCCACAGGGAAAATACCTTTTTGGCACTTAAAGTAACAATTTTTGTGCTACTGAGTCATCAAAATTAGTTCTGCGTTGTTAAACTTTAAAGAAGTTCTGCAGATAAAGGAGTCAATGAAATGTCTCTGGAACATACAGAATATACATCACCAATTGTGCAATGAAAATGATTTATGCTAGGAAAAAACCCAACTTGTTACTCTTTTGGTACTTTCTCATCTTCTCTAACACCTGTTACTATAGTTTCTGTAGTTGACTAAAGGATATTTAATAGCCTAACATAGTGAGAGGGATCTACTTAACAACCACACTGATTTAATACAGAAGATTAGACCTGCCTCCCTGTCACTGCTATAATACCACTCTGGAGAGGACAGTGTTTTTCCTTCCCTCACTAGGATCAGTGATATCTCATTCAATACCACAGGCTCACCAGAAATGGTCAAAAATAATGGGGAAGGGGTTATTGCTGGCTTTCTTAAGATTCACCTTCTAATTTCAAATAACATGGCTGACAAGTCACCAACCTGCCCTGGTGAGCCTACAGTTCGGACAAGGATGAGAAAGATGAAGGAGAATAAAGGGGAACTATAGATGTCTGCCCTCTGATGACTGAGCAAAACTACCGAGAAAAAAAACAACAAAAACACAGCAGAAAGCTGCTCCCCAAAATGGACATATCTGTCTTGTTCAGGTCAACTGACTGGTGAAAACAGCAGCATCTGGACATTTGTGTCCCTCCTGTGCAGGGAATGCATCAGCAGGGCCTGAAGGACTGCCAACAGCACCTTCTCCTAGTTTCTTAATTAACTGTGCAAAACTATAATATTTTTGGCATTCAGCTCTGCGTAGTTTTAGCAGCTCTGCTTCAGGATGCACAAAGATGTTTAAGGGCACTGCAGAAGTGCCCTGGACAGCCAGGTTTCCTCCTAATTTGACTGCTACAGAGTTATGGAGAATGGGAAGGTGCTTGTGAAGATACAAATGTAGAGTGATTTTCTGTGTTTATTTACAGAATGTTTGTAAACTGCTACTGAGTTATTCCCACCTTAGGTGAGCCTACTGTCCCTAGCCTGAAGATCTGAAATGTTTAGTAAAACTCTAGAAATTATTTTGATTGGTCAAATGTCCTCAGTAATTTCTTCGGTGAGATGCTCTCCTAATGAGATCCTTAAGATATTCTCACTGATTTGTTTCTTCACTCTAATGATATAAAGTGGACACTACTGTTTTGTTCTTTATCTGGTAACTGCTGGCTGTAAGGCAGAAACATGTCCTACCATCTGGAGAGCCAGGTAGCACATTGCAGCACCACAGGCTGCAAACACACACCCAAACACACTCACCTTTCTTGGGAAACCACTACGGTGTGTCAGAGATCCCCAGTCATTCAAATTCCTCCAGACCTGATCATTTGTAACCACAGATTTTCAGCCTGTCTGCCAAACATACCTCTGGACCTAAAAAAGTAGAGACTGTTATAGCTGGCCCTAGTAGGCAGTGCAGCCCTCAGAGCCCCTTGGCCACCCCATGGGTGGTCAACAGTGGAGTGGGTAACACAAGCATGTCTCAACCTTCCTGCACTCCCACAGCTCTTGTATTAAGGCTTTTCTTTGTCTGGTGGATCTCTCGTATTCTCCCTTCAGGGCCATGTTTCTGCACGCAGGGTGGTGGTTCCCCTTCACCCTCGTGCAAGGCTGCAGAATGTGGATGAGATAACTGGTCCTGGGCAGCCCCAGGCAGCCGCACAGGTATTAAGCCTTCAGCCTGCAGTTCTTCAAGCACAGAGAGCAGCTTTGTGATTATCTCAATTATCTAACTGAGTTGAGTATTTCCACTGCTGTCCCTTGCTTGTTTGGTCACAAGATGTTTAATTAGAGAGACGAAGCGGGTTTCATTATATTCTCATTGCTGCCTTTCAAGGGTAAAGAATTGCAGAAATGCAACAAGCCCAATTTCCTTGCAGTCAAGATTAATTTGAAAGCTGTCCAGTGAAAGTCTATTTTTTTTTTTAAAACTGTAACATACTTGCAGCTACTGGGATAGTGGAGGCTGTAAAATATCTAACAGACGTAACAAATGAAGTGTATTTCTCCCAAGTGAGAACTCGTTCCATAGTATTTTTTGAAAAATCATCATCAGGATAGAGTCTTTGTTGGTGCTACCTACTTCAGCAAATTCCTTGATGATTATTCTTATTTCCTCATCAAAAACATTTTATATATTAATTGGTATGCTCATTTACTGGGTATTTCTGTGTAATAGCTGTGACAGAATGCTAGTGGTGTTTGTTGTTTTATTTGATAAAAGTAAGATTTTTGCACTGAAATGAAGAACAATCTTTAGTTCTCTCAAAGCTGTGTGGGTCAATATATTCTTGGTGGAAAACAGTTTGAGCAGTGCTATGGACAACAAACATAATTTGTGAAAGCATGAATGGAAAACAACTAGAATCATATAAGAATCTTTAGCAAAGCTTGGAAGTATTTTATAAGCAGATTTTTGCTTCATAGAAAGAGAAAGCAAGTATTGAAAGCTACCGGTATTTAAAAATATTTTCTATTAAAGGTTGTTTTGAGCACCTCTAAAACTGCCATAGAACAGGACTTTAAACAAGATTGAGAAGATAATTCCTGACCTTTGCATATCATGAATATTTGCTTGAGTAAATGACGATTCACGACAACTGCATGAATCCGTGAAGGGGACTCAGTCTGCAGTAACTTCCACGATGAGTATTTCAGCAAGCCCCACTGGCAAGTGGCTTCTTATGACATTGTACCATGTTGTCACGAGATTTCACAGAGCACTGGGCATCGCGTGGCCCAGAGGAAGACCTCTGGGATATGGATTATGTTCTGTTCTGAAGTAGTATTAATCCCTGGGCTCCAAAGCCATGAGCTGACTGCCATGGCAGCACATTGCTGTGGTCCAGATAAACTCATAAGGGTAAAGAATAGAACTACATCCCACTAAAATGTTGCTGCAGCCTTTTACTTTAACATTAACATAACATTATAAGCAACTGAATTATGGCAGAGCTTTAGAGTCCAAAAGCAATGAGATGCACTAGAAACTGCAGTTTGAATGGATATTCATGTTATTGAAATCCGTAAAAAGGTAGTGGGCAAACACTTATGTGTCCACAAGCGGCACGGTGGAACTGGAGGCAGAAGCCAGTTGTGGTACCAGGTACATAAACTGGCTATTCCTGGTTCACTTCTTTTTTCAACCAATATATATTTGTTTCCTTCTCTTCAGTGCTGCATTGCTACCACTCTTCCTTTGAAGCTGTAGTTGACAGGGCACTATTTTAGCACAAATAATGTGAACAGCAACAGTACTGTATTGCCACTGGGTACATTTCCTGTGGAATATCCTCAGATTCACCTGTGCTGAGCCTAATTGCTGCTCGTATAGCAATTAATACTCATATGTTTAAGACAAAACATACCTTCAAGTAATCTTGTTTATAATCCTAATTTCACATTTTTGGATGGTGTTTTGAGAGCTTAAGACTCATTTTCCTTCTTACCTATTAGCAGAGAAAAATGATACTGTGTTGTCTACTGGTGATGTTCGCTATCTTTCTTTTCAGTTTCATGGGAGCCAAGGCAGGAAAAACTCATGCCCAATGGACCTGGGAGCTGACTAGGTCTTATGGAGAAGATGACAATGCTATGTCTAGATATCCATTTCTGAGACAGAAGCAAGATGCTCTGTGCAGTGCCTTGAGGAACCATACCTTGTTTTATCTCCATCTTTTGCACTGTTATGGGTAACTGATCACAACTTAAATATTTTGCTTCGTAAGAGCACATATCCTCTCAAGAGATACTGAAAGATAGAGGCAGATTCCTAGGCTGGTACAAACAAACAGACATTCCTTTTGAACATGCACAGGGAAACCAACTGCTCTCCTAATCCTACAGGACCTCCAAGAGAGATTGGAGTGTTAATTTCCACGCCCCCCCCCCCAAGCAGCTAGCACTTCTCATTGTAGACTTCTCTGGTTATGCAAGTAGTAGTCATGGGTGATTGAAGACGTGATGCCTTTTTCACTCAATTGAGCTGATTTCATGTTCCAAGGGGTGCAGGAACCAATAGCTTCTTCAATGGGAATGAAAACCATGTTCTTGCAATGCCTTGCTATTGATGAGATATGACCTGACAAGGCTGATCCCCGATTTCCAGCTCTGCCGAGAGCCTCCCCAGACCACCCTGGGAATGGGGACAGTGCCCTGCTCGCCTTGCTCCACACCCCACTCCATGTGACCTGCGTTAAGTGGCATGTGAATTACACTTTACGAGTGGAAACACCACGTCAGCTGGGTTCCCACAGAAGTTTTTTACTTGCTTGAAAAGTCAAGCTGGGCTATATTCTCCCTCCCTCTCTCCTTCCCCTCCTCCTCCCTGATCCTCACCTAGCAAAGCAGATGAAATGCCAAGAAGAAATGTCACTCCAGCAAGTAAGTTTGCTTTGGGGCATAAGTTGCACTTCGATAATGGTATTTGTTCTGTGGGTGGTCAAATCCCCCTTCACCTCCCCTGTTTGGTCCTAACCATTATCTCATGCAAAGATAAGGTTTGTTAGTAGCTCCTCTAAGCTGTGGACACTGCAGAGCTTATGAAGAAGCGTGTTCATTGGTGATAGTGCTTATTAATGATTGCTGCTTTCCTGCAGCTTTTAGATTTATTCTGTTGCTTTCTCTATATGGGAAGTCTTTAAAAAACTTTCAAAACCAGGCACATTTTTGAGGCACGTGTGTGTGTGCAACCCATGCATACACATAAGCATACATATGTTGTTTATTACTACAATTAAAACTAATGAAGCACTACCTGTAAGCCCAAGAGCAGCCAAAAGTTTTACTAAAACTAATGAATTTCTAAAACCAAAAATTAACTGAAATTCATTTATATCATTTATATTTTCACCAGCTTGGTCTGAGATTCATGTGTATCTTTTTGTTCTTAAATAAGAGCACTGTCCTGTGGTTCTGATAGCAGAAATAGGTATTTCTATTTTTGTTGGTTAAAGGGAGGCTTCCTAATTCTATAGCTTATGAAGATAACATAAAGAAAACCTAAAGAAATTTGGCATAATTTCTCTTAAAACTGATTCATACTTTAAAGCTTAACTCCTAAAAATATTTAGTTGCTTTGTATTGGCATAACCTATTCCAGATGGAGGGAAAAAAAGAGATCCTGGAATCCATCCTGCATCTACCTTAGGAGGGCTGCATAGCTTCTCATATACCAGCAATGTCAAATGCTTATAACTTCCTAGGTAAAGACAATATGAATGAGAGGATGAATAAGAGAAGATAATATAAGCTTATAAAATAAGGAGCAGTACAGGTAAAGTAGGCTGGAACAACCATTTGTCCTTTTTTGCATAGCACAGACAATGAGCTTTCAACCTGAAAGGAATACTTTTCCACAGAATACAAATCTAGATAATGTCACTCTTCACCACAAGATTACACTACCATCAGGAATGAAGTGAAAATAAAAAATAAAATAAAATAAACCCCAAACCCCTATCTGTAAGAAAATAATAAACACAATAGATACAACGGGTAATATTATAGAAATATAATAGCTACAAAAGGTAAATATTTTAAAAGAAAACAAATCTTTTACATGCATAAAACCTTTGAATCTTCAGGGCATAAAATCTACATTTATCTACATTCATCTACAATCTATCATCTCAGAACAGTAAATATTCTGAGGATGGGTTAACTTTTACGTGCCTATTGCACACTTTTCTCTCCAAAAATGGTTTCTCTTGGCTGGTGTTGGGGCGGCTCCTGGCCAAACAGCATCCCTGACTGAGCCACACAGCCTGGTTGTCTGTATGCACTGCAAAGAAATGAATGCAATCTCAAACTGTACAGTCAGGTTTTCTCCCCCAGGTTGCACTACTAAGCTCATTAATGATAATGAGAAAAAGAATAATAACTGTAAAGTACTCAAATTTGAAAAATAGCCAAGTTTTCACCTTTATTTTCATGGGCTTTGCCAGTAAGTTAGGTTAAAGGACTCATTTGAAGTGAGATCAAATTTTGTTGTCAAATTAATTTCATTTACCCTGCTAGAGGTAGTTGGTTGCAAAGACAGACACGAGAACCAAATTTGTTTTCTTAGGGGCTTAAAATACTAGCCAGACGCTGGAAATTTCTGTTACCTCAACACTGATTTTTAGCCTGATTAGACATAAAAGTTACATTTTCCTGGTTCCCAATCTATGAGGCCATATAGCACCGGCATCCAAGCACCATCTCCTCTTATCCTCTTAACTGTTTACACAATGAATGATGTCTTTGAGATGGAGAGCAGATTCAAGTTGTACATCAGTTCATTCTTTCAAAAGCAAGCTATCTGGTGGTGAACCTTTAAGATTTTAGCAAAGCCTCTGGGGATCAACTTACCAACTGTGCATATATGCATTCATTTATGCAAACACGGGCATGTTTATTACAGGCTTATCTAGCCAGGCTTTACAAAATGATGTTCAAAATAAGGGAATCAAGTGAAAAATGACAGCTGGCAAAGCTTTTACCTTGCCCTTTGCTTTTTTGCATGTAAAAAGCTTGTTTGCTTTATGGTCATGGAAATGCATATGAGTAGAGTGCACATAGGACAATCTGCTTAAATCATTGCCATCATTAGAAGAAACTTATCTGGTTCCCCAAAAGAGCCACAGTCCTCTCCCCTCCCTTGTTTTAACAACCAGCAGTAATATTGCCCTATCTTACGGCTGTAATCCATACTCTAAAAAGTGAATCTGAGATAATCAGCAATAAATCTGACTTATCTCTGGACTCTGACAAATATCAGCTTCTCCACATGCTCATGTGGAACATACGCTTTCTGAAGCATGCTCACAAGAGAGCCATGGTGCATGTCCTTCCAAAATAATGAGGCTCCTCCTTCCCTGAAATCCAAGTGTCTAAATACCCTGGGATGCATTATGTCATCAAGTCACTGAAGAGAGAAACACTCCAGCCCTAGTCCTCAGGTGTGAAGGAAACAGAGACCTGGCTGAGAAAGAGTCACAGCTGATTCATGCCATGCATTATATAGATATAGATATAAACCCCCTTTCCATATGGGATCACAAAAGGAGATAGGAGAGCACAATCCATCCAGAGCTGTCACTGCAATCCAGACTGCAGATACTGACACATACTTCTGTCATGTTAAAGTGCTCTAATGCAAATGCTATGGATTTGGCAGTGGAAAGGCTCTGCGAGGCAAGCTCTCATGGAAAAAAGATAAAATGAGAGAAGATAATGATGCTAAACATGAGTGCATGCAATTATAAGTCCACATTGTCTGTGTCTTTCATGTGCAAGCAGATATGGTTACATCCTTTATTCCTGACAGTTAAAGGCAGCATTTGTGTCATAGCAACTCTTGGAAAAATGAATGAGTTGAGATTTTTTTTCAAGCTACTCAGGGGATTTGCTTGTCACAGTCATCATTCAATTGACCAGGACATGAACAACCTGGCTCAGCTGTCTCTGGCACAGCCGTACTCCTGAATCCCAGCAGCACCCCGCTCCAGGCAGGAGTGGGCTGCGCCCAGGGAGGGGGTGCTGTGCTGCCCCATTCCCTGTGCAGATGACAGCCACGGCTGTGGCATGTTAGCTGGTCTGCCGCCTGTTGCACTTGAGGGTGGGTGGCAGGGTGATTTCACCGTGTGCGGCTTCAAAGTACAGCTTTCCTTGTATAGCTGTGTTCAGGCGAGGAGCTTTTTACTGTTACAGTACACATTGTAGAGTGTTTCTATTCTAGACATGACCTCGGTCATCACTATTATTTTTACTATGTACATTTGCAGTGCTGTGGCAAAAGGGGGAGTGAGAAGAGCATGGGAATCCCAATTAAGTAAAACACTGGAGTTCCTCCAGTCCCTCCACACACGACTCCCCATAAGCCATTCAGATCCCCTTCAGGAAATAATGTATGTGCTGTTTTACCCCCCACAAGCTGAAGAGAGCTCTCACAGATTTAGATGTTGTAAGCACTGCCCAGAGAAACTTTTGGTCTAAGCTGGAAGGCAACAGATACCCTTTTATCCTTTGCAACATTTGCCTCTGTTGAGATTTTTAAAACAAAAGGCTGTGGCCACATCATTTAGATGCAAGGACAGAAAATCTTCCTCCAAGTTCCCACTGCCACAGACTTTCACTATTGCCTGTTCCACCACATTTTAAGCAACATGACTGTGCTGTGGTCTACCTGGTGTGCATAGGCTATAAGATCTTCAGGAACACCCTTTCTTCTGCATCCCTTTAGAGAACTCCTTATGAGACAGTCTAGTCCTCCAGACATAAATAACCAAATACAAATAGATCCACCCCAGTCCCTAAAGTGCTCTGCATGTGTCCCAGCTAACGGACTTTTAGCTTGGAGCCAGAAATGTCACCTCAGGGATATGACTTGCCACGTTTTTAAGCAATGAGTTAAAAGAGTAGTAGTGTCCTGGGATGAAGAAGAAGGGAAAAGAAATTTTAGTTGCCTAATGGTGAAATGTGGTTGCACTGCTAGGAAGGAGCTCATGGACCATGTGTTTCCACAGCATTTCTACAGACTTTGGGGCCAGTTACGAGCTCACCAGTTCATGAACTACTTCTTGGCCAGGGCCCAGAGTTGACACTAGCTGGGCACTTTTCAGCCTTTAAATTACACGCCAGGAGGCTGTGACTCTGCACAGATGACGAAAACTTGAGATTAAACCATACCATGAAATAATATGCCAGTGCGGAGATACTCACCGAGGCAACTCTGCAGAGCTCAGAGCTCCTGGCTAGGGTTGGCAGATGCCTGCCTGCTGCTCCTGTGGCCACTGGCAATGCACACACTGGTGAGACACACTCTGAAAGCGCTGGGGTTGCTGGTGTTATTGGTGTTGCTCTATCCATTAGCAAGTAGTACTTACTTTTCAGGCCCCAGCTGGAGGGCAAACTCTGATCCACACTGTAAAGCAATTTGAGATGAAAGCTGCTAGCCATGTAACGGGTATGGTTATGAGTCAGCGGCTTAAAAAGTTTCCCAGGTGTTTTTTTTTTTACTTTAATACCAGAAGAACAGCATGAAATCCAGGCCTTATCCTCAGTTGTTCCCAGCAAGAGGAATAACTCCTATTTCCAAGGAGCTGCGAGGTAACAATTTCACCTGGATGTGTGAGATCAGCTTTCACCAGCTCCTGTCTTGAAAGGAAGAGTGCTCTTATGGCGAGAGCAGAGGTCAATACTTAGGAGATCTGGTCTCAGCCCCATAACAAGTAGGTATGTGACCTTCAGCATGAGTCTCCACATCCCAGGACTCAGTTCCTCTGTCTTGATTGAAAAGTAAAACATGCCTTTACCATTTCACTTTAATACCCTGTGAAAATGCTGTTGCACCTTATTACTCTAAGAGGGAGGTGAAAACTGTGCTTTTGATTGCTGTTTTATGAAACAGAGTATTCATTTTCTTCTGAATGGCCAATGCAAAAGTGAAAGTGTGTTCAGTGCAATAAATGCGGTGAAGAACTGAATTTGAGAAGCTCTCTCTCAGTGCTTTGTGGGCTGCCTGACCTTCAGCTGAAACCACTACATTTTTCATAGTCCAACCAATACTTTGGGGAAAAAAAAGAAAGCAACATAAGGTACCACAGCTAGATTTGCCAGGTATGAGACAATAAGAAAACAATGTAACTTTGAGGACATAGGAGGGTTTGTTGCCATCTCCCTCCACTGGTAATAATAATAATGCCTTGCATTTAGCAAGCATTAAACTATCTGTCAAGCATTAAGCAGACACTGTAACTTGCCCTCAGTGCTGCAATGCTACTATACAGCTCCGTATAGGTCACTTTTGTTCCATTTAGGGCTCTTTCATGTAGATGTAATGAAGATTCTTTTAGTGCAAAAGAAAGATGATGTGTCCCTGATGGTTAACACTCAGGGCAACCCCATGAGACAGGGAGAAGTGAGAATGGATGAAGAAACTGCGCAGGGCTTTGCAAAGTCCTACAAAGTGACAGGGCTGTGGAATTGAGCTGGACACGTCCTGCATCCTGAGACTTCACTTCTGTTCCTCGGTCTACACTAATAAAACAGCTTTCCTCTATTGTCTGAGCAGAGGAAAGGTCCCATTACACAGTTCATTACACATCAGAAGAGCTCTGGGCTTAGCCTCAGCCCTAGAGAGGACAGTCTTATAAATGACTTTTGCCCAGAAACGGACTTCCAGGCAAAGCTCGTGTATTTTCATACAGACATACCTTCTCCAAAAAATGGCAAAATTTGCCAGTGGGAAACAGTGATTTAGTATCATTAACACCAGTGAAGACTACAGGAAAGTTCAGAACAGCCTGGGACAAGCAGGTGAATGGGAAAATAAAATTCACCGATGACAAGTGTAGGTAATGCCTACTACAAAGTACAATGGACAATTACTCATACCTGCATTTGGCGTATACAGTACCTGTCACTGCCTGTGGCCAGGGAGAACTAAGCTTCAACAGCTGAAAGGAAAATCTCCATACTCCGTACAGCAAGACAAATAAGTAAATAAAGTATTAAGAAGTGTTTAAAAGATGTGACAGAAAACCAGACTGAACATCTTCTAGTAATGGGGTTTCTTTAATGTGGAAGGAGTTAATGGCTGCCTTCAACTGGGTCATTGGTCTACAGCAAATAACAGCTTTGCACAAAGCCAGTGGGTGTCAGATGTCTCCTTTTTTGTGTGTGAACAGAGAAAGTAATTTATACAGGGAGGCAGCTGGAAACAATAGGAGCCACCATCCCTCCCAAGGTCTGATCTGAAGACAAATCTTTGGGCAGAGGTGGTTACCCTGACTGCTACTGAATGGGTGCAAGCACTGCTTGGCAAGATCTAGGAGGGGGTGTGTGGCAGAAAAAGAAGCAAACCCAACAGATGACAGGCTGTAGAGTCACAGAGCTCCCTGCAGCTCAGAAATGATTGGCAGAATGGACTCAAATGTTGCGAGCAACAGGACTTTCCACTGTTTGCTCCTATTGTGTTTGGGGCTCAGGCAGTCATGAGCATTCTTTGCAAATAAACAGGTGGTGTCAAGGGGCATATCTGGCTTGTGTCATCCATTTCTCCTCCTAAAGGATAAAATCCTACAAGGCATTAAATATTCTTGATTTACCTCTCAGTCTTCTCTCTCCCCTTTCTGAGAAGGGGAAACTCTTCACTGTATTTGCTAGCATACCCTTAAGATTCAGAAGGGGCTGTGGGTTTCAGGAAGGAGAAATGAAATGACAAGCACCAGTCTGTAGAGAGTCTGAAAAGCGTAGGGGTGTTTCATCTGTAAATGTACAGTGAATAAGTGGGGATGCGACAGGAGCATTCCTCTGAAGAGTGGAAGGGGGTGGGGAGCACCTCATGGGCATTTTGCATCCCTGAACACAAGGGCAAGAAAACATTCAGTGAAACAATAAAAAAAAAAAAAAGAAAGAAAAAAAACAAAACTAAAAAAAAAAAGGCAATGCCTTTATAATACTAACTATAACTAACCTGGAAGATGCATTGCTACACTGTGACCAAATACTGAGGCACCATCAAAACAAGATTTAACACTTGTTGATTTTTGATTTTTTAGTCAGCTGCTTGACTAGCAATCTCCCTTCCAGAGGACAAGCATCCATCAAATAGCAATATTTCAGTTAAACCTTTTCTGTCATAACTCCAAAAACATCAGTTTGTCTGATTCACAAAGAAACTCCTTGCTTTTTAAAGGGGAGCAGGCAAGAAAGTGCCAACATCTGAAATTTCCTTTTAAGAAAAAAAAAAAAAAAAGGAATAATGGTAGGAAACAGCTATAAGAATAAGGGCATGCAGATGACCTTGTTTCTAAGTGGATAGGAGTCCCTATATTTCTGGAAATTAACGAAACATAGGCTGGCAGAAATCATCCATAATTACCTGAAATTTTTTTTGTACTTTCCTGAAAACACCTGGAACTGATTAACAAGTTACAGAAGATACTGGATGGAAGTACTGGACGTTACAGATGAAGAAAGTAGTATCAAGAATAAACTTTTAAATATGCAAACTAGCCTGCAATTTACATTACAACAGCAGAATGTCTCTAAATGCAGGGAACTTAAGGTACAGGGATGGCATTTCAGAGGTTTCTGAGCAGATACTGTTAGTCCTTTCACATCTGTGTACTCTGTCCTTCTGTAATACAATTTGGGACTGATCCTGAAGACTTCTTGACTTTCCATGGTGCTTTCATGGATTCCCAATAAAAATATAATGTTTCTTCAATCATGACACTTCTTAGCCTGAGTGAAAGTGGCAAAACCAGATTTGAAGTACAAAGAAAAAAAGTACACTTGATGTACTTTAACTGCCCAGTATACCTCTTACAGACCTGGGTGTCTTTGATTTATTCTCCCACACCCACACACCAGGCCTCTGGAAATGGGCAAGCTGCTAATTGCACCTAAAAAATAGCAGTTGCTGTAAAGGAAGAAACTAAACAAACCTTGGTTTTGCTCACAAGGAAAAACAGGAGAGATCTACCAAGTCAACTTTTTAAAAAACTTGCTATTGCAATGGTAAAAGAAACACACCCACATCTGTATGCACATCCATATGTATAGGAATGGAGCCTCAGAGATTATGGAGGTCTGTGTTGCACCAGCTGTTCCAGACAGGAGGCCCTTTGGGTGCCCTCTCCCTGCCCAGATAGGATGAGAAAACAGAGAGATCTTGACACCAGGAGATGCAGTGAGCTGTGTAAGAGCTTTGCAGTGACAGACCTGCTCTAGCAGGAGAGCATCTTTCCTTGCCCTTCTAAACCAAGCAACAGAGCCCACTGCAAGGAGCTCTGCTGGGAAGGGAGAGCTGCCTTCGGGTGACGCGCCACCTTGGGGCAAAGCGTCTTCACCCTCACTGCAACCCTCTTATCTAACAACCTCAGGCAGTTCCAGTTGCTCCTCACAACCTCCAAAACACACGTGAGAATGAAGCCCTGGGGCTTGGAGAGTGGCATCCCTCTCAGTGCAATGGGCTGGAAGTGGGTTTGTCCCTGGCTCCCCGGTGGGACCTGCTCTGAAGGTAGGGCTGACCCATAGAGCAAACTGCCAGCAAAGCCTTGTCCAGCAGAGAACTAATTTAGTCTCCTGTACAGTTGATGAATGAAGAATTTCCTCTTGGGACTAAATTATAGGCCTTGTCAGGGTTGCTCTTTCGTGATCTGTTATTTAGATGTAATTTTCCAACAGGGCTGGAACACATAGCCATGAGCTAGAATAGTATTTGCTGTGAACAGCTGCCACACACCGTCCTTCACATCCCACACCCTTTCCACCCCCCCTGGTATCCCCCCTCCTTCCCTCCCTCCTGACACACATGCGAGGCTCACTAGGCACAACTCGTATTGCATTTGTTAGATCCTCATTGAGGTCCTTAATTAAACCACAAGAATGGCATTTGCCCACCTTCCCTGTGCCCCTGTTGTACAAAGAGTCACGTCTTGTTTGAACATGCTTAAAAACAGATGAGAAGGTTTTTTTCAGACACTGATGATTACAACCCTGTGTCAATCTTTTTCCCCTTCGGCTTGAAGATAGACTTGTGATCCTCCTTTGGTTTTTTGAACTGTTGGAAGCTGTGTAAACACACAGTGTGTTAATAAAGCTCTGTTGACCTAATGGCTGCTCAGTGCAAAGCGATTACGTTAAAACTCCCATATCTCACGAAGCTGCAGTCTCACCTGTTTTGAGGTCATTAACGATGAGGTCTGAAAATGAAGGCAGGAACATTCAAGTTAGTCATTACCTAACGAAGAAATGGCTGAGTATGATTATTTAAAGGAGTTTTATAACAGACCAATAATTGTTTCGGGCTTTAATCCCAGGATGCTATCTCCAATTAAGAGGCTGACTATTTTAATGCAGAGCAGTAAATCTGAATGCTAAGGGAACACGTTACAATGCAGTCCACAGACACATCTGAGAGTCCCTCTGCTAGATGTGCATCATAAATCCACAGGGCATGGAAGCAGTTCAAGACACAGGGCTTCATTTTATCCACTTATTAATACTCACGCCTTTCCCCTACAAAAATTGGGCTATGTGCTCAGAAGCAGCAAGCTGTACAGCCTGTATAATTGAAAGTCCTGTAGGCGAGGAGCTGGGATCCATGTTGTATAAGTGATGATGACCAAATAGTCTGAAATAATTTTCAAATGTAATGTTGGTGTGGAGCCTAAACAAATCGAGGAGCTGCTGACAGCAAATTATATAGTTTTAGAATAGCGTAAAGGAGCTCAGAGGAGAAAATGCTGAGTGAGGAATTTGAGCTTGTTTGCACTCCCAGGTAGGCCACCCATCACACCAGGGTGATCACCCAGACATCTGCTGGACGGGTGTGTGTGGCCACACAAGTGGCTCAGCTCACATCCTTGGGCCAGCATGGTGAGGAAGGTGTCCTAAACCCAAGTGCAAGGAGATCCTACCACAGGCAGATGCTGAGCAGAAACCCTCTTGGGGACCTTGAAGCTTCCTTGTCTCTGTTGGTTTTTCCATTGGGTGAAATCACAGCTGCCCAGCACGGTGTGGCTGGATGGGCACAGAGCAGGACTGGCACCTTTCGCTTGCCTGAAGGGAGCCCTCGTTCCTTTGCTTAAGCTCCCGAGGTCCTGCTTTGGTCTAGATGGAAACCATAACACTGGCATTTAACTGCACCGGAGGCAAGATCAGACTCCAGGAGATGCGAGAGGATGACAGTCCCCAGGAGTATGGGCACTCTGCAAAAGAGGCACCGCATCCACACAGCCCACAGGCTGCCAGCTGCAGGAATGAATCGAGAACACTGCTCTCCAGGAAGGTGGATTTCCATTTGGGCTTGGTCCTTCCGCCTTCCTGACTCCAGCAGCCCTGGCCACATGTCCCTGAAATGTTCCCTGGGGAAGCCTCATTTTCCTGCCTTACAGGGAGCTCTAGAAAAGAGACGTGGACGTATTTATGGACAGGCAATAGAAATAGTGCCATCTACTGACAAGTACGAATATGCAGCCTTCTAGAGAGTCAATGAGGTGGTTGTGATTGTGACATGTGAAATGCCATCGCAACCCATATCTTCATACTCTTGGATGAGCAGGTGGGAGCATAAATGTTATAGCACATTTACACTCACTACCGAGCCTGAACAACGTGCGTTAGTGTGGCAAGATCCCTGCGAGAGCACCAGAATGCTACTTGCAAACCTACTCCTTTCTCTATGCATAAATCTTCTACCAACAGACTGCCATTTTCTTAGGTTTGTCTGTGGTTTGAAAATACCTCCACAGTCTTCGTGTGCTGGCTCATTGGAACATTTACCAATGCGAGGCGCAAATTAGGTCCTGCTTTCCTAAGTAGCTGGACAAACAGCAAAACAAAAAGACAGATCTGGCTGCCAAAGACAGTCTTGCAGACTACGGTTGGCTTGTGTGTAGCTCATGAGCAGTGCTCTATATGTAATCAATTTTTACGGATGTACGGGTGGTTTTGCTCTGTGTTCCTAGAGGTATTAATAATGAAAGACTTCATCTTACCTACAGTTTAGACGACCACGTCATTTCTGTTTGTTCCAATGGCTTTGTTTGCAGAACACTTTTTTTTTTTTTGTACAATATTATGACAGAGCATTTAGTTCTGGACCGGTTAGCACAGCTGCATACATACGTGGCCATTAGCAGCAAGCCAACCCAGCACTCCCCTTACTAGGGCTCCGGATGCTCAGTTAAGTGACACACAAGCCTTTTGTAGCAGAAGAGTCTACACAAAAAAGGTTTTTCTTTTCAACAACATGCAGGCAGTTACATTTCAATGGCACAAAACTAATTTTTAAAGGCTTTTTTCCAGTTTCCACAAGTCCCCATGAGACAGCCCTGCCTTCTCTATAACCTAAAAAATATTCTCTACCTGAGAAGAACCAGGCAGGAGGGAATACATTTCTATCTCTCAAGCTCTTACAGCTTGTGTTGTGTGACATATTCTGCCCTGTTTAAAAGGAAATCAACAGCAGCTCCTAGGAAAAGCTCAGAATAACAGCCTGGCAGCTTTGTGCTGAGCCCTGGCACTCACAAAGCCCCAGTCACACAGCTAGACCTAAAGCATCTTGGTTGGGAACAAGACTTGCTTTTGCACAGCCTCTTCCCCATGAAATTTATATTTCCAGAATCTCCTTGTCCCCAGGTCCCTGGGAGCATACCTGCTCGCTGTGAGGAACGTCTGGCTGCCCTCCTTGAATTGAAATGCTCCAAGCAGTGAATGAAGACCCTTAATGTTGGGTGCCAATTTCTAAATTTGGCTGCTGTTGTGCTCTTTGTACACGGGTGCCAAAACAGATGGTGAACGGCTGCTCCCACTGGGCAGGGGAAAGAGTAGCTACAGACACTGACAGTCATGTCCCTGATAGCTGATGAAAAGGGGAGCCATCCCCATTTTTCATGTAGTTTCTTTATCAGCACCTCCCTCTCAAGTTACTGTTCCACAGCTCCTCTCTATCATGAAGTGATGGCAGGGAGGTGAGGAATAAGCATTTTGGAAAAGTCCGCCAGCACTGATGAGTCTTCATTGCTTCTCTGCATCATGCACATGGCAAAAATTTTCTGATAGCAGCTTCTGGTGGCCACAGCCAGAACAGTCCCTACGCCCTGAGGTCAATGGAAAGCACAACACTCATTACAATGTCAGAAGCAATGTCAGGACTGAACTGCCCGTCAGATATAAACCCTAAATCAACTGACATATCATTAAAGGCTACTTGGTCAATAATATGGGAAAAAAACCGACTTGGATTGTTTTAATCTTCCTGGCACAAACCAGCCTGATTTTTGAGCAAGATGAGAATGTTCTGTGGATCTCTTTCCCACCTGCATCCTGCCTGTGTAGCACCTCTCCCTGCTGCCTCAGAGAGGAGGGATGGTGTGTCCCTCTGATTGCAGAGGCACTACGGGATGTCCATGCTCAGAGCAACAGCAAGGAATTGCTTGAACCTTTGTCTGTTTGTGATGAGAAAAGGGTAGGCCACATGTCTTCTCAGCAGTTCTCAGGGCTGTACTATGACTTTCAGAGGGTGGTTTGTGTTTTCCTTCAAGACCATAAAATGAGGTCCTCCAGAATACTGCTGCTTTGTCTTACACTCACTGTTTTTCCTCTAGTCTTAGTGTGATTTGAAGGTACTTTAACAACTCGGAAACCAAAAGTCGGTGAAAAACTTTCCCAAATATAGGGTTATTTTTGTTTAATCCCACCACTTTTAGGGCAGTCTCAGAGCCGACACATGCCTGTTAACAGCATTGGCAATCCTGCTTGAAGCATTTGAGAGCAGCTTTGATTCTTTCCATTAATGGCCTCTTAAGAGCTACACCCTGCAGCTGCCACATTTCTTGCAGGCATAAACCCTGACATTTAGCATTTAGCACTGTTTTATTTAAGGGGGTTTTGTTCTTCTTCCCTATCGGCCTCAGTTAATAATTCTCTGGTGATTTTATCTCCAATTTTATCTACTGCAAACCTCTGGGTGCTTGCTGTATTTCCCCAGCTAGCAGCGCTGCTATCAGTGCCAAATATTTCAAGCTGTCAGGACATTACTGAACCGAAATTCCTTGAAGCCACTGGTAGCCTAAAGGTGAAGCATTTAACTGTATTGCATTGGGGTTAACAACTCTGATGGCCCCTGCGTTAGCTTATTAGGGGTGGCCAGTTGCCGCTGGTGGCTGCATGGGGACAGCCTTTGCATGGTCCAATCCAGGAGCAGCTCCACCTTCCAGCTCCTGGCTGGGGACAGGAGCCACTGTGTCTTGCTGCCTTGCTCCAGATTCCTTAGGATTTTCCTGAAAATGTGATCTGTGTTGCATTTTTTCATACTTCTCTGTTAGTCCCTAGTAGGAGAAGGGGTGGGGTCAAGTCTGTTTTTAGCGTATTTTTCCTTTGGTTTTAAAGTTTATTTAAACTGACTCACATTTAATTGTCCTAAGGTAAACAGATGAATCACCCAGGGGGAATACACCTTCAAAGGTCAGGGTTCACAGCAAGATATTTTTTCTTTCTTTCTTTTCCTTGGGCTTAAATAAGGAAAACTGGGTTGGATGGAAAATAAAACTATTTTATTTGGGAGTTTAGCAGACAGTGACTCAGATTTTTAGGTTTCCTGAACTTTTTACTTTTATATAAGTAAGACTCTTGATAAACAGGTATTGGGCCCACACCTGCCATGGAAAGAGCATCAGGAGTTCAGAACAACGTGTTAACAGAAGCTCTCTTGTTCTGATGCTGAAATTAACTGGTTGGCTACAGGAAGATTCTTGATAACTCCTAATTCAAGTCCTTCAGACCAAGTGTGTTGCAGGGCCCCTTTTTTTCCTTTTGGAAAGATCATAATCAGTCAGTGAGAAAACACTATTAAAAAAATATAAGAAGAAAAGAGCCACAAGTTACATTTTGCTTCTGGTAAGTTAACTGTGATCCCTTGAAATCCCTCGAGAACTTGCTACTTGAATTTTTCTCTCCTATTAAAACACTTTCACAGTAACGGGTTGCTGTTTCCAACCTTGTTGTCTGTGTGGGATGTGTCTCCAGCTCTGTGTTGATAGTGTCAACTACGGAGGTGCTAGCTGGTGCAGTGTGAGGTTGTCAAAAAACAGGCCATACATTTTTATTTCCCAGCATTTTTACTTTAAACCAGTTTTGGGGCTCAGAGCTTGCTGGAGTCTATCTCAGGTCATGCTAACAGCACCTGTATCCCTGCAAGAAACACTGCTTAGTTGAGCTTCGTTGTTGTTCCCTTCCCTCCTGTCAGTAATAGAGAGAAAAAGACACCAGTAAAGCATTGTAGAAATCATGTTACAGAAAGAGTGATGAAGAAAATAAATATTTGCTGCAATTGTTGCAGCTGGATTTCAGCTCCTTCTGGCTCATCATATGTTTTTCCCCACCAAGCCAGGCACCGTTAGGACCATCACAGATTATATGATTTATATAAGATTTATGAGTGGGAAGGATAAACTGAGGTTTTCTGAGCCCTCGTCCTATCCCACTCTAGGATGAGTGACAAGACTCTTTGAATGTGCTCTCTAGATCATGAGTTCATCATTCCCTGTCAAAGCCTGGGAGACATATGCCTCCCTTTTGTGCTTCACCAAAAGAGAGGTCCCAAAAGTGCCTCTCATATTTCAGGAACAGAGGTGATCATTCTGTCAGCGTAGAAAGGCAGTTGGATACAGCAGTATTTTCCCACACAAGCTCCTGATGTGCAAGGCTGTGAGTACTTTGCACTTCCCTCTCCTTTCTGTAAAATATGGGGGGTAACAACACTTCCACTGAGATCCCTCTGAGACACTCAACTACCATGGTCATGCTTAGATTAGGTACATTTCTCCATGCAAAAATATAAGGTAATATTAATTTTCCCACTGCATTTCTCTTTATATTTTCAATGGTTTTGAATATTGGAAACCAAAGAGAAAAAGTCCACATTTCTAAAACATCCAAAATATTCAGTTAAATGGAAAGACACTCATTAGAAGTTTGCATAACCAACAATGCATTTCACAATTTTCTTTTACTTTTTAAATTACCATCTCTCTTCTCTAGCTTGCTAGGTATATTTAAATGTGAACTGTGATAATTTGTGAAAAATAAGCACATATGACAGCAGCAACTCTAAGGGCAACTCCTGCTACATTTTGGTGATGTTCAGTGAATTAGAGATTAAAAAAAAATCATTGGAAGAACTCACTTTTGCTTTTCATCACCACTTGGGTTGTAGTGTAAGTCAATGGGCAATATTCCATCAATGACACTTTGGGTTTACATGGGCGTAACCAAAAGTTTTTCCCAATTTGAGTTAAAAGTGATATAGTCAACTTCAAGACTAGCTAAATCAAACAGTTGGGGTGGCTTTTTTTTTTTTGCCAGATCTGAGCATCCATGAATAGCCTCTGTTGGAGACAAGAGACTGGACCTTTGGTATGGTCCATTCCCATGTTCTTTTGTCCCTCTGCGCTCACCCTGAATGCCTGGACAGCAGAGCATTTTCAACAGTCTCATCCCCAAACAGAAGACTTTTAAGTTTATAAATGCAGAGATTAGAAATTCAGTTTATAGGAGCTAGGTCTGAAAATATGGTCCCCAAATCCCTGGGAATTTATTTATCCATTGTCTCTGGCTTTCTTTCAAAGCCAGGTTTAAGCAGCCCCAGGTGCCCACAGATACTGTAAGAGGTGAAAAGTCACAGCTATTAGTTGCTTGGTGCACTCTGCAGTGCTAACCAGTTAGTACTAAGTCCATAAACCTCTGTCTGACTGTACATGAAGCCCAGCTACTGCTTGCCTGTGAAAAAAATCTAACCATTTCCACATTTCGTCCCCATGTCCTTTCAGGTAGCTCAAAGCAATCCCCAAAGCCACCATTTCTCACACCTGAAAAGAATCTCTTGATTCCAGACCCATGAAACATCCCCCACATAATCTGTTTATATTTGTTTGGCACTTGTCTGCTGTGTCACACCATTTTAACCCAAACCATGGGAGGCCCCCATGGTTTTCCCTTCCTCACACAGAAATCCCTGGTCTTTGCAGAAACACCTTAGACCTCTTGTGGTGCTGTTTCCCTGCCTTCAGAGGAAGCAAAAACCTACAGTCAAGCTCTTTCTCAACATTCTGGAAACCAAAGGGAATGCATAGCAACATGGGGTCTGTTTGTATTTATGCTGTGGTTACCAGAGCCACCTTGGGCTTTTTCCTCACTCTCTCTCCCTCTTGTTCTCACTCTTTTCTTTTGAACAGTGGACGTGTACTTGGTAACACTGAACCGCTCTGTATGTTTCCTTAGTTCTGCCTCTATTAGTAGCTTCCGTCCACCCTTCCAGCCCCAAGCGCAGAGACCTGGCAGCGAGGAGATCAAACAAACACAGCTGCTCCTGTGTCACTCCTGCCGCCAGCCGGCTCAATGCTCGCCCGCTCCCCGAGCCCACGGCAGCCAGGGTGCAGGTGGAAGCGGATGGCTTTGAGGTCGAGGTGTAAATACCTATAATTAGACATGAATTACATTTAATACCCATGACAGGGTCTGGTGGGAAACAGGTGGGGCAGAAAGCTGAGAGATAGGTACTGGAGAAAATTATCCTTATTCGATTTGATCTCAAGCCCGTGGAAGCACATGGAAAGAATCCCCCAGAGCTGTGATGGACCAGGGGTTTGTGCAAAAGCATGGGGAGCGTGATGGGAAAAGCTGCATATACAGTATGGATTGGCAATGTTAACAGCCTTCCCTTTGGCAGGGACAGTTAAAGGAGAAAGGGAGGGAATGAAAAACAAAGAGAAGAAGGAGAAAAAGAAGAAGAGCTAATCAAAAACAACTGGAGGGCAAGGGGAAAAGCAGAAGAATGGTAATTTACATCTTCATTTCAAAGATACTCGTATGCTCTATTCTGACACACCTTGCAGAAAGTAACAAAACGATGTGGGTTGCCAGAAATAAATGTTATGGTTCTCACATTCTGAGTTCTCTTCTCATTTTTGTGGAGAGCTATTTCAGATATTTCTTAGAATCTGACCTTTGAGCTCCTTGGAAGATTTACTGAATGCCTCAAATGCAGTCATTTTTGCAAAGCTGATGTGTAGCATTATCTATAGGACAATGTTCCAGTGGTGTGCAAATAGGTCAGGGAAAAAACTGAACCAGTAAGGTAACCAAACAGGAATGTAAACTGAATGGAGCCTTTTATGCAAAGGTGAAGGGTTCAATTTTTTCCAGAATTATGAAATATTGAAAAGCTTATGTCAGAGCCCCCATGCTTAAAACCTTTAGATAAGCAGAGATGTTTTTAAAGCTACCCAGGCTTCAGTGCATTTGTCCTTGCACCTCTAAAAATGTTGGTCTTGGAAACTCACCTGTAAGTACAAATATATGGTTGGAAAACATAACCTTATTGTAACACACAAAGTCTATGGTAAATCTTGTATTAATGTTTGTGTGATGCAGTTTCAAGCTGTCAATATTATCACTTCTACCTGGTTTTGGTGGGGTTTTTTTTTGTAGAAAGCAAATTATCTGTCTTGTACTACCCTGTCCCTCATCTCCTGCACTTCCATCTAAGTTTATCCACACTTCTCCTTATGTCATATGTGAGGGCAGATCCTCAGCTATTGTAAATTTACTTAGTGGTTTTGATACCTAACTGAATCTCCTTAATGGATACTGAGCAACAGCCACAAAGACCCCACACTCAGCGGTTTGCCTCAGCAATATTTGAGGCTGAATTTACAGTTTTTCTTTCCAAGATGACTCACACCTGTGAATTTATTTCTCATTTTTCATGACCAGAGTGCCATGTTTTTCATTTGATCAGTCAGGCAAATCCTTCCTGGAAGTTTGTGTTGATATTTTAATCCCTTTGATTTTTTTTTTTCATTCTGACACTTAACAGTTGCAGTGATTCAATCAAGAAATAAAAGCAACACCCAGTGACCCAAACAACTCAAAATATACCACTGACACCAGAGTCAAAAGAAACAAAAAAGGATACGGGAGTTAAACAACTTTTTCCCCCCCTCCTCTCATTTTAAATGATCCACTAATTTCAAGGTAATGCCAAAAAATGGGAAAATGAAAGTCTAGTCAGAAGCAGTTCTGAAACAAGAAGGCTAAATAACTTTATGAAGTATTTCTAACCAATATGCTCTCTGATGTACTGTGTTTTGCTTGTCCCTACGGGAGAACACCAAAGGAAAAACAAGGTAAAGCTATATCACACCCTCCTGCAACTGTTTCTTCCATTCAATAGATACCTGTCTCCAGTCACAAATGAAGACCTTTTTGTTCTCTAGCAAATGCCCCTCACTGAGAACATGTCATTTCCATTAAAAGCCAGATTTGGACATAGGTAGCTAGATGTATCACTCAGTTATGGTCAAGGTACATCCATTTTATTCCATTTTAGTGCTGATTTTTTTACTAAGTAGGTCAGTGCCAGAGATGCCAAAGTCTTTCCTGGTCTGCAAAATATTCCCACCCATTTATGGTGGACCCTGCAGTGCCTACATCTGAACTGTGGTTTGCAGTGAATCAACAACTGCTGAAATAAATATACAGCTGACCTGAACAGTCAGGGAGACTCTGCAGCATGTAAACTGGGTGCCACTTACACATATCCCACGTGACAAAAAAATCCTGTTTCAGCATTGCCAAAGGCTGACGGTCACATTCACTCTGTACCTAGAGTTGGTCTCTCTCAAGATGGCTGTGGGTTGAATCCCACTGGAGAGGTAGCGTTTGGCATCTGCACTGCTGAGAAGATGTTTCTCTTTAGGGAAACTTGTCTGGCCAGTGGCATAGATGCGAAAATAAGCAATTGCTGAAAGACACCAGCATTGCATTAACACCAAACAAAGAGTCAAAAAATTTCATGACTAGCCTTCTCATGGCTTTTAGTCATACCTTAAGCCAGGGAATGGAGACATATGTGATAATTAAAGCAAAAAGATCTTTTTGAACCTTAAAAGATTTGAGTTTGGCTGAATTTAAATTTTAGACAAAGGTTCACATGGGTTTTTATTGCACCCAAGCCAGTTTATCTGCCTTTCCTTTTCAGACAGGCTTAGATTTTAATCCTCAATACCTGTGAAGATATTTATGCTAGTTTGTTTGTTTGTTTCCAATTAACTTTTAATTCATTTTTGGATCTGAGCAGGATATTTATTTTTCAAAATACTGGGTGTAACCATTTATATAAACAAATCTGCTTCACTCATTTTTCTCCTTTTGATGTTGATTTCCATTAGTTTTAGCCCCATGTGTGATGGGAGACTTTCCTACATGTCCTGGTAACTCTATTCTCAAATAGCCATCAGTAACCTGAATGCCCATTTAACAACTGATTAATTGATCAGAGCATGTGGAAAACAGCAGTCCTGCACAACAACTGGGACTTTTAGTGATAGAGGCAGCTGAAAAGTTGAGCCACATTTAGATCAGAACCCTTTCTTTTTAAACAAACATCTGCACAACATGACTACTTTCATCAATCTGCCCCTGTATTTTTTGTTTAATCAGAAAACTAAAATCTGCAATGTTTCAGCCCAAATGGACAATTCAATCTAGTTTTCAAGCTGAAAGTACTTGGGGTTTGTGGGTTTTTTCACAAATTTTTACTTTACACTTTTTAATGAAACATTCTCATTTTCCACAGGAAGATCACAACAGCAATGGCAATAACAACAAATAGCTCATTTTCCAACCTGCTGAGCTTTGTATACAGCTTTAGAGTCCATCAAGCATGGGCTAGAACCTGCTGTATTTTGTATACAGCTTTAGAGTCCATCAAATGTGGGCTAGAAATACAAGAAAAAAACAAAAAACAAAAAACAAACTCAAACACTAGCAGGCTGTCTGTTAGAGTATATCCATTGCCTTATGCTGGGAATATGGTACAGTGATCCTCATAACTGCACTCAGTCCCTGATTGCATTAAGGAACGCATTTCTTAAGACAGAAGAAAAAGAAACCAAACCAGGCTGATTGTTATTTTTAATTCTCATAAATTCAATCTCCCTGGGTTCAGGTTCTCCCTACCTTTTATACAAGCAATCTGTAGGAAGGGTAAGGGATGAAAACCAAGAAAATTTTGCAGTCCTTTTTTTGAGTGATTTCAGGTGCTCTCCACTTCTAACTGCTAGAAATGAGACGAAAGTGAAGGAGATGGTGTAATAGCTGGATTCAAACATGGAGCAGGTAGCAGATCTGCGGGTGCACAGGAAGCTGTAAGAAGCTTTCTGCCTCCTTACAAGGGTATATAACAGCTCATGTAACTCAGCCAGCCTTTACTGTAGGAAGTTTAGGGACAGAAAAAGGTCCCATGAGGTCTGTAGTAAAAGCTGGGAGTATGACCCTCTGTCTATTAGGATACAGAGAAGAAGGATGAACACAGTCTGCCTCTAACCTCACAGCAAACTGCTCAATTTGCCATCTCCAGCTACCCTGTGAGTAGCCCTGCCTAAATGGCACAATTGAGACCCATTTATTTAGTGGATAAAATTGTACATGAGTTGTACAAAGTGATTTGAGATTTACACACATGGATGCCAGCACAGATTAATTACTCCTTGGGTCTGCAAAGCACTCTACAAATGCAAGGCAACACATGAACAGTAAGTATTATTATTTGTCTCTATCTACCTACTAGCTGGCTTTTTCATACCAACTAATAGCGAAACCATTGTAAAGAAACGCATATAAAAATATTGGAAATACAGATGCATATCCTTTCAGCTATCCAGAGACTCCTTTTCTACCATAAGATGTCTCAGGCCAGAGCAGAGCTGAACTGCTAATTCAGGTTGAACATTTTCTTTGGCTGAAGGATGACTCACCCTGCCTGAAAGCAAATGTTTGGTCTTAAAGTTGAGAACTGTCAATGTTAGGTTAAGGGTTGGACTAGGTGATCTTCAAGGTCTTTTCCAACCTAGATGATTCTGTGATTCTGTAAAGGTAAAGGGTAGCCATTGGCCACTATGACAGATCTGTCCAGGTCTGCTGTGATACAGATAAAAAACCCAGTGACTCCAAGAAAGAGAGCTTCAATATAGCCTATCAGAAGGGACACTGAGTCACTAAAACTCTCTGCCTTTCTTTGAATGTTAAAGTGAGATATGCATATGATTCCCCAAAGAGCACAGACACAGTCCTCCTTTACTCCAGGGAAGCAAGAAGGCTCCATGTCTGTGCTACAGCCAAGCAGCTGACTTGAGTTTTTACAGTAAAAACTCTCAAAACCATGTCTAGTCCTCCTATGGAAAAAAAAAAAACAACAAAACAGCAGAAGGGCTGAAAAGAGCACATACAAAACTTTGTTTCCATTCAGAGTTGTTAGGGTCCTTCATATCTAAGACCAAAACAACAACATTCTCATCATACTTTATGGTTTCTTGCAGGCACAGGTCTCCTGGTTTCCCCACCATTCCCTTGTTGAATGGGTTTGCAAGTACAGCACTGTGCCACAGGCGTGACACGATTGGCTTATTTGCTAAGACACGATCTATCATGCCTTGGCCATACACATTCATTCCCCTTCCTACTCTTCTGGCATACAAAAGGGGCAACAAATTGATGCAAGTGTAATTCTACAGCCCCTCTGGAGTGCCAAAGCAGATGTCTTCTGGGAAAGAGAACAAAATCCACAGATTTCCAAATCCTCAAATCCCTAAGCTTTAAAAGGAGAATAGTTCCGGCTTGCGGTATTTAGGGGTTTCAATAGTTGTGGTGAAGAAGGGAGGTGTGTCATTTGTCTGTTTGTTTGCTTTCTGGCTACTTGAATGGTTCCGCCATGTTCCCAAGAGTTGAAAGGACGATACTATCATCAAGATGACTAGGAAGGCATACAAATTTCATACGGGTTGGTGAATGAAAGATTCACTTCCAAACATTGGGTGCGTTCCCAAAGTCTCCACACCTCCCGAATGTGGTCAGGAAACCTCAGAAGAGCCGACTCCACTGTAAATGGTCTGGATCCAGTTGGGCCACAAATGCCATGAGAAGAAAGTTTCTCATGCCACGATGAACAATTTTTCCCATGTAGACAAGGCCTTAATTAATCTTTAAAGTGTTCCAGTTTTAATTTTAGGTCACAGTTGGGGCTGGTTCCTACCATGGCTCCTGTCCAGCAAAGCTCTTAAGCACATGCCTAATACTAAGCATTTAAAGTAGCCTCATTGACTCCTATGGGGTTGCTCACATGCTCAAAACTATGCAGATGTTTAAACTTCTGCTGGATCGGGGCCTGCCTCCTAACTTGACTGTCCTCCTCTAGTCACAACAACAACACAATGTAAGAGAAACTGTTCCCGACCCGACCTTCAAAGTTTTGTCTGAAGGCATACTGGAAGGGCCAGACAGCTGGCAGGCTTTGCATTAGTTTGTTCACCACAGTATAAATTACCTCTGATTTGCTTAATGACTGTTTGGAATCAGGATGTCTCAGCCCCGCTAATACAATGCCCCATGGGCAATAATCCTCTTTTTAGAAGAGTCATAAGCAAAGTACGTTTTCAGCAGAATAAACCACTTCACACAACTCTAGGTGAACTATGTGCTGTGTAAGTACCCAGGGCCCGGTGAAAATCGCAAAAGCAAATCAGTGTGTGCTTACTTTATGTGCTTGGTTTTAAGGAGTGTGGTCCATTTCTTGGTAAAAATAACATTTCTTAATGAGGACGTATCAGCCAAAACATTGATTAACTGTGGCTTTTAACAGCTTACCCAAAGAGGTATGAATTTAATTAGCCCTCATCAAAGTAAGAAGAATTAGTGTTAAGCTGTTTTATAACACAGTTCTCCTGGCTAGAGGACAAAATGAAAGGAATAATTTTTTAAAGGGAATGATTAGAAAGGTGATTAAGTGATGCTGTCATATTTGCTTGGGCTCCAAATATAAATTTTGTTTTAAAAAACAGAAATATGGAAAAGGCAGTTGTAGAAATGTTGAAGGCTCCAATTTGTTATGTTGGTGTTGCTGTAAGCCCTGATCCTCTGACTTGTGATACATTAAAGAGCATCATGAAGCAACACAACCAGTTAATGTGAAGTTCAAACAGACGGTATTCTGTTTGTTTAGAGGTCTGCCAAACAATGTTCAAGAGATGCAAGCTAGCTGACTTCAAAAAACACTTTTTCTCACCTAGTCAAACCTTCCTTTCATATTTTTGTAGCATGCCTAACAAAATAGCCTGTACCAAAGTTCCTCCCCTGTGAAATGTGAAATATCTGCACCTGTAAGGATGAGATCAAAAATGAAATCTAAATAAGACCTATTTTTAATTAGTGCTGCTTTTAGAAATATATTTGGAATTTTTTTAGTTACCAAAGCTTTTTAGAGCAAAAAACGGATTTAAAAAATGTCTGAGAGGATGGAGAGTTCTGGGTAGGAGTCCTTTCCCATTCTGAAATGCTGCTCCTGAGGATCTGCTGAAAGTTCTAAACAGCCTCATGGAAGCTGACAGACCTTACTGTCTCTCATTTTACAGAATGACTCCTAGCTGCCCTCATTTCCAGCTAACGCCCCAATACACAATGAGGAGCTGACCCACTTCCTTTCCCTGGCCTCTCTGAATGCCCCTCTGGAGGCATCTGCTGCCAAATGGTGAAACCACAGGATGTTCCCCTACATGTTCCCGGGGCTGCAAGACACCAGCAGAGCTTTCCTGATGATTCACAATTTGTCCAAGCTGTGCACACAACAAAATCTAAGTATACGTGTCTCGGGAGCTGGAAACCTAACCTGTGACATTTTCGCTGGTGAGAACAGACTTTGTTCTTCACGTCTGTCTCTTTAGCCTTGGATCAACTTGGGGAAAACTGTTTTAAAAAGCAATGGCAGAAAGGCTGCTGAAGAAGGTCTCAAAACAAAAAGAGCCCACTCAAGCACAGCAAGCTTATGAGACCCTGTAGCAACAAGTGGGAAGGAGAAAACATGGTGGATAGAGATGCTCCAAAATACTGCAGTTAAAAAAGGAAAGGATCTGGAGTCTAAGACTGCTCAGAGAAGAGGAAATACCTCAAGTATTTCTGGGAAAACAGCTGCTGGAATCAAAGCATTTCCACTTTCAGAGGCCCCCAGGGCTGGTGGAAAATGCTCACATGGTGCTGAGCAAAACCTGGTGCTTTTCAGGACAACTGTGGCTTGTTTGGTTGATATAAAAGATAGGCTGAACTCTGCAAAATGTAACTGAAAGCAGTAGCGTACCAAGGGACAGATCCTGTTTTCAAATGATTTATGGTTATTACTCAAGATACATGTCTAATTGAGAAAGCCACATGATCTCTGATGAAGGAAAGCTTCTAGCCCTGCAAATCATCTTACCAAGCCTAAAAATCCACCACCGCTATTTATTTAATCCTTCTCATCTTCAGTGAAATATAAATGTGGTGACTTCCAAGAACACGTGCAATCCAGCTTGGAGGAACAATAAAGGTAAATAGTCTGATGGTTTATCGGGATTCACCAGATGGTTCTGATGTGGAATTGGCCCCTTCCAGCTTCTCCAGCCCCAGGCAGAGGACAGAGGAGCTGCGACTGAAACACCAGAAAGTGCTCTCCTCCCAGGAGCTCGAAGAAATGCAAAAAGGCTTTGGTGAGCAAATACCCAGCTGTTCGTGGAAGAGTCCACATTGCCACACAGGAGACCATGGAGCATCAGTGCAAAAGCAGAAGTAATGGAGGCATGTGGTATAGCTCTGACACAAATGCTGCACAGCTGCACCAGTGCTTGAGCTAATAATTCCTAATTAGTGTAGGTGTGGAGCCATACTGTAGCATGTTTGGAACAAGGCTAATAGTCCTGCACAGGCCCACAAAGTGCCAGGTATGTCTTCCTGGGTTTAGGTGCAAGTAAAATGCAGGAACCTTTTTTAGGTGGTGCTGTGTAGCTTGTAGTTAATTGTATAGTGGCAGGTTGTCTCTACTAAGTGATCAACAAACAAACAAGAAGGGATGCATATTAAAATCTCAAATCTACAACTGTAAACTAGAGAACCACAAATCCACCACCATCTGGGGACTCACACAGTCTGTTAAGTCACCCAGAAGCCCTTGCTGAAATTACAGTCCCGGAATTCAAAATTTTCCTAGCTTTACTCTGTTATTATCATTATTTTTGCTATTTTTATCTTATATATAGATCAGCATTTTGGAGCTATGCCCTATACTCCCTGCAGCTGATTCAAGCTATGACTACATCTGCTGTTGCCTTTGCAATGGCTGCTACCTCTTCCTCTTCCCGTTCTTCCAGGAGCAATGGAAATGCGTCCCCTGCCTAACACCTACTCTAGCCTCCTTCCAGCATGCTCACGTGCTAGTTTTCTCACTCTTTTGTCCTCCACCAGGAACAGTGATCGCCTCTCTGGGAGCTTCCTGTTTATCTTAAACCAAGAGAGATGCCAGAGCGATAAATTGATGTCCTGGATACATCTGAATATTCATGAGGCAATTCCTAACCTCATGAAAGCTACTGATAAATATTCCCTTGCCTCACTGCGAGAACCGAAGACCTGGTGTTCTTCTCCCCTGCAGCTCCTCAGCCCATGTATTTGAAGACTAATCCATCCCCACAGGGCCATGACCACAAGGCAACACCCACAGCCAAGTAAGAATATTCTATAAGATCTGCAGCATTGGGTGTTATTGGAATGGATGGATGGTTGAACAAATTATTTATAACATGAAATACTGCATTTACCAGTTGCTTATATGTATATGTATATATATTTACATATATATGTATTTACACATATATGTATTTACATATATACACACTTATATATGCCATACAAAGTTACATTAGTTGGCTGAATCCATTTGACACTTTAATATTGCAATAAGGAGTCAAAAATAATGTACCAAAACATGTAGCTAGTTAAGCAATTCTCATAATTATTTTTCATAGAATAGACATCTGTAATGTCTGCTTCAGGTTTTTTCCATCAAAATAAATGTCCCTTACCCCAAAGATTTTCTGATTTTTGCCTGTTTTCATTTGGCTTTTTGACTGCTGCAAAGTGGTCCACTTTGGCTGATTTTTAAATTTTAATCTAGGTTCCCAGTACCATTAAGATGTGGTTTGGGTTTTGTGATAGAAACTTCCTCTAGAAAGGAATCACTGAGGTTGAAAATATTTTCTTTTTTAGAGAAGTCATTTTCATCTATTAAAAATGGAAATTTTATGTGAATAAACTATGTAACCAGTATCTTTAAGATAGTGCATTAGGACAGTAAGATTAAACTCTAGGAGAAAATGCTTCACACAACACACCAAAGGACTAAGACAGTAAGAAAAGCTTTATAGCTTCTTCCCATGCATGTATATGGCTTTGCAGTATAGATACTAATCCTCTAATTTTGGAGGGGAATTTTCCATTTGAATCTTTATCTCCTCTGAGGTTCTGCAGACACATTGACTGGTGTTCTAGGGTAGAAAGATGGGAGCAAGAAAAGATTCTTCATAAACTGCAAGACCATCATCAGTGTCATCTGAATGACCGCAGGGTCCAAACCCTGGCCTTTCAATCTGAAAGGGTTTTTTCCTATGCACAAGCCTTGTTAACCATGTTGGCACAGTTGTTTTATTACAAATACACAGTGTATTTCACGTGTCTTTTCTGACTGTGCATGCTCAGCAACCCAAGCTCCTCATTCAGGGAGCCACAGTAAATTACTTAAGCAGTCACCTAATGGGTGCCTGGACGTGGGACATGGGCAACAGAAGCTCAGCTGCCTAACAAGCCTGATTTCCCAAATACACCCTGCATCTTGGTTTGCTGATGATGAGAAATTACATTATTCAGACACCAAGCAGGCAAAGAGGATAAGCTGGAGGACACTATTGCTGGGAAGGGCCTACAAGTAACCTACAAAGGAAAACCCTGTATAATGAGAGAGGCAAGGCTCTACAAGAATAAGAGATGCAGAGAAGTACCCCCAACCCCTGGTGGGGGGCTTGAAGGGCCATTTTAATCTGACAAACACATAGTTGTTTACTGAAGAACAAGAAACAAACAGCACCAATAGAAGTCACTGCTGATGGAGAGTCACAGCCAAGAAGGTTTATGCTCGTCCTGCTTACTTAACAGTGTCCTCGCGCTGTGTTTGTCTGTGGCTGAACACACTAATTGCCTGGGAGAGTTACAAGAGTGAAGATGCTAATGGGGGCCTACAGACTCAGTCCCTGTCCTGGCATAGGTAAGTCCACATACTAAGACATCTAAATGTAGCTTAGTTGCCTTCTGTCACCAGCTAATGATATCTACACTTCACCTGAGTTTTCACAAAGTGACCATTTTTCCCAGTTGTTTCAATTTTGGAGTATCTTATTTTAAAGGGCCTGATTTTCACTGCATAACCTTTCAGCACTTCCTAACAGCTAAGACTTCTCATCTTCTCAGTACCCAAAGAACCAGAAGTGACTCTTCCACCAGTCCCTTGGGAAAATTCTCACTTTAATTTTCTTCCCTTCCTCTATGTTTATGTCCTTCATTCCTGAGAGCCAAGCAGATGCCCAGGCTGTGGTGCCTCAAATCCTGCTGCTCTCCTAAGCATGGTCACCAGGACCTTACACAAAGGATGTAATTACATGGTCACTTTTCTGTATAAGAGCAGAAATGGACTTTTAGGAGAATCTAGGCTGGACCCGCAGCCAGACATGCACCATTCAGTGGGTCTGTCATCACTCCAAACACTGAGCAGTGGAAATTTGATAAACATCAAGCACCAGAATTATGAATTCTAAGACTGACATCTTTTACAAACTATTTCTGCTTCCCATTACCTTCCCTTGATTCATTTTTTACAATCAAGGGCTTCATAATGCACAAATAATTCAAAAAATATAATTGCAGTTAAAATGATATGCAAGAAAAAACACACTCAGACTAGGTGTGAGCCATCAGGTTTTTCATCCAGTAACCTCGTCCACTCAGATACAAAGGCAGTTTATTGCAGCAGGGTTAATATCATCTATTTGTTTTTCTCTAGCTGAGATTTGCAAAGCAACCTAGGAATTTGCGATTAAATGAATGACAAATCTTTAAGTCTTCTATTTATTTTTGAAAAACTTAATAAGTCTCAATAATGATATTATTATATGCACTTAGAAATTAATTTTCTGGGCAGCAGATTTATATAAAAATTAAATGCTGTGCTATCTGCTGTTACTACTAGGTTGGTACCTATCTCATGTTGCTTTAATATCTGGCCTATAATAATGTAATATCCACGCACCACTGCTTCTTTATAAACACACATTTGCCAGTTCACACAAACTTTCTGGCAAAGACTTTCGTATTAATCCTTCTATTATATTCAGCAAGGATCTATAAAAATGTATTAAAAGACTAATTTTTCTCTCCCTAGGAAGATTCCTCCTTTCTATCATTTTGCCATCAATGTTATAATTAAAGTCACTGGCTTCTGTGGCCTGTATACGTAATTGCAATATATGATCAAGGATTGTAAGCACCAGGATAAATGCATTATCACACTGTCTAATTATCGTGTTATCTGACTGACAGGAGGCTGTTTTATCTCTATCTAGAGATGAAGGACATATCTGACAGACACCAGGACTTTGCTTTGATGTCAGATTTGTATACGAAAGAATCAAAGACTCAAACCCATTCCAAAATGGTTCCAATGTGGTTTAATCCCACCACACAATTCCCTGCCTCCCTGCCAGAGACTGCTTTGAAGTGGCATCGCACAGCGCATGCTGCTAGCGCGTATTCCCAAAAGCTGGAGCACCGGGTGTAGCCCCACATGCTGAGCAGAAGGCTCGTGCCCTCCGTCTCGCACAGCCACCCCCTCATTTGCAAGATCACAGGGGGGAGAGGGGATGTGGTATGGCTGGCAGGCAGGGAGGGCTGGAGGAACACGGGTTAAAGTGCCATTCCCAGCACACTCCTAGGGCATGTGGCCAGGCACTTCCTGCTTTGGGCAGTGCTTATCAGCAACGCTTTCGACAGGAGCACAACCAACTGGGGTTCAATCATGCTACTGATGCCAGCACCCCAGTGAGAGCATGTCCAGCGTCTCCTCCACCGCTAGGCCCCCCACATCCCTGCTGAGAGCTTGCATACAAGTAACCACAGCCCTTGGTGGCACAGGAATACAAAATTCACATCCCTTCCCTCTTTCCACCCCTGTATGACCTGGCTATGTACCACCAAAGAACTTCTCCATTGCATTAGTGGTAACAGCCAAGCACTGTTAAATATCAGAGTAATAAGGGAAGGCCTGGCAATGGAAGAGACTGGGAAGGGGCACCAGTGGTGGAACAGACTAGAGTGAAACAGGCTAAAAAGGAGGGAGGAGCACAGAAGTGTTGACCATAAACGAATAAGCAAAAGTGTCTTCTCCCACACATTCCCAGTGGCTCAAGATCTTGCAACCCTCTGTTCTTGGCTCAGTGGAGACCTGCAGATCCTCCTCCCCTGTCAAGTGCTTTGCTGCTCACTGCTGCTTATCTCTCCAGTGACCTACTGCCACTACACTTCAGGCAGTCAAGTGGCTCAAGTCCATGCGATGGCACAAAGGTTAATTTTGTCCCCTCTGTGCATATTCATCATGATAAAATCTCTAATTACACCATCTTTTTCTCTTTAAGTAGGTTTTCCTGGGGTGTCTGACTGCCATCTTCAGCCTTCTGTGCTAAAAACAACCTGGCATCCCCACACAGCTGCAAAAGCCTCGAAGACTGCTGTGTCAACAAATCATTTTAGAAATGGTTTTCATCATTTGAGTAACTGCATAATTATGATAAGATAATGAACGAGATTTGTATTATTTCCAGCCTTTTCTTGAAAAAAGAAATCATGCCAGGAGCCTGAAAATAGTTTCTCATCATTTCTGTGGTGTAGGAATGACAGATAGTTTCGTTGTCAGGGTTTTGCTTTTTTGATTTGGTTAGTTTCATCCTCCTTAGTGCATTCTTCACACACCCTCTGGCCATTTATCAGTCATAGCAAAGAAGGATGAATCCCGTAGAGTTCAGAAATGTCCTAAATCTGGAGCACTTAACTTTGCAAACGAAGTATTTTTCCAGCATAAAGTTTGTATATTTAATGAACTAACTTTCCTCACCACATCCCCAGGACCTCTCAATTGCCCTGTGAATGCTCAAACCTCCACAACTCTGTGTCAAACCCAGACGGAACCACCATTTCTAGAAGCTGGAAGAAGGAACCATTTCAGTAGTGGGAGCATCTCCTCAAATGGAGAAGAGAAATTCCCACATCACCCTGACATCCTGCAGGGATGATAAGAACTGATCTCTTTTCTGAGTTTTAGATCAGGTCTTTACCTCCAAGATCTTCCACTTCCTCTGCTTTCCTGTTATTTTAACTATTGCATGTTTTTTAAAAAATCTGACTTTTAATCACTGCCTAATTTGTCTTTGTGCCTATGTCTTTTTGAAGTAGAGACAGCAGTATCATTTACAAGACAGGTACTTGTGTATTGACATGTTTAATGTCTAACAATTGCCTGTCTTCACAGATATAGGTGAAGGACTCCCCTGGTTTTTATGCTGCCATAGCTGATTTGTGGGCACTTAATGATTAAGACCCAGAGGTGTTTTGAGTGCCTAACTTGGACCATCAGGAGCAAAGCAGCCAAGCATCTTTAGGGACCAGAGCCAGTGCTTGTGGTTCAACAGCAGAAAAAAAAACAGACATGAAAGAGGTGAAGTTGCAGCAAAAAAAAACCCCTAGGGATCTGCCTGCTGTAAGTGATATTTCTCCCTCTGTCTTTGTGCTTGAGAAAACAGCCACGAGACCTTCTTCTCTTGCAGGTACAGCTATAGCAAGCTCGTATCACTCTATCCTTCTCCCCAGCAATAACAAAACCCCTTACCATTGGTCTATGGACCCTAGGAAAGCAGTTAGCTTCTGTTGGGCTTTTATCAGTGAATGAGTTTCTTTAAGCCCCAAAGAAGCCTTCTGACAAACTGTTATATCTCCAAAAATCCTTGTTCAGCCAACATCCTGCCATGGCCTACAAACACATTTGTATAAACGTAACAGCAAATGCCTACCTATGTGTATAATAATCAGACCAGAAACAAAGATAAAATTGAACTTCGTGTCTTAAAATCATTATGGGTAACCTCATAGTTACCAGATTGGCACAACTAACTGATCGGGGGGCACTGATAAGAGGCTTGGCTCAATGGGTCCATGTGTCTCAATTTTTTCCTATGGCACAGATGCATGTTCACCACTTCCCTAACCCTGGAGAGATGCTGCTGTTCTTCTCCACAAGTTTTATCAGAAAAGTCTGGTTATTTCTATATAGACCTATAAACATCATAAGACTAACTTTTTAGAAATATTTTGAAGATTTTTATAGACGCTCTCAAACCATAATAATTTTTTTTTTCCTGACTTACAGTTAAAACATAAATAACTCCGAAATTTTGATGACATCAAAGTGCAGTTTCCATTACTATTAAAGTGCACTTGTAAAACCTGTTGGCCATAAGCAACTCTCTAGTATGGTTGCAAGTGTTTTATTGTCCCTTGTACTTCTAGTAATAAAAGCACATTTTAACCAAATTATTATGCTGTCAAAATCTTCATATAGGATCTTGTTTTTCAAAGCAAAATTAAAATAAAAAGGGCAAGAATCAACACATTTATATTTTTTATATATATATATATATATATATATATATATATATATATATATATATAAATGTACACATACCATCTTATATGCATGAAGTGGTTAATTAGGTGATAAACTTGAATTGTCTTTATTGTTATATGATCTGCAAATGTGGTTGCTTTATGCTGCCAGACATTCATTATCCCGTTTACTGCCAGCCCTCTGAAAGTCCTGGCTCCAATGCAGACATCAGACATATTAATTTTTATTTCAATGGAAGGTGGATATCAGTGATATAAAAACACTGAAGGAAGAGTCCTTTAAGTAGTTCAGGACTGAGTGAGCCCCCAAAAGCTTTAATGAAGGTTTTGTGGGAAACCACATCACTCAATTAACATTGAAACTGGAACAATGCAAGGCCAAACTTTTTCCAAACATGAGATAAATTGGAACAGTTATCAGCCACAGCTCATACAAGAATTCATATACTCTTATACACACTATACATATTTTACTCCATTAGGAGACTCTGGCTTCAGCTCAAGTATTTGCAGAATAAAGTTCTACTTACTATGGGTAAGGTTGTCAAAACCTCAGAAACCATATTTACTGCTAGAGGTGCCCAAAATTTACTCATTGAAATTTTTCTTTCTTTTATATAGAAATAGCTTTTCCATATTGAGCACCTTCCCCCCCACTGAAGGTGTAGCATAGATCTGTTTGAATGGATTTTTTTAACTACTAAAAAAAGCATGTAAAGGATTTTCAGTTTTTACAAGAAAAAAAAAGAAAATCCATTGAAGAAATCTAACAGAAATTATTTACTTTTTGGAGGTGATCCACTCTATTCGGCCTTACCAAGTGTGGAAATAACCACTTAAGTCATTTTAATCGTGGACTAGAAAATGTTATACTTAGCATCTATACCCATTGCTAAGCAAGTACTAACAAGACATATTTATTTAAATAAATAAAAAGACTATCAACTTCCTACAGAGCTCTCCCAACACATTCAATCAGCATCAAAGACTACAGAAATCTTTATTTATTTTGACTAAGGTTAAGTTTTTCTCTATTTTAATCAATAATTTAAATTCAATTTCTGGATGAGCTAAAGCATCTCTGCACCACTGAAGAAGTGCAGAATACAAACATTTTGGTAACCAAGTAGAGCGATTGAAGGGTTTTTCTTTGTCAGAGGTATCCTAACTATTTATTTAAATCCTTCAAATAAGAGCAGGGTTCGTGAGTGACATCTAGAGGTAATTCTTCAAGATGACTGGGGCAACTGCCTACTGAGGCTCAGGTATCTGCCCTGAGAGCAGATGTTTCACTTGCCAATGTACATAGTGCTTGTATACACTGTGAGAGTTCAGCTGAATGCAGCATCTTAGATATTAACAGGTAAGTCAGGCCAAAATTTTTTCAGAGAAAAATTATTTTCTATAGAAACTCCCACCCTGTGTTGCAAAAGAAAAGTGAAAAAGCATAAATGAAATCTTTCCGTTTGAGTCAAGTATGAAATCACTTTTCCCTGCAGAGCACTTAAGTTCAGGTGTGTCTTTCCTCATTTTCTTCTGTGGGTCTGAGATCCCTGGCCAGATCTCATCTCCAGAACTATCAAGCATCTCTTTCCCACACAATATATCAGAAAAGCTACATAAATACAGGGTAGGAAGGAGGGTTGGAACACCTGGGCTACAACTCATAAAAGATGGTGAGATCTCATAGAATAGTAAGGTATAATATAAAAAAGACTTAAAGCTGCTCACAAATTATATATTTTGACTTTGTTTTGGTGAAAAATGCAGCCAAAAATACTATTCCACCTCCAATGTGAAATTTCCAGAAACTTCTCACCCTTGTGGCTTTTGGGACCCAAGTGGTGCAGGCAGGGTTTCAAGGCAGCTTCCCTGCCAGTACTGCCTGCCCATGGGAACCTGTCCTTCTGTTACAAGACTCAATGTATCAAGCTGGGCTTCACCAGGTGACATTGCTGGGCCACCCTTCAGTGACACTCAGACCAGGCTGTTCAAAAATGAGCAGCTGCCTCTCCTGGCAAGACACCTTGTCCCCACCTGTCTGAAGATCCCTGCCCTTGGCTGCCTTAGGTGTCTTATAGTTTCTGTCCACGCACAGGTTTTGGTAGTACCAGGAAGGCTGTTGCCTCCTGATTTCTTGTCATAATTTAGGATGAGAAGAAATACTGATGTAACAGAACTTCTTTCAGGACAGACATTTTCTCTCACCTCTACCAGTAAAAGGCAGGCTATAAGCACATATCCAGCTAAGGCTGACTATTTAATGCAATACCAAAAAATTCTGGGATCAATAATTTTGCTTAAACTATAGCTATTTCGGACATTTCTAACAAGGAGAGGAGGGGGAAAGGCTCGAATTAAAAGAAACTACTATAAAAGCAAGGGATATTTATGAAACATGAATATCTTGCACAACGCTGTAGATGCAAGACACACAGGAACAGAAAAGATAATGGAGTCCCTGCCCGAAGTCCTGTGGATATGCTGCCGAGCATTACAGTATCGTCTGGGGTGTGCCTGATAGCTGGAATGCTCTGAAGAGCAGGTAGCTCTTCGGCAGTTAATCTTTCTTTTTCATCATCTGCATTTGCTTGGCATGTTTGGACACATGTATCTCGTTTCTGTGCCATCAGGGAGCTCAACCGTAGTTCACCTATATCACATACCTGCAAAATGGTAGGTCTCTTCTCATTTGCTCAGTTTGGAAGTATTCAAGGTACCTAAAGAAAGCCTTTAATCTGTCATTTAAAATCTTATTGTGGTTTAACTCCTAAGGAATAATGTTATTTTCATAGTGTGCCAAGAGCACTATTGGCAGCAGTGAGGCAATTATTTATGTGGGTTATCAGTTCACAGAGCTGATTAAGTAACCTGAAATGTGATGATAATGGCTTCCAGTAATGGCTCCATATCAAAAGGATAATAAATATTATTTGCTGCTCGCTCTTATAAGAAATGGGATATATTTCAGTCCTGTTGAAATAAAAGCAAAACTCCTATCGTTCTTTGTAAAAGTCTCCCAATAGCTCTAATTTCACATCATGTCTACTTCAATATGCTCATTTTGTTGCATAAAATTATGAATTATATACTGAATATTACAGATACATCTGGATAACTGATGTTAAATCCCAGACCACTTTCAGAGCACCAGAGTGACCTCTCCATGGTAGTGACTCAGTTTCTATTCCACTGCAAGGTACAGAGAGCCAGCTGTATCCCTTTTGCTTAGCCTTATCCATGTAACAACATACCCTAACTCAGACGTATTTTAGAAAATATCCAAAAATCCCTGCTGTATTTTACCAAAGGAAACTAGATCTAGATTTTCTTATGATGGGGCTTGGTAAGCTAGAGTTGATAGCCTTGCCACTAATAACATTGTCAACAATGTTTTGCAGTTCTGTCCATCATGAAGTTACTCCGACCTACCTTAAACCCACAGAGCGCCCAGTTATGAAAACCCTGTTCTCAATGAAGGACACTCATCATGGAGGTTTCTCCCATTTTTTTAATTATAGCATGAATAATACAGACCCTCTTCAGAATTGCCACTGATGTGCACATTTATATCACTTGCCAACAGCTCAGTTGTTTCAGTACTAGATCATGGTAAGTATTTTGAAAAAAATACAAATCTTCCTTAATTCAGAGCTACAGGTATAAAGAAATATATTTATTTTAGAACTGCAAGAACGATTTGCAAAGACACTTTGGATGTAAAACTTTCTCAAAAATACCAATGAAAAAGAAAACTATAGTATCTTATTTTGAATGAGAAATCTGTAGAGGGAGGGCTGTTACTATAGCTGCAAGAGCTTTTCTGCTCTGAGGACGGTACTGAACTGGTGTTAGCTGGTTTGAACGAGAGCCTTCATTTCATGTCATACATATAAAATACCTACGTAATACCTACAGATCAAAATACAGTTAAAAAGGTGACTAACTGCTGTACAAGGTATTTGATTTTCAGTTATGCTAAAGAGTAAGATCTGAATTAAGTGATGGTATTGCAAACCAGGTTATTTATTTATAATAAAAATATCCTTTGCAGAGGCTAAAGAGTTATACATTGGCAGTACCTGTAGGCTGCAGTATTTTTTCTTTTAACCTGAAGATCTATTCTGTAAATTTTGATGTAAAAGAATACTGTTCTGATTATTTTTAAAGGTACTGCACACACACACACACACACCCCCCCTGTTAATAGCTTTCCATAGATCTACCCATCAGATCAGCAGTTTGTATTATAGTCCTTGCTTCTTAGTGCTTAACTTCAGTGAGTGTCTGCTGAATTGGGGCCTAATGTCTGAAGTCCTTTATAGGAGAGCATAGGGCTGGGATGTGAAACTGGTACAAAGAACACAAAGATGGAGACAGTCACCTTTGAAACCACTGGACAAACTTTTAACTCATATCAAAGAGCAAAACCTTGGTAACGAAGATCTGTTTGACAATACTTTAGCTGAAAGGCATGCTACTTTACAGGCCTAGAGTAAGGGTATTAAGATTACTTCATAATTTTCTCTCAAATACATTTTTCTGAACTGATATTGGAATTTATTTTTATAGAAAGCCTGCGATTTTTATTAAGCTTTCAAGAAGTGTTGAGTGCTTAATGTTATGGTTTTTGGTGCATATTTTGGTATCCAATTCAACATTCAAATCAACAGGAAGCTGATTCATAATTTGAGCCTAAATGCAACACTGAACATGGACTCAAGAACAAAAATGTTAGGCATTTAATTACTAAAAATGTTCATCATTCTTTCTTTATATGGAGTTCTCATTTCAGTACGTAGGAATTGAAACTACTCTAACAAATGGTATCAGACATGATGGACAAATAAGCAAGTGCTACTAAAAGCAAGAAGTAATCATAGATTTTTCTACCAGAAACTAGTAGGAATTAAGTATGCAGTTCACCTAGGTAAGAAATACAGCATAAAAACAGGCATAAAAAGAACATCAGTATGTTTCTACAATGATTTACACTTCAAAGGTTGTGCATCTATTCATTACAAACATTGATGGGCCAGAAGATCTCCAGGTTTGATGTAGCCAGGTTTTACCAACCAAGCAAGGACATGAGGGTTAGAGAAATGCCCATATAACTGCCTTGTGGATTGTAGGGAGGAGGGAGACAGTCCAGCAGACAATGTCCTTCCTGGGTACTTCAAACCTGACCCCATGCCTGGGTAAAACATTTACAGCACCAGGCTCTGGATTTGTAATCTATCAGTAGAAGCACCTAGCAAATCACCTGCTTGTGGTGGGAAGGCACACTGGTGCAGGATTGGACAAAATAAAGTTGTTAGCTATTTTTCTGAGAAAATCCCAGTCTAAGCAATCCCACCATATTTTATTCTTTTGTCCAGTACATCTGTTGCCATCTGTAGCAGCATTTTAATTGAAAGTGAAACAACTCTCACACACTTTCCTCAAAGAGGGAATACAGACACTTCACACTCTGAGACTTAGCTAAACAAAGGTGTGCAAAGACACACTTGGAGGTGTAATTTGAGGCATCCAATTGGAAAATTCAGGCCCATGTTCAGCTCCAGCCTCCTACTTCATTGCCTGAGGCTGTATTGGTTGTTTTATTATGTCAAGGATCATTGTCAGAGCATCAGCAGGGCTGAATTTATGAAGTATGTCACAACTAGTCACTCGACAATGCAGCAGAACTACAAAATAAGTTTAAAATACCCCATCCTGTGAATATCATGCTGTGAAGCTACAAAAAAGGTCACATTTCACTTGAAAAGCTCTGCATGATCTGCCAAGAAAACACAGACTATATAGCATGTGGAAGAAAAATATAGTGGAAGTTTTCTATGTTATTTAGCTGTGTATAAGAATAGGTTATGAATACTTGTGAATACTACGAACACATATGGTGGCATGGCAGGAGGGGAACCGATCTGGGGCTTCTTGACTGCACAAAACGTTATGTCAGTGCAACTCCACTGATATCCATCCACTAAACTGCTCTTAGCTGACACCTGCCCAAACAATTTCCAACGTGGAATCCTGATCTTTATCCTCCAGTTACCACTAGTTACGTTTTGCTTAAGCAAAAACATCAAGACACACTCTCTGGGCTCAATCATGACTGTCCATCCCAGCTTCTCTCATCTCTTTTCTTCACTCGTGCATATCCACTCTACTCCCAATCTCTTTTCCCTCCCTGTAATTCCGTGATTCATCTGTAGCCTCGGGGAAGGGCACCTGATTTCATTGCTTAACTGCTGTTACAAGTTGCTGCACAAATCACCTGGCACTGAAGGCTGATGCTGCCAACAACTTTCTACTAGAGCTATAGAGACCAGGTTTGCAATGCCAGCATGCTTACGAAAATCTTATTTCATTTATTATGGGGTTATTTCAAGTGTATTGCAGTGCTGTCAAAAATGCCACCTTCAAGTACTGTTGTGCCACCAGCAACTTTAGCTTCTGAGTTCTTCTTATGATTTAATCCGGGCAACCAGCAGAAAGTACACCTAACTATTAGGAAATTTCTTTCGTCAATCCTCCTACAGCAAAATAGCTTTCTGTCCATGTTATTTTTCAGCTCAGTTTCCGGTAATTTAAAATTATTTGGTTTATTAGGCTTTTTTTCTTTTTTAATACTGAGTTATTTAATGCCAACTAAATATGTTAGTGCAGCAGTCTTTTAGAATAAGATGTAGTCTATCCAGGTATTAGACACAAGCTAGAAGATGACAAATCCAACTTGCTTTATGAAGAGCACCCTCAAAAAAGATGTGTCCCATTGAGTTCTTGGTTTCCTTGCTAAGTCTTTAGCTGATGTGATTTCAGTGTGTACATGATCTCACATGGCAGCTTTTACTCCCTTGTCTGTAACACTTCAGACCTTTTTCTCCCTCCCATGTCACTCCTTGCTTTACCAGCTCTGATGCTGCATGTTCTCCCCCAGAGAAGGGATAGAGAAGTCGGGTGGCCCATTCATACAAAATACAGTGTCTGCCTTCCTCCCCTCCTTGTTCAGAGAGTGCCATAAGACACAGGAGTCTAGTCTGCCTGTGTGGGGTGCTGTCTGTGAGTGACAGGATGGGGGAAGGAGGAGAAAGAGGGTCCAGCTCTTCCATAGCCCACTGTACCTCACTCCCAGTAAACATGTTCGACCTTAAATCCTACCTGTCTCAGTTCTAGAAAATACATAAATGGCAGCATCATAAAGGAAAGAAAAATCATCTTTACCAAGTTAATTAGCAGAGGATGAATACCAATGTGGCACTTTTGGTGCAGCACTGAATACTGAAGTACAAACCATTCCTTCAGTTCAGACCCAAAGTGGAAATGAAGGCTATGACAGCTTACATGTAATTTATTGCTAGGAAAATAAGGGATAGACTCAGATATCCCCTTTCCTGATGAGCAGATCTATACTGGGCTGTGCCACCTCATGTTTTATGTGAGTAAGAGACCTGTCCTAATATAAATCACATAGCACCAAAGCTAGCCAGCTGCAGTTGTCCAGAAACAGCTGCATGCTGATGGACAATTGTTTCAAAGACAGTCCTTATCAGACTCATTTACTTCAGGATCCTGCTTTGTTTTAATCACTCTGACAGATTTGGCTTGTAAAGTCATTCTACTTGTTTATCTGTACGTTAAGTAAAATACACATGGACATCCACCCCCAAGAACCCAAGGCTGCAAATGCACATAAATAACTTCACCTCCGCGCCTGGTCTTGTTGGGTCAACCACAGGGAGGAAGAAGAGGTACTTACAATATTGACATAAGAACAAATTGGTAGAAACTGTCCATGACTAACCTGAGTCTTAAAATGAGGGAAGACTTTTTAACTGTCATCTGAACAAGGTAATGGAATAGCTTTCCAGCAGGAGAGATGGCAGGCGAAAACTCAGACAGCTTTACAATAAAGCTTGGCCATTTTATGAGAAGAGTTATGAGCCTTGCCTGTCATACCACAGGACTGGAATCAGTGACCTAGGAGACCTCTTTCGTCCCCGTGTTTGTATGTGACTGAAGTTATTCAGAAGCGTAAATGTTTATAGGATGAGCCTGGAGCTTGCGTCAGCATAGCTGGCAAGCTTCCATGGGTGTTTCATTCAACACACTGAACACACATAAACACTGAAGAGCAACTTCCTAGTAAAAATGCACATATGCACTCACAGACACACACACATTATATATATATAAAAATAATATATATTTTTTGCATGACGGTTTGAAAATGAAAGTTATGTCACATGTATATTAATGTATATCATAAACAATCTATATTTCTGCTGCAAATTATATACACATTTATCTACACACGCTAATGAGAAAGCCAAATAACTTTCACTGTACTCTAGCATGGATTATACAAATATTATTGTTGTGAGAAACTGAAGGAAAGAGTTAACAGAGATGATTTCTTCAGATGTTCATATGATATTTAGGAACTTTTTAAGGTATTAACCATGTATGATTTGGGCACTGTGCCCCACAACTTCCAACAGGGATTATGCACCAGAGCATTAAGGATATGGGTTGTCACAGTTAAAGTCACCAAGAACAGCAATAGGATTTAGCCCTAAGGTGGCTTATGGTCTCCAGGTCCCTACATGGCTTGGGTCTCTTGACAGTGTTACCTGTAGCATATACTGAATCAACAGGCAACTTTAAAAGAATACCTGAATGCACAAAAGTAAGCAACCAGAAATCTGAATATTCCAAAACTAAGTCTGAACTGGTAATCTGAACAATAGTATTTATTACGATACAGAGAACTTCATCCTACAGTTCTGACAGTCTTCAGCACACTCTGTACTTGCCTGCACCTGTATAAAACCTGTACTTTAGGGCCTGAGAAAAGGCTTCCTCTTTCCCTACAGATTATTTCACACCGAACATTTTCCTAGTTGCATGAGAAAACACCCTTGAGTGAGATAATAATGAAAAAGATATTGTACATCCAACAGAAGCCTTGCTGAGGAGCTGGTTTCCACCCAGACATCAGAGCTTGCTTTGAAACCATATAAAATGTAGTATTTAGAGATAATGCAATATATTTATAGCTAATTTCACCATACCATAAAAGCTGCACTTTGAGTAAAAGGAGTTGAGTAATATAAAATTATGTATCTTAATAATTAACTTTTAAGAGAACGAGGTCAATATTTCCAAAAAATAGATTAAGACACCCTGATTCTGTAGTTACTCATCATCAGCCATAACAGCCCAAAATAGATATAAAATACTCTCATAAAGCAACTTTCTACTCTCTCTGCCTTTGTGTCAAGGTAACACTGACTCAATGTCAAGGAGAATTGGTCTCAAAATATTTTAGGGTTGATGATTAAGAGCAGAGGGGGATTTCCAAACCATCATTATTTCTAAATACAAAGATCTATTCACTTGTTTACTTTTATTTGCATTTGCATCTGATCTTTTGATCAGTGGCAATGCTAATGATACAGCTAAGAAAGCCTGCAAGTGAGAAATCCGTTTACCAGATCTCTTTCTTACTTAGCTGAGAGATTCCCTTAAAAAAGTAACGAGAAGTGTGTTGCTCCAAAAGAACTAGCTTGGATAAAGGCCTCTTGGCCTGGGTGTTTCCTGTGGGAGAAGATTTCTGACTCCTGTTGTGGGAGAAACTCCTACTTGTCCTGCCCCAAGGGTGAAAGATACTGCCAGGGAATTACAGCAACAAACCTCCAGGTCCCTGTCAAGCTCCAACCATCTCTATGAGTTATTACTCCCTTAGGACTCAAGAGACATCAGGGAAATTGAAAAGCACTACTCCTTCTACAGATGACCCAACCCATAAGTGCAACGAACAGGCAGAGGAGCATCCTTTGCCAAAGCCTGGTGGGAGCCCAGTGAGGCCACGGAGTGGGTGGCTGGGAAGACTTCCCTGCCCTGTCCAGAGGTGGGTGGTCCCTGCTGCAGCACTTGCACAGCCGTGCATGATTGAAACCCACTTTCTCCCTGGCTGTCAAGGCTCCCAGAGTGCTCCCAGATGTTCAGCATGCCCATGTTTGCTGGCAGGCTTCAGGACAAGCTGCTGCACCAACTGCAGCTTGAGCACAGTGGAGGTTCACCAGAGAACCTTGGTAGTGCAGGGGGCTGGCAGAGTGCATTCAATTTCTCTGCAAGCCCCTGGGATGGCAAGTTGGGCAGACCTCTCCTGCACTGGGCATCAACTGTTGCTGGGTGGGAGCAGAGCAGAAGGGGAACAGGTTTCATGTCCAAAAACACCTGGCTGAGTGGGCACCTGCCCATCGGGCACAGGCTTAGCGAGTGGCCCCAACTACTGAGACAAATCCATGGCAGTACATAGCTAGGTCTAAGAGGAAAACCACCTTTCCCATCCTCTTGTAAATGCACTGGCACCTGGTGACCTCTAATCTGTGCCTACACACTGATTTACTCATTGACAGTCATCTTGGGGCACCTCTGCACCAATGGTGCTCTGATGACATCAATGCCTTAAATTTTCTAAAAGTAATTTTTATTTTACATTTTTCATTTTCTCTACTCTTTGTAAAGTGCTCATTCAGGTGCCTCATACAATAACCCATTTCTGAAGACAAATCTACGTTAATTTGAAGCTGACCCTTTACATGACCATATATGTCTACCATGCACACATCATCCATGATGGCAACAAGGTCAGGCTTGCATATTTGGAAAATAAAGGCAACATCAGACTGAATAGTCACATAGGCAGATTAAATCTCTCTACACACACTCACACAGACAAAGACAGAGGCATAGAAGAAAGGCTACCACTGATCTCAGGTAGGATCTGCATCCCTGTTGCCATTCAGCCTCAGTGAGAGAAGGACTTTTTTCCATTCTCCTGTGAATTTGTAGACTCTCCCAACCTGTCTTCAAATGAATAGAAAGAGTAGCACATATAACAACTGAAGGAAACTCTGAGCAAAACTATCTGTAACCACTTAAAATTCAAATACGCCAGAAGTTCCTAAGTCATCTGATACTAATTTCTGAAGAATTCGAATAGGACTTGTGCTGTGCTATATGCCAGAAACTATAAATACAATGCTTTTCCTTATCAATCTCTTCTCTGGCTTTAGGCAGCTTGATAACATTAGCTCAGGATCTGCTTCCTCCTTCCTTCCCCTAACAGAATCCAAGGAACTGGTGGGACTTCTCTACTGATGTTCAAAGCTGGAGGTGTAACTGTTGTAATTAGAAGACAGCACTAAACAGGAACTAGAAGCCAGCCCACACAGGCTTTACAGGAAGAAATCATAGAAAAAGGCAAACACAAGAAAAAACTTAGAACAGGCATAAATTAGCAAATGTCAAAGTTGACCAGGAGGTAAGGTCTGCGTGCTAGCCTTTGTGTTTACACTTGTGTTTACACACTCACTCCTGTGGATGCAGATCTCCACTGATGTGCTCCTGGGGAGAGAGCAGCTAAGACTCTCTCAGTTCACTCTGCCAGGACTAGTCCGAAGACATGAATTTCAGATAATATAGCAAGCAGAGAGCATCTAGAGTCATAAAAACAGTCAAAACACTCTGATGGGCAAAATAGGTGACTGCTAGAGCTAAAGTTTTGTCTTTAGGAAAAGTCGCAGAGTTCAGTATTGAAACATTTTGAAAGGCCCTCCAGGTTTTCATTTAAAGCTAAAGCCTAAAAGTTCATTGAATAAGCTGCAGATCTATAATGAACAGATATTTAAATATTTATCTTCCTACCAGACTGGAATCCACAGAGCAGTCTGCCTCCCATGAGGCTGCGCAGGGATGGTTAAGTCTGATGTTAGGTATTAGATGAATAAACTGGTTCCAAGTACATAGGGGAAAGAACAGCTAATGAACCACATTTACAGAAAAGAATGAGTTGATCAGACTCTCAAGCTGCCGTAAGACATGACATGCCCCTAAATCCCTAAATACATGTGGCTAAATACAGTTTAATGTTCACAGAATTGAAAATTAATTACTTTTCAGTCACACTAACAAAACCAAACAAACAAAAAAAGGGATATTTTGATTTTAGGATGTCAGTTTTTCATCCCTATTCCAAGAACAGAATTTCTGTTAGAATTCTGAAGAATTCCAGTTCCACTAAATGCTGAACTACTCAAATTTTATCTGACAGGGATATTTTTCTCTTCTCGGATAGAATTTGAAAAATTCAACATAAACAACTGGTTGTATTATCCATCAGTTAGGCAGATAAATTACAATAAGATACAATGAAGCATTTTATTATGAAGTTATAAAAAAATCTGAAGCAAATATTTGTAGATATAGGAAATTAGAGCTATATTATCCTTGTGCTAGAACAGATTTGGGGGGTTCAGTTGTTGAACAAAAACATAGCATCTTTTCCACTCAGATAAAATGTTAAAATATATTAATGTTCATAACCTTCACTGCATTATTTAGTTTCCTTTAAGGTTACTTAACCCTTCTGAAAAACATCTTAAAAGTTTAGGTCATTTCTCAGATAAAAATAATTTCAAGCCAAAACATTACGTATGATCTTCTCATAATCTTGAAGCAAAGTATTGTGTTTTTACCTGCAGGAAAGACTGACATCTGACAGAAATTAACTGCTTTGATATTTCTAAATATGCCCTAAAACTATTTGTGAAAAGTGACCTGAACTTGGACATAACACCTGTGGCCCTGAACCTCATTTTTTTAGGAATTCTTTTATTCAGCACAAGTATTATAACAAATACTATTACATTTTTATTAATTACTGCATCCACTCTGGCAGATGTTAGACTCATAATTCTTTTTTTTTTTTTAAAAAAAAAGCCCAACTACTCTCACAAAGATTTTGGCAGTCCTTTAGTAACTGTTGAGGCAGGAGGAACAGCTAACAGGAGAATCTAGTTCACAAGACTTCCAGCCCAAACTCTACAGATCAGAGATTTTTGAATCCATTTCAGTTTGACATCTAAATCAAATAGGTCAAGAATTACTAGATCCATTAATCTACTTCCTTTTTGAAACATATCCCTCCATCTTTTATCTTTTAAAGATCATTGGCACTCTCTCTAGACTCAAGATGCTAGTATACTTGAGAACACCTCAGTGATACTGTTTCTTGGATAAATCTTGTCTCTTAATTTACTCCAGCACTGAAAATTCTCAGTCAATTCCTTTCTGTCTGTTTACTTAAAGGCAAAACTTGAGAATTAACCTTCATTTGCATTTCATTTGATATTTCTTTGTCATAAAACACCCCCACCAAAATCATATTTGCCATAGCAAGTGTAATTCAGAAATGTTGTGATCTGGAAAATTCAGATGAGTTTCATCCTGCCTGGCAAAAAGTGGCAACTGGTTCACAGAAATATAATTCAAACCCAGAAGTGTTTGGGTCACCATGATGCAGGAAAGCAGACAAGTTGAGTGGCAAGAAGAGCTGTGTACTTTTGAATAATTTGCAAGAAGTCCAACATGGTAGCAAGCAGCTCTGTTGCTGTCTATTCTGCATCCTCATCTGGTGTCCTGTAATGGTTTTAATGAAAGCTCTTACACATGGTTCTTAAAACAACCCATCTGTCTACTGGGGTGAATTAAAAGATGTAAACGCAGTGTAATATGCCAAAGAATATAATAGTCTCAATGTAAGATCTGACTTTGTCAACCAGCAACACGTTCCAGCTGGGGCAGCCTCACGGAACAAAGACAGCCCTTGGCTTAATACTGACTATATGCTTCTGAAGTCCCAAATCAGGCGAAAGAGAAATAAAGTTCAAGACCTTGACCAGATGTGCAATATCCAGCCGAGCACACAGTAAGCATGCTCCCACAGCAACCTCACTATCAACGTGGGCAGTTCTGATAGGAGCAGACGTCTGTTTCGGATGGTTAACGCAGGGGATGTAGTACCTAATCACAGATAACGCTTGCGCAGGATGGATCCTTTGAGCTGCCTTTTCCCTCTCTGCTGTTGCTGGCCACAACTTGAATTAGCTCATGTTCTATTTTAGACAACCAGGGACAGAGTCACAGCAACTCAGCTCTGAACTCTGCAGCTGAGGAAGGACTTGATTTCCAAAAGTGCTGCAGTACAATCAATGTCCAGGGTTTCAAAGTCCACAGAAACTCAGTCATATTCCTCTTTCTAATATCTTTCCAACCTCTTCCCCTTAAATTAGGCAAACAGATGGGAATGAATTAAATCTACAGATCAACGGTTATTGTACTAGGGTCCACAATGAGTATTTGTCACGTAACAGCACTTAGTACATGTTGTCAGGAAAGGAGGTTAAAGACAGGCATTCCTAAAGAACGATCATCTCTAGTCCCAATGACTGCTTCCCTCTTAATCAAACCACCTGGATACATGCTGACATGTATATTCTCCAAATGTTCTGTTCCACAGGAAAAGCCTGGGATTATCCTGTTTTCCAGAGTTTCTAGCTCCCTGCGAAGATGAGGCTGACTCTACACATCATATGAGTTTAGCATAATTATACTATGCAACAAACACATATGAGAATCAACCTAGATAACACACAACCTGTTTGGGTTGGCTGGTTTGTTTGTTTTTGGGAAAAGGACTGTATTTTCATTTTGCTTTCTTAGAGTATTTATCACAGAAAATTCCTGATCCATGACTAGAGCTTGCAGGTGTTAACATAACACAAATTATATAATATTCTCCCAAACTGGCTTAATTCATAGACTTACCAGAGGCTCTCTTGTAATGGTTTTCCCTTGAAGGTTGATTGAAATGACAGAACTCTTGGAGATGATAAGTCCTATCTTTCGATTACAGCCTTGATGGTCTGATAAAGACTATAAAACTGCAACCATTAAGTCTCTGGTCCCTGAATTCCCCCTGAGCATTCTTCTTTGAGATCAGCTGAAAGAGATAAACAGAGATGTGAGGAGCATGTGATGGAAATGTTCCAGCATTGATACTGATAATATTACTTGGCTTTACTTTTATGCTAATATCAATTAAGCAGGTTTTTATTAATACTTGCTGTCATTTCTTGGAGTTGCCTTACAAAGCAGTCTATAATAGAAGCTTTCACTTCACACTTATGAAGAAAAAAAATGACTTTGCACACTCATATGCTCTGTACAGCATGGTAAGAGGGGCAGCCGTTAGGGACAGAGTTATCAGACAAATTAGAGAAGAGTAGCAATGGAGGAAAACGTATGTTCATTTTCATAAGAAAGGCCACCTTCTGTAGACTCTTTAAGTTATCCTCATAAACACTGATCAGAAACTTCATGGAGTGTAAAGTTGTATATTTTTGAAAAGCCCTCCTCAATTCACATGGGATAGCTAGAAAAGTGTTTTTCCCCTTGTTTGTAGCTAAGCTGCACACTGTCAAAGTTCAAGAACCACTGCTAAATTTTCTCTTTCCTTTTGCTTGTCTGCAGAAAGCGTGGCAAACAAGCCCATTTTATCCTGATCCCTTCAAGTGTTTCTCTGCCTGAACTGCAGGATCAGCATCCTCACAGTACTATTCTTGGAATAGAGTGCCTTCCTTTCTGCTGCTACGATCAAACCCTGCTAGCAAATAGCTTCTGCTTCTCCCCCTGCCATGAACACACCTTTTTACTCAGACATCCCAATTTCCCTTCCCCTAAGTTTGCTAATGAACCACTTTGATCCAATGGGGTCTACGAGGCATGGTACAGTATCAGGATAGAGCAGTAGAGATAATTCAGAGCCCATCACAGTTGGCCCTATCGGAAGTTTTCTTTTGAAGAGTGGTTGTCATTTAATATAGACTTAAATTGGGTACCTATATGACTGATGATTACATTTACCTTAGCAACAGGAGAATAATACAAACTGAAGTATTTAACATTTCTGTAGCTCCCATAACCTTAGTGTGAGCACCTCAGAATTTCTGGCTCACTATGTGGCTGACATCCTCATCTAAATGAAACCCTGAGACATGGAGAAGATAAAGGGCTTTCCTAGGAGCTGCCAGAGTTCTGGAGCAGAGTAGGGATCTAAAAATGTGTATTACAGCTTAACTACCTGAACGTGGAGAAATGAAAACCAATCAAAGATTGTAGATCCCACCTTTGCTGGATATTCACACTCCTCTGCTTACCCAGAAGCATAGCAAGAACACACTAGTCTGGTACAGTTCAGGTCTAGGTACTCCAAGCTTTTCATCCTTTGCCTCTGAGGGTGCTTACTAACAGAAATTACAGCTAAAATATTTCTACACGCTACTTTTCAGGCATGGCTGTAATTTATCATGTGTTTTCTGTTTTTTGTGCATGATACGTGCAGCAAGCACTGAGACCAGTTACGCTCCCGAATGTTCTAGCTTCACCTGAAATCAGCCTTTCTGAGCTCATCTTAATTGTGTCCTCGTGACTGCATTAACTTCAAAGAGCACTTCGAAGACCACACAGCTCTTACTGCAAACAAGCCAGCAGGACAAGTATAACCCCTATTAATAATGTCGTAGAGGCTAGACCACACAGAAGAAGATTCCTGCAGTGCCCTTTGGGCTTAAAGATGTAGGGGGTCTGAACTACCTGCCGCTTAGACCGATTCACAGCAGCTCCAAGAATCCCCCATGCAAGGCATGTGGTGAGTTCCGTGCCCATATGGATGGGCGTAGAGCTGTAGATCATCTCTGTCGATCAGATAGCCACATTAGTTTTGCCCCAGCATGTAGCATGCCCTCCTCAAAGCTAAACGTAGCAGAAAGTTCACACCCGAGTACCTGACAGGTTGCCAGTTAAGGCAGTCTCTTAGCCACTGTGAAAGTCATGGGTCCTGGGTGCTGCTTCACAGCAAACTGGGGGGGTTCAACCTTTGTCATTCCCCATGGCAAGAAAGTGCATCGCCCCTTGGATGACTGAATATAAGAGGACACACAAGCCATCACAACACCCAAGATTCTGAAGGTGCCCACAAGTGAGCAAGGAAGGGAAAATGTCTGGTTTAAAAGCCCTAGCATTGCCAGGTCACCAAGAAGTATAGCAGAGTCAAGATCTAGGGAGTTGTGAACAGCTGAACTATGGAGCTTCACTAGCAAAAACTTTGCGGACTCATGGGAAAAACTAATGGATATGGAGAGCATCCCAAAGAGGGGTTTTGTGACAGTGGTAAAAACGTGACAAATTTTTGCACATCATCCTTCATAGGTCCTGCCTCTGGACCTTCAGGTCAACAAACACAACCTGCTGCTGCAGCAGAAGCTCCAAGTTTGGTGCTTGAAGGCAGCAGAGTACGAAGTGCTACGGACACTGGGCTGGATAAATGAATAGGACAATTCATCACTCTTGTCTTTACAAATTGTCAACAGGTGACTTGCAGTTGTCTTAAAATGGGTAGTTGCCAATTATATTTCTGGTAGTAGCTAAAAGTAGTTATTTTCTGAAAGTTCCCCACAGCCACTATGTCTGGACTGTGGTCCCTGAAATTCAGCAGTAGAGCTGGGATGGTTAGTTTTGGCTGGACACACAATTTATAGGTACAGTTTTTTTCAGTACGTTCTGAATTTTTGGCACAGGAACTTACGGTTTGAGCTAATCTTCATTTCCTCATTGCCCGGCTTTCAAACAAAAATTTTTCTTGTTTGAAACTGGAATTTCATCCAGGGTGAAAGGAGGCAGTTGGGAGGGAAAGGAGAGAGGGTTAATATTTTTTGGAGGGAAGATTAGAAATGGTGGGACAGCTCTGCTGGGAAGGGTCAGGAAGAAACACTGCTTGTTTTGGTTCAAGAATCAGAGGTGCATCTTCAGACCAAAAATGCTTTGCAGAAAATACAATTCTGGATCAGTTGTATGTGTTGTTCCCCTGTATCTCCCATAATATGACACAATATTTTCTTGCCATGTACTTATTTCCCAGAGCACAGAAAATATCAATATTTTTACTCTTTGTCCTAATTTGGTATACACTTGTTAAACAAAACACTGAAATTCTGTGATGTTAGAATTACTTTTTTACTGGTAAGGAACCCAAAAGAAATCACAACTGTTGCTAAAGCAAATTTCTCTGAAAACGGTTTACTGCAATAAGTTGCAGTATTTATGGAAAATGTTGACATATCTGTTCATCTCTCTATTACAGCTAGCTGTTCTCAGAAGGACAAGGAGTCATACTCCTTTATTCCTGCTACAAGGAACAAGCCTCAGCTTTCTAAGACAGTAGTGCCCTGAAAAGAAAATAGAAAAACCCCTGAATATTCTGTGGTGCACAAGCATAAGTTGCAGTTTGCATTTGAGTCCTTTACCACTGAATCTTCTCCTCTGCACAGAAGCCAAACAGGGCAGACCCTGAACAAGATCCCTGCCAAGACTCTGATTAAAGACTTGCTCTCTGCACCTGCCTATTATTTTACCACTATGCACCTGTAGACTGGTTTGAAGAGCCTCATAATTGTTCACTTGTCTCTGGTCTCATTCTGACAATCTTCACAGACAAAATGCCACATTTCCCTTCTGATGACCATCACAACAGTTCCAACTCTGAACAGCCTCTAATAATTTCTCAATTTTTTTTTCCTGCTTACTGTTCACCAAATATGTAATAATGAATAGTGATACAGCAGACTGAAAGAAGAGTTAATACAGTTCCTAGAAAGGAAGATATGTTTTTAAAAATTTAATCAAATCCGAAAAATCCAGGTATAAAGATATAAAAGAAGGAAAAAAGAAAAACAAAAAAGGAAAAGAAACCCGAGAGTGTATCTGAAGGCAGTGACCTTTTCACATTCCCAGAGCTTCTATCTAGAAATTTATGAATGTTTCTGCACCTGGAGAGACCTCCTCTGCAGCTTTCAGCTTTGCACAGCCCTTATATTGTGTCTCAGTCCCTAATTTCTGTTCTGTGTGAAATGTAAAGGGAACCCATCATTGACTTTCCTAACTGTTGCTGATGCTTCCACTGGCCAGACTGGAGCCCTTGCTCAAGCCAGTCTGGGGATAAACTGCCGTAACTCCAGTCTTTCTGTGAGCTTTAGTCCTACCTGTAGGCTCTTCCCGGCTGCCTTCTCTATTTCCCCACAGGATGTACTTGGATGATCTTAACGTCTTTTTGTTAACCACAAAAAAGATAAAATCCCTTTTCTACTTGGACCCATGGTGTCCTGGGCAAAGGACTGCCCATGTGTGCATGCTCTTGTGAATGGCTTTGATTCATGTTCCACGTTGTTCTTCTCCCAAGGCAATACATACAAATAGCTCTTGAAGAAGGTCCCATGAATCTGCTTAATGGCAAAATCAACAGGCAACCAGTAACCACAGAAAAAAAAATCCCTGCCTAGATCTAGGGTGGATAAAGAAGTGCTTCTTCACCCAGAAATTGTATGTTTCCTACAGTAGCAGTTATGCTTGTAAAAATACACTTCTTATAATATCACCTCTATCTATACAGGTGTTAGGAAACTAAGTTACAACCCTCCCTTTAAGATACCATCCTGCTGCTTCCCAAGGGGCCTTTTCACCATGTTGCTGAAGCATGTGTGTGCAGGGATGATGAACAAACAGGTATTTTACAGAGGTATCAGTATGAAACTTTAATGGAGAAATCAAATATTGGTGGTTTTGTTTTGTCAAAACAGGTTGTTCATTAATCCTCCAGCCAGAGGGCACTCAAAGAGGATATTGTACCATGTGCGCTTCCAAAGGCACAGCAAGGAGAAAGTATTACCAAATTCTCACTGGTTATCTAGCTTAAGAGTAGCAAACCATCTCCAGAAGAGAGCTTTGTACACAGCTGTGCCATACAAATAGAGGATTTATTTAGACATGTTGGTCCAGACAGAAATGAACACTTCTGATCCAGCTAGCAAAAGCTCTAGTCTCATTAGTGCAAGCTTCTCTGTTATAAACCAGGACCAAAATGGGAGAGGAAAAATGCAGATCTTGGATCCGTACCATCAAAGTGAGAATGAAGTTTACCCTGTGAGTCACAAGTCACAAACCAAAGTGTATATTAATCTTTGCCCTGACACATTTCTTCCATCCATCAATCAGATCTAGCATTGTGCTAGTCTAACAGTGTGGATACATCATGTCATTCATGACACATGATGATTCCCAGATGTTCAGAGAGCTGTGCTACCCAGTGGAACAAATGGGTGTTTACAGTAAAATAAGTACCAAATTTAGCAAAATTGAAGATGAAGTTATGTTAATTAGTGCAAGAGGGCCTAAAACTCATGATATATGGGGGCTCATACTTCTTCAGTAGATACAGTATAAATTGAGAAAAAAGCCTAACAACTGAATAGTAAAAAATCAAAACCAAACAAAAAAACCTACCCAGAAAGTCACCCTGAGAGAAGCCAGAATAAATAACACCACTGCCGAGCTCTGATGTAGCTCTTCTGGTGGAGTTCCTGGTGATGAATAAAAGGAGCTCTGAGTCAGGTGCTTGTAAATACAGTCATATGTAACACCTATTGAATCAATGAGAAAGAAAGTTGAGAGAGGGAAAAGGATCTAAATACATCTTAGAGAGTCTGTGAATGTCTCAACTGACAGTAAGAGCTCCTGATTAAGGCAAGTCCATCACAAGTCTCTTTGAAGGTTATGCGCTCTTAAATTTCTCAACTGGCATATTGAGTAGCTCTACGAGCAGCTGGCGAAGGTGGCCACTTACCTGAGGCTGTGGGAGGGGATATGAACTTGGGCCTCTCCAACTTATACAAACTGAGACAAAACACAGCCTTCCACTGGGCTGCCTCGATGATGAAGTTTTAGAGATGTCCAGGTCAGAGTTGTGGTAGGCAAAGAAAACTAAGGGCCATTCATATCAGAAAGATAGAGTCCATGCTAACATAAAGAGTGGAGAATGGTAAACTCTAAAACCAGACACTGTTAAACCCCATTGAGATTGAAACTAACTCCGTTAAAGGCTGCCTTCCTAAAAACTTTAATGTTCCCAAAAGTCATTACAGCTCTCTAGATCTTCTGCAAAATCATCCTTACTCTCCCAGACATTTAAGTCAGTACTGAATGGAGCCATGCAAAAAGTAACTCAACCCTCCCATTCTCTTGCACTTCATGTCAAAACCAGGAGGCAGGAGTAGCCTACAGAGCAGCTGGCGCTACCAGCAGTGGGGATCCTGACGACCCAGAAGAGCTCGCTGGAGCCAGAGTTCACACAGCGACAGAGGGCCAGGCGCCAGCCCTGGCCCTGGATACTTTCATTCTTCTGTGCTAGAGATACAAATTCATTTTCCATAAAGCACTAACTAGGCCAATTTTTAATCTGGCTTGCAGTGCTGAAAACAACCTGCAAAAAACAGGTGGCAGTCTCCTTTCATGCAAGCCAAAAGAAAGATAAAAATAGACTTGAATTGCCATTGAAAATATGGTAAAATAATCCTTTTCCATCTGCTAAAGCAAACCTTGGGAGTAAGTGAATTAACAGGTCTCCACAGTGAGTGAGGCATTTGCTGCTCATTAATTAATATGAACATGACAGCAATCGATCGCCTGTATCTCTCGCACACATTAATCAAAGCCAAAAGCTGAGTGTGCACCTTGTATATCACTCACAAACCCTGCTGGCATGCTGCCCACTTCTTCCTAAACATTTACAGCAGCATTTGCTTGCTGAAGATCATCCCTGTTGCAAGCGCACCGTAGCAAAGGCCTTTCCTCTCCTGCCATCTCAGTATTCCCCGTCCAGCTCATGCCCTGGAGACTGTAGTACTAAATGCACAGTGCTGGCCTCCTCCACTTTGAAGTCAGACACAAATGATGAATTCAAGATGCAAAACCCAGGCCACTTACAGAAAGGGTTTTCACACAGATTAGACCTGAAGGCCATAATTAACACGTCTCCGCTGCTGTTAGGACTGCGTAGCACTGATTGCCCACACTGACGTTCAGCCAGCCAAAGCAATCCTGAAGGAAGGATCCTCAGCACTGTCTAATTATTTTAGACTTAAGCCTATTGCTCAAGAGCACTGCTTCTGTGGGTAGACGGCTAAAAATACCCCGGGTACCCAGTCATGGAAACGTAGACTTCCCCTCAATCCAAACACAACCAGTTTAATTGTCAGAATTAAACCAGGTACCCAGTCATGGAAATGTAAACTTCCCCTCAATCCAAACACAACCAGTTTAATCATCAGAATGTGAACTGTCCCATCCAGAAGGGAGAGACGTTTCTGTTTAAACAAGGGAAAAAAAAATATATGGGCCAAATCCTTGTCTCATTTATGGTAATGTAAATCTAAAATAACTGAATAACTATAACCAGAGTTCAAGCCTTTATAAACAGCTATAAATTAGAACAGAATCAATTGAAGCACATGCAAGTTTTTAAGACTCTTTGGCATCTTTTAAACCTCAGTTATTGGTTAGATGCACCTGAAGCAGCCTTTCAGCTGCATATTCTTTATGTGACTAGTCACAAAACTGAGTAGTCACCCAACAGGACATTTCTAACATGTATTTGCATGACACTTAGCAAATGTGTAAGGTGAAAGGCTTGCATAAATTTGAGAGTGCACCTCTGAGGGACAATACTGCAATAAAGCATCAAATAGAGACGATTAAAAAAAAAATCAAGATGTCCACCTCAGAAAATTACAATTTTCATTTCAAATCAGATTAAATGTCCAGAGCTTTTCCCCCACAGAATCAAAAGTTCAGAACATTTTTTTAAGTTTGAAATGTTGAAACATTTTGACTGAAAATAAACATTTTGACATTTCCAAGTCACAATGTATACATGTGATTTGTCAACAAAATTAGGTTAGAAATTGCAGAGGAAAAGGTTTTCATGTAAGGTTTATCTTGTACTTCCTGCTTTTTGAAGAAATAGCGCAATTGTGTCCAGCTCAAATAGTTAAGAGGTGCTCAAAAAAAACTCACAATGAACTGCCCACTCTCCTTTACTCTCAGATCAGTTTTGATCTCAGTTCAGATTATCCCTGATTTTATTCAAGCTAATTCATCTGCTTTTCCAGCTGCATAGGCAGATACAGGTATCTGGGCCAGTGATGACTTTTATGCACAATCCAGGATTAGGAGTGTAGGAAAGCACAGAAATACTCTTATTACCTTTGTATATGTTTTCTTGGACCAGAAGTTTTATTTTGCAACTTTTAAGGGTGTACACTGGATCCAATTTCAGATTTCTCTTCTGTATTTAGCCCAGTTGGACAGAGCTGAGACATTTCAACATCAAATATGTGTAGAGCTGTGTGAATTCCTTCCAGCTATTATTTTTCTTGTATGTAAAAAGACTTGGCACTCTTATATCACCTGAATGACAATCCTGCTACCAAAGTGACTAGGACAGCAAGGGATCTGAATGAGTAAACTACTGCCAGTTCAATTCTTTTAATTTTTTACTTTTCTTTTAACTGCAATGAAGAGAACAGCTCTGCCTTCCAAAGATCAGGACATAAGAGTTCAGGCAATAGAATATTTTAAATCTGTGCCTTAAACTTGTAACAGAACTGCATGGTCAGAAGAATTAGCTTTGACATGCTTTTATTTCAAATTCTTATATCTATTCACCTTCTTGATTCTGGCAAGAAGCTGAAATGCCCAGAATAATTCTCTTTTCTCAATATTTCTGGCTTGCCTTCAAGCAAGGTAACTGGTAAGACTGAAATCAGAAAAATAATTTCCATCTTCTCTTATATCTTACTAGTGAAAGCTTATGGGATTTAAAGAAATCATTGATGCTTGTGCAACAGGTGTTAATCTGAAAAATATGACATTTATTTTGTGACTTAGGAAGACTTTACTCAGAGAATATATTTTTTATATATATATATATATATGTATGTGTGTGTGTGTGTGTGTGTGTGTGTGTGTGTATGATGCCAGTATGCAATCGAGACTGTTTTTCCCTGCCATACACCTACCACTACCTACCATGTGTTCTATAGTAACGTAATAAATTTATATAATTCATTGGTCCTTTGGAAATTATGTCTTATCTTAAAGGTACTCAAGCACTCACAATAAAAAAAAAAAAAAGAAAAAAAAAGATACCATTTCTAGACTGTTAAGAGAAAAGACCTGGAAAATGCTGAAGCAAAATACTAAAGAGAAAATACCAGTGTATGAAGTTTAATAGTCAATTCTCAGTTTGTTTTATTCTCACTTGATTTAAAAATTGTTATCTACAGCTGAAAAAGTACATGCACCTGGTTTTGCAAAAACCTAGAATTTCATTACCCGTGTTCAATATTACTAATATTTAGAGTGATTGAGCAGTAATTTCTAAAATTGTATTAAGAATGTAATCCACCTTCCTGCAAGAACTATCATTTTGACACATAGTCCCATGCATTATAGTCTGTATCACATATTTATCCATTGATGTTCCTGATTCCTTTCTCAAGGTGAGTTTATATTCTTGATACAAAAAATGATGTATACAAAATAGGGTAAACATAACATGCGGAAGTAGGAATACTCCCACTGAAAAAAAGCAGCTATCTTAATAAGTGTTATGATACACAGATACTTAACATTATTAAATTAAATCAGAAACATTACTATTCTATCATGTGTTAACTTTTACTTAAATTTCGATGTGCTTCTGGATTTCTATCCACATTAGAGAGAAACATTTAAAGTAACATATGTTATGTTCTACTTCTTAAAAATACAGACACCATTTCTAGTCATAATTGTTGTGGTGCCCTGTGTACGCAAAATAAAAGGTCCTAAACGTCATGGACCAGCTGTTACTGACCATCACATCAGAATGGCAAAGCAGCAATGAAGACAAACAAAATCAGGATGCAAGCTTGAAAATTCAAGCAGCTGTTTTTCCTCTTAAATATAAATTTCATGCCTTCAGATTCTCAATTCATTTTCTATTAAGAGAACACGTAAGATCCAAATATTTGATACAACACTGAAGTATTTTGCATTACAAGCAGTCTATACTTCTTTAATTTTTGCCTTTTACAAAACCCTCATAATATTTTAGTCCTTGAAGGGGCTTAACTTTTTCTGGATGGAAAGACAGTGTGGGAAGACAAGTGACTGAGATGTAGTATTTGATCAAGCCATCTCTCTTATATAAAGGATCCTTTGCTAAAGTAATAAGGAATCATACACAACAATACAATAGTAAGCTTCACACTGCTCTAGCTTTACCAGTTTCAGACAATGTTTAACTTAAACTCCTTTACAGCTAAACAAAATACCAGCATCTAAGGGAATTTAAATTGTTGCATAAAACAAAAAGAAGGATAAATTATTTTAGGGAAGAGGATACTACAAGATACTACATTTCATATCTTTGAAGCTTTTGGTACAGAAATAGCTATGGGAAGTGGAAATGAATGCAACATATTAATATAATGTATACAACATCTTTTAATTTGGCCCAGTGAGTCCAAAAGAGTCTAACTCAGAAAATTCAGGAGTTCAGTGAGTACATGTGTTGAATATATAATTGAAATTTCTTCAAGTAAAGCAGTAGAATGTATCAATCCAGAGAGCCTCTGAACTTCTAGTTGCTTAAACTCACTTATATTCACCTCTGAGTTTGGACAATGGAATGGTACCTACTACATAGTATTTTATATTATTGGGGAGACTAGATGAATGAGTTCTTCTAGAACTGAGAGGTTTAGCTGCAGGTCACTAACAATATTAAACATCTGGATGAGTGGAACAGCCAAACAGATTCCCAGAAAAATGAGCAAGCTTAAATTATTGCAAGGAATACTAAACTAGACCATCCTGAAAAGCTGAAGTTCCATCATCATCAGGAAACATCAGTGTTGTTTCCTAGGGACCAGCAGCCACTGAGCAGGAGACAACCTTGCCTTCAAGAGCTTGGGGCTTGTACAGGAGTGAGACTGTTGATGTATCTCCTGCAGCATCACACACTCCAGAGACAGGAATACAACACAGATGTGAAACACGGAATCCTATATGAGGTTCAAATTATTCTACCATGTGAGACCTACGTGTCGTCACACTGTTTTTACCATAGCTTGTCTCTGTCTCCACACATCCACATTTGATCACCCACACATTGGTGAGAAAGGAAGGGAAGGGTCTATCTGCAAGGGGGGAGATGGTATAGAGCAAGAAGATCAGGAGCTGGATCTTTTTGTTTCCAGGTCTTCAGTCTCCAGGAGAAGCTTGCAGTATCAGCCAAGGCCCTGAATCTAAAAACTGGATCACTGTAATCCTTCTAAGCTCAATCTACCATCACATATCCTCATCCTAGTTGGAAGTGCCCTGACAATTTTCCCACAGATAGGAGAAATAAAGTTTTATGTCATATAAAACTAGGAGCCTTTCACTAAGTAGATGGAAGGCCAACTTCCTGGTCTCTTAGGTAAGCAATATAGGAAATTATACTGTAATTCAGAGAGGTCTGAAATAAAATTCTTTTGGCAATGCTTAGACTTGGGCTAATATCACAGCAGTTATTTCTGTCAACTTCAGAGTACTATGATGTGGCCAATTAATGGAAAAAAGATGAAATTCAGTTAACCGCTCTGGGATTTTCTCTTCGAATGTTCAGGCTAGATTAAGGAAAAGACCTTGCCCTAGCCTCTATAGCCTCATAACGCTACTGCCTGTTATTTCCAATTGTTGTTACAGCAGAGCTGGCCACACTGCTATTGTTAAAGGTCAGTCAATGTTTCCACTATAAACCTTCTTTATTGCGGATTTCACATAAATGTGTGATTTTAATTTACTCTGGACTGAAACAGAGTTTTTCTTGACCTGGAAATGGATGTGTTTTGTTCTGTTCTTTAAATCTGTATGCTCATGTTGTTATTAATCTGAGGCATCTTCAAAAAAGGTGATCTCTAACCCACATTCTTATTTTAAAAATTTCAAGAGTAGATGATCCCATTTGGATAACTGACTCCTTCGTAACACCAGCCAGTGGTTTCCTGATTTAGTCCCAAAGCAATATCGGCAGTTTATTGCCTGTTATCTGAGAAAATATGGTTATCAAGCCTTATTATTCAATAGTGGGTGGGTCACTTCTGAAAAATGAAAATCTGAAGGTATTATTACTTGGAACAATTTCAGTTTCAAAACGGGCTGTGCACACAACCAGCGTATTAGACACAGTGCAATCCCCAGGGCAGATTATGAAAATTATTTTTGCCATTGGGCAGGAAACAAAAAAGCATTGGAATCAAAATCCTGATTCTCCAAACTTCTCTAGAAATTAAGTATGCCATGGGATATCTCTAGGGCAACTGAACGTCCCTTTAAAATGAATAATCACCAAGGAATTATTTGTAAAGTCCCCTTATTATACGCCCACACACATCTTCTTTCCCACTGAAGCAAGAGATCCCTGGTGTCTATCTTTTGCCTCCCTCTATTGGGAAGAGGCCTCCTCCGCAGGTAGGAGAAACAAAGTGCTGTCCAGTGCCCCGGCACCCACAGCTCTAGTGTGTTATTCACGGTTCTGCCTTAGCTGGTGGTGCAGACAGGACAGCTGCAGCCTCCTCAACCTCTCTGGGACCGAAGCTGGCCTCTTGTTCTCCCTTTCCCCTCGTGGGAAGAGAAGAGTCAGGGGACTCTTTAATTCCTCTAGAAAGCAGCTGCGATCAAAGAGGAGGCTGCTCACCATAAAATACGGTTTGATGTCACATGCATTTCATTGAGGTGTATAAGGATGGTGGGGATGCCTAAGAATTTGAAAATAGCTTTGCATGACATGTTATAGTATAAAAATCTGTCACAGTTTTCAAAAGGAAAAATCAAAATATCTCCTGGTTGATTGTTTGGTGGAAATTAACAAATTTGTGAATTTTTACTCCAAACAAAACAAAAGCAAAATCCTTTTTCAACGGTTATTTGCATTCTTTGCCTATCCCTATTTTCAGCTTTAAGTCTCTACACACACACGCACATACATTTGCTTATACACACACCCGTACACCTGGTACTCCACTAGGACTGACTTGGCACAGCCCCAGGAACAGTGGATTTTGAAGCCAACACCCATTTCTCATGCAGAGGACAATCCCACACCTATGGCTATGCTTTCAAACACGAGGCATCTGCAGAACTTGGTTGTATCAGAACAACTTGAGGTGTAAATTTAGACTGTTATATTGGGATGGAAATCTAATTAAATTCTTACCACATCAGAAAGACCGTGGTTTGCTTTAGCTCAGGCCATTTGGAGGCATAAAGCAAAAGTCCCTGTGTGAATTTTGGAGCTATAATGGCCACGCAGGGAGTTATGTTGTCACAACTGCACACTTCACCAAGTCGAGTGAGAATTGCCTGTGTATCTCTGTAGCAGTTAAATGTAACTTGCATTTTCATACCCTTCTCAGACCTAAGGATTAGAAATCTGATACTGCAAAACGAAGATGGATGAGGTGATGTCTCAGAGGCTTCCATGAGCTGGCACCAGAGCAGCAGATCCTACACCTTAACATGCCATGCATGTGCATATGAGTGCACAGACCCCTATTTTGTCCATAATTACAGCTCTTCAGCTTTGTGCTCTACACGGGCTAGATGCAAGCTAGGTCTAATCTGGGAGCTGGCAAGTCATGTCCATGCAGTGCCATGCTTAAACTAAAGTATCTTGTCTATCAGCGGGGATTTGCCTGGATTGCAGGCAGCATTAGCATGGTGATACCATGTACAAATAAGACTGGAACAAGTTCAAATGATGGGTTGAGCTCATTTGCATCTGCCAGCATCAATTCATGCAGACATGCTTTCCTAGCATAAATAATTAGTATTTACAGGTCTGACAACAGAGATGAAGGCTCAGCAGGCAAGTTTACAGTACAGTCAGCCATCATGAAATAGCCTGGGAAGGATATAAGTACATACAAAGAAATGGGACCATCAGCAGTGCAGGTTTGTGTGTCTCCACTTTCTTCACTGCTCTGCTGGAACAGCAGTGATGAGGCACCTTATGACATGTGGGAAAGATGAGTAAAGGAAACCATTCTGCAAGAGATTCACTAGAGAAAATCTCTCACCCCATTAGACTAAATGTGAAAAGGCCCACTCAGGGTATCCTGAGTGAGGTCCTCAAGCTGTCACACCACACTATGCTCTAGAGAGAAAAATTCACATTTTTAGGCTTGCTGGTAAAGCAGACTCAGTCCAGAACTGAGGGACAGCTCAGTAATAAATCTGATCTACAACTATTTAAGTGAAGTTTGGTTCTCATTCCCCTGACTAAAGTCAAGACTTTCCACACCTCCCACTTCGATTGACCCTCTTACTATTTACCTCACATAAAAGAGCATGAATCTTAGAGGTAATTTTAAGGTATTTCATCCCCCAGTTGCCAAAGGCTTCTCCAGTCCATATTTTTGCATATCCATGTTTATAGGACTGAAAGCCCTGTCCCTCTATGTTGTACACATGATGAGAAAACCTCCTAAAACATCCTAACAAAACAAGCTTAAACAGTGCCAACAAGATTTCACTACAAGCTTTATCTGTAGGTTAATTATATTGTGTAACTTAAATGATTGACAATCAGCTAGAGAAGAACAAAGGTTGTGTTGAACAAAAGAGGGAAACTGAGTTGCATGACACAAGTCTCTGCTGTTTCCAGCTCAAACTTTCAGTGCCATACCACCACAGAAACACAGAAGACAAAGATGGTCCATGTGACATAAACAAAGGTAGCTTTACTGCCTCAACTGAGCAGAAGTCTTTCTGTCCAACTGCTGAGTGACTGATACCACTTACCCTTCTGCTTTCCTGTCCATTTGCTAAGAGCCTGACACTATGTTAATGCTTCACTTATTTAGTAATTATTTTCAAATTGCAGTAGGTTGTGCTTTTATTCACTCAAATTACCTTTTTTTAAGTTTGGTTTTTTTTTTTTTTAATTTCAGATGGAAACTATTTGGAAAGAAACCCTTCAGTAAAAAGAGAAACCAGCAACTTGTGGAATGAGTTCAGGAGTGCTTGGGAAGAACAGACCCTGAGAGCATACGTTATTTATCTTGCATTACTCTACTTTTTTCCAAATGTGTTTTTATATAACATGACAGGTTATCAGTTCTTGCCTTTGGCTACAGATGGGTAGGACTGCAAACAATCAAATGCAAATCAAGAACAGTCTACAGCAGATGCACTATTGTATTGTCATGGCATCACTCCTACTCACTGGATTTAGTCAAAGCACTCCCTTTGGTTTGGTTATTTGGATGGAGTAGCTGGGTGGAGATGAGTGTGTGGGTGGATGGCCCTCTTCCAGCAGAACAAACACTCCTCGGGGGACGTCCCTTACGACAAGGAATTCCTCATGACATCATGGGCTGCTTGACGCTGGAGTGATGTGCTTGAGCTGGAATTGCTCCCAATGTGTTTTATAACACAGCCAAAATAGAATGAGCAAATCCTACAAGAATAATCAATTTAGAGGCGTGGCTGTGCTTATACCAGAATTTTTCCTTCCTTTCTCAATAGTACTTCAGAAAGGCAGCTTCTAACCCCAAGAAAAGACAGATGCACATATTGGCTGTGATTAGCAGAGCTTTTATTTCATTGCTCCTATGCACAAAAAAACAAGTTAAAAAATGTTTTCCCTTTCAAGATCAATTAAAAGAAATCACCTTCACAAAACCTCATAAAATAACCTAATAGTCTAAGAAAGGATCAAGTAGTTTTAAAACTTTAAGTCAACCATGCTATAGATTTAAATCTGGGTTTGGTATCTAGAAAAGGGCTGACATTTTCTTAATTACTAGGGGGAAAAAAAGGAATGGCAAGCTTGAGCTAGATTAATTAAGGAACTATTTGTCCTGTCTAATCCATGAGGACCCCAGGAGATGTTTAACTCAATTGCTTCATCTTTGAAAAATGTTCACACAGTGTACAGATTGGGCTAGTATCATTATCAACAGAGGACATCTCATCAAAATGTAACACGTTCTGTAAATCATATAGTGGGCAGCACCTTTGGGATGAGAAATATCTTTCTTCTCAGACTTTTGGTTAACTGAGCACAGTAATCCCTGATCAAGACTATGAAACAGTACAAGGCAGACCACACTGTGGATATACGATTTTCTCTAATTCCTGAGTAGAGGTTCAGGGCAGGAGCCTTCACTCCAATTTTCTGTGCTTTACTTGGCTTAGAAAAACTGACAAGGGTGATTCCTACATGTTGTTTCAGTTAAAACAATTGGGAAAAGACAGGTGAGTACGGCCACGTATATCCTGGGCTACAAAAATCAGATTCTGGCATGATATCATGAGAATAGCACGTTGATAACTGATGAGCTCCAGTACACAAGACCTGATATTAAAAAACCAACCAGCTTTCCTCAAAAGGTTGAAACTTTTGTCTTCTAGAAAGGATGCAATCAAGGAAGATCATGCAGCTTCAGTGAGACATCATAATCTGGTATTAGCAAAATAAAATTCCTAAGTAAAACTGGGCTATTATTCCAAGCAAAATATTGTATACTAATGACAATTCTGTGAGAAACTTTCCTGTAATTGAGAGAATTATGGGAGCATATACTGTGACCACATCTCCATCTTGGATCTGCTCGCAAGGAGCTTGGTGAGATGAAAAAACGAAAAGATTTAGCTACTGGTGAAAAGATTTCCTTCTTCTGCACTACAAAACAAAATGTCAGCCCAAACACAAACTCACAGTAATACAGTTTCCAATCATAAGCAAAATGACAACACATAATTATCTATATTACTCAATGTCTGATACCCTCATTTGTAATGAACCAACAGGTTCCCCGGAAGATGAATCTCTGCTGTGGTTCTCACAATAGTTCACACTCAGGATCTCTCCCTAAGGCATGAGTGGGGCAGGTCTGACCGCTGCTGTCCTCCACATCCCAGGGCACTGTCCTCCCACATCCCAGGCTGTATGTTACTCCTCCTTGGCATCATGCTACAGAAACACACCCTCACAGGCCCCAACACACCTTTCACATTATTTTAAATGTTTTGCACTGTGGAACACATGCGCATTCTTACAAATATATGTAAGAGCCTACAGGGGCCCAGAGGAGATGAAGACCCCATGGCATGCAGCAGGAACAGAGCCAGCCCGTTTGAAAAGAAACTCGCCCTAAGCAATGCTTAGATTAGCTGCAAACAAGGAGGATATTTTTGTATCTGAAAAGTACATATTTTCAGAGATACTCCTATTCTGAATGCTTTCCCAAGTGGCTCCCAGGTGTACCTAGGTTAGCAGTGGTATTAAAGAGAGGATGAAAACAAACTCTGTCACGGCAGAGAGGTAACACCACTAAATTTCCCTCCTAATCCCCAATATTTGACTGCTTTAAACCCTGCAGCACAAGATTTTCAATTCATGACAGCATATGTTCTTTATTTGGGTTATTCTTATTATTCCTGCCAGTGTACAGTGTCCTCTCCAACAGGAGCTCAGCAGCCGATGAAAGCAATACATGTGATTGACAATTTTAAGTGATCCTTTCTCCTTTCAGTGCCATTTCTCACTCTAATTTAATCAGCTTATTTCCCTGCCATTTTTTTCAGCCTGCTAGATCATGCTCTACTCTCCAAGGCACGCTACAGCTAAGACTCACCTACACACTGTGTCGCTGGCATCTTAAATCACTGTTCTGGCTCCAGGGTAGCTATAGGAGTATCAGCATGTACCAACTATCCCTCATTAAAATTCAGCAGTGCTGGAGTGGAGGAATTGTGCAACCCCATTGTTCCTGCTGTGTGGTTGCATTCATATAATCTTATTATTACTTTTGGGTGGTTCACATGCATATTTACACTTTAATTTTCTGTGTTGCAGGTTCAAAGAAGAGCATGTAAAAATAATATATGGCTCTCAGTACAGGGAAAAGATTAAAAGTCTCCTAGAAAAAATACCAAGTGATATGACAGCACCATGATTATAAAATTAACACTGGAGCATATAAGATTTAAGAAAAAATGTCTGTAAACTGTTTATGGGAAAATTTATGGTTTTGCTTTTGAAGAAAGTGTTGCCTCTGAAAAGCTTCAGGCTAAATAAAGGTTCTTATATTTTGAGCCTGATATATGTTGAAGTGACACCTCGGAGCCCTTTTCACAGACCAGATACCAAATAAATACAAAATAAAATTGCAGTGCCTACATTCCTGTTGTCTGTCTGCTGACATGCACCACATTTCATCACACTAGAAGAGATATTAGGGAGCTACACTATATACATCAGTCCCCAGATATCAGTAATCTGGAAGAGCATATTGGCAAAGCTAACTAAATTCAAAGGAAATACTGAAGCCTATTTTCCCAAAAGCAATTTTGCATTAAGGGACCCAGCAGAAAGACTTGAATGGAAAACACTTCCCTGTTGGTTGTGAAATCCTTCTCTAAAAGGATTTACTTCAACAACCTGGGGATAACTCAATATATTTAAAACTTTGCATAATGCTTACAAAATAATACAGATTAGCAAACTTTAGAAGATTACAAGGAAGTGTGTCTGCTAGTGATTCCCAGAAAAATGCTTTCATCACACAAATGCAGTTGTAGGAGAGATAAAAAGAAAAGGAAGGACTCAAAGGAATCCTCACCCGACAAGGAAAGAGAACCCTCCATACCCAGCTGTGCTAAGACACTGGCAATAGCAGTATTAGCAACTGGCTAAAACATTATCAACTTCAACAACTAAGACTGTTTGGATTTGGATCCTCAGTACTATTAGTCACCTTCCCCTTTCAGAAAATGTGGCCATGGCACCCTTGAGGTTTCATAACATGGACTGACTGACTTGCACCTTCCTCCAGTTTTCCCTGATGAACCTCAAATGAAGCGTGTATCCCTCAGGTATTAGCTCAGGAGGAAGATATCCTGAACTCTTTCCATTCCATTCCTTTTATAATATATTATTTACATGTGCTTTTATTTACACAAACGTATTTACATTTCTACTCATATATATTTTAGGAATATAATGCTCATAGGGATTTAACAGCACAGACAGAAGTAGTACCCAAAAAGCCCAATCTATTTCTCAACTACAGGACTTTATTCATCCCAGCCCTTGGCTTCTCTATGAGGACCTCCAACAGAGGCAACAGCTGAAGACAACACAGTGGTTTTCTTTGGAATACGAACATGAGGAATTCAGCAGACACCAGTGCTACAGGGATTCTGGATGATGGGTTATACACCTGCCAGGAAGAATCAGCAGTTTAGAAGGCTATCGCTGCTTTTTTTTTTTTTTTTTTTTCTTCCTTTCATTCCCCTACTTAGAAAAGAAAAGCAGAGAGAGAAGAGGAATATTTAAGTCAGGTAAGAGGTACTGTACATCAACAGTGTAGTGGATGGTAGTAGAGAAACATCTAGCAGGAGGCTTGGCCCCAGCTCTGGGAAGCAGGACAGCCCCACTCCATGCTCCCATCCCTCTCACACACATGAGAACACCCGGCATGGCTTCCTCCCTGTTCCCCCTTTCACCTTCTTCTTTTCAGCAACATGGGAGAAGTAAAGAGCAGCAGCAGCCATAAAGTTTCTCCTTTTTGTGGTTTAATGTTAAAGTGTGTGATCTCAGGCAAATTAAAAATACACTTTTTTTTTTTTTTTTTTTTCAGTTGCAAGTTGGCAGGCGCAGCTTAAACGAGGCTGTTGCAGTGGAAGTGAAAGAGACAGTCTAAAAGGGGTGGCTGGCACAGATGACTTAAACAGAAAACCTTGTGTTTACTGGTCCAGGATCAAGCAAACCTTGTCGGCCTAAATGCTTTCCTATATGTATTAACGTACTTCATTACACAAAGTCCTTAACCATAGTAAGTGAAACATTACCAATGGGAAATCCATAAAAGTTGGAACTCACAGAGTGGAATGTTTTGATTTACTTTTGCCTCCCCTCTCCCAGGAGTCAATCAAAGAGTAAACAATATTTTAGATTTCCTTGAATGAATTAATTATTTGTAAGCTTTTCCCCATCAGACTTCCCACTTGGTGCTGAATAACATATCTACTCTCATGAAAAAAGGAATCTTTACATTCCAGAGGAAACATCTTAGCACCTTTTGCCTGGCCCAAAGAAAATAGTCCATAACCCAGTAAAATCTTTATTAAGAATAATGGGCAAGGAAATGGCTCGAAAACTAATTTCTGAAAATCCGACAGAGAACAAAACAGGAAAATGTCTGGGTTTTGCATCTGTATTTTACAAATACCTAGTCAACTGTCTGCTTTCTCACCATATGAATTTTGGGCTTTAATTCATCACAGTGATTAAACCTTTAAGGTTTCAGTGGCTGATTTCAGCAATAAAAATGTGGAGGTTGTTTACAGCTAGATAAGTATGACAAGGATGCTCTAAGTTAGTAAAAAGTTCCAAATAAAATCATTATATATGGCTTAATAAGGTAATCCTTTTGCACAATTACTTCAGATTCTAAAGATATGACAGATAACCAGGCAGGTTAAATATGCTTAAAGTTGGAAGGATTTCAGCACAGCTAAAAGATATCAAAGATAGTTTTTGTTTCAGGATGCTGAATTTCTCAGTACAGCTTTCTCAAATTAAAACTTTTGAGGGTATGTACATTTCCTTTGAAATGTCATGCATCTTTTATCATGCTTAGTTAAAAAGTATTCTGAAAGACAATTTTTTTTAAAAAATCCAATGTCATCAGTATTTTTTTTCTAAAACATTTAGAGCTCATTAAGATTTTTTCCTAAGAAAATTGCCAATCATTTTCTTTCACATTCTGTAAAATCTAGATCAGAGAAGTGCTGTTAGTGGGATGTGTAATCTAGCAGATGGGACATGCAGAACTTCTGACTGGAAGATGAAGCTCAACTTGTTTAAGTAAGAAATATTTTCTATTTCTTAAACAAATGAGAGTAACTTCTCCTGGGTGTTGTAATTCTATCAACACTTGGAATCTGAAATCAAGATTGGATGCCTTTCTAAAAGATGCACTCATGGCTCAGTCACAGATTAATGTCTTTGATAGTTCATGTACTTGGTAGGGAATAATACAAAAATAAGAAGGTCACATTCTTCGGCTTGTTTTCCACCACGGGTCAAAGTGGACAACTGTATTGGTCCTTGAGGAATTTTGACTTCACTGCCATCACCAACAACAGTAATAATTAACATGTGCCTGTAACTCTTTGATTTAAATCCTGTTTGCAAGCAGTGAGGGAGAGCATGAATATCATCAGAGCCAGGAGCTGTTTGAACCCTAAGCCACTTCACAAATAAGATTTTAGGAATTCTCCTGGCTCTGACCCTTTACCATGGTGCAAAGCAATCAACTTCAGTGTCAGTACCATAGATAAGAGTTACTCTTTAAATAGATGTCAGGGATCTACCATATATTTTACATACAGCAGAGGAGACATCTTTTTTCAGCTACATCTGCCAGGTTAGGTTCAGATTCTCAGAAGTCTTTGGAAGAACAAAAACTGTCCATCTAACAGGTCAAAAGGTAGGGACATCCTCTATATCTCTATATATCTCTATAGGCACAAAGATGAAGCTTCCATACGTAGATATTTCTAACAACATACTTTTCCAGCTAGTTCTCAGCTGTGAACTAAAGCACAGGGCAGAGGTCCCCTCAAAAAGGGGTACAAGCAGTAATCAGTTCTGATATTTAAATAACACAACTATATCAGGACAGTCCTAAAAGTTGGCTTGCTAACCCTGCCAGAAGACAGAGCTATAAACTAGTGCTGCACAAAACCAACTCACAACACTGTTCCAGGTGGATGAATCACCTCAACTGACATTAGCTTGAGAATAACCACACTTACAGGTTTGCTTTAACCACTGAAGGAGCTGGTTATTTCGTACTAGGATGAGTTAGTCATTGGCTGCAATTTATGTTATCCTTCTCTAGAGAGACTGAAGATTTTTAAATAGTGGGTAGTGGGGTGATAGGTGTTGAATCTTGTCTTTTTCCGTAGATTCATTTTGCTTTTCCCACAGTTTCATGGACAAGGTGGGTCATTCACAAGACCCTACAGAGCCAGTGTTTTAGTCTGGCAACACGTAAGTTAGCACATTGCCCACCTCCACTGTGGAAGGCAGTTTGAATAACTGGGATCATGCTAAAGCTGCATACAAAATCATACCCATCATCCAGATTTCTTCAAAACCTGATGGAGGAGACAGCTGAGGGTTTTGCACTATCGTCTCTCTCATGCCAACATCCCTAGCATGGGCAGAAGGCAAGAATGTTCCCCGTGGATATCAAAGATGATGAATATGTGTGTCCTGCTTTGCATATTTCCTTTCTTGGATTTAAAGAAACAATAAAAACCTAGCCAAGCCATTGCTGCATAAAATTTGTTGGCCACAGGAGCTGCTGTACTTAGCAGGAGATACGCCGACTCAGCTGCAGGTGCAGAAAAGCCTCCCCTGCTTTCTGCTTCTGGCAGAAACAGGGATACATCGTGATGACAGTCTGTCCCTGCAGGATGGACTCGCAGAGCCAAGCTCCTGCCCCACACATCTCCAATGCTATGTGTTACCTGCCTACAGTCTCCAAAGAAAGTGGCTCAGAAACTCTCTATGGTCTTTTCTGAATAAAAATGTTCTCACCAGATCTCCCTCCTAAAGCAAAACATGGTTCCTGATAAGACAAGCTCTTTTGTGACATAGCTTTCATCAGAGGAAAGAAAAAATAAAAAAAACACCAAAACCACAACATCTCTGGCAGTCTCATCTAGATTTTGGGTAAGTCCATTAAAATTTAAGGGTTTGTTTGTTTGGCTTTTATTTCAATCAAAAGTCTTCCTTTTTCTAGTAATGACAACAAAAAGTCAGACTAGGATTGTAAGAATCATATCTGAGATTTACAGTCTTTTTTTTTCCTAAGAGCAAAAACGTGAAAAGAAATTCCCTTGAAGTTTGGAATTTTGGAAGTTTTGGTTCTTTTCAGAGTTTCTGTTTTTCTGAAATTGCACACAGGACCAGGAAACAACAAATCAAGTGGCAAAGCAAGGAGGAGAGAGGAAGCGAGCAAAAAAGCCAACAAAGGCTTTCAAACTTCTCCATTTCTGGTTGCTGGGAATTGCAGCAGACAAGGGCTTTTCAGAGCAAGTGCACATCACAGAGGTGGTCCCCAGAGCTCCATACCACCTGTGTCCCCTCTGATCCCTGCCACCCTTCTGCTTCCCTCCCCAACCCAAACGGTCAGCTCTTCCCTAAGTTCCTCCTTTCAGGAAAGCATTTTTTTCTTTTTCCTTTTTTATTTTTCAAGTGAAAATCATCCTTTAAAAATCTAGTTTTGTCACATTAAAAACTCCTTGCATACATGCACACCCACTTTCTCATTCACACACAAGCCCTAAAACCAATGGAATTGCCCACAGTCCTCTGATGTTCCTTTTCTAAACATATCAACTGCGAGATCCCTCCTACATTCACAATAGCTTTTGAACCTCTTAATCTCAGGACTAAATTTGCAAAGAGTTCCAGAACGGTAAATCCTCTTGGCTCTGGAGAAACAACTAAAGGGCTACACACATTTCTGGCAATACAGAAATCACTCTAATGGCCAGCTCCAGTTCTGAATCTGCCATTTGAGGGGAGGATAAGGACTTGGGTGTTGTTTAGTCTGGAAGAGAGGAAACTGAGGAATGAATGTGACATAGAGTCTTCCAATACGTAGGGATTTTTAAGAAGAGAGGAATGATTGATTGTTCTTCATAGTCAGCGGGAGAGGAAAGAGGAGGAATCAACATGAGCTCTAGCAAAGACAACTTAGGTCAGATATTAGAAAAACATTTCAGCTACAGAGTGTAATACTGGAACAGGCAATCTACAAGTGTAGAATCTCCTTCACTGAAATTATGCAGACAAAGTTTAGATAAATACCACTTGAACAGGCAACACAGAAATGTGGAATTTCCTTCAACGGAGTTTTAAAGAAAATGTTAAGACAAACATCTGGTAGGCATGGTTTAACTACACTTGATCCTGTTTCACCTAGCTCAAGGACCTCCAAGGTTCCTTCCAGCTCCATGTTTCTGCGACTTTGAGATTTATAGGGCAGTAGTAAATATTCGTATGATGGGTACAGCCCCACCTCAACTGCATTAGGCATTGCACACACATCTGCGAGGGAGCCCCAAGCAGCTAAAGGGATGTGACCATTAAAAAAACAAATGGAAAACAAAAACAAAGACTCAGTCAAGTCTTTATGCATATAACTAGCAGCAGAAAGACAGGTATCATCTCTGGAATCTTACGACTCAGTCAAGCCACCTGGCCATTGGGTCATTTCCCATCAGCTGGCTGTAAAAGGCCATACCTCATCAAAAACTATATGAGAGTCCTGTTATCTTCCTCCTTTAATTTCCCTTTGCTTAATGAAAGGAAGAATATCTACTTGATGGCTAGAGTGCAATCAGTTGCATCCTTCTCAGCATGTCTATAGTTGTATATCTGCATTTTAATATTTTTTCTATTACAGACCTCCCTCTGCTACCATAAAAAACACAGCCTCTAATCCCCTATTAACTGTATTTAGCAAACCTCAAGTGTTTCCTCCATTTGCAATCTGGCTGGGCTTCAGCCCTGAAGCAAATTTCAGGTGGCTGTGGTCTAAACATTAACTCTGGTCTGGAGCGATTTGAATTACAAACCAAACAGACTGTAAATGGAATCCTAAAGTGCAGTCAGAGCTCAGTCTGGGAACCTGGCTTTGTTCTTCTGAGCCTGCAAACCCACTCTTGCACTGCTCCTCAGGCAGTCAAAAAATGGGTCGTTACTCACAGAGAGGAAGTGCAGGTGTTACATTAAAGGACTGCAAAGGGAGCCATTTGGTACCAACAATATAGATTTATTACTCATAAATTTTTAAAATTTCCTTGTGTTTTGTGATTAAAAACACATCATACTTTGATTTCCTAACCACCTCCTGTGTTTTCCTTCCAAATTTTTGACAGCCAGTTAATTATGAAGTTTTGAACTTATTTGCCAAAGTCTACTGAGCATGCATTTTCTGTGTTGCAGCTGAGAAAAGTATTCAACCACAAATACACCCCTTTTCTAAAACTGCAACAGTTGAGACATGATGCATGCTTTAATTATTCTCATCACTCAACAATACAGAATCATCATCTGTTATGCAGGAGTGCTTATATCCTCATTAAAAAAAAAAAAAAGCAAGGACCAAATTTAAGCTCTCGTTAGTATTTCACTCACACTGAAGACTTCAAGGAAACCTATAGGAAGTGGAAAAGGCATGTGATTTTATCCATGCAGCTAGCATTTTGTAGACTGCTTTTAATAGGATGCAAGAGGTGATCAACTAGACCTTTAAATACCTAGACTCCTGAAGAGTTTTGAATAACAAACTAGAGTTATAATTATAGGCAACAAATCAGCTATTGTGCTTTCTTTGCAAGAAGGAAGCTGCTTATGTGATAAAATACAGTTGGGCACATTAGATGATCAATCACTGAACGTCTAGGACTCAGGAATGCATCATAATAATAATGATAGTTACTAGTTTTATATTGCAGGCTGAAATCAATGGGACTTTTCATGTACTGGAAATCAGGCATGTGCTTCAATAGTTTCCTGAACCAGAGACTGATGTCAAAAAAGGATAAACATGTGCTGATACAAACTGCTGAACAACGTTCTCAACTACTGTCATGGACAGGGGGTAGCATGAATTTACTAGCAGACCCAAGGTGTCTTTGAAGTATTTGTTCTATTATAGGTTTATGTTACACACTAGTCATTCTGTCTTTTTATAAAACAGGAAATATTTTCTGCAAAAAATAGGGAAGAATATAATGGTCCTCTTTGAAGGATCTTCCTCTCTTCACATCTCAAGTCTAATATTATACCCATGTGCTGGCTGCTTTTGGACAACCATTTGTTTTTTCAAAGGCATCCTATAGCATTTAAGTAACTGCATCTGAAAGTTGCTAACCTTGAGGGATTTTCCACAGCTGCACTGAGAAATGACTTAGAGAGATTGCTCCACAGATACTACTTGTGGCCAAAATCAACAGAAAGTAGCTCAATTTCTTTCAAGATACACATAGATAAAATGAAGCCTGTGTTCTCAAACAGTCCAGACTGTAAGCACATCTAATAAATAAATAAGCCCTACTTGAACTACTTTGTTCAATTAGCTTCCTCATACAAATCACCGGTAGCAACTGGCTTGCTCTTGCAGGCTTAGGACCAGAGCTTTCATCCAAAGCTTTGCTCCTTTGTGCCCTCAAAACAATTACACTAGTCTGCCACGATGGATGAAGACTTGTTAAAAAATTTTCTTTGTTAAATTGACTATAGTTTTAATTTCACTATTTTAGGCAAAACCTATGCAAGCTAAATGTTCAAGTTCTTACTCAAGCTAACTTCCCAGTGTGGGGGAAGGACAACATATGAAAGCATGGCCAGACATCACACAGGAGGGATGCAAGTATTTATGAATATTTATTTGTGTTCCAATCACTTCTTTCCCCTTTCCCTCAGTCTTAATACCCTTTTTTTCTGCTTGCTGTGAGCTGCCATTGCTTCTTAGGATGTGTGGTAATATATACACAACATATGTTTCCACACCATATGTGACTACAGCTAAGATACATGTATATAAAACAATCACTGTTGTTTACCATTCATTGTTCACTGCTCCTTCTAGGTCAGATGCTTAAATGTGATGCTGCATGGGTGGAAATACTGCCATGTTACAAAACCAGAACACACACCACATGCTACGTATTACACTTTATCTCAAAACACTATCCAGCAGTAAAATTAAGTCTTTGCAACATTTCAGTCAGCAAACCAAGTCACAGGAGCTGCCCTTTGTCTTCAAGACTTGCCTGTATATTCAAGCAGGTGAATGACAGGGTGGAGAACAGCCTCCTGCCTCCCAGCTCAGAGTGCTCGGTAAGGTTCATGCCTGTCACCTCTCCAGCTTGCCTTGGTGAAGAGCCCACAGGGCAGAACTCAGACAGAATATAACTTCCAGTAAAAGCAATAGGAAAGCAGTGAAGCTGAACGCACCTGAAAACCCTCACTCCTAGCTCACAAGAAATGGTCAATATTGGTGAAAAATCCACATGTGGCTTCTCTTCCACATGAAAAAATATTCTGCAAACAGAGAAGGTTGTCTGTTCAACTGCATTAACTACCTCTGGTAAGAACTGCCTAGAGGCTATAGCCCAAAAGGACATTTTACATTTTCACATATGAAAGCAGAGAGGGAAAAAAAAAAAAAAAGTGACTATTCTTATACCCTGGTTTCTGTACCTCAGTGGTTAAGGTTTGCTTAGGCAGTCAAGCTGAATGCCCTTGCACTGTACATTGCATAGGGCAGCTAAGATTCAGGGTATTTGGACAGGCCACACGGAGAACGTCAGACCTGCTGGAAAAGGATGTCAGTCTCCTGCAGAGCTGTGTTAACACAGCACCATGGAAAGAAAAGGCTCGAGGACACTTCCACAGTTGTGCCTCCTAACAGGGGCTATGCACAACACAGCTCTGTACTTTTACGAAGACTTTGGCCTGCCTACATCTTTGACCTCCTCTAAGAGGCTGTAGCTGAAGCCTTTCTGGCCTGTGCTCTGTAAGCAAAAAGTCTTTCAAAAAAAGAAAACATAATTCCAAGCGGTGGCAATACTTATTTTCACATGCTTAGTCCCATCGATGCTCAGATGCAATCTACGTTGTGAGTGAAAAATAAACTAATAGTGGGAAACTTGGTTAATATCTACTCATGTCAATCATACTCCTTTTCATCATCCTGTTCGATGGCTCCTGTGGTTACTGGTACCAGCACATTCATCACTTCCATACTGAATCCCACCACCAAGGAGCTGTGAACACAGTGGAAATACTGTGCATGCTGCCCAGTGTTTCTGTTTCAGGCTAACTTTCCTGTTGTACAATAAAGGTGTGCAGTGATATTGAGAGGCATAACACTGCTTTTTTCTCCCTCCCTGTGGTTTCTGTGTTACAATTAATCCCATTTCTAGTGACCTGGCAAGAGAACACTTTCCACTTAGCTTGGCAATGACACCTTGATGCAAAGCATTAGCTTCTACATGCCAATAACTGGATTTTCTCAGCTTGGCTCCAGATGCTAACAACAGGATGCAACATGACCACCACTACCAAAGACTCAACAGTGACAGGTGTATTTTTAAACCAGAGAAACAACAAGTTAAAGTAGGGTTTTCATTCTAGATTATTCCAGTTGTTTTAGGTCTTGGCATCACAGCTAATCTCTAGACCCATGCTGATTTTGCTATAATTCAAAATGTTTTATAATTATTTCATAATCCATTGTCCAGGTACAGTTATTTTTAGCTTTGTCCAGGGTGTGGATGAGGACAGCTTTCAGTGAGAGGTCCCAGATGCAACCAGAAACTTGGGGTACCAGGTACAGGATAAGATATAGCCCTTCCTCCAGCACCAGTGAGGGGACATAGGGAAACTGCCTCTCTGCCCTGCGTGCTGTGTTTCTAAAAAAACCCAACTTATAAACTCATAAAATTTTTACCTGAGTACAAACTGAAAAAAAAATTCAGCCCAGACTTTTAATTTAGTTTCCCTTGTTTGATGAAATAACGTATAAATAATATTTGCTGGAAACACATTGCCTCAATGTCTAATTCTTTATTCCTGGGTAATATACTTAAGATACTGTGTTTATATTCATGTCCGAACATAATAGATTTCAAAATGGAATTAATTATTTCTACAGCTGTGCAAAGCTTAGGGATTTCAGGTCACAGCAATGACTGACTGACTTCAGTTTCAGTCCAGAGTGCTTTTGAATCCCCAGATTCTCTTCTCATTTCAGATTCAAACAAATACTGAAACTAATAAAGAATCCTCAATCGCACAGAAGTCATACTAGCAAAGCTGAATTTTGCATCATTTACCTGCACAACCCCTAAATAAAAGCCCCAGGTTCACCTAAATATCTCTGGAACCTTAATACAGCAGGCAACACATTTAGTCAGTTTAACGGTCAGGACCAACGTAAGTATTTGGGCAGGTTTTGCATAGCTTGTATTCCACTATGATCATTTTTACAAAATTCTTGTGTTTTTTCAGACTTGAAGAACTCAGATCTGAAATACTTTCAGTGAAATACCAACAGACTTTTAAAATAGAGCATTATTTCATACTCAACAACAAAATATATCTATCATAACTACAGGCTATCTGCATTAAAAAAAAAAATGTTATCATGGAGAAAAAAAAAACAAAATATTTTCATATCTTTGTTTTCCTTATATGAAAACATCAGCCTCCACATACAGTGACTGTGAACCAGGAGAGATAACAAGACCCACTGGAGAAGAGTGAGAAAAGAGGAGGTAGATGAAGAGGCACATTACCTGCAGTTTTCCTCCATACACACTTTTCTACTTTCCAACTAGTCAAAATAGCCAATTTGTAGGCTATTTTGGCTGTAAGTAGCCAAATAGCAGTCTGTCAGTTAATGGCAACACCCTATAACTTGGAAGCCCACTGACTTAGAAGAATATCTGAGTCCCAGAGGCTTTTCCAGAACTGTCTCTCTGCCATAGGAACAGCACCACATGGATGCCACTGGTTTCAGCACAGCAGTAGCACATACTATGGCCCAACTCAAATTCCATTGTCACTCAATATTCCCATTTATTGTGGTCAATATTACTTACCTTTGACCTTTTTTTTTTTCCCCTAAATAAAAGTTACCTTTAGGGAGGAAAGGGGAAAACGCAAACCAGCTATGAACATGAGCTCTTTAAGTTTTTCTCCTGCCTCCTCCATTTTCCTTGCACCCTCACACTCCTTTCCAGCCACATAATACATCCAAAGTTTTATACAGGTGTCTACTTAGATCTAGTCAGAATTTCCAACTGACAGGTCTTATTTTCCATCTGGAAAATCCTTCGGGTCTCAGTTATTTTTTCGGGAAAAACAGAAACCCTATTGGGAAATTAAAATAAAATCCCGTTGGTTATGATCAGCTGGCAGACTGTTCAGTGGAAAGACATAAAAGTCTTAATGGAGCAGGCATGGAGCACTGTGAAGAGATAACACTAGAGTTATTCAGATAAAAACAATCTTAAGGGGAGCTCTGCAGACTGCCCCAGTCCTCTCCATAGCTACGTTCAAGTTCACTCATTAATAGCTTTGACTATCCGCACCTGAGATTTTGCCACAGACTTTATTGGCTGGCTTCTGCCATCGGTGAGTAAGTATGGTTCCCATCAAAATGGGTGGAAACACTGCTTCAAAAGTGCTCCACAACAGCATACAGAGCTCTGCAAAGATATTCATGGAAGCACTTCCAAAATGGGCGCCAAGACTGGAGGAGCAAGGCACAGCTTCAGCCTACTTATTACACACGGGGCTTTGCAAAGGGACTTGCTAGCTACAGAACAGCCTTGATCATTGGCTGGAGAAGAAGCTGAAAATAAGCCACAGGGAGAGTTTGGACTAGCAAAGGAAAATGCTTCAGTATGGCAAAGAAGAGCAGCCACACAGAGGTTGTATTATTGCCCTGAAATTATCAATTTCATCTTCATGATCTTCAATTGCCAGTTAGGGCTCTGCTCTAAACCAAGATGGATGCTTGGGTTAGGTACAGAAGATATTAATTGCTCACAAAAACCTCTCCCTATTCAAGCTGAAGTCCTTGGCAACCTTTACATGCATTTCTGTTTTGACTGGTGTCAATACCACAGAGAGTCTTCTTGAGCTAAGATGACTTTAACACAAACATATGATGCACGTCTTACAAGTAAGGCAAAAAATAATCAACATGCCCAAGCCTAATCCTTGTTTTTCAGTCTTACTTTTGACTACAAAGGTATTTCCTGATCAGTTCTTTTCTACAAGGGCCCCCCACAGCACATGCACTTGTCATAATGCTACAACAGGTTTATTTAGGGTTGCGGACTCTTATTTTTAATCAGCATGACTATACTAGTATAGTGGACAACTCTCTTAGCAAAGGAATCTCTCCTCCCACACAGGAAACAGCTATTTCTGCAAAAATACTTTCAGGTGGAAAAACTGACCCTGTACCTAGGGGAGTGTTTGCTGTTATCTGTAGCATAAAAAGAGTACAAAGTTTGCATATGAACAAGACCTAAAATTTTACTTTCTTTTTTGTTAAAAATAAGAAAAAAAATTTTTAAATGATTACTTAGTTCATTTCAGTCCTTCAATTAAAGACTGTAAATTGTTTTCAAAGAAGTGAACTTGGCAGGTTTTACAGGATGTTGCCATCTGGGCAACAGACCTAGGGCTTTGTATATTTACTGTATTATGAAGAATTAAAATCTGCCTTGGTGTTGCAGCCACCCTTCTGCAGAAACTGAAAACATGACCAGCATGGCAGGAGGGGTGTGTGGAAGAAAAGTAGCGCTTTGGATTTAAAAGGTTCTGGCACTGCTTTCAAGGTCTGCGACAGATTTATAAAATTTGTTTTATTAACCACATTAATGGTGTTGCTGAGTGAACTATTGATTTATTTAGGTCCTCTCCAACAAATTTTCAAGGTAAGTTCAGCTATGAAATACAATAAAACCTCAATAAATGAATTACTTGTGTCAGAAATAGGGGAGGGAGCAAGGAAGCTGTCATGGAACAGGTGCTGATCTTTACAAAAAATAAGATTAATTGCTACAAAACATTACCAAATAGAAAAGGAACCTTTAATTCATCTGAAATCTGGGCACACAAATCCTTGTGGAATGAACACGGTGACCTAACAATTAAAATAATAATAATAATAATAATTCTATGATTCCAGGTGAACATTTATAGAATAGGATGCAATAACTGCAGCACAGTGACTCTTAAAACTGTTTAAGAGACCACCCTGATGCCCAGCCAGAAGTACCAAAAAGCTGAAAAACAGATTCAGGTCAGGAAAAGGACTTTACAATTAAACCACATGCATCCAAAAAATCAGTATTCCTACCATCACTTTTTCTGTACTACATATATTTAGAGAAATTTTAGGAACAGTAAAACTTGTGCTCCAGAAAAAACAGAAGTATTCTGGTAAACTCTCACTTCCAAATATTTCCATATTGAAGCCACATTCTCTTATGCTAAGAATATCAATAAAACTCTACCATGGAAGCTGATGACCCCCTTCCCCACTGAGACAGTGGCTCTCCCTACCTCTCTGAGTGTATGCACAGCTTCCCCAGAGGGTTTACAAAGATTACATCACTGCTAGGAAGCCAAGAGACCAAAAGCCCTGACACCATAGGTGGCTGCCTACACATTTCCATGCTAGTCTGCTTGGGGGCAGGTCTGGCTCGTGGCATTTTCCACTCTTCTGGACAAGGCCAACAGCATGGGCCATTGACCACTTTCAGTAAACATTATGGACCAGGCCTGGTTTGGGTTTTTTGATAGGGAAGAGTTAATTACACAGACACGAGCTGTTGATGGACCACTTGTCTTCAGAGCCAGATGAGAGTCCTTGGCCTATTTTATTTTCTAGCATGGACCTGGCAAGCATGGGATGAGAGAAGCAAAATGAGGGGATGAAAAGGCAGGTCTGTAGATATATTAAGCACATAAAGGTATTTAAATGCTGTAAGAAGGAGAGAAGACTACTTCAAGGATTTTCAGGAGTGTTTAGGTTTCTAAATCCTTCAGGTTTCTATGAAAGTTGAGACTCTGAATCACCTCTGAGGTGTCCACAGAATCACATAGGCTTTACAAAAACTCTGGTGTGGGGGCATTACCCCAAGTCATAGCAGAAGTCCAGGTGACAACCAGGAATAAATCCGTCTCTCCCAAAGCTCAGCAGAATATTTAAAACCAGTTTACCTACTCCTAAAACTATGTCCTCCTTCCTACGCTGACTTCAGCATGGAAAAACTTTAAAGCTCCCAAGCTATTTGCAGCTCCCTGCTGGAAACCCCCCCACAACTGGTTCAACACCAGCAGAGGCAACATCACATGAGGACTTTAACATTGTCTGTTTGCTTCCTTCAGACTTCTCAGATAAAATACTTATTATCCTGCCTCAACCCACGGAAGTTTTGCCTTCACCCGTGCTAGTACCAGGATTTCACCGTTCCTGTTTTACCCCCAAAATGAAGGCTATACCTCCAGGAATTAAAAAAAAACCCAAAAAACAAAACCAAACCCCACACAACAAAAACCACAGTAGAACAGCAGCAGCCATCAAAATCTTGGACATTACACAACCATGGAGAGGTGTCTGGCAGTAACAACTGGTGTTAACTGCAGGATTGCAGAGGGGCTACTTAACAGGAGCTACTTAGCCTGGCACTTCATGCACAGAGCTATTTCTGCCACAGATGCTGGAAAAATATATTTGCCAATTAAAATAATCCAGGCAGGTCCCTTATGCCTGAGCAGAGAAGCAGAGCTAAGGAAAACAGCATCTAACAGATTCTACAAAGAATCATAAAACCAGAAAATATTTCTGACATCTGGGATACTCAGGGTAAAATTCCCACCCTGCTGAAGTCAACACCTAAATGCCCATTGAGTTGAAAAGGGCCAGGTTTTCACTTTCAGATTCCACAAATAGTCCTAGCCTCCTTTGGCTCAGGATGAAGGACTGGGACAGCCAAGTAGGCAGCACAATCCATTCCTGAATAAGAATAGGCCAAATTCAACAATACTGCAAGCCTTGCAAGACTTGCTTACATCAGGCCTGGACCAAACCCAATGCCTTGTCTTGTTCTGCAGTGTTGAGCGCTGCTCTTGGATTTGCGATCCTCATTCACAGCAGTGCTGCCACAAATCCAGAGCAGGAAGCACAATCTTCCTAAAGTGGCATTTATTCCAGGGTCACAGAATCACTGGGATGTCAGATCAAGAGGTCATTTTAGGTTTGGAAGACAAAAGAACTCATCAGAAAACACGTACTAAAGCAAAATCTTGATCAAGACAGTTTTTCATAAATGATTGCTAGGTTTTCTGTGGGAGCTCCGTTTCCTCTAGGGAGTTGAAAATATTTCTTCTGCTGTCATCGTTCTCTGGTGGTCTACTTAATGAGGTGCTTTTGCAGATGACATCCTAAAAAGTGTGCTGTTCCCATGGTGCCGAACCACTGTCTGGGTCATTGTTCCTCAGGATGCTGACTCACTTCCTCTGCCACTGTCATCCTGCATGCTATCATGCTGGGTCATGCGAATGCCAGAGCGTCTTCCTTGAAGAGCAGCCTCCACTGGTACATGTCCAGTATCACTCAATACACCAAGCAACCAAGAACGTGCAACGTAGTATTCAGTTGTTTTATCTTCCCAGCATACTGAAGCATAGGAAAACATGCTTCACACAAACCCTGCTGCAAGAAACAAATATCCATTGGGAGGGGGGATTTTTAAAAAAATCACTTGAGACAGATTGGAGGTAATTCTGCCAACAGCCCTACAGACATTACAGAGGACCCTCCAGGAACTCCACAACAAAAATTCATCTGCAGTCACAGACTCCCAGGCAGAATCTGCTCAGCTCAGTGTGCAGCTGGCCCAAACCAATCGAGTCTATGGGGTTACTTCACATTTTGTGGCTATGGTTAGGATTAGACTCTGACTTGACCTCCCTAACTCAACTAGAATTGAAGCAAAAATTATCTACGCCGTACCCCAAGATCAAATGTTAGCTGGATGCCATAAAACTCCCATCAGAATGTTAGGTACAGCTAAAATTGCTGCAGACTATGAAAAGATTGGTGGGAAAAGAGTTAAATAAAGCAAATGAAATGATCAGGAAAATTTTCTAAATTCTCTCTCTTGAATAAAAACTAATATTTAAATTCTTGGATAGTATTTACTCTGCAGAGTAAACACTCATAGAAACAATGGGCTCAGATAAAAATAAGCAGGCACATTGGTTATGATTAAATAACATAATACTCCTGAAATCTCTCTCACACACTAATAGAAAACTTCCTGGTTACGGTGGTGTTATTTATCCTACATCATCCAGACATAAGATGCTGAAGATTTTGTTTCTATGAGATAAAAGCAAACAAGATAAAAATACTTGACTATGGCTTTTTCTGCCTTTTCTTTAGGGACCAGCCAAGATTATTTGTGAGCTGGACAAAGGGATGTTAGAACTGACACTTACTACGTAGATATTTATCTAGAATACTTGGAATGTCAACAAGAACTACAGTCTTGTGAAATGTGACTTTACTTCCCAGCTTGGCAGCAGCATGCCTGTGCCAGACATGGACTGTACTCCCAGCTCCGCTCCCATCCCAAGGCTCTGACTAATGCTCCTCTTCTCTCTCTATGATCTATTTTGACTGCATGTTTATGAAGTGGGTCTGGACGTCACTAAGAGTACACTATGGGATCTTCATTTTCAGACAAAACCTCTGACTCCTGCTGGAAAATGAGTCACAATGATCACAAAGAGCAAGCATCAAAGTAAAACATTAGAGACATCCCAAGTTCCCAAGCATTTGGCAACACAAGTCCAAGTTCATTTCTAAAAACCAGGACAGTAATACGTGTTCTTTATTTGAAAGCAGCAACAAAGGTGGTGTAGCCAAGTTTGTATAATGAGAAGAACTCACAGAATTAAGTATCTTTCAAAATTATTTCCCAATGCTAAGGTGGAGGAACCCTACCAATTATTCACCAAAGACGCCTTTGTGAAGATCAGCCATGCTTGCTTATTCAACACCTTCATTTCATACACTGACTACAACTTGTCTGGTGCTGTTTCTCAGCTTGGACAAAGCCAGAGGCACAGGCAGACTGAAAGTAATGCTGCTGTAACACCAGTGGCTTAAACAAAACTACAGAGCCCAGCATAGTCCAAATTCAGGCCATCACTGGGGGTGGTGGGGAACAGTCTGGAAACCCTTTCCTTTCCCTAATAACTACCCTTAGCTCCAACACTTCAACACTTCCCATAACAAACAGTTAAGGAGAACCATTTCTGTCCATTTGGACCTGTCACCTGCTCCAGCTCAGCAAAGCAGCTGCGAGACCTCATTTAGCGGTCTCTGTCACCCAGCCATACCACAAAAACCCACATCAAAGACATCCTGCTCCTTCCATGCTCCAGAAAGCCTTCCCAAAAGACATTCTGCTGCTCCCCGGAGGTCTGGAGAGCACTGAGCAGCAATACCAGCCAAAGGGCAAGCAGGAGGCTCTGCCCGGGAGCATCCCAGATGGCTCTGAGGTTTTGCTGCACTTCAGATAAGCATTTAGCCTTTCAGGTGCTTATAATAATTAGAATTGAACCTCCAAAACCTTTTGAGGTTCACCCATCTCTACACATAACCATATATAAACAGTGTGTAGAAACCTGCCAATGTTAGCAGCGAGTACACAGGACTTGACTTGCTGCAAACATTGGTTAACACTTCCTTTCCTAGCCACTGAGGAAACCCACACTGACTGGTATTGAGGAAAAGGTCTCCGCTTTGGAATAATTAATTCATGAAGTTCCGTAAGATTGTTGTTCAGGTTCCAATCTCACCCTTTTATATTATTTTATCTTAACTAACAGAGCTAAAATATAAACACCAGCTACCTGTACCTCCAAATAGAAAAGATATAGTTTAAACTTCTTTTCTGACCATGAAAATTAGTGTGTGCTCTTATTGCTGATTTTAGCAAAAAATCCAAGTGGGAGTTTTAAAAATACATTATGTTTAATGTCAAAATACATTGTTTGCTAAACACATACAATTCTGTTTCTGTCAACTGGTCTATTATAAGGATAATCCACACATGCCTTTCTGGTTACCCTGGAAAAAAAAACACGAAACACTTCTGATCTGTGGGTGGTTTCTCACCAGTGAGGGAGAGACGTCAGTGCTCACAGCACGGGAATAGTTGCCCTCTTACAAGTGTGGTGGGTTCTGTTTTTCCAGCCTCGGTCTTTTGGTCCAAGAGTTACCGAGGATTTTCCATCCTGACTTTTGATTCAAATGAAGTCCAGATGGTACCGCTCAGGGTCAGCATTATCTGGAGTCTTTTCAGTGGCTGGTAGAGCTAAAAAGGTTTTGAGGTTAGAAGGGGTCAATCTGATATCCTGCAAAACAGTGGGCTTGCCCCACCATTCCTGCATCAAACCCACGCCAGACAGCTGAGCCACAGAAGACTGTTAAAAATATATCCTATCTTGTTTTAAAGAACATCAGTGCAGCTGAAATAAATAGATGCAGATTAAAAGATTCAGTAAACTAAGTCTGCACTGTCTGGTATCAATATTACAAAAGTGGCTCTGCTATCCAGTTCTGTTGTGCAGGTCAGGGTCGGTCCCTCTCTTCTTGCATCCCTAAGATTCAAGTGCACATGAGGGAGGAAAGTATGGGAAGAAAATGTTGAAGCTGTTTCTATTCCTTAAAGGTTGAAATTAGAAAGAAATCCCAGTTTCTGAAAATATGTATGCTTCACTTTAATTTTCCTCCCCTTTTTTTTCCTTTTCTCAGCTAAAGCAAATACCGTTCTTGTCCCTACCCCCTTTTCAGCTCCATTCTACAGGGATTTTTGCTTTGACTATTTCAAGTGGCTCTGGGGTTTTTGAGAGTCTGACAGTACTTAAACCTACATTTCTTTTGTGTTTTGTACTTGCCTCTTTTGCAAATCTTGGTAAATTTTGAAAAGTTACAGAAGGACAAAAGAAAAAATGGCAGTGATACCACCCTCCACAAGGTAGAACAGGAATATCAGAATCACTGAAGGAGGTACAGTGCATTTACAACACCAAGATTCCTTTCACTCAACATAAGCAAAATCCATCAAAGGGAAAATATGTATTATTTCCTTTGGTAAGCACCCTACTTAACTTAAGCTATTGCAAACAAGAAATATTATATTGCTCTGTTTGTGAATGGTTTCAGAAAATTCAACAAGAGATTACCAGGAAAACCAGATAGACTGCTCACTAGATGCTGTGTTCCACCAGCCTGGATAAAGAACTGAAATCTAATCTAGTTATTATGGAAGGCAAGGTACCACTACTGAACAAACACTCTTCCAAGACTTCATTCTCCCTGTCTATACAGACCCCTGTTTTCTGTAAAACAGCCACCTCTAATATTTTTGCTGATCTGATTTGGCTGTAGTGAATTCAACTGGGCGATCTCCTGTCTGGGACATTATGGCTTCAAATCAGCCTGGTACTCAAGTAGGTGCTAAACTTTCAAGGCAAAGAAAATCTTTCTGAAGTCATCCACTCAATCAAACTATTTACACAAAGAAATGGAAGCACATTTTAAGTACCACATGAAATCATAGCTTGAGAAGTATACTTCCAGGCACAGTTCCCTTTAGCAATATTCATTTGGCTATAAATCAGAGAATACAAGATCCTGACCAGTTATTTGTCTAATTGTTAGTACTACTGTTCCACTGTGCAAAGAGCTTTAATGCCATCATATTTTATTTTCTTGGAGAAACAGATCCCTCCAACACAAAAGCACAGAATTTCAGGATATTCAGTCCTCAAGAAAAATAATCTTTTCAGCATGAAACACTTCACTCCTTATCATAGCAGAATACTTAAAAAACATACTTGATTTTCAGCATACGCATAGTTCCCATGACATGCACATCTGCTTAACTGTGTTTCTAAATCAACATCAGGATAAAAATTCATTCTGAGATTATATTTGGCAGAAACAATGCAAGCCTGGAAACAAATTTTTTAACATATTTTGAAAAATTTAGTTCAGCTATATTTGACTTTTATAGAACATACAAAGAATCAAATAAGAGATTCGAGACGTTTTCTTCTTTTGGTTCTCATGTGATTTAAAAGCAGATTTGTTTCTTCAAACCAGAACTTGCCAAGTGATTAAGAGAAGAATAAGTATTTTCCCAGTTTGAAATAAAACCCTAAAAAGAAAAAAACAACCAAAAACCACCTTTTTAAAATAATAATTATTGTTGTTTTAAAATTACGTTCTGGGCACTCAAAGCACGGGTTTGAATTTTTTGGATGCCGCATATTGCACCTGCAAGCTGGATTTTGCACGCAGAATCAAATGGGAGATACGAAATCCTTTAAGCCCCAAGGTGAAATATTTCTGTCCCAGATGGCCCAGGCAAGGACTCCACGAACTCACCACAGATGCTGCTATATCACTGCACTATCATGCTGGATGAGCCAGTCAGTCCCTGTATAGCCTCTCCAAGACAGTCATGATTCTGGATGTCCGTGTCCTCTACCACGCCTTCTTTCACATCATATTATGTATGGCCTTGCAATATTCATGTTACAGGAATATCAGTGTTACAGTAACTCCACACAGGAGTCAGAAATTTTACCCTTTGCTTTGTTCCAAAGCTCAAACAAACCCACAGAGATCATCCTTATGACATCCTGGGCTTTTGATGAATTCAAAGCAAGGAGCAGGTCGTGACAGAGATGCTGTCAGCCCTGCCTCATTACATATGCACATTTTTGTGTTTGCCACAACAAACACACAGCCCAGAGCACCAGTGGAGTCAGTCCAAGCAGGGAACACCAACCTTGAGAGAAAACCTGCTCTTCCAGGGAATGGAAGAATATGATGTTCAGCACAGCACAGGTGAAAAATAAACCATCTAAGAACAAATCTATCAGACTAGCTACAACGATGCTAACTCTGCTCATTGAGTATTTAGCCCAAAGAGCACAATTATTGTATTTTAAATGACTGCGTATTTTATAAGTATGTATATTACTCCGTTGAACTTTTACAGCTAATAATGTGCATATGCTCGCACATATAGACACGTGCACACATTTAACCCCCCATTACGCCCTTCAATCCTCTGCTGTGGCAGCGCAGTTGCACTCCCATTCCCTGCACAGAGCTGTGGCCAGGGAAGACGTGCTGCTGAGCCAGGAACAGGAACAGGTCAACACATGGCCAAGCAAAAACCTGTCCCTGTCCTACACCTAATAGGCACACATATGGCCTGGCTCAGCAGTGTGTGGGGCAGGAAGGCATGAGATTAAAGGGAAGAAAAATTCAGGAGTATAAATCCCAGCTGAGATCAGGATTATCTGACACGATCTTTCCTCAGGTCATATGTTGAGTTTTGTTGGCTGTGCCTGCCATGCGTTGAACTATGGTTCATGAGTAACTCTTAGGATTTAACTGGACTCATTAAACTTAAGAAGACATTTGAGAGTAATGTAATTGATTCTGAAGGAATCACCATCCGTGGTGGAAATGCTGAAGGCAGAAAGCTGGTCCCCTTGGACATGGCTCTAAGAACAGGCTGAGTCAGCAGTTCTTCAGTGCTACTAAAGACTTCCTCTACCTTCAGGCACTAATTTGTCTGAAGACTTTTGTAAGGCTTTTGCTAAAGAGAACCAGAAAGCCTATGAAAATGTGCTTTAGTGGTAACACTTTCCATCTGTTCCCTCTGAGGCAACAGGCAGGGAATGGTGTGTTTGGAAACACCTCAAACTAAAGCACTGGGGCTGTCAGGTCTGCCCGGGGTTTTTAACAGTGCAGCTGTCAATGACTTCACTGAGTGGCAAACTTAAAACCCCCCAGCTCTCAGAAAATGCATTTTTCTTGCTCTTTATCTTATATTCAGCTTTCAGGGGTTCCAGCAAGATTTTCCCTATGCTGAATGCACCAGCGATGCTATAGGTGCAACATCCCCACACATTGCTTGAACGACCACCACTGTACAGTGCTGGATAAAAAAACTGCTTTGGGGTTTGTTTGTTTTTACAGCTATATGCCTGCCTTTCCCCTCATTTCCAGCACCATCAATATGGAATAGCATAAGCACTGGGTAGCAATAACTCTCATCAAGTTGAGCCTTCAATCCAGAAGCTGGCAATTCAAGGACAATAGAAGTATTCCTGTAGTTCCTATACTTAAAAGCAGAGTTTTGTTCTGACTAAACTGTGTTTCTTTGGCTAAGTAATGTTATTTTTATTCCCTATTCTGCTTTTCCCAAACTTTAAAAACAGGTATTTATTGTAGGAAATCTTCAGCTATTATTGAACATCCACAGTGGAGAAATGAGCTGATCATTAATCCTACTTCACTGCTCTGTTCCAAATTTAAAAGCTATTATCTTAACTGGCTTATCGTTCAAGCAACAGTCTTAACCTTTCTTGATGACAAATGAACTCAATCATATGGCTTTAATACCTAAAGAGCTATTCAAAAGGAAACATACAGATTCTTGTACCCAAAAGATAAGGAATTGCAGCTGAGTTTCCTCTTTGCAGTGCCAGGTTATGACTGCTTCCTCCCTGGGTGCAAAACCAAAAAGGATCAGTAGTAGGAGTATTTCCCATCTTGTACACACACATACAGAGACCAGCTATTTACGGTCCTCTCCTGGGGCATGTCCATTGCAATCAACGGGCATGACATTTGTGATGAGAGGATATACTTTCTGATGGGATCCTCAGGACATCCACATCATAGCTGTTGCTAGCTTGTTGTTAAAGCACTTGGAACCTATTCACACCAGCATGTTTAAACAAAATTTCTTCCAACTACAACAGCCAGCTACTGAAGTCAAAGCTATACCACATCTTGTAGTAGCTGTACCTTAAACTAAAGCCATTTATAGTGCCAAACTATGCTTGAAACACAACAGCCTCTGAAATATATATATTTTTTAATCATAATCTTTTGGCCAATTTGTATCAGCCAGAAGACACGGGAGGAACTAGCTTAAAGCAAGCAATGTTTTTTTACTAGGAACCAGACTTCCAGGTGTTACACAAGGTGAAGATATAATTGCTGTGCTTCACAACGTTAATTCAATTTGATGTTCAATACAGGACATGATTTTCTTATCTACTCAGATAGATTGGCAGAGCATGAGGCATTGGTTCTTTTTGAACTTGTAGTTGAAACACCGAAGAGATCTTTAGTGCAGGAAAGAATGATAAATCACAAAGGAAAAGAGATTTAGAGAAAAGAAAGTTGAAGTGATCCATGGTAACAGCCAGGATCAGTAAGAATTGAGGTTCACAAAATATTTGCTCAAAAGTGGTTTGGGCTGGACTTTTTTTGTCTGGTTTTGTAAAAATTAGTGGGTGAAAAGAACAACAGACTGGAGAGGACAATCTCTTGCAATACTGCAGACCTCCAGTAGCCAAGTGTGGACTTAAGTTGGGAGGAATCACCAAAAGGTTTTGTCCCACATGCCAGAAGACATAGGAGCCCCAGGGATTACAGAGGAAAAACTAAGGCTTTCAGTACAAACTACCACAAAACCAAGAATAATACTAAGTACTGCCAAAGGAGAGTAAGAAATGTCAGATACTGGGAAGTTTGCTTAGAAGCAGCAGGAACACCAACACATGTCAGTTAACTAACATCCTACCTTCAGCTGGAGCTAATTTCTGATGCTTCAAAGAGAAGGAAAAAAAACCACCAACAAATAAACCAACAAACGAATCACTGTCACCAACAGCAAGAACTATAAACAGAAGCCATGTTGTTCAACTGAAAGGAAAATAAATTCTCCCTGATTCCTGTGAGCTACATTGGCAATCTTAGGATTGGATTAATAGAATTAAAAATAATGTAGGGAAAATTCTACTCTCCAAGTATCTTTTGAAGCAGTGTCATGAGTTCTCACACAGTACCCCAGATAAAAGAATTGCTCTTAGTGGCAGAGCAGAGCTGAAGGGGAAAGGTACACCTCCACTGCCCTGTGTTGTGAACCCAGGTGAGGACAGACTCTCCCAGATGGTGCTTCCAAGTGCACAGTATTTAGCTTCTGCAGTGTGCAAGGAGCTGCAGACAGCTCTTTTCCCTGCACATCTCTCTCCCATTTTTCCAGACTCCCTCTTTAGAGATACCCAACATCAAGAAGAGCTGTCCTGGAGTAGTGGTCAAGTTTGTCTTGTAATGTATTCAAAGCTGTCTTTTTAAGCTTCCTTCGTTTTGTTCTTGTTCAACTACTAGTGCATGCTGGAGCAGAGGAAGAACCAGGGAAAGTCTAGGATAGTGCTCATTTGATATTCACACCTGGGTAGAAAAGTAATTATGGTGAGTACAGTCTGTCATTATGTACCATAAATACCCTTGCAGTGAGTTCACTGCAGCATCTTCTGAAGACCACTCACTCTGGGCATGTTTACAGCATAGGAAAGGATCTTGGATGAACACAGACCTACAAGATCTGTCTGCTTAAGGTCCTCCATGAAAGTGTAGGGGTTTATTATGTTTTGTGTTGATTATTCCCATTCCTAGAGCTGTCTGGTTGCATGCAACTTTTAATATCTAGCACTGTTCTGGTTACACAGTGAGATCCTGCTAGAGGACTGGTCCCAATCAGAGTCACTTCTCTCATTTACACCTTCCAAAAGGCCGGTCTCCACTTTTATTTCAAGCTTCCTCTTTGTGCGGTCAACCAGCCCACTTTGAACTTCAGAATTAGACTGAACACATTAGGTGAATCTACAGATACAAAATGCAATCCATTTCCTCCCACTTCTGTTAACCCCTTTCACTTTTGCTTGAGTTATTCTACATCATTGTTTCTCCTCCTACCCACATTTGCTTTTAGACATATGAAGGGGGAAGGAAAAATGGAAAAAGAGAGGGACAGGGTCAGCAACGTTGGGCTCAGCTTTGGCAATCCACTGTCCTACTAACTTGTTGCTTTTCACTTGCTGCTGAGCTGGTGGTTCAGGCTCTGAAGGCTGCACAGTGCCATTGTCCCCCTACCAAACCTCTTTCTCCACCAGGCCAGTGCTCAATAATGAAGCCCAGATGGGCTTCACTGACCTTGTACCAGGTACACCAGGGCTGGCAGCGGCTCCCTGTTAGACATCAACCTCATTCAGCCCACTGGAGGGTGAAAGCAAGCAACCAAGGGCTCTCAAGCCCAGCACATAAAAGCTGCTTAGGCAGCAAGAAAAAAGCAGCTATATGCAACAGGGCAGATGGCACCATTTCCCGAATGTCACACTCGTTCCGCGTGGTTTCCCCAAACATTAGGATGTCACACAGAACAGGAGTTACAGGCACCTGCAGCAGATGATTCAGCTTCAACAGAGGAAGCTTATATGGTCTTGAGGTAGCAAAGGAAACTAATCACACTGGCTCTAGGAAAACAAATAACTGCTGAACAGGTGCCAAAAATGACTTGGCACTTCCAGTCAACTTGCAGTTAATTTCCAGTGCAAGCTGAGAGGCAAATCCAAGAATTTTTTTTTTTCCTGTTTAACACGTGTCACCCTGCAGAGGTCTTGAAAAATGACAAAGTACAGAGGAGGAAGGAAGCAGCACCAAGTAAGGGGATGAGAACATTAGCCTTAGTACTCTTCTGAGGAAGGCAGACCCAGAGCCACATCTCTGGGCACTGTAAACCAGTATTGTCTAGTCACTGGCTGCAGAAGGAGGTGAGTGAGGAAGGGGCGGTCACCTTGGATACAGCAAAAACACTCTCATGCTGCCCATGAGGAGTCCCTGTCACCAAACTTCAAGCGTTAATGCTTTAGTTAATAATGCTTTAGTTAATAACGCTCTGGAGGTTTGCACAGGGGAAAGCAACACAAATAGGGGAAAACTCAAAGTTTATCAACAGATCAGTACTGTGAGCACGTCTGAAAGGGGCTGCTGGGTTAATATCAAATTACTTTGAAATAAAGACAATAAATATAAAAATATGAGCCGCACTAATGATCATAGATCTGGAGTACAAATTGCAACAGGCTACTGCTGTTTATAATGTTGACCATGCTTTTTTTTTTTTAAGTTTTAGTTTTAAATCCACTGTGAAGGACAGACATACCACCTACTGCCTCCTCCACCAGACGAAGGACTGAAGCTATTTTTGGCATTCGTTATGGTCCAGGTGGCCCATCTGGCCTGATTCACTTGGCCAGTTTTCCTTTCCATCTGGGAATTTTGACCCTCCTGCTTTCCAACTAATTGTATCACATTATCTCCTTTTTGTTCCCCACTTCCCTCGCTGCAAAAGGTTGCAAAAATCTCATGCGCTGTGTTAGAAAGTCTCAATTAACCTCTAACCTTGCTTCAGTGCATGTGGCTTGGGTTACTTCTCACACCCAACCGTGGGCCCATTAACACGTTGTCGTAAAACAAAAACTGTTTTGACGGGCTGTAATTGCTGCTAAGTGATGCCGAACAAAGGAGCTCTTGTCCCGGGGCGGCTGGGGCTCAGCCCCGCTCCCAACCCCATTCCCCCGGGGATGGGGCTCAGCCCCCCCGGATCTCTTTTAGCGCTTCAGCAAAGGAGCTCCCCGACCCTATGAGCTGATAAAGGATCCCCAAAACACCCCACAAACCCAGCAACGCCGCCCAAAGCACCCCGCAAAACCTGCAGAAAGATATCGGGTGGTGGGTTTTACCCTCCCTTCCTCCTCCTGCCGCAAATATAATTAGTTTATGTTAGCTGGAAAAGGTCGGAGGTGACCGAAGGGCAAGGCCCTTTTTGTTTTTAGGCAAGATAGTGGAATAATTGCTTGACGCTCAGATCTGCAGGTGCTTTACGGAGCTCATTTGGTGCTGGCAGCCTGCAGTGAAAGCTGATTTCCCTGGAAAACTTCGGATTCCATGTGACAGGGTTTATTTGCTGTGGCAGGAGTGATTGTCCATTCATGCCATTCATCCTTACAGTACCTGTTACAGTCAACACTTAACCTTCTCCACTAGTCCTTTTAACACTTGCTCTCTCCTGCTCCCCAAAGGCTGGGTAACTGCAGCCGAGGCAGGAGCCACTGCGTGCGTTTCCAGAGAGGGCATGAGGATGCCATAGAGGTTTGTGCCTTCCAGCTCTCCTCCTGTCCCACCCAGGATGCTAAGAAAGCCCTCATGGGCCATGACAGAGCCATGGGGCATCCCCTACACAGACTGATGTTATGAATTGGGCCCAGCCTGACCATGACTCCAGGCACCCTACAACAGGTTTCCTGGGTTTCAGGCCTAAGCCACCCCTCAGTCAAGCTGCAGGAATGGGAGTATCCATTTTGTCATGTGTGCACACTCAGAGAGCTGTAAATACACAGTTTGTCAAACATAGCATGATAAAGGCCCCCAAGTCCCTGGAGCATTTCAGAGCCCTCCTTCAGGCTGAAGTGAGGATTTTGATGGAAATTTAAGTCCCTTATGCCAATTCAAATACAAGTTTCAAATAAACTGTCAGGAAGTACCTCCAGCAGATAGATCCATCTGTTTGAAATGATGCACTCATTTTCTAAATGATAACTAGCCCTTAGTCCGTGCAGACTAGCCTGCACAATGCTCCCAACAGTCATCCCCTGTTGCAGACTGCTGCTAAAACAGAGCTGGACAATGAGGATCAGCTGTGGCCCCTCATCAGCAGCACACAAACAGCTGGGACCCTGCTACCTTCTCATGGACCCTGTGCAGAATAATTCGGTTATCCCTAGAGCCTTTAATACAGCAGCTTCCTGGGGCATCCTGATGGCCACACAAGTTCTCTGCAGAGCATCTTGTCTTGAACTCAAAAGCACATCTTCCACTGGCAGAGTCCTCTCCCCATGCCCACAGACCCCGAAAGCCGGGGCAGCCTTTTCTGCAGACATATACCATAGATGTGCAGATGGACCAGGGCAGATGTAATCAGATAGTGAGGATACTACAAGACATCCTAAATTGTGTTTGCAGGGCACATCCATTGGCCAGATACACCTGACAGATCCCAGAAAGTACGGCTAGCACATCTCCTCACCCATCCGCTATCCCAAGACAAAACCATTGCTTCTTGTGTTGTTCTAAAAAGTTATTTTTTTATCTTGCTCTTAAATATGCACAGTTCTTAAATATGGAGCCTCCTTGGCCCACAACCTGGCAGTGTATTGTTCTTAATGCCAAAAAGTTCCCCCTGCTATTCAGCCTGACTCTTTTTGGATGCAATTTAATCTCATCACTAATTGTCCTACCTGCTACAAGAACTGAATTTTCCTCCCTTCTTCTGCAAAAGCCTATACACAGAAAATCCTCATTACACAGTATCATTAACTTCCAAAGCACAACAAGAAAACACATTGTCACAGTGTCCTCATATCCCTTTGTGCAAACCAGCAGTGCTTGGTCAGTCTTTGTAAAAAAATAAAAGACGCCCCATCTTTTTATAATTCCGAACATTCCCCTATTCCTTCAAGTTTCTAGTAGGCTGTTATCATTACTTATTACTGTAAATAAAAGCTAAACAGCTTCAAGCATTAGCATTTCAAAGCAGCCTGCACTTGGAAACACACCTGTTTTGGTTAATTTCCAGGCATAGACAAGCCTGAAGATTTAACCTCTGATGCTGCCTGCAACAGGTTGCTGACCCCAAATCCCAGGGCTAACCTCTTGTGCCTGGAGGTACCACCTGGCCTTTAGGAAATCAAACTCTATCACAGCCAACAATTACGTCTCAGACATTTCCACATCACTATGTATTTCTGGCCTACTGCGCTCGTTACTGGTTTATATCTTTTTTAGCTAGTTATCTTCT
>NW_020799097.1:117287438-117462653 GCF_003259725.1 Athene cunicularia
TCTACACATGTTATCTAATCCCTGATTAATAATGCACGGATATTACCCAACCAGTGTAAACTGGCACTTCTCTATTGATTTGCAGAAAGCTACTTTAATTTGTATTAGGTGAGAATCTAGCCTGCGTAAGAGTGTGTTAACCAAAGACAAAGTCCAAATCTGTTTTATCTTCAGTGATAAACGTTGCATTACACAGGGCATGTAGGATATACCTTCTCAGAAACATGATCTTGGCTGTAGTGTGTACTGGGCACAACAGCTGGAAAAATGTGGATCTTTTCAAGCAGGGGTGGTTAGAAACTGCAAAGAGCTGTCACTTGGGGCCTGAATTTAGGCAATTTGTTATTGCCCAAGTAACAAGTGCCCAGATCTATCAGAACGATTAAAGGAGACAAAAATCAGGCCTCTGGCCCACTTTTGCAGCCAGGAAAGGAGGTCCCTGAAGGGAGCTACACACAGGTGAAATCTGGGCAAGTGAGAGTAATCCAGAGCAAAAGTAAACTAGTGCTGGCTGAAGACAGACCTGGGTATAAAAGTCAGAAAGCAGTGTTTCCGTGCCTGTTTCAGAAAGCTAACATCACATACCCAGGGAAGAGTAAGATCCAAAATACAGCCTCAAAAGAACCCGAAGTGGCCAGCAGGCCTGCAGCCCTACAAATATCTTCTGAATGAGTGAAGTTTAGGACCTGAAATCATACCTACCATCCCCACCACCTAGGTCTCACTTTTCAGTCATTATGGGGTGTTTTCCATCAGTATTTCACTTGTGAGCTCTAAAGCCTGCCAGATGAATGTGTACAACCGCAGTGTTCCTCCTCCCCCAGATCAGGATTTATACCTGTAACTGTAAAATAAGCCCCTGCAAACAGGACTCTTCCTGGCCCTGCTGGGTGACCCTGAGAAAATCCCTTTTCTTTCTGTTCCTCCCTTTCTTTTCTCACGCTTGTCTGTCTTCAGGGTGGGACAGAGCTGTCCAGCTGCAGACTGTTGATGTTAACTGGAACTGTATGAGTAGCAGAGTCACTTTTTCAAAGATTCTAGTGCTGGGCACTAAATACTGCTGCCTATAGAATCTAGCATGCCATCAGTACCACTATGATAGCTCTTCTTGACTAAAGCTAGAGAATTAACTTAAAGTATTCTCCATGACAAATCAGAATAGCAATTAATCGATAAAATCCCAAAGCAAGCACAAAATAAGTAATTGGTAACTTACGTTTGCTTTTTGTATTGAAAAGTTCTCTGGAGACTCCAGAAGATGCACAATTCTTTTTTATAAGATACGTTACAGATATTTCTGCAATTAGACACTACAATTTGTATAAACAGTGAAGGGAAATGATGCATTAAATGCATTTTTAATCTTTGAAGAAGATCACACTAATCTCTTCCCAGGGACAGCACTACAATCAAGGAGAAAAGATAAGAGTAGTATTTGATTGTTGTATCCCAACCTTTTGCCTCTATAGCTACAGAATTTTCCTCTGCCCCTTTCACCTGTGATTCACCAACATATTCCACTGAACTGCTGAAGCAAAGCCTATAATTAGGTTATTATCTTTAAGAAAGGAGTCTAATTGTAGGACAACAAATGCCAAGCACATGAAAGATTACTTGAGTCTTATGAACAGATGATACCTTCCAACACACTTTTTGTGTGTGGAAGACTCAGATGCCAGTTTCAGATAGGACTGAATCACTGACAGCTAGTCAGAAAGACATCTGGAAGTAGATGATATCATGTGGTGAAAAGGAACAATCAATTAAACTACAAGAAAAACATAAATTTTCCCAGCAGCAAGGAAAACAGAAAAAGAATTCAACTGTATACAAGTGCACTTCCAGTCCAGAAGTAAAACATATGGAAATCAATAGCAGAGCTGGGAGGACAACTGTCATACAAAAGATGTGGGGAATTTAAGCAAATTAATAGCTGTGGGAAGATGAAACAAAGATGACTCAATTGTCAGGCAAATCATTCTGTTCCCCCCCCTCCAGACATCTTTACTAGTTATTTGATACAGATTCCCATTAAGCTGGATCAAAATAGGTCAGAGAAGTGTACCTATGGGTTGAGCAAGACCTGTGCTGCTAGAGATAACATGAACTCTCACAGAGAATGGCTGAGCCTCTGAAACACAGCTATTGGCATTCACCAGCTTGCCTCAGTCTATGGGAGCTTTCTCAGACATTCAGATCAAGTGAGTTCCTGGAAGATATTTCAGACACGCAGCTTGGTCTCCTAAATGCACAGTGATAGAGTTCAGCTCTATTACTTATAAATTCAGTGAGAACTTCCAAGTACTCTGCTGTTAGGAAGATAATAAAGAGCATCAAAGAGTACTCACAAACCAAAACTGTTACTTTTTTAAGCTGTTTGTCAAGTTTGCAATAACTGTCAGATAAAATGACAGTTCCACTGAAGCACCTTGATTCAAGTGCTTGACTCGGGGGGAGAATGGGTGAGGAATTATCTATTTATTTATTTATTAAATCAAAGCTATTCATTGATGCCCTGGATCAAGAAATTCAGAAGCAAAGTTTAAGGAAATTTCAAGTCTTGGGGCAGAAGGGTCACCCATACCATTTCCTAGTCGGCTCACACATTTGATTTGGTGACCTCCCACAGCAGTACGATTGACAGAATAACTAATACACTGTGTAAAGTAGTACAGTAAAGCCTCTTTAATATTCCCATTGCTAATCCACACACCTCATAATTCACACACAGAAAGCAGTGGTCTCTTCCCCCTTCTCTGCTAAGATTTAATAGATTGCTTTAAGGAGGTCTCACATTACCAAGAGTTCAGGACTATTACAAAACATGCTTCTGGACACTTCCTCCTGTATGTGAAGGATGAACAGAAGTCATCACAAAGTCTTTTCACACAACAGTGGACTAAACACCCAACTTTATAATTATTTCTGCAGCCGTTAGTATGAATGATCAAAATGTGGTTGTTTTATTTTGTGTTTCTTATTTCATCTAAACAAGCTCAGTAGTATTATTGAAAGACATCGTCTCATTGTCAAATGAGGAAGTGACCTATTTCTAACGTTTCCTCCAAAATTTGAAAGGCCTTAGGAAAATTCCTTTTAAACACTTTTTCACTGTGAAGTTAGCTCATGTTGTAACTTGAGTTACCACCTCACACAGAAGAGGAATTCTTAACTTAAATGGGTGGGCTTGTTAGCTCGCCTTGGCTGGCCCACAGACAAGACTTTCGAGTAGTGACTAGATGAGTACTGCTAATTCTCCAGTGTTTTCCCATAACTCCTGCTGGGAAGCAGGAAGGACAACAAAGTTTTCCTGGATCCATTAAAGCACAGCTTGTAGAGCAGCCCAGCCCAGCAGAGCTGTCTGGAAGAACTGGGAGTTTGTGAATTAATTCTTTCATCAGGATTTCCAGGAGAACTGTTGTGTCATTTCTGGGCCCAAGAGAAATTCAGCCTTTGTACTCATGGCAAAATAAGTGGGTTACTCGTCTACCCAAGTCAAACAAGCTGATATCCCTTCTCTCCTCATGGGGAGAAGATCTTGCATAATCTCTTCCTCTTACTCATTTTATGTCCTCAGCACAGCTAACCACAGAGGGGGGGACACACCACATCCAGAGTCCACAGCAGTCATGGGGAAGATCCTTCCAAAATGTAATGGAGTAAAATCTGCCAGACCCTTTATGTTACATCTGTCGCTATATTAAGTAGAAATTCACCAACTGCATGCATGAGTTACTACTTCTCTTTATTTCCTCCAGGTATCCAAGAAATTCAGAACCCGCTTGGGTACAAGAGAAATCCTGCCTATTTTTGCTGACCTCCTTCTACCACATTACCAGAGCCTGATGAAATGAAACTTTCCTGCTGTGTGCAGCAGTAACATCTGCTCTGTTGGCTGCCCTCATTTAGCTCCACTAAACTTCAGTTTACAACTTCTCGATTAAAAAACAAGCAAGCCAAACCTCCAAACTCCCACTTTAATTATTAAAATAAATAACTGGAAATTAATTGTAAACACTTTTCTGACATCACATTAGCGTTGTGCATTACAGGAGGACACTTATGCTAAGGCTGAAATTCAGCTTTGGGGACAAGTGCCTCAGCTCCTCAGTGGACTCAAACCAGTTAAGGCTACTTCATTCTTAATTTCTTCTCTTGTTGCTGGTAACAAACTACTTCAGGTCAACAGCAACTTCACCATCGTGTTGTATACATATTCCCCCACCACATTAATGATATCAGAATACCACCACCACTACTAAATGCTCTCACTGTCAGCTACTCCTCTGCAGGAATGAGCTGCCATCCCCTTCTGTAGGGCTCCAAACAACTGTCACAAGAATCAGTCTAATTTCCTTTTCTAAGCTTATATATTAGGGATGTCATAAAAGCAATCTGGTCACTTACATGAGTTGCATTCTGGTCCACTGAATAACCTTTTAATGGAGTCATTTAGGTCAGGAAAAAGGATTATTCCCCTCCAGAGCAACTCTGTTGTTCTGACCTTGATAGATGAAATTATTTATTTTAAAATGAAAGCTAAACAAATAAATGAAAGGCAATGCAAGACCCAAGAACTTGTTCTTGTTTGTTTATTCTTGGGCACTGAAGGCTTTCATTTTTGGGTGGGTGGAGAGAGGAAAAGGGGGAATTAACCTTTTTGTATGGAAACATCTCCTTTGTCAGAAAGCTGTATTACCTTACAAAAAACTTCTGGAGAAAACAATTATAGACTATCTACTTATGCAGCTCTTGTCACCAAAATTCAACATTTGTTTAGTACAGAGTAGATTTTATCCAGAGTCAGGAGCTCTTGGCAAATGCGGACTAATGCAGCAACGTTTCCTGTTGTCTGTACTGGCCTTGCCGCTTCACACTGAAATTTCTGGAAAACACTCCAAACTGCTATTCCTAGTGCCCTACTGCATTCAAGCTGCTCCTTGAAGATTTTGACTGCTGTCAAAATAAAATATGGGTTTTCTCTTAAAAAAAAAAAAAAAAAAAAGTTTCTAGAGTTCATGTTTCCTTTCTTATTACCTTCTGCAGCAAAGCAAATGGAAGGAAGATTCAGATCTAACTGGAAAACTGCTCAGCAGACAGACCCAGGGGTGAACAGGGATGAGCTCTGCCCCAGGCAGAGGTCTGATTTCCAGCTTGCCCCTTTGCCTTACTCTCAATTCTCTGCACTGTCTACTGAACGTCCAAGATCTGCAGGGCCAAAACTGCCCCGCAGCAGCAGCATCTGCACATGGCTGCACCAAAGAGAGCGCTGACCCTCATCACCCTCCAAAGAGCTCCCTGGGCACTCAGCGAGCCCAACTCTGAGCTGTTTGCAAGGTGTGAAGCTGGGCTGATTTTAAACCTTGAGGCATCTGCCACATATTCATCTTTATTTGCTTCAGGAATAATCCATAGATTAATAAACCTGTTAATCCTTCTATCATCAGTCTAATCTTCCCTAATCCTATTCCCTGAAGTAAAACCTAGAGCTATTTTGAGTCATTACTACTGCCACAAACCTCGAGCAAGAGGCAGAGTTTACTGAGCTGGCAGAAGTAGAGCCAGACTCAGCTCTGAGTCTGATGGGGTTCAGAAGAGTTTACATTCATGTCAATGGGGGCGGGAGGGGAGATATCCCTTAGGGTTTCTTGGCATTTACTAAAATAATAAAACAAGCCATCCCTTGTATTAATAGGCACCTCCCTTGGAAGCTATCATAAAGGTAGTGATTTCCAGTTTATCTATTCACAACTTGGCTCAGACAATGAGTTTTCGCCTGTCTGCATCTACTTATCCAAAGGTAACTCACGCTGCTTTGCAGTCCAGGTCTGCATCTGACCACTGTGAAAAAGCAGCTATAAGCCTCTTTGTTCCATAATGGCCAATTTTATACAAACTTCTTTTGTTCAGAAAACAGTTTTTCATAGCAAAGCCACAGGTCCAGTGTGATTAGTTAAGCTACAGAGTTCCTCTAATACCACCACCAAGAAAAAAGCAAAAATCACCATCATTAAAAGGAACCTATTTCTGCCTTCCTGCTTATTGAGTTAGACCTTTCTCCTCAGAACACTACTATTTATTTTCTCAACTTGTTACATAGAAGCTATTCCTCTTGGGGAGCAGTGCACATACACACACAAAGATAATTACTAATAAATTGCAGAGCTTTGGATTTCACAAATGAATTCTGGCTTATTCTTGCTAATCACAATCTGCCAACAAGTTCTCAGGTCTAGCCATCACATTTTCGGTCCAACTAAAAGGAGGAATTTTAATACTTATATTGCAATTCCATATAATAAAGACTGATGTTTAAAAAATATTGTCATTGTTAAAAAAAATATTTAAAGTAAGCTCAAAAGCTTTTACTTTTAGTATTTATAGAGGAAGTGATTGCTATTTTTCTTGGGAAATTAAGTTTACACACCTACCTAGAACATAATTTGCTTCTATTTTTTTAATACCTATAAATTGGATTTGACATGGCTTCCTTTATTAAGCTTCCAAATTTGTCCTTGAGTAAATGTGTGCTTGTTTAAAGTAGTTTAACACAGTGGTTCAAAACCATTGGGGGCTGCCAGGGCAGAATTTTGAACTTTATGCTCCCAAGAAATGTGTGGCCTTGACCTTGCCAAAAACTCCGTTTTATGTTTAAATGGTCACAGATTTAATAATGGGCTGCAAGAAAGACTTGCCATTAAGTACCTCCTTTACTTTCCTCCTAGTTAACAAAACACTTATGTCTGCAGTGGATGCTGTAAGAATTGAATTAGTTATCTAGGATAATATGTCCACATTAGCAAATGGTGTCCCACTAGGTCAATACAGAAATTAATTGTGGGATTCTTGTCAAATCCACATTGTTTCCTGGCACAGTTGCAAGCCACTCAATTAGACACCTTTCAAGGCCTTTTGCTGGTCTAAATGTAGCTAATTGCTCCAGTTCTGGATGGGGATGATTCATCTCCCAGATGTCTCCGACCTCTCCGCAGCTTTGCTCAGTTAATATCAATACATACATCCAGCCGACAGGATATTCTTGTGAACAGGATATTTTTACTCATGCCTCCCTTTTATATGATTAATCCCAAACAAGGAAGGTCTCCTGAATCACGCTCTTGACACAGCAACTCCTGTACGTCTGCTGGCTTCCCACACACGAGGGACTGGGCATGAATGCAGCCTCTTTGTCAGCACTCTCCAGGTGCAGCGCTATTCACACTTGAGCTTGACAGCATAACATAACAGTTTTTATTTGCCGGTCTCCTCTGTCAAGTATTCTTTTCTCTTCTGCTGCTTCCTCATTTGTCTATATATCAGTGGCAGGGCTGGCCAAATTGAAAATGAATGATGCACAAAGAAAGACTGTAGTTTCCACAGTGACCGTCTATGGGAAACAGTGCGTGGTTTGGTTGGTTTTTTTTTTTTAATAGAGTCCTCAAAGGTCACTGGTAACACTTGTAGCTGCCAGTCCCAGAGGAAAAGACCAGAGCATCTGGTCCACTGGTTATCAGCTTTCAAGGAGAAATCCTCACAAGCTCTTGCTTAAGAGCTATGAGGGTAAATGTGGGTGGGGATTAAACATACAATAACCTTGAAACCTCTTCCTCAATCCCCTTTGTATATGAGTAAATTCAGGAATACACAAATGAGGGAGAGAGAGGCAGTTTAGGAACTCTGTCTCCATGGTGTAGGACACAGCGATGTACATGGGAGGCGTGTGCTTCCAGCCTTAGTGGGTAGCTGCAACATGAAACTTTAACTAGATCTGGCACAGCACCTTTGGCTACATAAAACCTCAGTGAGGCTCCTGCAAGAAACACGCACTCACCTGCCATTAACACAACCAGCCACCGGATGTCTTCATTGCTCCATGCCAATACCCGTGGAAAAGCATTTCCCCATGAGTGGAAAATTATGTCTCTTAGGGATGGCAATACAAAACATGACACCTGGAAGGTAACAGCTCAGCCCACTCGAGCATCCCATCTGTGCTTTAGTAGGAAGTGATGCACAGTGGTTAGGACATTCGTTTGAGGAACAGGTTTTTGTTCAACACAGGGCTGACTGTCCCTTGGACTTTCACTTAGGAGATAGGTCGTTTGAGTTTCCTCATCAGCAAACTGGATTGCCAGATATCCCCCACTTATGCAAGTGTCAAAAGAACAGCACAATATTCAGAGAGTATTTTGTAATGCTGAGGTCCCTGCTCCGTAACTGCAGTCATCACTGCCAAGCACTTCCCTTGGCTGTGCCTCCCCACCCCAAGCCAGTTGAGTAGTGGCAGCACAGCCGCTACAAAGGAGAACCTTGAGAGCTGGTTCTCACCCAGCTCTGCACACTTGCAGACAACTTTACAAGAAAAAAGAAAAGGAAGCAAAGTTAAGTCAACTTCACTCATAGATATACATACATACATAGAAACAGCCACTATAAGCAATAGTTGTAACATGGCGGAAGGCAGAGGCCAGCACTGAGCTGGACAGCAGCACTGTGAACATGCAGAGCAGAAAGACAGCACTTACTGTCTCCCTTCAGGCCCCTGGAGTGTGTTTGTCAGTTGATTAATTTCTTCTTTTTCTCTCCTAGTAATCCCTTCTTTCATATTTTTGCTTGTCAATCCTCTTTCTTGTTCCTCCTCTTTTTACTAGGTTTGTAATTCTGGATCACACTCCTCGTACTGTCACCACTTCCCAGGAGTAGTGCTGGGCACAGAGCCCCTAAAAATTCCTCTATGCATCCTGACATCTGTGTGAAACAGGAGAGAAAGTTTCTCTCAGCTGGCTGCGCACCCTTACCAATGCTTGCCTCCATGACAGTTTACACTTCCAGTCATTATTGCCAGGGCTGGGCTGGAGATGCTTCAAAATAGCTCACTGGAAACAGCTACTATAGGCTGTGGTCCAGCACGCTCTGCTCCGCAGCTTTACTGTCCTCATTCCCAGGACATGTGCTGCCAAGCACTTGGCTGAGGCAGATCTTGAAATGCCTTTTTCAATCCTGTACCCGTCAAGTTTGCTAGGGACACTCTCAGGTAGGAAAGGCTCAAGAGATGTAGCCCAAATACTAAAACTAAAGTGACGCACGATTTCAGAAAAACACATTTTTGAGATCTCACGAGGCCTCAGCACAGCATTATAAAGAAATGTATCTTTCTTATTAAAACGATTCATGTGCTAAAAACTGCATTCTTGTTTAAGTGCTTTCACATGGTTGGGGGTGTGTGTGTGATACAGCAGTCATTCAAAGCCCTGCTGACTCAGAACTTTCTTGGTGATTCCACTATCCCTCGGATCAACTCTGCCTTTGGCAGAGAGGTAAACTTCTACAGCACTGAAAACAACTTAAGGTTTTCTGCTGTTATTGATCCCTTGGCATCTCATTCTGTTCCCTCAGAGATGATAGCAATAGCAAAGTCCCTATTACATTTCTAATCTCTCCCATACCATGGTATGTACATTACCCAGGATTGTTTTTTTGGAGCAACAGATTAAGCAACTTAGACACTTTTCTACTGTTAGTAGCCTAATAAATTTTTGCACTTTTAGTGAGGTGGTAAGCCTGCCATTGGCTAGCAGATGCACTATTTTCATTTCTAAAATAGCTGAGGTCCCAGAGGCTGCAGATGCAGTGCTCGGGGCAGTGTCTTCTGGTAGGAATATCAAGTCCCTTCAAAAACTTTCTCATCCAAAAAATGTAAGCAAAGTCTGATATTTCCAGTGACCACTCTATGGTAATCTCTTCAGAGGCTAGCAACATGGTATTTTTAGACTGTATTCATATTTGTTAATAACACAATCATGTTACTTAGTATATTATTGCTCTACTGTTATCAAACAGCAAGGAACTTCAGTATGATACTCCTTAACATGGTTTGCAACTACTATTAGTAAAATTGATGATAAAGTATCTCTTGATTTTATTTTTTTGATTTTTTAATTTAAGTTGCTCTGACTGATGATGATCATCTTGTGCTTGCTATGATACTGTCAGGCTTTCAGGCATTTTCTCCAGGTCTCCATTTCAAATTGAATGTTTCAGGTGCTTTTTTTAAGCACTCCAGAGAATTAAATAATAGTTGAGTCTTTTGTTTTGATTTGCTTTTAAAGAATAAAACTAATGAAAAGGTCAAGCTGAACCCCACCTGTTTTCCCAAGCATTATTCCCGAAATCTGTTAGCACCTTGTATCTCTATTTTTCCTCTTAGCACTACAGTGTTTACAACCTCTCTAAGCATGTATTCACATGCCAATTATACCAAATCAGACATGAGAGATGAATCCCAAATTTGAGCAAGTAGCTCTCTGGAGTAGCTATTTAAAAAACAAAAACCAAAACACAAAAGAACCCACCAAACATCACCCAGATCCACGATTTCGTATTTCTTTTTAGCTTATTTCCAAGGCTATGTCTTTAGCATTGAGTAGAGACTAATGCACAATACATACAGAGAAGTTTATTATTCCACTGTTGCTCAGAGAATTTAATGCCAGAGAGAGAAATGCAACATGTGTAAGGGGACAATAGCCCCTTATAGCAAAATTTTACAATTTAAGATGAAAAGTAGGTGTTCTGCTATGCTGACAATTGTAATCCCTGTTAGAAGCAGCAGTGCTACAAATCCCTTTGACACCAGCACCAGAGCTACACCCAAGTACACTGCTGTGTGATTCTGCATTTGCATTCAGCTTGCTGGTTAACACAACCTTGGTTCTCAGCTGCATTTGTTTTGAAAGTACAACAACCTGTGGCCCTGTGTACCCAAAATGAGCCTGGCCCTTCTATTCCAGCTCCTGCACAGCCTCATACAAAGCACATCTCACATGGAAGCACTCAAAATCTAGGTAGACAAGGCAATAGTGGTCTTACTCTAATAACTTCACAGATGAGAGAGGCACAGAGTAAGTAAATACATGGGGTGTTGAGTGAGTAAATACATGCTGCCTGTGGTACAGCGTGAGTTTAGTGGGTTTTTGCTTTACTACCTTTTTTTTTTTTTTTAGCACTGCTGCTTTGCTTAGGGTGCTTTATGTGAGGAAACAGATCTTTCCGTTTGGTAATTTTGGTTTTGGACACACAAATTGGCAGACAGAGCTGCATCTCAGTCTAATCTATTGTCACTCTTTGGTCAACAGCTGACCTAAATTACTTTCCTGAGCTATTGCTGTTGGGCTCTGGAAAGGTATAGCTGCTGTCTAATGAATACCAATGCAAAGCCATTTTGGAATCCGGGCCCTGAAAACAGCCCCACCCCATAGAGCTATTAACCCTTTTGAGCATTCAGAACCCACATAGGGGCTCTGTGGCTTTGATTTGCACCTGTATTTAGATATAAGCCCTCCAGCAAAGACCCAAACATGTATCCTCTTTCATCTCTCCATTTCTCACTGACATTTGATTTTCCACCTCAGAAGGTTTACATTGAAAAGCCAGAAATCACAGCAACCCAAGATGAAAACCTATTTCTGATGGCACAGAACCAGGCTAATACATGAAAGTTATGCCACTACAGAGAAACCAGACTACACCATCAGCCTTAGTGGAATAATCCCCCTCCTTAGGAAGAGAGGGAAGCTTGGAAACCAATGTCAAGGAATACACTTCACTGTCGAACTGGATATTCTGCTGGCACTCAAGCACTGGGCAGTATAATGAATCCCTGTTCCCACAGATGGGCTGTGTAAGGTCCAGGGTTTGCTTGGAGAAACCACCTGCTGCTCTGAAGAGGCAGCTCACAGCTAGATTTTCAGTGTGGCCATGAGAAAACTGCAGGAAATGGTTGTCATGGGCATCACAACCTCTGCAGATATCTGAAGCCAGCTGGTAGCATGGCTCTGTAACCCACCCCAGTATCAGATAATGTTTATATACTATACTCAGATACCTTGTTTTCTCCAATAACTGAACTAACACAGAGAACTGATTTGCAGCTGAAATTAAGTGTTGACCTCAAACTTGTTGAAACGCTGATTTTTTACAATAAATAAATGAAAGCAAGTCTTGCCTCTGCATGGTTTGAAATGGGAGAAGCAACAAAATAGCAAGTTAGAGAACTGCTGCCCTAGCAGAAATTTCTAACAATATTTTCAGTCTGGTGATATGAGACAGTGCACAAATTGCTTGAGAATTTTGCCTCAAATCATGAAATGAGAAAGTGAGACTGCAAAAGTGAGAGAGTCTGTAAACTCACTCCACACAGTACAGAAAGTCTGCATAACTAAGGAGTTGGCTGCAGCCCGCATTGTTTTTGAGCTGTACATCACTGGTTTGAATCCAACCCAAGTGGAAGAGACAGAGCCATTGTCATCTGGCAAATGTCAACTGGCTCCTGTGACAGTCCAGAGCAAAGCAAACAGGTAGAAACATCCCCCAAATCTCAGTCATCTACCGTAATTTCATTTTTGATATGCAGAGTGCTGAACTGACATTGGGATGCTTTTACTAAGTCAGAATGAAGGTGCACTGAGAAAGAGGCACGTGGAAGTAGCTTCCACTATTGTAGTCTGCTAAACTTGCAACACAAAGCTGGTCCTCTGCACAGGCTCCACATGGTGGATCCACATATAAAAATTTAAGAAAAACTTGGATTGCTCAGGAAAAAAAGTATCAAAATAATGTATTTTTACATAGTTAAATTGATGAGACACTCAAATAGAAGAACTACAGTAAGAATTATCATGTAATTGATACTAACATGGTTATTACTCAGCTTTATAAGATATTTTCTTGATTTGTGTCAACTGAGTTGGTGTTTCTTTTCCATTCTGTTGTAATTCTTTTTTTCTTTTATGAAATGTAATTACATTTCCACAAACGTCATGTCTACACAGGGAGCATGCCAGAAAGCTATCAGACTAGTCCTTGTCTTGCTGTGGTGCCAGATGCAGTATGCATTGATTTTCTGAAGATCATGAGGTGTCTCATTTTGCCCAGTTCTCCCTGCCTCGGTGAAAGCACACGTGTAGATATCAACACAGCCGGTTTACAAAGGTGTCAGTTCATAAGATTACCACGTTTAGTTCACTTCCACCGCTAGCAACATGGAAGTCACCTACATTATTAAGGCACCACTAGAAAATAGTATTAAAAGAATGAGAACTACTATTTCCATAGCAGATTACTCAGACCTGCTGCAATCATCTGAAAGACAGGGCTGCACAAATATTAGCATACATAGTAAGAGTTTTCCCATTCCTGGATTCCTGTGGAACAAATCTGGAATTTTGCCGTGCCTTTTTTATTACAAAACCTTTGCTATCTTCTAACACCTGCCACATTAGAAAGCTACCAGAAATGAAAACTAAGTCATCTTAGGGTAAACTTTGTTATTCTTTATTAATGCTCTATAAATCAGCCTTGTTATAAATCAGGGAATGTTCATTAATCAATTCTCAAAAAATATTTTATTTGGCTAAGAGTGTCAAATCGTGAAAGTAACAAAGAAAAAATTAAAACCATGTGCTAGAAGTGGGTTCATGACTGCATGCTTACGTCAACAAAGACTCATAACTGCACAAACAATTACCATATATCATGTTAACTTTCATTAAATAAAACCATGCTGAAAACCAGTAGTACGATCCTTATAAAACACACGTGTTTTCTAATATATTTGTGTATGCAGGACAGCATTTTGCGCTCAGTTAACTGCAAACTTGGGCTGCATATGTGTAAATGTGGGCAGAATTTTTCCTGCTGGCTTTCCATACGTGGATGCATTAAAAGATACTGTCTGAAAATGCCATCCCTAGTAGCTTGCTCTCTAGACAGAACATGTTATCCTCCTTTTAAGACGGACTATCTGGCTGAGTGACAAAACCAGAGAACTAAACATCAGGGATACCCAGACCTCACTCCTTAGCCTGTTACTATCTACTTATTTGATAAGCCATTTAAAACCAAGAATTTAAATAGGGCTGAGACCAGATCATCAGTTAGTGTGAACTGATGTGTTCATTAATTAAGAATATAGTCCCTTGACTGTATACTATCTGGAATCAACTGGGGTCTGGTTTCCTTAACATAGTTAGGCAACACTATCTACATTTAGGAGAAGAAAGTAATAAAGAGCTGTGCCAAGAACACAACAGCAGTAAATCCTCCCAGAAAAGGAACAAGTTAAACCAGCAAAATAACATCAGTTCCCTGTGCAAAATAACTCTGCCAGTGAGACAGTGATTTAGTTGGTGTTGCTGTCTGTGCAAGCTCTTTCTAGAGCACTAGAAAAGTATTTTAAAAGAGAAACCATTGCATTTGTCACATGCAAAAGTCTAAGCAGATCTGACTCAGGAGCTGGGCTAACAGAAGGACATAGTCACTTCCCTAGATGACAGAAAACCACATGAACCACACAGACTTCAAATTCCAGCCTGGGCCCATTTGTAGGTCAGTTTGCTGCTTTTTCCACATTTCTGTTTACTCATAGTTATGTTACAGCAGTTCCTAGAGGTCCTCGGTGATAGCACACTCCTACTGAACTAGGCATCATAAAAACAAATACAGCAAAATAAAACATATTGAGAGGATCTACAAATAGTTAGCAATTAAAGCAGGCAAGACAGGGAGAAACAGCCATATCATATTCACTTTGCTATATAGGCAGAAAACTATTTGACCCTCCTTTATGGCATGCTTAAGTTGCTGAAAACATATACCTAGAAAGAAGGTACCAATACAGGGCTAGATAAAAAATAATAATAATTTTAAAATTAATTAGAATTTAGGCAACAAAGTCCATTCAAGTAATCCACTTGTGGATCATCCATGTGATAGCAAGCTAGGGTAACATGACTGGCCACTGAGGTGCATGAAGCCTGATCATACAGCAGTGCAATTATTCACACTGTTCCTCTTGCTGGATACATTCTGGTTAGAAATCTTGTCCCTTCTAATATTTTCCAATCACAGTAAGCAGAAAAATTCCTCCCTGGTTATTAGGGCTATAGAGAAGACAAAAGCAAATCCTCACAAAAAGGCTCAGAAGGCAGAGGGAAACAAAAAGAGCAAGCCTCCCCAAATTATTACTTCTAGAACATTTTCATTTTTCATCTCTCAGGGCTTCTGGGGACTGATCCATCGTGCTGGAAAGCCTGAGGCTGACTCCATAACACAGGCAAAACTCCCGGAAAAGCAAAAGGTACGGACACCTGTACATTGCCTGAGCCTGTCTGTGCGCTGGCCTCATTTTGCAAGTTTCTCTTATTTAAATTTCTATGTGCTAATGGTTATCAAATGGGTGGCTGTTTATTTTATAAGGGAAAGCCTACCCTGTAGAGCTGGAAGTTTAAATATTCTAAACAAACATTATCTACAAACTCTAAAATAGAGTATTTACCAAGGCTTTTATATGCATTTAGTTGTGTAGGAAAAAATAAATAGAAAAGAGGATAATTTAAGCCTTGTCATCGACGGAGTTTCATCTCTGAACTATAGCACCTGATGCTTATTAATCAGTTGTAGCCTGTCATGTTGGCAGAAACAAAACATATTCTGCCAGGATTTTAATCAGATAAGCACAGTCTGTATCTATAGAATAAACTTGACTTGCTGCACAAATTTCAGGTTGTGCAAAAACCTTTCATGGTCTGCAGAAGGACAACCTGTTCAGTGTTAGTGTAGGATTGCAAGACCCTGATATGCAGTGCAAACAAATGCCTGCCCTCTCACAGGCCCAGTGCACATAGCATCCATTTGCTGATGAGTTGCATTGATTCTGTGAAGTGTCCCATGAAATATATGCCTTCAAAACAGCAAAAAAAAAACCCACCCTGAAAGAGGACAACCACTGTAAAAGCTACAGAACCTTCTTTGTGTCTTTGCTCTTCCCTTCAAACTGAGGTCCTGGCCATGAACACACACAGCAGGATGGAGGGAAGCCATGGTTATTTGCTAGATCTTGTGGTCACTTCCCTCATTCACCTGGCTCTGTATCTGTATTCTGAAATTTCAGAGACAAATTCACCCCTTTAAATCACTTGGGACTCTACCACTTATCAGGCAGACTATTATGGCAGCAAGATGCTAGATTAGCACAGTTACAGGTGGCCAATATAGATCTGCTTCACAGGGGGTGAGAGCAGAAGTCTTTTCTGAAATTTTCAGGATAAAATAAGAAGCTGGTTCAAAAATAATTTAGTTTTATTTGGACTTCCCCACCCTGCCTTTTTCACATTATTTCTAAATTATGTAAATAGGGGTAGAAAAGGAAAAGGGGGAAAATTCCACAGTAAAAGCAGGAAAAGGCCAAATAACAACATCGCCAAGGGATGCTAAAAAGCAGTCTATGCATATGCAGCCTACAAAGTTTGAGCTTTCTAGCTGGAAGCTCTGTGAATGAGCAAACGGAGACATCTGTGCAATTTACTGCATGCACTTCAAGCACATACTGCAACTAGAGATGTTGAACTTTACTTTCCCCTCACCCCCATGGAAAATTGAATTTTTAATTAGAGGAAAATGTCTATTTTCCTTCAACACAGTAATTACGTTTTTTTCCATAGTCACAAAGCTCATTTGGGAAAGTTTTACCTGAATGATTTTGTTTGCCCAATGCAAGGGCAGGGAGGGAAGATTATATTCCAAAACATAATTGTAAAAAAGGGCTGGATTTCCTGAAAATGCTGAGATAAGGAGTGTGGTAAAGTCTGCAAATTACACTGAAAAAATTAAATAACATACAGAAGTATGTTAATTCTTGGTGAACACTTCCCTCTCCATGGAAGGGGTCAGTCCATGGGATAAGCCAGCCCATTCTTCTCCTCCCTGAACACAGATGTAGTTCTCCAGCTGACTCAAACAAGACCACTTCTGTGATGAATTGCTGGTATCGAATGCAGACCTTCACCAATTTCTTATTTATCCACACGAGCCTTCCTGAAAGCAGCCTGAGTCACAAGCTGAGCCTGTGTTCTAAAACCAGAATCACCAGAAGGCCATCTCAACTCCACTGTTGTAAAGATTAACCATCTCATAGACTTCAACAAGAGCAAAACCAGTCCTTCCAGTGCTGTATATGTGACAAAGATGGGAAGAAAAGGTGCAGCCCAAACCACTTAACCAACAAACCTAGTCTGAATTCAGCTTTTACTTAAGGATTTATTTACAATAACAATGAGGACAAATGGGGCTTGTTTCTGAAAACATAAAGTTACTTACAAGGCTGGGCATGCTTCACCATAAACCAGGGCTGGTGCAGGTTTGCAAAAATACAGAGGTGATTTCATCTGTTATTTTATATTCAAGAGAAACCTGTTTCAGTGGCAACCATATGATGTTGCCAGGTATCAATCTTGTGTTCAGGACTTAGCCCTGTTCACAGATTAACTAAATTTATGTTTAATAGAGAATTCCATTAGTAGGTTTTTATTAGTGTTTTTCTTACATGGCTCCTGAAACTTTCCACATATGTTCCACCACAGCTAATGAATGTGTCTGGGGAAGGAGACAATGCAGATATGGTCAGGACATAATGAGCTGTAAGAGGTAAAAGAGAGGTGGTAGCTAGGAAAAATGAAGAGGAAGAATTCAAGCAATTCAGAATGTGAGCCAAAGACTCATTGAATCCAGCAGGCTTTGGATAAAACTTGTGCTAAGGTTAGACATGTATCCTTGCACACTACAAATACAAGGGGAAGAACTGATACTTTCTTCTTTGTACTGAGAGGAGAGGGGACACAGGAAAAACAGGACTAAATGCAAGCAAATATGTATGGAAGAGCCCTTGAAAGATGTGTGAGGCATGAGTCATTATAGGGAGAAAAATGGCATGGTCCCGAAAGAAGATAAAGAAATAGTGCAGGCAGCTTGGATGGATTGGCTCAGCAATAAGGATTCAGTAACCAGAGACAACTGCCAAAAGAAGAGGAAAGCTGTATCCTTTGGTAGCTAAACCTGGAACCACCCACCAGCAGCACTGCTGGGGGAGACAGAGCTGCCCCAAACGATGCTCCCTCTACACCTCTCTGATCACTGTGTGCTCTCCAGTGCTAGATGTTATAAGGAAATAATCTTCTGCTGTTAGCCTGAGTACCAGTTCTATAAAACATATCCTTGCACCAATGTTTGTGTCCCCTTCCCCAATCCCCCTCCTCACCCCAAAAGGGAAAAAATCCAACTGTTAGGAAACTTGAAATAAGGCTTAAAGCATGGCAGCCTAGGAGTGCTTTGGAAAAATTCCTCTCCTTGCCCCCAGGAAACACTTTTAGAAGAATAGCCATTGTTAGCATTTTATGTTTTAACAAAAAAGTTCACGTTAACAATGAAAAAAAAAAAAGTTTTGCAAGTTTTTCAATAAACTGCACCTAATTTTAAAGGGAAAAAATGGCCACAGACTATATGATGAGGGAAAATGTCTTCCCTATAAAAAAGAATGCTTAGTTCAGGCAGGAAAAGTCCTCAGAAGTGAAGCGAATTGCATCTGTCCCACTCCACCATGCATACTGCTAAATCTTACCCATTCCATTTCCACCTGCACATGAGCTTTGCTTCCTCTTTCACACTCACCCCTCAGATGTGGAAATAATAAAGGAGAAATGAGACACCGCTATTGTTTTCTAAACCATACCAGCTTATTCTGAATTTATTGTCAAGATCTATTTTTTGGCAGGGATAACAAGAAAGGTCAAACTGGAACACAGCTGCAGGTGTGCAGCTACAATCCACTGTTTTGTGTGGTGATGAATGAAAACACGGGGGTTTTTTAGACTCTGCCTAACAATCCAGAGGCTCTTTTATCTCTCCTTGAGGGACATTGGAGGTGAGCTGCTCAGCTGCTGCTCTATTAGATACATTTGGTCCTGCTGACTTCTGGGCTGGGAAATTTTATATTACAGCTGATCTGTACATCTGGTCTTTTCTCCTTTCGTTTTCATGCATCTTTGCATATGGTGTTGGAAAAGAAAATAAGAACAAACTACTCATCTAAAATCAAAACCAAGTTAGCACTGAAAGGTATGAATAAGGTTTTGATATTTTTATTATTACAAGAATACAGAGAAGCTCTTTATGTGAACGGAATGCTCATCAACAAAACCAGTGTAAGTACTGTGAGGTATGCAGAAATACTGACACTTTCCCTAAGAAAAAAAAGACACTGATTTAGGACTTAACACTTTTTTTTTTTTTTTCATCATGCATTCAAGCTGATGTCTCACTTTAGGCTTTACAGATCCCATTTTTAAGTGGAGCAGAACTCACACTAAGCATTTGAGAAATTTGCTATTTGGGGGAGGAGGCATCTGAAACTCAGCAAGAACATAGGACACAACTCTGCCTGCATTGCTGGGATGGCAGCAGACATCTAAGTCAACCTGGTCTAATTTGATTCATTTTATTACTGCAGAAATATATATTTCCTTTCCACTGTTGCCTCTCAATGTCAGCACTGCACAAAGGTCCCTGAAAGAACTTCGTTCCCAGCAGTTCCCACTTAGACCCTGAAACAAGTGACTGTATCACAAGAATTCAGCTTTTGGGTGGGGAGAAAAAACATCCCTCAGGACTCCCTGAAAGCAACTTGCACTTCTCCTGCCGTATTTTTGAGCTGGTGAATGGGATTGAATGCTTTAGAAAATGGAGGCTGTTTTATTTATTTGCTGCAACAGGAACACAAATCAAAATTCATCTGTCTCTATGTCTGCCTCAAAAGCCTGAAATTCAGCTTGAAAGCAGCCAAGGGCACGTCAGTACTGCTGGTACACACATCATTGAGCTGACACTGCCAAAGCCCAAACTAGAAACTGCAGTAAGGCCGGCGCAGTCATTTTCCAGGAGGATCATTAGCCCCAGGATCACACTTAAGCAACCTTGAGCTGAAAATACTTATGGTTGCTCACCTAATCGACTGACAGTTGGGGAAACACCATGGTGTTTGTCTTTGACCACTGAAGTAATTAGATCCAGTACCTTAAAAAGCATGTAATGGCAGCTCAACACCTTTTGGTGAGGAGGATATCCAAGTCTCTTTGCAAATCTTAACCAGCATCTTAACTTCAGGCTCCAGCTATGAAAAATTCTGCCCTTAAATGACAATCACATCCTGGAAATATTCCAAGTAAGTGTACCTTAAAGCTTCTTTCTAGAAAAGCCAACCTGCAAGCATGAATAGGCCAGCTCTGCCCCAAATAATTAGACTAGTGACTTCAACAGAACTACAGGCAGCGTTACCCAATGTATACTAAATACAAAAGCACACAGCCTGAATTGTGCTATGCCTTTTACTACAAGTCCTACAAAACCTGCAATTTTAAAAGTATTAGAAATATGCATTAAGAACCTCTAGGTTCCAGTACTCATCACTATGGTCTAAGCACAAATGTTGTCTCTTAGTTATTTAATGTTCCTGAAACATTAATGTCCTCAGAAGCTGCCACACCTTTTTTTTTGGCTGGGGAACCAAGGCACAGACCTGTGATTTGTCCAAGGCCATATAAAAAGACATTAATAGTGGAAATTTATGTCACGGCCGACATCTGGTGTAGATTATTTACAAATAAGTTGGTTCTCTTAAAAAAAAAAAAAAGTTCTTAAGTTTGTTTACAAAGTTCCCGCATGTTGTTTCCACTATTTTATTAAGAGCATATGGAGCCGTGCTTCTAAACAGCAGCATTAAAAATAGACTAGGATTCACGGTGGATGAAATTCAAGCTTTGGTTTTGATAAGCATCCAGCAGTTAGGATTAGCCAAATGTCTTTGGTCAGCCAAGAATTTATAGTAAGACATTTATTATGGAAAACTAGGAGTATGAGAAACCTGAACAGAAGTAAAGCATAGTCTTCCAGACAAATCCATCTACCATGTAAAGATGGCATGGGCTGCCAAGGCTCGCCATACAGGACACCTTACAGGAGTGCTATGAAATCATCAGCTACACATACTGAAGTTGGATGCAGCACAGCATCCAAGTCAATGTAAAGGGAAATGGATGGTTTCCTTTGGGAAGCTGTCCCTGATAGGAACTCCAGTTCCCATGGGTTGCTCTCAGGCCTTGGTCAGCCTTTATCCACTGTTGCCTGTAAGACCTGACTTCTGTGTGTGGTCATTATAGACAAGAGTGTAATGACTCTACACTGAGCAAACTCTTGGCTTGCTGAAATTAGTGTCAGCAGTGCTGACAGCGTCACATCAACCATAAAAATCATCCATTTGGACACCAAGAGTTTTGTACACTTGTACAGAACAGTATGTTACTGATATCTTGCCAGCAAAAGGCAGAAAGAAGAATGAAAAACGTCTAAGCAGTTTGATCTGAAGAATTCAAAGACAGACAAGTGTGCTTTATTATAGACCAGTTGTAAACCAGTTTGCCTGACCAAAGATTTACATCTGGTAATGACACCTTCTGATGATGACTAGAACAAAATGTTTTCTAAAACCCCCCAAAATGGGCTGAATGAGAATACCCTGGAACTGGCAAAAATGCACTGTGTCCTAAATTAAAACATAACTACGAGCCTAAAGAGATGTGGTTAGTGGCTGGCTGCTCATCCCCACTTAGTTGGCTCATCTTATCTTATAGGATATTAAAGAGCGTCTCAGACAGGTTCAGAGGAGCAGCGGCTAGTTTTCCAACAGTGGCAGATCCTGTATACCTCACCCACAGTGCCAGAGTATAATGGAACACCAGACAGGGCAGATGAGGATGTCAGATAAGGATTTTTCTTTTATACCAGCATTGAATTTTCCCTGTGAAATAGCCTATTTTGTGGATATGTCAGGAGGAGCTGGAAAATTATTAGCCTACCAAGGAATGATTTCTGAGATGTCTGTCTCTCTTCATTCACTGCATAGGTAACACACACACACACACACACACACACACACACACCCCCAAACAAACAAAAAATCCATCTGAGAATGTTCACTGCTTACACTGCGTTAAGTTTCATATTGTCACCTGAAGACATTGGCCAGATTACAGAAGGAACAAAGGGACCACATCCAGTATTTAGGAATTCATCAAAAATTGCATATTAAAAGGAGAGCACATCAAAAAGAAATAAAGGTCCAACCACACAATCTGTCAAAACCAGGATTCTACAGGAAGATCATAAATGATCTTTTCTGAGCATGAGGGGGTGACCTTCACACAATCGCATTGACTGAACACTTGCATTTTGATTTTCCATTTGAGTTTTAAACAGACAGCAAAGGTCAGATGCACAAATACTGACTTAAAAGGTATGTAAAACATCACTTAACCCGAACCTCACTGAGTGAGATTTCTGCAGAAGACTAACTACCTGCCTGCACACATCTGTAAGAAATGTGTGAGTTTACTTTGGAACCACAACCCTCTGTTCATAAGCCTGGTACTAAGATGTACTGAAACAGCTTGCTGTATTTTTAGGACTCTGGCTAACATTTAATCCTGCCAGGCTTCTGCAGACCTGGAAATGGTTGGACCTGTTTCTGTCACAGCCAGGAAGGATTACTGCAATTCTTTCTCCTGAGTCCTATTATTTTTACAGAAATTTCAGTTCACCCAAAATAAAGTTGAAGACGTTACCATGATCTGAGTATCTGGCACTTTAAAGAACAAAGCAGGCTAAGCCACTGCAGAATCAAAATACTGATACCAAACCTCAGCCATATGCTGTTCCAAAATGTCTTATCAACAGGGAAAGAAACTCTCATAATCACCTTCCCTTGTTACTGTGTACAATCAGATGAAACAGATCTAAGACCAATACCCAAGCTACAAATTACTGAGATTTTCTATACCTGGTACAGCCTCTCCTGTGATTTTTCTCCACCCAATACCCATTTCTCCTTCATCATCACCATCCACATCACAGAAAATCTTGCTGCTACCATCTACCGTCCAGGCTTCTTACATGCTGCAGATCCTGCTTTACCAGACCGTGGCCAAATCCATACCAGCTTGTGTGTTATGTGATCAAACCAGTGTAAATCAGCATTGCTTGGAGGAGTCAGAGGGCAATTATACCTGTTGAAGTTGAGGCCATGATTTTGCAAAAGGGCGTTTGCTGGCAAAATTGGGCCAGGCTTTGAGTTTTCAATATTTAGAAAGTGTTAACTTTTCAAAAATTAGTGTAACTTAATTCCCCCCTCAGATGATCTGTGATCTCATGAACAGGCAAATCTGTTCAATACAGTGAGGACAAGGACAAATTATTTTTCCTTCACCTGCTCTTAATGCCTCACCACAATGGTACAGATGTCCCCATCATTCTCAAGGCCTGCAGTACAAAACCAAAGAAGGGAAGTTAAAGCTCTGTTTATGAGGAGTTTAAATTTGTTATAAAAGTTGGTTCTGTCCACCTGGCATCATTTAAGCAAACAGGTGAATATCACTCATTGAAAAATAATGGGCTTGAGTCTGCACTCAGCTATAATGGATTTACACTGTTATAACTCTGAACAGACCTATGGGATGTTTATGCCCTACAAATAAAGAGAAGTAGCTTTTCTTTCAGCAAAATACAATCTGTTTCACCCTAATGATCGATGTTTTCACTACTTAAAGAAATATTAGTCCTACTTGGCTAACCCCAGTATTAGTCAATAATGACTTTAGAGTATTCAGCCAATCTTCTGGGAAAAACAGTATTATGTATGTTTTGCCAAGGCAAAAATCATAAGCAAATATATTAGACCAGCTGACATAAATTAGCATAACTCTACTGACACCAGTTGCATAAACTACAAGTTTTGCAATAGAGGAAAAAGTAAGCAAACTATACAGTAGTTATAAGAGACAATATTGACATTTAAATTAGCATATTATCCTAAATAATTGTTAGCAGTAGCTGGGATGCTTTTAGTTCTTTCTATATTTTTATTTTAAAAGCACATAAATTCCCATGGCTAATTTGAAAAAATAACAACACCACATAATATGCATGCAAGACAAATAAATCCATTTTTTAAATTATCAGGCTATAATTGATATTTTCATTATCAGAATGGGACTCTGAAGTGTATGGGAAGTTCAGCTTTTGATACATATTCTAAAGACTACAACAAGTGATGTTGGAGAAGGCTTGGACAAATCTTTACTCAACCACTGCAAATGCCTCTTCCCAAATGCCCAATTTTGCATGAAGGAAAGGACCACTTTGTTCAGATGTGCCCAAAAGGTGTCCAGGGACAAGACCTTTGGCTGGTGTCACCCAGAAGAAACTTACAATGAATTCACACAAACTGACAATCTCATACAAAAGACTGGCCATCATTGCCCTGTTTGTTTTATCCCTCACGTTGACCAAGTCTGATGCAGAATTTGCACTTTGCTTCACCAGTGAACCTCCAGTTATACCATGCTGCTGAACTGGGAGGAATTTCATAACCTCTACACAGGTGCTGGTAATATTATCCTCTCCACAGATCTGAAACTCTAGTGACTGGGGGGACAGCAGGCTTCCCAACATTTAACTCTTAATCCCAACATGAGACATGGCTGATTAATTCTTAGCCTTGTCAGCACTACTCCTGCTTGGACATGACCAATCTGCCTGCTGGACTGCAGACATGAACTCATTAAGCTCAAAGGAAACATGACTTTGATTCTGGTCAACCCAACTGTAAATAAAAATACCAATGTTTTGTGATGACTTTTCCTTCCAATCCTATAAGAGTCAAGAACTGAATATGTTGTATATGGTCACTAAATCCTGAAATAAGGCTGAGGAAGCCTGGCAAAGATGTGATGCTGAAAGCTAGGACAGGGAAATGCAGATTCTTATCAAGGTATCAATGAAAAGCCAACTTTGGAGCCTCTTCCTCACTCTCCACACACAGGAAAGCAGCTGATGACGCAGAGGGCTAGACAACCATAGAAAACACCGCAGTATCTATAAAAATACCTGAATGTGGTTAAGGAAAATGAGTACAAGTCTACCCTCAGAATTGATCTTTAGTGCCCAAGAGAGCTAACGTGGGACAAACTACGATAGAAAAGCCAGTGTATCAAATCTGTCACAATTTCCACTGAAAATGGAATTTCTAGTCAAAGTACCTTTTTACTGAGAAGTTTGGATTTTTTAATGATTTAAAAACTGTTCTGTATTAGGACAAATCCACAGCAATTTCAAGCATGGATAGAAAAGGAAGAGAAAGGTCCCCTACCCATTCTAAACTGCTTATTTGTGTGTTTATTTAGGTGAGAGAAACTCAATGCAAGTGAATGCAGAAGCCCTGTGTTAACAGACAGGGTTTGTTCCTTATCTTGCTGCATGGCTTGGAGGAGTGAACCTTAGAGTCCATAATCTGTTACAAGAGTCCATAATCTGCTACAAGGAGACAACAATACTAAATAAAATTGGTTCATCTCCAAAAGTGCTCAAGCTGAGATGTTCAGTACTGGTCTAGGAATTTATTTCACACAACTCCCATCGAACTTAATGGGTACAGAATAGCTTAAAAACAAAACAAAACAAGACTAAAACCAGCAATGAAAACTGAAACACTGAATCTCTAGGGAACGTGGCAGAGAGTAAGCAATGCACAAAACCTTTTAAAACGTCAAAATGGACCATACACTGATAGCCACACATATTTTCTGTGCAAAAATAAACTGGAAGTAGAGCTAGTAGAAAAAATCAGAAAATGCCTTAAATTACAGACTTTTAACAATTACTTTTTCTTTAGACGTGATCAGTATTGTTTTGGCATTTGCGCCCATTCTTTCGATTTCCTCCCCATCTTAAAAATGCTTTTCTGATTTTCCTCTTCCATCATTTGTTTTCCTTTTACTCTACTTTTTTTCCCCCCACTGTTCTTTTTCAGTTTAGATAGTTAAAAAAACAGGAAGACCAACCAGTGGACAGGGAGGGGGGAAAAAAAAAAAAAAAAAAGTAAAGCAATACAACTCGAGGAATTAAAAAAAAGAAAAAAAGAAAATACTACTCACTTTTCATGTCAGTTAAAAAGAAAGTAAGTTTTTCAAAAAGAAATCTGCAATTCAGAAAAAAAAAAAAAGAAGTCATTTTTCAAAAGTAAGCCTGCAGAAACCCAGCAGTCTCTGCTTATTTCTAAAAATGTGGTCATGGCTCAATGTGGTCACCTTTTAAAATCTTTCCATTACAGAAACATTCGTTTGGGTGACTGCAGGACAAGCAGTCATTTACCCAACCAAGATCACACCAAATTGTTGCACTGATAGAAATTTGGCAGATAGAAAGCCTTTGGGAGAAAATCCCCACCTAGAATATATGTATTTATCTGCACTGCAGAGCTCTGCTGATCTCAACCAGCTGATGGTCAGGCCCTTTGTGATTCAAACTATTGTTATAAGTCAGCCCAGTCGGTTCATGCCCCAGCTTGCTCTGACACCCCATAAACTTGAGCATTTCAAAGGAGCAGTGCACAATGACCCTACCAGGTTGTCTACTGTCTCTGATTACCCTGTGCTAATCTGCAGCTGTTCCTCATCAAAAAAGTAAAGAAATAAGCCCTACTATTAGCAACCTGAAAATCTAACAGGAATTTTTCTTCTCTACTTTGCATATTTGAATGCTGATTTTCTTATCACCCAACCAGTGCTAATTATAAAGTTATCAACTTCTTTGTGAACTTCCTTCACATCATAACCTGGTTCCTTTACCTGCTGACATGCAAAAGGCATGAGGAGTACTTGATTTAAGAGGTGGACTATTCAACATAGGAAGCATTATTACTGGGATACGTCGTCCAACACCATTATCCTCAATTTCTCACCAGCTGAAAAATCATACTGAATTCAGAAAATTGCTAGTTCATGTTCCAGTGAAACAGTTAACAACAACATTTGTTTGCAACTCTGCTTAACTAGCTCACTGTAAATAAAATTAAATAAGTGAATTGGTGCTGTTCTGTCCATAAAAAGGCTTGCACATCAATAATTTTGTCTCTAAACCCACATACATAGGGTTGATGGCCTCTTCTTAATATGACAGGGAAACTCCTATCTTCTAAATACACACAAATATGTCAGAAAGCAAACATTGCAGATGTAACAAATTTGGTAGAAGAGCCTCTTAACTGGAGGATGGATCAGCCAGCAGACCATATGTCTTTTACAGAAGACTCAAGTCTGTACGAGAGTCATCACTGCTGCTGGCAACAGTCACCTGTTTCATTTTTGTGAAGCAAGGAAAACAAAAGTCTGACATAAGTTTTGCTGAAATTCACAGAAGTGCTTCTTGTTAATTTTCATGAGCTTTGGATCAATTCCTATGTTGGGGCACCTGAAGTGATGCTTGTGCACTGGAGATAGCAGTAGCTGGAAGTCCATTAACTGGGAATGGAGGTCCTCTGCTAGTGCAGAGACGGCTGTCAGAAGTATTGTTGAGAGAGAGTGTGTTCAGAAAAAAACATAAAACAAAGTTTCATCTTATTACTTCAGTATTTTAATAACACGCTCTTGTGTATACCTTAAAAAAATAGAGCTGCTTTTGGTTTGCTCACCTTCAGCTAGAGGGCACAACAGACAAATTCAAGCAAAAAATTAATAAATACTAGTTGATGTGGTACTTGTGGAGTGAAAATGCTACCATCAAAGATTAGTTTCATACAAGCATAAGGTACCTGATGGCTTAGAAGGCCCAAAGACCATGGGGAACTATTTGCAGGTTTATTATGTCTTCCTATCCCCACACCTCCAACGCACTCAAGTGCAAAATTTTAACAGCTAAAGATTACACACAGCACAAACTGAATTTTGCCCATGATGAGGAATCAACTTGGCATTCAGACACCACAAACTATTCTAGGGCTCTGCCAGAGCTACTGATTTGCGTGCAAAGTAGTCAAATGTTATGACAGAAAGCAACGTAAAAGCCAAAAGAATTGCATCTTTGCTTGTACAATTCTTCCATGTGGATTAACTCATACATATTTAAATATTACAGTACAACATTTCATAACAGTTCAATTCTATTTTCATATGATACCTCATACTGTCCCTCAAACACTGGATATCTTACTGCATTTCCCCAAAGTAGAGAAACTATTCAAGCATAAATCTTCTTAGCATAACTGTCCAGCATGCCTCTGCTTTAATTGCACAGATAAGACACATCTTGCTGGTGCCTTGTAGCACAGCAGGGGGAGAACAATTCAAACTCAGCAGCTAAGAGTTACTGTACACGTAATTAAGGACATCTAAGGTTCAAGAGTGAAGCGAAACAGATATAGACAACAGATACAGTAGTAAGTATCCTTCTCACTGTAGCACACAGTTAGGCAGAGGAGTAATGACAAGAATCTGCAGAATACAGATATTAGTACATGACCACAGGGACATGCAGTTAAATTAATCAGTTGCGGGTACATGAATACAACAGCCAAAGCAACAACCAGATCCAGCTTCTCAGACTAATTCTTCATGCTTTGCTGGTCCAACAGTATTAGCCTAGTGTAGTTGAGTTCTTTTAAAGAAGGGTATTTACCCTGTGCAGTAAAATAAAAGTATTGTCTACTTGTTTAAAGAAGCAGACTGTTAAAAAAAAAAAAATGCAGCTTGCTAGAAGTAGTGTGTCAATGCATTAGAAATACAGCATGCAGCTACTAGGCATTATTGGCAAAGGTTTTAGCTGGCATCACCAACAACGAACCCGAGAGCTTCACTGGTGCCCCAAATTCCTGAGCTGTTTCACAATCAGAGAGAGTAAGCTGCACCTCTGCTCCTCCTCCCTTCCAGGCCTTCTCTGGAAAACCCCACAAGTCACCAGACAAAGTCTGAAGGACACTCCACAGAGCACAAGGCATCGGAGTGACTGCCCACCTGGATGAGAACCTGGGATTTAAGTCAATTATATTGTTTTGGAAAAGTCTGACTAAAATAAACATGGCAATACCCTCAACTCTTATAAATGACCCCACTTCAAGTTCAGACATTCACATCAGCTGTTTGAGTACTGCATGCACCTATTTTGTTGTATGGGGCTGGGGCAGGGAAATCACAGTAAAGGCACAAAGCTCTATTATGGGGTTCTGCTGTATGGAATTGAAATGCAAAATTTCCTGTTTATTTTTTGTAAGTGAACGAAGAGAGAAAGTCTCACCAGCTAGCCTGATGCATGCTGAACTTTTGCAAACCTTTGAAGAGAACAGTGATAATTTGTATTTCAACTTTTGGGGGGAGGTGGGAGAAAAAGGGCAGAGTTAATGATTTCTCCAAATCTTTTGCAAAATGGTTTCTTTGTGTTTTGTGGGTTTTTTTGTTGGCCTTTAAAAAAAAAAAAAAAAAAAAAATCTAAAATGTTTCTTTTCAATCCTCCTCTTTCACTTAAGGGGTGTTCCAAAATTTTTTTATTTATTTTTTAACTTGATTTATCAAGAGTTGCTGATCAGCTGCTGAGCCTGGCAGATTAGTAAGGTGATTCAGTAGTGAATTCAGATCTTTGTCCAGTATGTGAGTGTACACACATGTGTAAAGTTTTCATATATAGGTACATCAGTTTACAATTTTTTAGTGACATATATAAAAATTTTAAGTCCACAGTCTTAGCCTGATGATGTAACTCCAGTTCCTATAAAACACTAGAAGACACACGGAGAAGGCTGCAGAAGTCAGAAGACCTATGCAGCTCCCACTGAGTTGTAAATCTCAAATCCTCTGCTGTCACTACAGAGACTCCAATCAATCTTGGAGTGTCCTGTAGGAAACAGGGCATATTGTACAGAACGTATCATTCCTCATTGCACTGCACAGACTCTCTGCCAACAGAACCAAAACAGAGAATGCAGCATTTCTTCCACAGCAGTTATAACTCAGGCTGCGGAAACAGTGAACTCTTCCGTTGGATGATCAGGGGAAAAAAAAGCCCAGCTTGGTTGTGTCAAGTGCAAATTCTGGGGTTTACAGACAAAGAATTGGATTCCAAATGATTTCTGCTTTAAACTATATCTCTCAAATTTTGCATTTGACAAAACTAAATTTTCCAAAGGAACTAATCTGTAACATTTTACACTTTCCTTCTCTTTAGTTACTTCCATTTATATGTTCAAAATGTGATGTAGAAATTAAAAAGCCAAAAGTTCTATGCAAGTAAAACCTAGATTAGACATTTCAAATTTGCAAAAATATAGCGATAAAGCACTGAAAGATTCAACATCTCTTCCATCTACACAATGCTTTTAGCCAAAATTATTTACCAGTTTGTCCCAGCCTTATAGAGAATGAGTCTGGTTCAGCAAATCTGCTATTCATTGAAGTAACTGTTTTGTTCAACAAGCTCTTCAACTGACATACTGAAAAAAAAAATGTTAAGGCTTGAACACAGGATGGAAAAACGTCATTTCATTTTCCTAAAAAGAGAAGCGGACCTCTATAACGAGGAATACTGCTGCTTGCCTACGGTGCATGCCATTTTCTTCTGATATGGGTAGAGTACTACCCTGGGCTGAAAGACAGAGCTAAATTATCACAGCAGTGGGAGGGTAGAAGAAAATGAGTGGTGCTGTGCTTGCGAGACTCTCCAGCCCAGCTCTGACAGAGGCCAACACATTTCTGCCAGGGATCTTACCTGCAATGAACAGTCACAGTGCTCATCTATTCACTCCCTGGTAGCCATTTCCAGCACAAGAGGACTGGGTGCTCAGCCTACCAAGGGGCTCTGGTGCCTCCCTTATCAGCAGGCAGAACCCCCAAGTATGTGCAACAGAAGGTAAGGAGTTAGAAGAAATGGTACAATGTCTCCCCATTCATTCCTTTTTTTTTTTTTTTTTAAAGGAAAAGCAGAGAGGAAGAACTCCAAAAAGAGAAACAGCAACACTGAAACATTTCCACCTTGTTTTATCTTTAAATGGAGTAACTCACTGCGGATACGCTCCCCTCATTTGCCTACTGACACAAAACTACGTTACTCATTGCACTAATGTCTGCTGTATTTAAATTATTGGTCAACAACATTATTTACCTGTCTGTACTGATCTCAAGCTGGGAGAAGAGTGGTTTTTCTTCCATTTGTTTGGGTTTTTTTGCACGAGAGTCTTGCCCACATAGCAAGAATTAGAGACTGAGACCAACCCTAGAGATGTACAGGCAGGCAGACCCTCTGGAGCCAATGCTGACAGCACACACTGTACCTTCTGCTGCATGGAAATGATTTAGTGTCTCCTAGTGCACTGATCCCCACTCCCCTGGAGTAAAGCTGCCATAAATCAGGATGTTTAACCCACAGGTAACTGCCAGGAAAGGTTTGCAATAAGTGCATTTTGGAATCAGGCTAGTTAAGCAAAGATGGAGAAACTTTGAATACTGTGAAAGAGTCGGGAAGTGATGGCAGTGTTGGGCACAACTCAGCTTTTATCCCGTTTTAACTAAGACTTTGGGGGTTTGCTCCACAGTTTTATGGACAAAACCAGGTACAGTGGAGAACTGACAAGTAGGATGCATTCCTCAGCCCAAATGTAAGCATCTCCAAGCTATTTATCTCAATTGTCCCTATAATCACAGCAGAGAACAACACACTTTTAAGTCACATTTCACCTCCAAAATAGAGGATTAAAACAAGTCAGATGAACCATGCCTATTGCCTAGAACTCTTACTAATGATAAAGAGGGCCCAGAGGACTGACTGTATCAGCTCTGGACATCTGCACAGAAAATAGCTGAAGTCAGGCAAGGTGAATTCAGTGACCCTAAAAAGCCAGCACTGCTCACACATGCAACAATTTATCCCTCATCGTTTGCATAGTTCGATCACTGTTTTTCTCCTTTTCCATGAAAATGACAATTCAGTACAGCTTTCCAGGTGTACTGAGCATTCACAGCTCCCCTTCAGACTGCTCCATACATGGTTCCTCAGCACACCAGGAAGACAAGTCCATGGCTGTATCATGATATGCCACTTCATATCCATGCTCTGGTTAGGCCTGCACAAATGGCATAGTAAGTGTTGCAATATACCTAAGGCAAATGGGAAAGCACAAGTTTATATTTGAACTCTGGGTCTGTCCTACAGAACAAGGCCTCCCTGGCCCAGGATGTGGGTGAGGATATGGTCCTCAAAGCAGTAATGTTCCAACACCAAAGTAAGTTAAAAATGCCATTGGACAGTCAAAACAGATTTCTTTTTTTTCCACTTAGCTGTAAATACCAAAGCAGGGTGTACAATTTAAACAGTGTCTTCTCATTCTTGAAGGGTTTAGGCTGGGAATTTGCCGTGTCCATGGAAACACCAGGAAAAAGGATCTCAAGTGAGATTTCCACTTTCCACCACTTGCTTTATTGAGTCTTTTCGCAAGACATGGGTTGCTGTTGAGTTTGCCTGTGAACAAGGACCTGGGCTTAATCCCACTCGTCAGCCAAGCGCTGCAAACAGCCTCTTCATTGTCACGCTCCAATCCCACTTTGGAGTCTCACGTGGAGGCAATAAATATCCCTGGATTAACATCCAAGAAAGGGGGATTGAATAGAAGCATGAACACCTTACTCTGAGAATGGGCTGACATAGTCCATGCCTGGGATGGTTTTGTTATAGCAGTCAGCAGGGCAGTTGAAGACGAGTAATTGAAGAAACAGCTTCTTTAATATAGTCCATGGGCAGCATCTGGTGCAACTTTCCCTCTGTTTCCCCCTCCCCAACAAGAATTCTTTATATCAAGCTGGTTTGGTGTTAAGTGCACATATCTAGGAGGCATTTCTCTCCAAAATTTGGATCCAAACACACATCAAAAATAACAGTTCATCCGTCACGGTTGGGAAGCATGTATGACAAGAAAATATTTGCTTTGCTCTGGTTTTGTGTTTGGTTTGCTGACCGCTTATATCAAAAAGCTAGAACAGCTTTTTCATCTTGGTGTAGTTTAGAAACATTTATAGGACAGATGGTCTAAATTTGTGGGTTTTATAAACTTAATGAGAATGTAAAAAAAAAAAAAAAGCGCATATGGGTGCAATATTTTCTGGAGCTTATTTGAGCTGGCCAAAAAGTAGCCCACTGCAGACCAGAGTAACAATTCGCATTGGGAACTCATTCAAAGGTTTACAAATGACTGAGGGACTACCACAGGATTTCTTCACCTCAGTGGCAGTTTCACTTGCACTGCGTGGTATAGGGAAAACATACATTTATACCCAGCAAGCAACTGTTTCTTAAACTTTGCCTTTACACAACTGTTAAATAAGCTGCCTGCAATAGCTCAGGAAAAGGCATGAATAGTGCTCCATCCTCTCTCCTGAAGGCTTGCTCCTGGGGCTTCTTGGTGGGCCCAGTAAAGATGTTTAACCATGAGTTCCTCTAAGATGATTATTATTTTAGTCCTACACGCAGCTTTCTCTTTCTCCAGATACCGTTTAAACAGAACAATGACAATATAATTTGGTCTTGAGGTCAGGCCGCAGCACAGGGACTTGGGGAGGTCCATATGGAGGCCCTGGCCCTGCTCCAGGCTCTGTCACAACCTTCGAACAGTTGCACGGGAGCGAGTCTCAAACGTGGCTTTTGTTCTGAAGTGGGCCTTAAAACAGAGCTGCCAAGAGCACAGCAAGAAGGGAGTAGAGTCCTCTCTTCAGGGAACCACCATGTAGCCTGTTCTCTTTCTCGAGGTACTTGCTCCGAGAGCTGGTGTATGGAAGTCTACCTCAAAGTGAATACATCAGTGTACAGAGTAAAATCAATCTATAAGGTCAGAGTCCTATTTCCTCACTACAAAACAATGAATAACAAGCACCAACTTCTCAGGCTCTTTATACCAGTCAGTCTCTCCATCTAAAAAGTTAATCTCAGCTGAAACACTTGCAAGTTGAAATAAAGCAGGTTGAAGATATTTTTGTGAAACAGCATCCTTTGTGTAAGATAAATAATAAGAATGTCCTGTTAGGCAAAAATCCTCCTCCATCCAGCTCCCCAGTCTAAAAAAACTAAGTTAAAAAAATCAGCTTCCAGTCCTCCCTTATGTAAGCTATTAAAATATTCATGAACAAGGTGTAATTCATCAAAACAGGCTCCATTAAGTTAAAAGTTCCGAGTTCACCATGGACAGACCTCTTCCAATGAAACACACTAGGAGGTATGAACCTCAGATTATTATCAGCAAAATATTTCAAAGTATTGGCATGTAAGCTGTCATCTTTAGGTTTCCATATAAACACAACATTAAGAAAAAATAGGCAGCAATTTACTCAAAATATTTGTTTAAGCCCCTTTGAAATGTTAGACATGCACCATTTCATTTTACACCCAGCTGTTGCTTCCAAAATTTGATTCAGGATTCTGATTTTTTAATTTTGTTTTTTAAAATGTGACAGCTCAGACTACAGCCAGGTGTGAAGTTCCTGGCATAGGAACTGTGCAATACTTTGATTACAAGGAAAATTTGAACAAAACCTTTAGCCCACTAATTTAATCAGGAATTTAAATGAGTAAGGCATGTAGACTGTTCAAGCCCTGCTTTACCTTAGCTAAATTTCAGGCTCTTTTTTACCAACCAGCAGAGCTGGAACATGTTGAAATCTTAGTTATTAACAGGCAAGAGCAGAAGTAGCACAGGACAATATTATGCCCCGGTTTGACAGCGCCTCCCGGATTCCTTTGCATGTTATCAGTTAGAGAATTGCTGTATGTACAGAGGTGGTTAGTCCCAATGATAAGTCATCGCTATACCCGATCCAACAAAAGCTAGCTATGCTGAGAGTAGAGAGGAAGGCTATGATTACACAAATCACCTTTTCATGCAAGGCAGAAGCAAGCCTGCTCCACCAGCTTCCTACCTGCCCCCTCCCCCTTGATAACTAAAGTGCTCAACAAATGTTCAGCAAATATTTGGACAGTCAAGGACTTCTCAGAACATCAAATGATTATTACATCTTAAACTGTACTTTCCAAAAATAATTTTCTGCTGCTGTTGTTTGTTTGTTTGAAAGGAGGGTAGTAAAATCCACAGATGTGTACAGTCATAAACCTTTAGATGAGACTCAATTTCCTTGATGTCCCAACGATAAAATCCACTAATAAATGTGTACAGATGCAAAGGCCTATTTGTTGTCCTGTCAAGTCAGGCCATGTGGAACAAAAAACCTAAAAGCAACCAGAAGAGGAACTAATGATGTAGGCTCGCCTCTGCCAAGATGCACTTACTGCAGTTCCTGTGACATTTAAGGAACATAATGATGGGACATTCCTTTTTAACTTTATTGTTTTGTCAAAAGCATTTTTTTACAGCTGAAGATCACGTTCCCAAGATGGTCAATTAGGTTATGCAGATTTACGCACACACTGTGATCTTTTTTGTGCAGCATGACTAGTTTCTTTGCTAACAGTAACTCACATTTGATGACAAAGATGGGGCTGGTGTCAATATCTCCCATATAGAGCAGGAATTTTTTTTATTCAAATGCTTTCCATGAAAAGCTCTTTAGATCTCATGGTGCATCAAGACAGCTTTTTTCTTTTTTTTTTTTTAATCTCCAGATAATTATTTCTGAATGTGCAAATATAGTTTTCAAGGGGAAAAAAAAACCCACTCTGGAGTAACCAAACACCAGATTTCCGCAATATGAAAGCCATTTTAAGGCACTGTGGTGTGCTCCGTGGTTAGCCCTGCTTCTACTTAATTAGGGACCTAAGTTATAAGTCCACAGCTGCAGGAGAGCAGTAAATAGCTATTGCTGACTTCCTTATTGCCAATATGTACATCATGATTGTAGGGTGAAGAGCAGAGATCTTTCCATAAACGCTGCCTTGTGCGGCAACAGTACTTTGATGTCATAAAAATGCTGTTACATATTTTAAAGTCTTAATTGTGGTCCACTGTGGTGCTGTCAGCTTCCTGGTGAAACACTAACCCTTTCCGTGATTTCTCGGGTATACAGAACACTTCTTTTATTTGCAGGTTTCATAATTAGGTCTACATGTGCCATATCCTCAGCTCTCATAACACAGCCTATCTTCACTGATTTCAAACCACCAAGCCCTCATATAGTACATGATATACATGCTGGGGAGGGAGAGGAGAGGGGGAAAAGAAAGGAGAAAGAAAATCCCTGCAGTATGAAGGGTACTTGCCTGGTCCATATTGTTCTGATTAACAGCATCCGCTTGCTTACTGTTATGAACACTCCCTCACTAAACACCCTGGCCAGAAACCCCTTAATTCGGTGCCTCCGAGACAGCATCCCACACCAGTGTTCCTAGATAACCCTCAGTCTTTGACTGATCCTTGCTTCGATCTCCAGATAAACCCTCCCATCCTAGCACATTCTGACTTTGTGTCTGGATTCCACAGCTTCTTTCTTCTAGCTGCATTCTCATGATTTCACGTCACCCTAAACAGAATACCTTCAAATTTCTTACATAATTTTTTTAATTCCCAATCTTGCTTCTATGGTTGCTGTTGCCATCTCAAGAACAATTTTTTTCCAACCAGTTCTTAGTCTTTTTGAGCCTCCCCATGGCAGGCACTTCTCATTGTTTTGCCATAAATGGTGAAAATCTGCCTGAAAATGCCTCAAATCAAAACAAGCAAAGCTTGCAAGACCTGAGACATATCAGATTCATGTGGTGTCAAGCAAAACCACTTCTGTACAGAGCTGGTGCCAAACACTACCTGTAGCTGAAGGGCCAACTGCTCAGTGGCAGTGGGACAGGCACTGCAGTACCCACTAGCCCTTCTGAGCCCATGGGGCACTTGGCATTAGTTACTGGGTCTAGTGACACAGCCACCTTATCCTGAGTGCTGCTCTCCGTGTCTGCAGGATCCAGTCCTATGCTGGGTACTTTGAAGGTCGTCTACATGTCCATAGAAATTCCTCCTGGCCTTCCGAGGATGCATACGTCTGGAGATACCAGTGCATCAGCAGGTAAGAATCCAGCCTCAGAAGAAAGCTTTAAAGACAGGACACTGAAAAGAAGAATTCAGGTCCTGTCCCAGATCTGCTATCACCCTGATAAGCACAAAAGCATCTTTTTACCATTTCACACCTTTCTCCAAACATTTCCACATAGGTCACAAGATCCATGAAGACAGGCTCCTCTTAGTATGAGTATTTGACAGGTGTGGTGGGTGCCACATAGAGGATGGCACATGTATGCTCACATTCTAGTTCGTGCTAGCAAATAAAAGTCACCTATTCTCACCTAGGCCAAAGAGGCTCTGAAGAAAAGGTCCCAGATACTGCCCCTATTGCTAACAACCCCCAGGGATCAAAACTAAACATCACCTGCAAACAGGCTGCCCATCTCAGGTAGTCTTTCCAGACATCCTGTAACAGTAATAAAGAGCAATGCTAGAAAACACAGAGGGAGGACTTGATTTAAAAAGATGAAGTTTGTGCAGTAATCCTGGTAAAGACCAGCGCTTTGGAACTTGCCTTGATGAATGGGTTTGTCTGAAGGCAACACAATGGGGACTGATGACGAAACAGTGACAAATGGATTTCCTACCCGGCTGGTGACAGCTATTGTTTGCCATCTGCACAGCATGTCTCATGGAGGCATATTTTGCAACACGGACACTGAGTTCATGCAAAAAAAAGCCCTGTCTGACAAAGGCAGCTCCCAGAGTGAGAAGCATCTGGATTAAGGTACAGAAGAGAACAACAGTTGTTTCTAAGGGAGTCTCAGGGAAGGAAAAGATAGCTTCTAGTTTATACAACTGCATTTAGCAAGTAAACAGAGCATCTGAAGTCAGCCTCAATACCTGTCTTTGGTTAAGAGGGTAGGTATATCACTGATACACAAGGAGTGCAGGAGAAAAACTGGCCTGGCTAAAGGAGGAGTTAAGATAAAATTAATTGACTTGGCAGTAGGAAGCAACAAAGGGAAAGAAATCTGGGAAACCATTATAAATTTGCAAGGGGAGTGGGGGAAAATACCCAAATTAGTCACACAGGAGAAGAAAATTACTTGCCATAACTGAATTGCCATGTATTTTTATGCCTCTATTTGATTATGATTCAATTTAGAATGAGGAAATCAAGCTGGGTTTGTTGGGTGTCTGGGCCTGGAGGCAGCTCTTTTAAAAAGCTGCAAACATCGCCACCAGAGCTGCCTCTGGGTGAGAAGCTCATGTCTGGTGGTAGCTCAAGATCTCTACCAGCAACATACACTTCTCCCAGTCCAAAATCCAAATCCAAAAGGGGTAAATTAAAAATCAGAGACAAATTTAAAAAACCTCATTAGTCATTTAGCACACAGAGTAGAATCCAAAGCCATACATCACTCTTCTGAAGAGATCCTGTAGGATTATCACTGATAATACAGGAGGTGCTCAAAGATACACCAGTAAGCAAAACACAATGCAACAAACCACCAAGTGAAACTAGGGTGTTAGGATCAGATGTATTATGGGCTGTTTGGTAATTAAAACAAACAAACAAACAAACCAACCCCAACACAACAAAACAAAACACCAATCCAAAAAAAACCCAAAGTTTCTGCTTCATTTACTGGTTTTTATGTTTGCACACCTAGCAAGGCTCTTGCTGGCATCCTATTTGTTGTTGACCTATTAGAAGTTCACTGGAGAAACTATGTTTTATCAATAAGTACCAAAATATTGACTCAAAGCATACATTATCATAAGTTTCACGCTTTATGTAAAAGGCTGAATGTCCTCTTATTTCTAGAATCACAGTTCCTGCTTTTGCCAGTTTCTCTGGCCAGTCACTTTGTCTTGTAAGACTTCTGCATATTTATAAAAACATGTCTAATAATATTTTCCAACATATTGTCTGATTTGTTTACTGAGTTTATAAAGCTCTGGAGTGCAGGAACTATTCTCAATTTTATAAATATAGCATCAAGCACGAGAGGCCACCCTATCAGCTGGAGTCTGCAGTCACAAATAACCCTTAAAACCAAATCAATCGAGTTGCTCTGGTATATGTTTCATCAATTGATCAAGTCTATCTATGGTATATGTTTTAAAGCACATATAATAATAAAATGGATTTAGCAGCTAGCAGCAGCAGGAGTGGCATATCTTCAAAGCTGCACTAAAAGACAGGTCCCTTCCACTTCTGAGAAAAAAAAAATTAGAAACTTTTCAATGGGAAAGACTAGCGATTGTAGTTAGGACCAACCAAGAGATACAAAAGCCAGGAACATCATATGGGGCTATACTGCATGCCATTTTGATGAATCATGTCAGAGATGGAACTTGAAATATTTGTAAAACCATTACCATGATTCAGATTATAAAACAGTAAATTAGTCAAGCTATCTCCATCCACAGACAAGAGTAATTGGGGGACAGTTTTAGGCATAACCAAAGGCACATTGAGGCAGCATTAACTCTTGAGCTCCTAAAGGATTACTGCACAGTAGTTCATGCAAAAGTTATCCTGGCAGTGGTATTTACACTAGATGTGAGTGGGTACTTATATATCCACCTACAGGCATGGACTTGTGGATACCCCCAAATTACTGACTGACTCAGGAGGTAATATTTCTGGAAATACTGATTCAGTACCACAGGGTGACTGCATGAATCTGTTCCCTCCTACCAAACCCAACACAGACACCCGTAACCTCAGGTCTGTGGTATTTCTCTCTTTGGAAGCATGCAAAAATGTTGGGAGTGTTCAAATATCTTTAAACTGTGTAGCAGATCTTATCTGCTGTGTTGCATGCAGCACCCAATGCTGGCAGGCTACTTGGAAATACCATTCCCTTGGATTTAACTTCCAGTATCTAAAGAAAGTGTTTGTTTGGTTCCACCACCACACACACAAAAAAAAAAACAAAACCCAAAAAAAAACCCCAAAACAGTAAGGTCTATAGACAGTTCTTCATTAGCTTAAGTTTTAAAGCACTTCAGTAGCTTGGGTCCTTCTTAAAACAGGCCATGTTAATTTAATTTCTCAAAGGACACCAATTCTAAAACATATTTGTGATCCAAATGAATTTCTCTAAATTCTTCCAATAAGCTTTCTTTTACCTTACACAGTACAGAAGCACTTGCAGGCTGAAATCCCATTTGTGACTTAAATTCCTGGCATGTCCACAGCACAATGTCTATTTTTCAGAGAATGTGGAGTTCTGATATATGTTTTTATGTGTGTACCAGTGCTTACCATGCCATTTATTCCTGAGCAAATGCAAACAGAAGACATCAAAAGGATTGGGGCGGGGGGGGGGAATAAAAAAGCGTGGCTCCTTGAAGCAAACACACATTAAAATCCATTCTTTTAGGACAAACACAGCAACATCTGTCCAGTTTTAATAAATAAGACATATAATAAGAATCTGTAGCTTAGGAACCAAAAAAAAATTGTTAAACTTACACCTGGGATGAATTTGGTTTAGCAGCCCACTTATCTGTATGTATAAGTTAAATAATTCCCCTTAAACAGCAGGTTATCAAGCAGAAATCAACAACACCTGTTATATTGGTAAAATAACAATAACAAGCTGAGATGCCATTCATTTACAGTAAGAAGAATGCCAACTTTGCCAAGATTTGTTTTGGCCGCCGGTAAATCTATGTCTAATAGGCAAGTGATGCATTTCGTGGAAAATAAGCTGCACCTGGATTTGAGTCATACCTTGTCCCCCTGAAAACCTGTCATATCCTCCTACTTAAATGTCTCTGATACAATAAACACATGAGCATAAACAAGGCTCCGACTCTTATGCCCTGTCTCTCTCTTCGTTCCAGACAGGAAACATAAAACAGCTAACAGCCCAAGATGCATGAAACCATTTCTAAAGCTACTTTGGGCCGTTTGTTTAATGTCATCCAGGATCTCTTTTGTGCACTGGACAATTTTCCTACCATGTGTTCACTTATTGTGTTACCTGCTGGTGCATTTCCATGCAGAAATAGCCATAGAATAGAAACTGTAGCTGGCACAGTTCTTCACAGAGGGGCCTGATCCTCTACCACTGAGGTAAACAGGAGCTTTAAAAGGGACAGATGACAGTGCAGGTGGACTCATAAAATGTAGGTACATTAAAATTGTTACAATAAGAACTATGTGAAAAATGTGTCAAAAATTGTATACGGACTAGAATATGTATCGTGTGGGAGATGCTACACTCTTGTTACTAGCCATGACTTGCAAAGGTGTGAACTAGCTTCCTTCTAATGCTAAGCATGATACCTATGACCATCCCTTTAAAAAAAGTTAGGGGAAGCTTTGACAGAAGCACATGTGAAGTGCGTATGTCCAAGTATTTTACATCTTCACTTTAGCAGCATCTAAAGGTCCCAGCGTGAATGAAACGCACGGGTGATGGTCACAGCTTTAGAGAGACTGTTGAATTAGGCAGCATGCAGGCAACCATGAACAACCTGCAGGAGTGAAGCAAGCCATCCCCATAACCCTCCTCGTTACATGGAACAGAAGGGTGGGGAAGAGGGGCAGGGCAGAGCCTTACCTGATGTGAGGAGCTCCTGACAGCTACAAACACCTGCATACCTGATATTGGACAAGTCACTTCTCATCTCACATCGCAACAGAGAAAGTGAGACACTGGCACTCTCATACGGAGATGCCTGCAGAGGAATGTGAGCAACACTATCACAAGTTCCTCTACTAGGGTAACAGAGGTCATGCACCTATATGACATGTGGAAAACCCTTGGTTTCAAAAGGCTCTGTTCCTCCAGCAGTTACCAGACCTCCACAGTACAAGGATTGTTGATGTGTAAAATTCTCACTACTGTATTAGGTTTCAAGTGTTTTATTGGCATAATTTGGCCAATTTTCCCCTCTTTGCCTGTCACATGTCACAATCCAAGGCAGGTGCAAGGCTTGTAGAATTTCAAACTTTCACATTTAATGTATTTTTCTCTTCATTTATACATTGACTTTTCCATATAGGATCTATGCATGTCAACACACCTGAAAATGGGTAACTAGATCCCTTTTCCACATTTAATGAGTGCTTCCCTCATTATTCTCCTTCCTGTAGGGCCACACAGGTAGACATAAAAGGGAAAATTAAAATGACTCAAAGTCACTTTAGTAATCCCCAGACCACCCATGTCATTAGCACTAGTCCTCTAGCAAATGCCCTGTTTGAAGCGGTTCTATGTCACTTGCAATAATTTCAGTGCAAGACAGACTATAAAACCTCCTAGACCTACTAGCAGACGTACTCAGCAGTGGTAATGGTACACTGCAGCACTCCAATAACTCAGGCTAAATACAGCAGCTTGCCTAACAAATCACAAACACTGGTTAACAGTGAACTATAGTTTCCCACCCACCCCAAAGATTTTTCTTCATCTGTTTTCTTTCTCATACTCTTCGGTCCCTCCCAAAGCATATGGGTGGAAAGAACCATCAGACAAGGAAAAGTTTACTGAGTAGTTCAGAGAAGAGACTGCCTGGATTGGGGTTGTGCATGTATGACTGACTGCTGAAAGTAATGTCAGGACAACCAGGGAGAACATGGTGACCTGGAAAAAAGCCTAACCCTTGGGAAGGGAATGTGGGTACTGATAACAGGGTTATAAAAGGGACAGAAAGGGAAATGGAGGCTCAGTTTGCTGATGTCTGCATGTTCAAGCAAGTAGTATGGGAAATGAAAAGGAGGAACTGAAAGCATCAGTGCATAATGAAAATTATAGGTTAGTTGGCATACCATATAATGGAGTAACTCATATGACTGGAAATTTAACATTGAACATACAGGCTATTCAGCAAAAGCACAGCAAAAGAAAGTCTATTCAGAAACACAGACTCAATTGCTGAAAGACTGGCTAAAACAGCAAGAAAAATGGTTAAGATCCACAGATGGAGTTTGCTAAATATAAAACTTTGACAGTGATGTTGAAGAGGCATTTTTTTTCCCCATGAAAATCTACTAGTTGTATAAGATTGCCCAAAGGGAGATTTTTAAGGCATCCTGATATGTTTTGTACTGTTACCTTTCCAAGAGTACAGTGTCCAAGGAAGGCAACAAGAGCAAGCAGAAGGAGCTTGATCTTGATCAGTAAAGAGGAACCAAAGAGATTAAAAGCAAAAGGCAGTTTTAGTGATATTAGGTAGTAACAAGGCAATCAGAGAAAGCAGAAAGGTCACAAACAGTATTAAAATCCCCTAAATTTGCTCAGATTGCCCTAATTCACACTGGTACTGTTGTGTATCTACATGCAGACATGAACACTGCAATGCTCCAGTTGGGTTTGGAAACACAGAGCTGAGTCCCAGAGGACCTATGATCTGGGTAAAGCTGTGGTATCCAGCTATTACCTACTCTACATTTTCCCCATGTCCTAATGGGAAAAGAACAAAAAGTTACAAATGCATTACTATAATTAAATTTTCATCCACAAATTAATCCAAGAGGTCAATGATGACTTCTGCCTAAATAATGTCTCGCAGGCATCTGGAGCAGTGCCTGCGCTTAGTAGTAGAGCTTTTTCAATAAAACCTCTCTATAACATTTGGTCGCTCATAGCAGCCAAAGTTCATTTGCAGTATCACATGTCACCATCAGTGACTATTGTATGCTTAATGTTTTGAAGGCACAGCACTGATGTAGAAGCTCCTTTTGAAATTGTGCTTGATTGCTGGTGTTGCAAACACTTGCATGTTCGATGCAATATCTAAATGATCAGAGGATAAGTCCAATGCAGTTACTCAAAGTTATCTCCAGGACCCTTCTTATTTGCAAGAATTCTACCACCAACTGCAATTATTTGCACCCAGTAAGTCACTTTTCTAAGACAAAAACCACAAAACAATCCAAAAAACCCAGTTTCCTTCAGTGGATCACACTTAAGCTCCTGCCTGAACTTGCTTAATTTACAATCCATGAATACATTATCATGCTATTTGTAATATCATTACCTGAATTCCTACAGCAGATCACATAGCAAAGATTGTTAGGATACCTGTCACTTAATCCATTTGCAGCAGTTATAAAAGAGGTCATGAAAGATGTTTGACAGAATAGGCAGCAAACTGGGATCCTTTATAGGTTAAATCACCATAAATTATTTTATTTTAGCTGCCTTAACTCTTCTATCTTCTGTGCTAAGTCTAGCTTAACTCCTGCATATTACTTGAAGATTTTTCAGAATCAAGTAGATTCGAAAACACACCTCTTGTAAGTGCTCCAGTATTATCTACACTGATCCCCAAGTCCCAGATAACTTGTGCATATTTTTTGTAAGATGTATAACCTGAGCTTCTCTGGGTATTATGCTGACTTCTGTTGCTACCAATCCTCAGGCTGCACAATCCAGGATACCTAAACTGTCTCCAGATCCGTACCCTTCCTTTTCTCCATCAGTGGTGGTACATAAAGCAACCATCACTGGCTAGCACATTCTTTTCTCGGTCTTGTAACAGTGACCACAGAATACTGCCCACCTCTAGTCATGCTACACTGGTGACAAGTGCCCCTATGCCTTGAATAACAAGGAAGAGCTGGTGATTTAGCATGGTTGTAGAGCATTCACCCTGTCAGCACAATTATAAGTTTTTTTAACCCTTTAGTGGAATCTCAGGTCTCTTCTATCAATCTGATTATGGTTCTACACCAGAAAAAGGAAATATTTAAGACCAACGGCAAGAGGCCTTCTACCATATAAGAAATGTTTTAGTCTTTCTCATAGGCAGATGCGACACTGCAGGCGGTGGTGCACTGAAACCCAGGTGAAACACCTCAGAAAACATTTGTGCTGTTGCACTATCACAAGCACATGTGGATGGATACCATTTCATTTTCTTGTGCAGCAGTTTGCTCAGGATGAAATGCTGTTGCTATGTTAGGTAAAAACCTATAATAACAACAGACCATCTTCAGAAGAAGTATCATTGCAATATGTTTGTGGTCAGGGTGCCTTAAGGATAGCTTCAACCTTGTCTTGGGATTTATGTAGACCATAACTATCAATGGCGTGGCCACAATATATCATTAAAGCTTTGAAAAATTAGTGTTTTTCCTTGTATGCTGGTGACATGCTTTAAGCAGAAAAAGGCTTATTTTGGAGTGAAACTGTCTGCACAAGGATTTGCATCTGCACAAGTTATGTGACTACAGCTCCGCTCAAATATCCCACAAAGATGAGTTCTTTCTGAGCCTTTTCCCTCAGAATCCTCTCCTTAGTCACCTTTTCCTGCATCTTCTACTCTTGACACAGCAAAACCTCTGTGCTTCGAGACTGCAAGCTGTTTGCTTGTGAAGTATATATGAAATGGCACACCAGAGCGGTGTGCACAATCAAAACAGTTGCTGCTGTTTTGGCTCATGCCTGAGCATAGGGTGGTAAGAATCACTAGGCAAGTCAAAACATATTTAAGGGACATTGTACAATTTCTGCAGCCCATATCAGGGTCTGGATGCATCACTCGCTCTTAACATTGCAAAGCACCCTTTTTTTATTAATAATGAATTGACTCAAATAGTAAAGCAGAGAGAGATGTTCATATTTTAGGCTTTATGCTGCTTATCTAATACATATTTAGTACTCCAAGCTGCAAAGAACGGACACGCAGAGAAAACAATAGCCATGCTGATCTGCTGGTATTGTCAACAGTCAGGTACGTTCTCAAGCTAATGAAAAAATTACAAGTGCACAAGCTGAGAGTTTAAGCCTCTGATCTCTTCCCTTAGCTGCCAATGCTAAGAGGAAAGAGGGTTTCAGGAAGCACTCTAGATGAGATAACTCACATTTTCATAAGCATTTTCAAAACCAAAGTTATACTGAAGGTCTTGTATGTATCTTGACACAGACTGCTTACAAATTGTAACATACGCTAGACAGGAAAAAGCAGACAACCTTCATAACCTTTCACTGCACACCTTCATATTTTGGAGGCTCATTTGTTGCTTTGTGCTTATATAGAGAATTCACTGACACAACTGAAGCAGTGCTCTAAAAAAATTCGACCCTCCTTGTTTTTTGATATGCTCTCTTTGCATTTTTTTTTCTTGCCTGTAGCATCCATCTTAATCCTCTAACAGCTGCTTAAATGGTCAAAAGAAAGAGTGATTTTTGTGATCTTCAGTAGAGCTGGTTGGAAACTGCTTTAATTTTCCTGGGCAAAACTTCAATGGAAATACAAAATAGTTTTCATCTCAATTTTTCAAAGGAAAAATTTCAATGTTTTGGCTGAAACTCAAATACCAAAATATTTCAACCAAAACCCAAAATATTTCCATTAGGAAGTGCTGCTGCATGGTGCCCTGGGAGATGGAATTCCAGGTCTCATACTCTCATTTCCCTTTATGCCCCATGATACAGCTGATTTCCCCTTTTCCAGACGAGAGCTGCTGCATCACCAAAGTTGTATTTCCTAATTCGTAGTGGGACACACACACTAGAGAAATGAATGGGGATCTGAGGCTGCAGAATACCAACAAATTCCCACATCACCCCTTCAGCTTATCCAGATGGAAACATTTTGGAATTCAAGAAATGGGTTTCAAGAAAAACGTTCCCCTGGAAAGCAAGCCTTTTCTCAAGGTAAGCTTAATTGAAAACCTGTGATTTCTGTCAACAGGCAGTTTCAAGACAGCTATTTTGTTTCAGTTGGTTGAAAAGATCCTGCTGTTGAGCATTATTCCAGATTCCCATACAGCTTGAGTGCAGTTAGCTATAAGCAACAAGACTTCTAAACCTTTCTAGAAAATCTGGGCACTCCATTTCTGTGAGTTTTGAAATTAACATCCCAATCATGCCAGTGGCACTATCTCAGTCTATGCATTTTTCCACACTGCCGCAATTTTCTTCAGGATTTGTCAGCAACAGACTCAGACAGGGCAATGCCAAACTATCTAGTCTGGTAATAGACATCTCATTGAGTCCAATGTCTTTGAGTATTCGTAACTAAAATGCTTTTCGATTTAACACTAGCCTTGCTTTGCCTTGTGGCACACAAATTGTTAGCAGAACCCAGAGCATCCCCTGGTTGCTGAGGAAGCTTTTGGATGTAGAGTAAGACAAACTTCTTTACACCTTTGATGGCACTCTTCCCTCTTTACACCATTGCATGGCAAGCTAGGAAGCTAGCTCCTTCCCCAGAGGAGGAAGGGGAAAAGAGCATTTATGGAGCAACAGGAAAACCAGCCAGTATAACCTTGGGCATCCAGCAGCTCCAAGGCTCTCAGGGGGAAGCATGCCATCTCTGTGAGACATTAATTTTAGTGCCAGAAACTTTGCCTCGAGACTCTAAATGAAGCCCAGCCTAGATCCCTTCCTAGGGACAGAGAGGTAAGAAGGCTGGGAGACACCTTACTGAGCTCATGGTTGGGTTGAATTTGAGCATCTCCCTTGAACTCCTGCTTACAACTGAGACTCTCCGTCAGTGGGCTCAGCTACTGCCTTTAAGTTGTCACACCACGGGGCCTTCTCTGCTTTGCCCTTCCAACCACAATGCCTTGTTATGGTTCCAGGCCTTACCAAGTGATGCAGAAGAAAATTTCTTCCCAAATCTGGTAATCAAATCAGTTTGACCAGCCAGTCATCTGCAAAAAGATGATTTTATGTACCACGTCCAAGCACTGGCCTACCTCCAGTGTCATGTCTCCAGCTGGGAAAAAATCTGAGGCCTAAGAGGAAAGCAAACAATAAATCCTTCCCAAGTCCTGCAGGCTGAAGCCCTGAAACATGAGATTTGGTTACAGCTTTCCATTTCAAAAGGGTTAGGAACGCAATGAAACCAGTATAGATCTTCCTGTTCTCCCTAAGAAGGGAATGAATACTACCACATACCAAATAACTTCTCTCTGTACTTGGATTAAAGCACCAGTATCTTTCAGACAGACAGGTAGGGTTTGCTTCCGTGGTGTGGAGTTATTGAGGGCTGTTTTGGATGCTGCGAGGTGTGGGGGGTGGCATCTCATCTGCCTGCTCCTCCAGAAGGGCACATGTACCTGCAGTCGTATTTCAGCCCAGCCTCAACCAGATCTCTCGGAGACCTTTAGGTTTTAAGTACCTTGGAGCTTTTCTATCTGTGAGAAACTGAATCAGGCCCTTATTCTCACTCTGAGGACCTTAAGTGCTGATAAAACAATTCTTTTTAATTTTTTTTCTTTTCTTAATTTGTTCCAGGACTTAGTTACATCACTGTTATGAAATTTCACCTTCACTCTAGGCTGAAGCAGTCTGACTTTGACCAGCCATTAGATCTCGTTCTGCGTGTCAGCAAACTGGAACCATCCCAGCATCTTTCCACATGTCGATATCTACACAATTCTCAAGGCATCTCAGTTTCAGCTGTGAAAACGAAATAAATTGAGATCTCAAAGCCCCATGTCTTAGACTCATTTATGAGGCGCTCTGAAAATTACTACACTGAATCCTTCCTTGTGAAGGAACGTAACAATTGGACTCTCTTGCAAGTCTTAATGTAGCATTGAGAGGCAAAAAGCACTGCTGGTATGCACTCTTAAGTACATTCAAAGGTCACCCTCACCACAGAACTGAACTGAGACTGGGGGTTGAAAGCTTCATCAGGTTTCTATCTTCACTACAGTGGAAACTAATTAACTGACATAGATGATACCTTTAATTAGAAAAAAATAAAGAAATATTTTAGAAATATTTTCACAGAACACTCTTCCCACCTCTAACAGGTGGTTTCTACCAACCTTAAACTATTTATTGAAAATTCAAGTATTCCTTTTCTATCAGACTGATTTGGGGTTGACCAGGGCTAGCACAAAGTGGGTAAAGACAGGGAAAGGAACCAAGTTTGGAAAACACTGCAACACTCCACAAATCCAGAATTTGCAATAGTCAGTAAGTCATCAATATCAATGACTGTTCCAATTACCATATACCTTTGAATGTCTACTCTGTTTCTGCCTGCTGCCCTTATTTACTCAGTCTACTTCTGATATTTCTTCCTCTACAGAGCAGTAAACTTTTTTTTTTTAATTCACTATCAAAGTAGTTCCTTACGCACCAGTTTTGGATACTGTGGCAAACACTCAGGAAGAGCACATATGTACCCAAACGATATTAATACACAACATACATTAAATTCATATGTTAATATAATTTGTGATATGATTCTGCAGTTTATGCGTAGCTTTAGCCTCAGATGTCTTACAGATCTGGTTTATCATGCACCAAGGACTGCCTTGCCTGACTGTATTCCCTTGACTATCTCTCCCGTGGGACCATCTGCTTGAAGTACAGTGTAGTCCAATATGCCATTAAAAACAGGATAATATCCTATTACCTACTCCAGCTATGCTGGAGAGCCAGTCAGGATACATCTTGTAGCTAGAGAGCCAGTCAGGATATGCCTTGAGCCAGGAACACAAGCTTTTTGCATGGATTTCCCTTACATAGAGCAGATTTCCGAAGCTCCATAGAGCTTGGGGCTAAGCTTCTTGACCCTTCCCCTACCAGGGAAAAAAGTCCTCACCCACCTTGGACAGGGTGAAGGCTCTTGAGGGTTCCTGTTCAAGGAGCAGTGTGAGCCTTTGCATAACAATAAACATGTGGATACCAACAGGACCATACACATGTTGAAACACTATGTGCATGCTCAAATACCTTGCTGAATCAGGGCTACAGTAAATGCATTCTTCTCATAGAAACACTTTTCCATGGACCTGATCCAAAGCCCACTGAGGTCAGCAAGTCTTTCACTTCAATAGGATTTGGATCAGACCCCATGAGCATTTCCAACTAAAACCAGCATTGGAATTTGTAGATGCCCGTGCATTGAAACAATTTGAGTCTAGTTCACTGTAAACCCTAAACTCAAATATTCCTCAGCTCTGGGAAAGCTGGGAACACAAACTGGATCTCACCCTTCTTTCAAAGGCCAATTCAAAAAAGGTTCAGACTCCAGTGAGCATAAGCCTTCAGAACATTCATACCTGAATCAGAGTCTAAACTTAAAAACAGATGAAATATTTCCAAGGAGGAGAGTTTCATCAGATCCTTCGTATAGTACCACAAGTTAAGTGTAAAAATAATAATTAAAGAACAGCTGAAAAGACATCTGCTGAGGTATACATTTGGGGGTTTTCCTACAAAGATAAGCATTCTATTTCCTAATACTGATATAAATCCATAAAGACTTATCTATGATTTCACTGATAGATCACCACTGAAAAAAAAAAAAAAAAAAAAAAAAAAAAAAAGAGGGAAGAGAAAAATCATAAAAGCATTCCACCTGTATTGCTGGCAGATGGCTTATAAATGTCGCACAGACTCAGACCTACTACTGGCTCATACAAGAGGTATTAAATAAACTGCTGAACATCTGCTGGTAAATACACAGCAAACAAGAATGCAACTTGGAGCCAAACATCTGGCGAGTGTGGGCCACATCTCTGCTCATAAACTAAGCAATGTTTTCTGCTAATCATTAACAGAGTTATTGATTTTAGAAGTGTATCACACAGCTATAATTTTGTCAGAGAGTAGACCACATAAGTTGTTCTTTTTCTGGTTGTTTCATTTTGTCTTATTCCAAAAGTCCGTAAATTGACGAGCAAGACAAAAATTATAATTGACATCATCTGTGGGAAATATTTCATAAAACAACAGGCCCAGATGTAGGATTAAAGCCATGTGGTAGTAAAATACCACAGTGAAAAAAGTCCAGGTTCCATGATTTTGTACGAAAACAGATGTGCTATTACTCCACTCTACTTGTTTTTCAATGCTTTTTGCTCCAAATAATTCTCTCTTTTTTTCCTCTTCTTTTTTTCCACAATTGCACTAGGGAGAGATCATAAATTGATTGCAGATGGCAACTTGTACTTCAAAATCCTAACTGTCACAATCTTTGAAATAAAAATAAATGAAACATTTTGTGAAATTATATTGAGCTGTGTTAAAAGTAATGAAGATTATACAAACATATGTCTGTTTGTCATTTATACAGCACCTTCAGGCATGACAACCAAATCTATTAGACAATACGTCCCTCCCTGGGAAGTAGTTATTTTCTAAGTCCAGGATGTACTGAAATATAGAAGGTAACCTATAGTCTGAACACTCCTTTAACCAAGCCTCAAGATGGTCTGAACCTCCTGCAACACAGAACCAGGCACGCACACCCTTGATTCTCTCACGAACAAAGAGGCAACAAGGAAACATGACAGAACAGTTCTGTGCATCCTGCTTTGCACATCATTTCGTATTAGTACATTCTTGACAAACATATTGTATAAGAGATCTGTGAAAGACAGAGGCTTGTATGGTTTGAATCCTAATTTGTCAGTGCTGTGCAGAATGGCAAACAACTGTATTTCTTCCTAAATGACTTACTAACATATGGAGTCCATTATGATGCCACTAATTACAATTCATTAAGTTCTGAATTTATGCAGTTTCACAATGGACTCAGAGATTCTCCATTTCCACTTATCAGAGATTTTCTAAGACCTAATAAAATAAAGGACTAAATAGGCTCCCATCCTGTCACTTTAATGCCTTCAAACAAAAGCTGTATCCAATAGAGCTGATGGTGCTTGATGTTGATTAAAAAGGGCTTGATCTAGGTGCCTGTTATGAGGATTGCTGAAGACAGAAAGAGGGAGGAAAGCGACAGATACTCATTCGGGAAAAAATGTTCATCTCCCAGTATACTTTGGGGGAAGCTGTGAAGGAAATGGGAATGTGGCTCAGTTAAAGCATAGCCCCTCTTGTTTTACAGAAAGGAAGAATAAACCAACAGTAACGGGTGATGGCAAGAGCAAGAACGGAGGATTCTTTAGGCCTACAGAAATCGTTAACAAAAACTAGAGCAGGAGCAAAGTCAATGCCTACAATAAGATGTAAGAGCAGACTGAAAAATAACACCATTTCTTCTATCAAATCTTTATATCCAAGAGAGTTAACAGGAATCATTATTCCCTCTCTCAGGCAAACCCTGCAGAGGTTAGCAGTCTTTGCCATCTGGCTCCAAAAACCCCACATCCTTGCTGTGAAATCTTTGATCATGATGCAGCTCTCAGAGCATCCCTTTTTCAGTAGCTGCAAAACTTGGGCAACTATTCACACCCCAGTCAAGAATCCCTTCTGCCAGAAATGCCAGGAGTAGTGAGACCCAGTTCAGGATATCTAATGTACACGGTATCTATTATGATACACAAGACAGTTTTCAGAGACTGAAATGATGTCTGAGGGAGAAGGGGTGGGATTGAACTGTTGCTCAGTTGGCTAGAATAAAGGCTTTCGAACAACCAGGGGAAGACGTAGAGGAAGTTCAAATCAGGGTCATTTGCCTTTTGTAACAGAAGAGTCTGAAATCTCATGAAGGCTGGTGCTCTGGAGCATAGAAATTCACAGCTCTAGTAAAGCCCTTGCAGAGGGACAGCAGTTTAACACTCAATCTTCTTTTCTAAAGAGAGGTCGTTCAAATTCTTATTCAAGAAACTCCATTCTTTGCACTGCTTGGTATTTTGGTCTGTAGGTTTAAGCTTTGTATGCTAAATGTGAAGATCCGAGGCAAAACAATAAAATTTGAAGCCCATGGAAAAAGATGCTTGGCAGGCAAGGTAAACACAAGAACTACAACAATAACTTTGAATACATCCATACTTGTACGTATATCTTTCCATGCTTTCTGTGGCTCTATCCAATCTCTTCCTCACCTCCCCGTTTACTAGGAAATGACATTCTTCATTGCAAGGAGCACAGCTGCAAACTTCAAATAAGAGAATTGCTTTGAATGCTCCTGAACACTTTGCTCTAACCCATTGTTGCCTTGGTGGGATCCTTCTGCATGTTATCTCCCTCCCACTTTTCTCCAAAGAGAGTTTGCTTAATTCAACTCACTGTAAAAATTACCTTGACCAGAATATTTACTGCTTGTATTAAGTTTTGGGATTAGCAAGGAATACTGAAAACATTATTACTACTTTTCCTGTAAATAGTTTGTCATTCAAAACAGACAACTTGTTCTTTCTCAATCTGTAATTATTTCAAACAGAGGTTGGCATCTACCACCAACATTCAGAAGACCCCTCCTACTTCTTTTCTCTAGAAACCTATTTTCTAAGGAAAAAAAAAAAAGCATTAAGAAAGCACAAAATTAATGCAACACAGTGCTCAGACTAAACAAAATAAAGGGGGTGCCTTTCTGAATATATTTTAAAATCAAAGTCCCCCTTAAGGCTGAGACCTGTAATGCCTAACTTTCAGTGGTTTCAAAGTTTGCAGAAGTAGCCAAATGGTATTTCTCTTACCTAATTTGAAAAAAGCTCCCCTCTCCAATAAGATTTAAGTCTCATAAAATCTCAACCAGGGACATGATACTGTGAAAATCAGAAGATAAAGGGGCTTGACTGGTTGGGTTTTTGTGGGTTTTTTCCCAGTATGATTTGGGCATCATACCCTCAAGTTATTCTTGTTCAGTCTGTGGTATCATCTTGGTACCACCTGAAAGCCTACACATCCTGGCCAGCCAGCTGTGTCCAGCACAGCAGCCCAAGAAAATAAATCAGAAAGCAGATCAGGCTATGAAACCAGACAGAATTCAGGAGGTGGACAAGAATAGACAGAAAATGATCCATATGAACATACAGCAGAGCAGAGGAAAAGCCTAAAATAAGCTATTGGTCAGCTGACTCCTGGCCCAATTTTCCATGAGACAACTCCAAGAACTATCTCATATTTTCCCATAATGACTTGGGGGCTGAAAACGTTGCCCAGAGGAAGGCCCTGTAGTAGTGTGCACTGAGCCAGATCCAGCACAGAGGCGTGTCACATTTACTGATTCAGCTGGAGTGTTCTGTGACTTGCAGGCTGTATTCATCTTCTTTATCACAGGAGTTTTATTCTTTCAAAACCTGCTGCTGTTCCTGAAAAGGCCACTAACTTCCCCATCCTTCCAATCTTATTTTTGCATACTGGAAAAAGAGAGGATGTGTTTTAGAGAGATTGAATAGGTCAGAGAAACAGAAGAACAGTAAAAAAGAATGAAAGTGGAAAATTTTGTTCCTAAATCAAGATGTGACCTTCTCTTGGAAAAGGCTGCATTTGAAAGTTTCCATTCTTTTTCAGGGTTTTCCCTGTAGAACATAAAAAGCCTAGAAATAAATTTATTTTTCAAACAAACTGTGGAACAAGTTACTGAGCTCACATCAGATGGGCCAACATGGTCAATAGGCTACTCCAGTATCCACAATTCAAGACCTTACTTCATAGCTGCTATCTTGTTCCACAGCTAGCAGTGAGGAGGGAGTGGGAATGGGGAATCCATGGGGTACTGCAATTAAGATTTTGTTTCATCATCAGTATGACTGCTAGTATTCCTGGCATAAGCCAAAACCACCCCACTGAGCTGCCTGAAAAAGGGGTGGTCGGTGCTAGAAGAGGATTTCAAACATTTGAGATGGATGAAAGGAAGCCCATGGCCATTAGCACTGTTGGAGACACAATTGTTATTATTAACACCATCTGCAACATGGACATTTCAGTCTTTGATGAAGGAAGGATGGAGCTGGAGACCACCAGCAGCAGCCTGAAGTAGGTGGAGCAGGGAGGAAACATACCACAGTAGCAGCAGCCACAGGATTTGTGATCAATAGCGAGGATGATGGATCCAAACAGGATGTTGTTCGGTTAGCAGCCATACGTGCTCTTGGGCATTTGAAGCTCTACATGCTTTACTAGAAACAAGGGGAAACAACTCTTTGAGATCTATTTCTGCTCTGAATTAAGTCCAGCCATGGCAACAAATCATACAGAGATTTGTCTATCAGCAGCTGGTCAGAAGTCTCAACAGCAATCAGCAAGAGAAAGTGACATTAGCAAAATCTGCAGCAAGACAAGTCTCTAGCACTAAAAAAAACCCACGAGTAGCATTCGATTCTATTTAAACATCCTGGTACCAACTGATGAAGGAAGAAAAAAACCCAAGACATAACAATGTACACACAATTCAGACGAAGGATAGACTACACGTAAAGGAGCATACAGACACCATGGCTCCTGTTTCAGGCCTCAAGAGCTCTTGCAACACAGCGGCCTCTGAACCGTTTACAGAAGCGTGCATTTGCCCCAACTACATGAGCTAGTGTTGGCAGGACAGGCAGCACAATCACCAGCAATGGCAGCGCTGCAAACACTCCAATCTTCTCCTCCTTCCAATGCAATAATAGCATTAAAAGTATTACCCCTGAAAAGGGATAATTATGGTTGACCCCACCTTTTCTGTGCTGATGTTGGCCTTCACAACAGCCACAAGACAACAGTACTGCCAGCAACAGAGATATCAACCACAGCTTCCTACAAGTTGCATTTCAAGCCACAGAAAATATTAGCCCTTAAAGCTTGTGGGAAAGCATATGACCTGACTGATAGAGCAGCTGATAACACTTTGTGTCAGCCTGCTGGTGTATGTTTTGTTGCCAGCTCCAGACCTGGAGAGGCCTTCTCACTTTCCATCAAAAGAGTAGGATCTTATAGACTTTGCTGCAAGACCACAAGACCAAAGCGAATTAGATGTAAGAGATGCTAAATTATTAGCATCTTTTCTTCAGAACTGGCTCCTTAGGGAAAGAAAAAACTGTCTGGAATAGGCTGTGGGATATCAGTCTGTAGCAGAGGACCTATTATTTATATTTAACTTTACTTCTTCTGCCATTGTCATAAGAGCTTTCTGCACCTTTTTTCACTAACAGCTTTTTGACTGTCTATATAACTTTGTATCAGAGCCAATTTATCTCACTTTGTTAATATTTTTAGATCATGGATGATAGGTTGAACTGCAAACGTCTTGGCATAAAACCTTCCCTGAACCATCATGATCTTCAAAAAAAGGCAAAGATAAACAAGAGGCCTATATAAATAAGGTCTTGCTTTAGCTGCCCAGTCCTACAGGGCCTTCCATGTCAAAGCCCAGGGCTAGAAATGACCACATAGAAAAGAAATATCAGGAATTATAATTTTTTACATATGAGAAAAAGATGCATAAGTGTCTCAGTTTTGACACAGAACAAAACTTTTGTCTTTGGCAGAGGACTCATGTCATTTGCCAAAGCAGTAATTTGTCTTCTTGTGTAACAACAGATGCTAATGAGAAGCACACTCATTGCTCCATCACTGCTGGCCACCAGAAGTAGATCTGTGTACAACCACCAGCATTCCCAAGTTCCACCCAGAGCCAAATCACCTAGGCTAAGCCCTCATTCTCTCGTTATTCAACTAAATATCTTTTCTTACATGTTGACCCAGAATCAATACTTATATTTTCTAGCAAATGAAATCCAGTAAATGACAGGGTACATGGAATATTCCTAGTCTCATTTGGTTCATTAGCTTTCAAAAATACAAAATCCCATGAAACCATGCACTGGATGTCCTGCCAAGAGTTCCTTGTATTTGAAGGCCTCAGGCCTCTCTGAGGAAATCTCCCACCAGTCTCATTGCCCTAGTCGCCCACTGAATCTAACAAGACACCTCATAATTTAGATGCCATCAGTGAAGTTTAATCAAAGTTCATTCACATTTTCCTGGTGCAGAAAGATACAGGGAGCCACACAAAGCATGTAGTTTCTTCGAAGTAACTTGAAGGAATAATTTTTCATCCACTTGGGTCTGATGCACAGTCAGCCTCTAGCAAGGGTCCAGTAACTCAGCTGTCTAAATGCTTAGGAAAGGAGCCAGTAGTTTTCTAAAGTTCATTTTACCCCCATCATCTACTGTTAAGCAGCACTGAGTCTATCTGCAGTAGCTATATGTGATCTGTTGACCTACTGTAAATTCCTTTTTAAGTAGCAGCTTATATTTCACCACAAATAGGATATAAGGTAATAGGAAATGCTCACTTCTTGTTGGTATCCCATATCATTTCCAAATCTTATAAATACCATTAGTTTTCACTTCCTAGCAGATCATGGTGCATGATGAAAGCTAGGCAGCCTAGTTCTATCTCAAGAACATTTTAAGTGAGCTTTAGCCAGTTGCTCAGAATTACATATTCTTCCACACAGAGATTCAAGCATTTAACATCCCCGTGTCCAGGGTTCAGCAAGCCTCTGGCACAAGTCAAAATTAGAGGAGAGAAGTAAGAAGCATAAGGAAGTTTAATTTTGCTTCTTGAAAGATTCTTCTTCTAAACAAGTGCTGCCTTCCAGGAGATGAAGGCCTCTTGAGAAAAAACTGCAAACAGTAGAATAGTGACACTTCAACAAATATTTGCCTATGAGCAAAGACACCAGCCATGCCAAAGTAATTTGTCTTTGAGATACAGCAAGGGAAGGGAATTATATGAACAACATATCACAAATGAGCCCTTGTGGTGGTGATCCCAAGTTAAGTTCTGCTCTTATAATCTTGCAGACAACACAGGTTTTTTCTGTGCAACCTGTGCCACTAAAGGGTTTGCTTTTACAAGGTGCACAGTCCTCCTATTCCATTTGAAGCCAGAAGTCTGGTAGAGCACAGCAAATCAGAGAAGTATTATCTAGACCATAGAATTAGTTTCTTTCTCCTTCCAGCCCCCAAAACTTGCAGTTCTTCACTCTGTTCAGCAAACAAATAAATAGAGCTAAAAAGTGTATTTCTCGTTAAACAGCTGAGAACATTCCTGACCAGATCTTTGATTAGCATTTTACACCCCTTCTTCTTTAGCACAGGTCCGTTTTCAAAGGACATGTTATATAAGCATCTATAGTTTGCTGGCAAGTGTTAGAATTCCTTTTCCTTTGGTCTTCTAATCTTTGTCAAGATCTACAAGACAAAATATAATAATTGCTACCATTATGCTACACAAACGATAGATCTAGACCACCTATAAAGCCAAGAAAGAGCACAAATAGCTGAAGAGTTGTCCAGCATTGGCCCACTGCAAGTCTATATCTGTATTAGTATTCTGTCAGTGTAACATTTCTCCTCTCTGGTAAGCAACTCATGGGGCGCCTCTTCAGTGTCTGCAAAAAGTATCAGTCTTATATGTTATTTGCAGTTTCTATGCACCACTGAAAATCTGAATAGGCAACTGGACAAGACTATGGAGATATTTTCCCTCTAGAGTTATGTCTTTTTATAAAATGGCAGTCAACCTGATCAGCTCGCTTATTTAATACCCATCTGATAAGTCGCAATATTTTAATCAATGCTGGATAATTTAAAAATCAGAAGGAATAACAGTACACTTGCATGATACCATACACAAACTCACATTTCCAAATCTATTTATAGTTTTAGATCAAAGTACTAAAAAATTGCAGCATACAAACTAGCATTATTCAGCAGTAGATTGATTGAGTAATCATAACAATTCATGTTTCAATCAATCCTCTCCTTTGTAGTAAGCCTTGGTCTTCTATGACTTGCCAAGTCAAAGTATTTGTAAAGTGGTGTCTCCCACTTTGACTTGTATACCCAGAAGACTTTTTCAAGCATTCAGCAGGACACTTAGATGCTGGCAGCCCTGGGAATGCTGTGTTTCCTTCTTGGAAGGATTTGTGTCTGGGTATTCGGGTGGAGGCCCAGTCAAGTCAGCTACTATGTCGGCTCCAAGACTTTATGTGCTTTGAGGTAGATCACATCTGCTAATGTAGTGAGACTGTGGACAAGCTATATGCTCAGTCAAAACCTTCCAGTGCTGCTATAACACAACAGAGAACTTGGGTATTTGTTGTCTAGCACAGATCACATCAAAAATTAAGCCTCTTCACCCCTCCTCACCATGATGGATAACCTGGGCTGGACTCACTGCTCTCCTAGGTTGTCTTTGCACAGCACAAGTGTTACGTTGCTTAGCAGTATTACCTGATGGCAATCTTTTAGAGCCTTAACAAGAGCTGTCTGCCCTAAAATCATAAAGCTACAAGGTTCATCTGCCCTCCAGTGTTCAAGCAATGCTTTGCTAAAACAGCAGCATCGTTCCTGGTTTGACAGATGCTGCTCATCTGAAAGAAAGATTCCTTAAACGATGTGGTCAGACAGAAGACCGTGCCTTTACATATTGAGCTCCAAAATGGGGAGCTCCCTCCCTCCTCTTAGCTGTCTAGAGCCCTCCATAAGCATTTTTGTTATTGATTGCTTTGCAATTGTTTCTATTCCATTTGAGGCAGGAAGGTTTTGCAGCTTTCCTTTGCTGTTTAAAAGCAAACCCCTCTGTTGATTACTTGTTTTTATCATCTTTTTGCCAGGGTCTCCTTTAGCTAAGTTAACTCTCTAGAGTATTACAGTCTGTTCCATCACTGTGTCTTGAGTTACACAACTCTTCAAACATCTTGGTAATGGGCAGTATGTCAAAGACATTGCAAATAATTTTTAACTATCAGTTCCTACTTTGAATTTCTTTTACCCATTTTAAAAACATTTGAAAGAGAGCAATGCTGAAACACAGATGGCATCATTAAAAGTAAACATTGGCCAGGATACAGCACAAATACCATACTGTGGCATCCATTCTAAATACAAGGCATACTGCAGTCAAGTCCATAGCATGGTATGATATCAGCTTACCTTTTAATGAGATCCATAATATTAGTAAAAAAGTGGCAGAACAACTTCGTTTGTAAGAGTAAGGCATTGCCTTTTGACTATCTGGCACAGGCTCAAAAATTACTTTTAAGCACAGTCTGCATGGACCACAGTCCTCCCAAGCCAAAAGGGAGATAGAATTAGTCAGTTTATTAAGCTAGTGACACTCCTCTGCACAGTGATCTGCACTAGCAGTGCTTCTGTGTAGCCCATAGCTCTTCCTGAGAGGAACACCAAGCCAGTGTTTAATGTCTACTTCCTCCTCTGTCCCAAGGTTTGATAACTGTGACAGCAGCATAAGGCACTGCAGTGTTATAAACCCACATATAGGCTGATGAGAAATTTTAACTCCTAAGTGATTTAGAAATGCTAGTGTGGGGTGGGTGGGGGAAAAGAGATCACTAGATCTTACGTTTCTAACTTACTCCTGAAATACAACTCACCCTAAAGTCCTGCCTCACTTAACACCTTATGGTACATTGTAGATTTCAGCAGTTTTTGAAAGAAGGCATGTATTTGTTGGTTAGGGTACAATTTTCAGAGCCACCTGGCCAGCCAGCTATGCTCATTCTCAAGGTAATCCTATCAGGAACCATCTACCCCATTGCCTTATGCAGATCTGAAAATTTTTTCCCAGGTGCAACATCTACACACTATAAGGGCCAATAGCCCAGTAATATCTGCTTAGTTTCTTGCCAGTGAATCTGAAAGAAAAATGCTTCACTGTACTGATGATGCCTTTCCCTTCTAGTAGGATGGCTTCAAGAAATACAAGTCTTCTGCTTCCATACACTAAGGCTGATCTGCTCGATGTAAACATTTTTGAATGCAGAGATAGAAAGCAAACCTCTTCTGTTTATGTGTATGACTAACTATCAGTTTGACTTCTGGCTGTGTACAAAGTTTTGCTGCTTTACTAACCTACATCAACGCAAAATAAAAAGGCTACAGAGAAATTGCTATTAATAGAAAAACGGGAGTTGCCACCTAAGACTTTCTGTAGGACTAAACAGCCAGTCCATTATTTTCTTCTTCATAGTTATTCCTTGTGCATTTCAGCTGCTCTGCTAGATGACTCTTCAGGGACTAAGGAGTAATGTTTCATTTTTCACTGATCCTTAACAAAATACAGCAAAAGTTTCTACAATATAACAGAAGGGGTGCTGTCATTGATCCAAACATATTATATTTTAGACGAGTTGAATAACCTTTTGGGAGACAGAATGCTGAATCACACATAAAACATTGCATTCTCTTACACATTAAGCCACATTTATGCAGAAATGCATTCCCTGTTTTGGACTGGGGTTTGCTCATCTGTAGAGAAAGGGACTTTATTCTCAACTGGGGGATAAGATCAGCTAAGAATCTCATAATATTTTTCTTCCCATTATGGTTGGCCAGGCCGCTGAGCACCTCAGTTACATGACCCACAGAATTAGGTAAAGCTATACTGAGTATCACCTCCTCCCTCCCATTGTGTGGCACTAATAACATGTGAGGACTCAGAAAGGAATCATTTTCCTTCTTCCCCTCCCATGCAGGTTAGAGTCTCACCTGGTTTCAGCAGCAAGATTTGTTAATAAAATGCTAGTCAGCAGAAGAAAGGGCAGGGGGGAAATGAAAATTAGCCAGTAGTTCATTTCACCATCTTCCCTCCCTGAAATGATTGAGCCAGGAGGTCACACCACCTTTGCTTTCCACCCGCTCACACACAGGTTGCCGGTTCCAGCTTGTGTGACTCACCTAGCAGAGTTCTGCTGCAACTGTGAAAAGACAGTCACTACACCAACCATATCCCAGGTACATGTTCTTTTTACACCAACTCCCAAAAGCTATTAAAAAAAAATAAGGGGCTTTCTCATGATCTCTTATTAACTAGTACATTTTTGCAAATTATTTAAATAAATAAGCACAGCCATTCAATCTTTAGACCTCTGGTCTCTTAAAGATCTTCTCTGAACTCCAGCAAGTCACTTAAAATCTAATTATCAGTGGCATTTAAATCATCATCATTAAGGGAACCAAAGATGTTTTCTGTAAAGATTCAAGTTCTGCCTCCAGATTTGTTTCATCAGGCAAGCAGAGGATGTCAAGATCTCCACAAGAGCAGATCATGTTAAAAAAAGCGAGTTGCATACTGAGCCACAGAGCGTCAGAAAACATTTAAAGATGTTAAGGTTCAAATAATTATCTAGCAAAAGCTTTTACATAATTTGTGTCATCACACTTAAACAAATCTAAGAAAAACTTTAAGGCTCTCAAATATTTGTGATGTGTTTGCCAGAGTGTTGGAGACCTGATAAAACTCATAGGGAAGAGAAGAATAAGTGGCCCAGTTGCCAAGCCGAGGCAAAGTGCACCAGGGGAGTCATGTATTCAGGCTTTACTGGGTGCTAAAAATGAACAGAACAGCACAGACACTCCCTCCTGTACTGCCAGCAATCTTTCTATTCATGACAAAACTAATGTGAATTCTTGGTCAGAACAACAAATGGGAAACTTTAGCATTAGCTTCACACTATGGTACAGATATTTGTATTTCAGTAGTACAGGAGTAATTTCCACTAACGCAGTCTTCACTGCATTTCGTATCCCAAGGGGCTCCTGCAGATGTTGATCCTGTTGCAATGAAAGTCACAATGGGAGCTTTGCCATTGGTTTCAGCAGTGCAGGATCAAATCAGTTGAACTACTGCAGTGTTTGAAGCTGTACATGTCCTTAACCACTTGTGTAGATGAAAGCCAATCAGGACCAACACTGCCACATCTAATTATCCTGAGTAGCACCGTTCAATGGGAATCATCCACCCTTAAGCAGCAGGGCCTGTGAATCAATTCTGTCTCAAGCCAGCTCTTTTAAATGACAAATAGACTGAGTGCCCACCCCCTGCTCATGGGAGGATTTCATTCTCCCATTGGGTTCAGGACAGCAGGATCTCCACTCTCTCAGAAACCTTTATATGGCAGAAGGAACCATGAAATCATTTCCCATATCTCTGGCAGGTTTGGCATCTCCCCATCAAATCCCCATGCCTGCCACGTTTTTCACCCTTTTAATTTTAACATGAGGGATAAGAGAAGCAAAGACTAGCACGTGTCTGAGAATGGATCCTCAAGCCATAGATATGTGGATTTTATTCTATAAAAACTACTCTGAAATTCCATGGTTATTGTTATGTAAATGATAAGCCTCACCTCAAAAATGATCTGAAGTTAAAGTAATAAAAAAAGAAAAAAAGAAAATGTAGCAATTTGACCCTGGTTGTGGTTACACAGACATATTTTGCTCCAAGGTCAGATTCAGCACTGATACAAACTGGAACAACTGCCTCTGGATATTGCAGTTATTAAATCTGTGGGACAAATGCCCACCTTCCTTTTGCAAGAGTATGTGTTCATTTTGTTTCCCAGAATTGAGGAAAAACTGTATCTGCTCAAATCCATTCAGTGTCAGAACTTCAGGAGATGTGCTCAAAATGGAAATCTTCATTACCCACCCAAATTGCCAGTCTGACAAAAAGCTTGAATAATTAGGGACATAACTTCTTAGGGAATGGGAAAACAGTTTGGTAGAAGAGATTCAGTTAGTGGAACTGAACCTATCCAAGCCACTGAATAGTGCTCAGCTGCAGTTTTTTTGTAGTAATATCAGAGCTCTTAGTCAAAGGCAAAAATCACTTGCTTTATACAGTTCTAATCAGCAGGAATGTGACCAGTTCCTTCCCCAGTGTGAGCTGGCTCTCCCCACATCTGCTTCTTTCCCCGCCCCCAGCAAAAGAAAGAAAAAGAGAAAAAAAGTTTATTAAAGAAAACAAACCCAAAGCTGTGCAACTGCTGTTTTAGCCCCATTGGAGAAGCTTTTGTCTAGTTTTACAGGGCCTAACATATGTTCGATCAAGTTCAATTTCTGGGGAGATCTAGATGGAAAACAATCAGGTGTTATCAACAGTATCACTGGAGCAACATCAAAGCCTTGCCTTAGTGCATGAGTCTTGATGCTCCCCAGCTGCTGCATACAGAGTCCAAGAAAAAATTCCAGGATCTGACAGAGGCTGCAAGACACCTTGTAAAGAAGGAGAAAATTAGCCAAGCAGGTGCCTAGTGTGGAACATTTCTAGAAACTCCTGCCTCGGCACTACAACATGTAAAACCAGAAAAAAGTAAATAGGGATGCATTGTGTAATAAATGCTTTTTTAAAAAACAAAATAGCCACAAACAAGTATTTTGGAGATGGCTTGTCCCACAGCTGTTCATTAGGGAAGTATTACGCACAGACCCTGGTACTAACCACTGCCGGACACAGGGTTATACCCATGGCTGTATTTATTTTAGAAGAAACACGGACCTGCTGTAATGACTCAAAAGAAACTTGTACATATTGTAACTGTTTATGAACTAGGACTTCGTGCAGAGGTCACACACCCTGCTAAGTGGATACAGCCACAATTAACATGCCCCTGGCAGTTGTCAAGTTATAAGAGTCTGTTTGACAGTAGGGCTCTCCCGGCCACACTCCCATCTCTGAATACTCCATGTTGCCTCAGCAATTCATGTTATGGTTTTACCTTGAGATAAAGGCAACTGGGAAGGAACAGCGAGGCATTATCTCTAAAACCACGCAGCAGCAGTCACGTCAGCTTGTTGGTCAGATGCAGGACATGCAGCTTTTGCTTCACGTGCCTCTTGGGCAGTGGAAAAGATTAAATGAGATGTGACAATTCGCCAATAGCCCAGCAGAGGCACCCCTAAGTATGGAGGGAGACTTCTAACCAATGCAAAAGGCCCATTTACTGACAGCACATCCTTGCAAGCTTAGCAACACATCTTGCTCTCTGCCATGTGTCTCCCATCGAACAGCTTAGGCTACCCAGCAGATATAATCAGTTCCAGCTGGGACATTTCCTGTTTCCCCACAAGCTGCATTAACCCCTTCTTTCTCCTGTTCATTGGAGCTTAGAGCATAGATACTTCTCCCAAGCATCACAGCATGTCCCTCCAACATCTTTATATCTTGTTCCTCCCAGTTTGAACACTGGTATCACTCAGGACTTGTGCAGCACAAGTTTAACCCTAGCACTTTATAATATAGTTAGGCAATGCATAGATGCCTGATCCATGCCTAAGTGGACTAGAACAGAATCTCTACTGCCAATCACTTCACTACTAGACATTTCTTCTTAGAGATGGCCTTCTTTTTCTGGATTTATAACCAAGTAGGTTAAACGAGGTGGTATCTTTGAATTTGACGTCCCTTTTTTTCAAAGATAAATCCCTGACAAAATAACTAGCCTAGTTACAAGAGATGCTATTCTTAATCAGAAACTCTGCCCTTTGCTGATGCCTGTTTGACCTTTCCAAGGCCCAGTACTTCAGCTGTGTTTGCAGGACAGGCCACCAGTGAAGTAGGTATACGATTCCTGTGACAACTAGCCAAAAAACAAAGGAGGGCATAATCACCCCTCTGCTCCCAAGACACATGTTACAGCAAGACAGCTGAGATCACTGTGAAGCTGGTCCAACCTAATCTGACTGTGAATTCATAGGACAGGTATCCACATGGAGTAGTGTACCACCTTTCTCAAAGTCAGTGTATCATATGAGCCAATCAGTCTTCTGGACTAATATTAACAAGCTGTACCACTCACTCTGACCTCTCTATGACCACTAATTCCTTCCTATTCTCACTATCCACTCTTTCCAACATGTATTTGCCAGATTTTCCCCAAGCCAACAGGATATACAGAAGTGGTAATCAACTCCAGCTGAGGTGCCTCCTGCTTCCTAAAGCCTGCCTTGGCTACACTGGTATTTGTCACAGGGTTTATATACATACCAATGTAGCACAAACCCCATGATGCATACCAACATCTCCAGCAGCTCAGCAGCCATGCCGACTATCTGAGAGCCTACAAAGTACCACATTTTAAAATAAACACAAGTTTGCTTACACTGTATCTTGATCTTTCACCAAGGGCCTGAGCTCTGCCCAGGAGGCAGACAGAAAGACTCAGCTGGGCAGAAAGATGGGCTTGTGGTTAAGACACTGGTCTGGGAGTTGACACAGCTGGGATTGGACCCTGCTCCCCTGCCATCTTTCTCCATGACCTTGAAGAAGTTGCTAATTCCTCTGGGCCTTAGTTTTCAAAACGGGATGAAAATCTCCTAGTACACCTTTCCTGTAGGGACTGGCCAGGAATTTAAGTCAAAATGGGACTTTTAAATTGCATTTCAACCACAGTTCCCAACATTTAAACTGGCATTAACTTGGGCAGATTCTCTGGCCTACACAACATAACTTAGATGGATGATGTTGCAGCTAGAGGGAAATCTACCTTGGAGGACAGGACTAGAATTCCAAATTATGTTAATAAATTATGTGGTAGAAACAATGTCAGAGGAAATTCAGTAAGTGCAATATTTTTACACTGAAGTGGGAATATTCACTTATGGCTAGAAGAAGAGGTGAGGACTGTGCAGAACTGCTGGCTGCATGAAGGGAACCAGACTTTTGAATAAATAAATCTGTAACCATCATCCTGGAACACACAACCAGGAGTAAAAACCATGAAGCATATGAAGTGCCCACTTCATTCAGCTTTTGCAAGACCTCAGCTGAATAATTATGCCCTGATTTGGACCATTTAGAGAAATTCCAGAGAAGAGTCATGGGAATGGTCTGAAGTTCAGAAATCATGAGCTGCCAAAAAAGACTGAGAAACTGGGGTTGCTTAAAGAGAAGAGAAATGGCCTGCTGAAACAAGGGGAAAGAATTAATTCATGGTGGTCAGAACAAATAGAAATATGATTAAGTTACACATATTCAGGAAAACATTGGAAGTAAAGGCATAGTGAAACAAAAATGTTTTTCTTGGACAGAACATCCACCATTAGGAGAATTAAGGACAGATTAAAAGAAAATCTGTAAGGAATGACATAGTTTGAGTTGATCCTGTTCAGAGTCAGAGGATGCCCTAGAAGAACTGCATTCCTCTCAGCTGCATTTATTATTATTCTTTCCTTTCCTGTGGAGATTGGTTAGCTACAGAGTCCACATCATGGAAATATTCACAAAGTGAACATACCTGAAAATTCTCAGGGTTTTGATTTTTCTCAGGTCTGGTTCCAGACACTCAGTTTCAAGGAAAAGTTTCACCACAAGCATGTTCAAGATAGTTGTTTTATTGTTACATTACAGCTTCCAGTCATTTATTTCTAAATGTTTGAGAAAACAGAGTTTACCTTTCAAGCACAATGGGTAAGCAAGATGCATATGTAACATATGATGATTTGAGATATCCATCGTATGCACAGGTGTGCCCAGCACCTTTATTTTGTAAAGTCATGTTAAATATTTTGCCTTATTGACCTTGTGGTAATGAACCCTGCAAAAATTATTTGAGTTTCATTCAGAACTGGCTGATGCATCCTTAAGATGAAATGCTGATTACTGATTTAGTAACATCTTTAATAGAAGCTTTTCAGAAAAATGTAAGTCCCATAATACAGAGTTTGGACATTTTCTTCACGTTGCCAATTAATGACTCCAACTCAAAAACTAGAAGATTGCAAACAGTTGGACACAAAATGCCAAGACTGAAAAAAAGACTTGAAATATTTACAAGGGTAGTCACTTATCCGATCATACAAAAATTCTTGCTAAATTTTAATTCATAATAAGTCACCTCAGTGTTGATTTTGAAAGATAAATACATAAATAACCATACCCCAGTTGCTAAATTAGTGATGGAGAGATGCATCTCCATACTTTTGGCCAGGGAACTTTTTCAAGCACCAAACCCAACAACTGCTCACATTCAGCAAGTGACCCAACATGGACAAATGTCATTAATTGTGCATTGCTAAACTGCAAGTCCACAGTCATGGAATAAAATCTTTCAAGGTAGGTATGTTATGGAGGCAGATAAGAGACAGTTGCCTCTGCAAATACTTGGATGAACACATATTTATAGAGACAAATCATTGGTGCCACGTTCCTGTGCCTATGTTAATGTAACTGCAGATAATCATTCTACAAACAGTAGCAGAGTTGGAGGGCTGCAAATCTGGATATTGCTCATACGGAATTTATATACTGTCTATTGATGATTTGGTTACTACTCTACCCCCTCATATTCACACATTTTAGGAACCTATTGGAGAAATTGCTAGATGGTGCCAGAACCACAAGTCATCTTTGAGCAAGTCCTGAGAAGACAACAGTCTGCATGAGGTGCTTTGAGCAAAAGAATAAATCCTGTGATGAACAAGCATGAAATGAATAATGTGTGTGGAACATCTCTTCCTCAACAAAAAATCTTGCACACAGATACTGAGAAGTGAACTGCTATGTCAGTGTGAACATGGATGTTCTCATTGCCAAGTACAATCACTGTTCTTTCATTGTAACACTCCCAGCTTTCTCCTCTCCTCTAGACTTGTCCCTAAGTTTTAGACTCCCCAAATAGGAGGAGGAGAAACCATCCTTTCATGCCCCCTGCAAGGCCTATCACCAGCAATGAAAGTGTTTTCTGTATTATTGCTGTTGAATCCACACTGCAGCAGACTTTACCTTACTGCATAAACTCTGTCTCAGCATATTAACAAGCAGCAAAGAGAGAAACCACTTACAGCTTGACTTGCACCCAGTTTTCACATCAGTTTAATGACTCTGGGGACAGCACTGTGTTTCTGTTGAAACAAGAGAACCAAGAAGGCATTTTGACTACATTATTTATGCCCCTGTGAAGATGTCACAAGGAATTCAGAACAAAACTGAACCATAAAGTAACAGCTAAGCACCAATGCATCTATAAAACTGTTGCTACATTAAGCAAGAGCAGACACATTTCTAAAGTATCAGCAAGATGATTTCTAGATGTAGGAAAAAAATATCGCTTTTAGATCTCATTAGAGAATAACAGATATGTCTGGAAGCAAGCAGAAAATCAGAAATACAGTGAAAGAATGACGATTCCCAGAGTAAACTAAGGAATAAGGAGCAACCACACATTTCTCAGGGCATCATAAATAGCCACCCCTCTGTCCTGCTGCTTTCCTTCCCCATGAAAAAAACACCCAACATTTTAAAGCTGTACTGTGCAAACCAAACTTACAATTAGACACAGACCCAGGGTGTAGAGACTTGGTTCAGGACTTGTCCTCTCAATATTAAAGTTCAGACAAGTTTGAACGTTTGGGGATCATCTTCATTCATGTGTTTTTTCATCGCCTGTCTCCAGTTCTCTGGAAGGTGAAGAGTGTGGCAGCTATTTCTGGTTCTATCCCTCAAAACTATGACTTAATTCTTAGAAAAAGAGGAAAACTTTCTGGAAAGGCTAGTGCTCAGCTGTAGCTGTAAAATGCCTCTAGCCATTTATATGGGTTATACCCAAATATTTACCAGGTTTTGAATCAAAAATAAATATTTACTATTCTAATTGGAGCAGTATTTGGCAAACATGCTAGTCTGCAAATACAGAGCACCTTCCTAAGGAAATACATACTCATCCACCAAAGGTAACGAATGCAAAAGAAAAACCACTCTTTCCACTATTAAAAAGACATTTCTTTCAGCTTTCCTAAAGTGTTGCCAATTACATAAAAATAAACTCGTCACTGTTGGTTTATCACATTACAGTCCATTTACTGATCTGCTATAGGTTGTTGAAATCTTGTGACTCTTTTCTGAGATAGCTAGGATGGCTTCTAATCTATATTTGCACCCCACCACTCCAACTGATCAATCCTTCATCTATAAAACACAGGGAACCTTGCTGCCACTGAGGGAAATTTTCTTGATTTCTATCCCTAAGGACACCATATGATACCTGAAAAGCAGTCGGACTCTGAAAACCTACTAAGAAGGATCACCATTAAAGTACTGCACTGTCATCATTTTACATTGTGGATGGGAACAGCTTTATTTGAGTGGATTGTGACTAAGCCACCCTATATACACACTCAGAGAGTACAACCTGTGTTGTAAGACAGCAAAAAGACTACCAATAGTAGAATGCTTATTACATGTTTCAGTTTTTAATCTTATCTTCTCAGAATCCTTATTCTCCTTCCACCTTTCCAGGAGAGGAGGATGGTCAAATCTACAAGGTTTTGTCTTTTTCTATTCTAGGAAAGGAGAAAATAAAATAAAATAAAATCACATCCTTCCATGAAGCCATGAAGGATGTTCCACTCAGGATCACTATTTAGAACTGTATTTACAGAACACCTAACGGAAGTGATCCTAGATCATTATACAGTCTCACAGGCACTTCTGCAATCATTTTTAAACCCATGAGGCCATATTTTAGAGAGTAGTTTGCTAGAAAAGTACCCACACACACTCCCAGCACTTTTTTAGGGACCTCTATAAATCACAAATGCAGAAGTTATTTAATATAGGAAGAAATGGAACTGGAAAAAAAAAAATAAATTGAGATCCAATAGTATAATCGTGAAATTGGGCAAGACTTTGCAGAAAAGCACTTCGCAAAACAGAAATTTGAAATTTTCCTCTGCAGAGGAAAAAATCCACAACCTGTTTTGCCAATACAAGATTAAAATTTTGCCCAAGGTGTCCAATACATAAATACCGTTAAAGCACCTTCCTTACATGTTAGTCCTAAGCGTGTGCTTAGACTAAATAGCCTCTATCCTCCTCCAGATAGAAGATGATTTTCAGATGAGCTGTCATTTAAAACATGCTATGCATTAAAGCAAACATTTAACATGCTTTCTCAAGTTATTGCAAAGAGAGCACCTTAAACATATATATAATAAGGGATCATTTTTATAATTTCATTTCCATCCCTGAATGTCAACCAACTTAAACAGAATAAGATCTGTTTAGTGCATGCTGAAATGTGACTTAGACCGCATGTCATAAATGGATGGAAAGTTTTGCTTACCCACTCTGTTCTCTATGACCAAAGGTGGAGAGCACACAGTAGTAGCTTCCAAGACACCAATATATTAGAGAGGAAAAACCCACACATTCTAATAACCCACATGCTCCAAAATTTCACTCAAAATAAGCAAGTGCTGTGAACCTTAATTGACCACGACAGATTTGGAAAGCCGGATAAAGTACTACAAAAGTCAGACTGAACTAAAAAAGCTAAGCAGATATTTTTGTTCTAGCTAATATTTCAATACAGAGGAAAAATTTGAGAGCTCCTCTATTTATAACATCTAGCAACAAGTTTCATTTATGGACAACTAAACTATTGATTTCTGGTTTGGAATACTTCATAAAAGTGTCTTTAAATATTCAATGAATAACAAGAATGTTTAATTTTAAATGATTAGTCCTAACTAAATAATGGTGCACAAAAAGAAAACAAAGAATTAACTGCCTATGCTTCTTCATAGTCATGCAATAGGTGAAAAAGTAAATAAAGAGTGTTCAGTAATATCAGTTACATTTTGAGAGGGCTCCCTGATCCTCTTAGTCCTTATATTTTGGGGCACAATGAGATTCTCATGCTTTGAAAGCCTCTATTAAGTCCTTTAGAAGTATGACCTGGGTGCCCCAAGCATGTCTGAGACCACCCTGAATTAAGGCATGTATCAACCTAATCAATATACTTTGCAGTTAGTATGCCCCCAATGGACTATCCATCACCAGTAATGGAATTCTTCATCAGAGGTTAGACAACCACAGAATTCTTCCTTCCTTCCTTCATCTCACAATAGAAATCTAAAGAAACCTAAACATACAGATGGGGAGGGAATTGCTCACTTTGAATCATTTGTTACCATAAACCTGATGACTTGGATTCCACTTTGGAACAAGTGTGTCATGAGACCTGTTGAAAAAAGGTCTGTTTCAAACAGACACAGTGTCACACCCATCTGGATAGTCCTTCTGGTTTTGTCTTCAGATTGGGTTTGGTTTGGCTCTCTTGGAGTTTGTTATTTCACTTTTTAAAAAAAGCTGCCAAATGTGGACAGTGGGTGTGTCTTGTTGACATCTTGCGGTCCACATAAGACAGCCATTTTGCTGATTGTCAGGACAATATGATTAAGACCTTAAAATCAAGGCAGATTTTAGCCAGCAACATGAGTTAAACAGCAGCAGTATTTGTTGAACAGCAGCAATTAAGCCTCATTTCAACAGTCAAGTATGACCACCTCCACCACTCTTCATCAGCACAAGCTCCCTTAATCCCCAGCTGTATCCTTTTTCTGGGTCCTCCTTTACCAAACATTATTAGGCATAGCCCCAACCTGCTATTACTTTACAGAGAAATAACAACAACCATAATGAGTTAAATCAAAGGTCCTTCTAGTCCAGTACCCTGTTCCCAGCCATGTCCAGGAAACAGCTGTTTAGGAACAGAAACAAAGCAAATGAATTATCCTTCTTGCGGTATAGTCTCCCAGCAATCAGTAGTTTAAGGAAATGTTTCCTGATTTCCAGAAGTAGACTGTTCCCACAAGATTATGTACCTCCAAGGCTTGGTGTTCCCTCCTAGCCAACTGGCAGAAGTTGGATCTTCAATCTGTCAACCCTCAAACACTGCAGAATAGGCCAAATTCTCTGCCAATAAAAATCAGTGACATTTCACCAGCTTGAAAGTGGTTAACATTAAATAAGTACTTTGGACGCCTATCTTAAAATGAAAGTATCCTAGGGCCCCGTTCTCATGTACACAGAGGATCTTTTAAATCATACTAGCAATAAGAAAAAGATTAGAAGCAATCATGAATTTTATTTGGCTGCCCCTGAGGAGCTTTAGCCCAAGTTAGAAAGAGGTTCCATTATGAATTTAAAAGCTAATAGATAACCCCCAAACATTAATCTCCTTTTAAGAACCACACATTAGACACTGTACAAAGAAAATCAAGTTTCAGATGTGAATATGTAAAAGAAACTAAATAAAAGTGTTGCAACTAACTATCCACATAACTGAAGTGATTTACAGAAGCCATAAATTCAGCCAAACATTGATATGAAGAGTAGCACACATGGTAAGATGATATTGCCTGGTATAGTATTTATTAATCTTTTCAAGTATTATTTCAGTGTAAATGACTCGATGAATCAGAAACTCCATGCCTAAATAGTCTAACATATATCACACACCACACAGAGAGAAAGGTATCAAGGTATGAGATACTCTTACTAAAATCATAGAATAAGTTCATTAGGAAGGGACCTCTGGAAATCATCTACTCCAGCCTCCAGTTCAGAGCAGGTGCAATTAGACCAGGTTGCTCAGGGACTTGCCCAGCTGCATCCTGAAGGGCAGAAATTCTACAAAATTTAAGTCATGAGGTTAGAAAAAAGAAATCATTCCATTTAAGTTGTGAGTGTCAAACAACATTATTCCTCCATTACATTGTACACATTACATTTGCTACTCACACCATTTCTGTTTCTTATTGCTGTTCTTGTGAGACTCAAAAAAAATATTTGATGAAGAAATTCTTTGCAGAGGCCTCCCTCAGCTTCTGGAGCTGATATAAAGTGGGGAAAGGACAGGTTCCTGCTACACCATTCATCAACTGGCTCAAAAAAGTGTAAAAATGAGACAGCATATGTATATACATTTTCAGTGAAGGATTGCAGTTCTTGGGATACAGCACCACAGCTCTGGAGAGACACAGCAAGAGTCAGGGAACAGCTACAAGATAGTCTGAAACTGGACCCTGATCCACCCAGAGTCTGGCTCCTAGATCATCTCCTATACAAAACTTCCATGCAAAGCCAAGACATCTCAACACCAACCTTTCTTCCTACCCCCTTCTTTTCCTCTAGAACAGGTTTTACAAGTTCTGCCCAGGCCCCTGGGAAGCCCTTTGATACTGCTCTAGATCTCAGCCGGCTACTCCCAAGCAGTGGTTTCCCTGTCTCTGTTGAAGGGGCAAGTTTCTCAGACCTCTGCTGAGATGTTGTTACCTGCTCAAGTAGATTCAGCAGTCTCCAGGCAGAAATGATCTGCTCCAATCAGAGTTTTGCAGGACCACAACGTTATCCTGAATTAAAGCAAAACCAAAGAAACAAACAAACAAAAATCCACCAAGAAATACAGGCCACTACAGAACTCCAGACAAGCCAGTAAGTGATATATTTTAGATAATAAACCAGCTTCTGGACCATTCACACTTTGTTCAGCATCCCTGCTGATACATAAGGGAACAGACTAACTTCAAGAAGTGCTGGATTTGATGAACAGCATCTACCTCCCTGTCCTGCCCAAACCACAATCTGTTTCAAAAAAGGAGGGATTAATTTCATCAGACATCACATAGAGCAGGCAAACATTACTAAGTGCTTTCACTCTCCTGGACATTTGACTGCACAACATAATTACTAACACTCCTTAGACTGTGTTCCTCATCACTCTGCATGCGCCAATACTTGGGAGGGATGGCTAAATACCAGTAGCCAACACCAATTAGTGTAATGAAGAGAAGGAAGATCCTATAGCTATAAAATGCTTCCGATTTCCTCAAACTACTGCCCCTCATCCTTATCATGAAAAGAAGGATATTTATGAAGCAGCAGCCAAAATTAATTTAGCATCATATTAGAGTTACAACAAAAATCAGGTGTGGGAGATGCATCCTCAGCTCGGTATATGAAACATAGGGAAGCATTCTTCATGCCTCCCTAAGCACAAAGACAAGGAAGACTAGTAAGTTCATCAGTGCTATCACCACCACCATCGCTAGTTTGATTACTCAAATGATCACAGAGAGGGGACTATTCAAAGCAAATCACATACACCGAGTAGTTTGCTGTAAACACAAGCCACATCAGCCCAACACAGTCTGGATCTACAACTGCCTTGTGTAAGGAAGAGCTCCCTTACATCAGTACAGGTGGTGTTTCCCAGTTATTTTCTAGCAAAAACCTAAGCACCAGCACCTTTACCACTTCCCCATAAATCAGTTTAGGCACAAGCAGTTGGAAAGCTGCATAAGTGTGAGATATGTTTGTCTGATTTGTGCCCATGTGAATGATAAAATGCAACACTTAAGTATGGAACTCTCAAATGCTTTTGTACTTTTTTTATGTAGCCACAGGTTTCAGGGAAATAAGGTGTCATGTACATAGTTCTTGTTGTTTAGATCAGTTGCTGTTGTTAAAGAAAGGAGCAAAGATGACCTCCGTCACCAAACCAGACAGCAGTATGTTTGGACTATGCTGTGATCAGACTATGTTGACTACAAAAACACCTGTGCTGAGTCATTCCCTATGCTGAGTCATTCTCCCCTCCATGATGGAAACCTGAGGAAAGCTCAGGAAACTTTACTCACGCCCATCCTCATGAATATGTAAAAGACTACACTATAAAAAGACTCGGTTTTGTTTTGTGGGTGTGTGTCTTGTTGGAGTGGAGACTCCTGGCACACCCAGTGCTGTTGCTTGTCTATTCAAACAATAAATTTGGAATTCGGTTTGAAATCTTGGCGAGTCTAAATTTATTTATAAGAAGAGTTTTAAGCAAGCTGCAGACTTTTCTGTGGAATAGCAACCCACTGGCCATCACTTTGCACTTGATGATGACAAGCCATGGTTAATGTTCCAGGAGTTAAGTGTATCTTAACTACTCTTGGTAACAAAAGAAAAAATGAAATTTTGTAACCTAGAACAAAGGATTTCAATCATTCCTTCTAGTCAATAACAACAGTATGTATCAACATCTGCCTTAATTCTTCAAAGAGCAAAAGAAATGAAGGTCAGACATTAACCACTTACAGTATAATCTGGACCAATAAATGTCTGCAGGTTATGTTGAACCTGCTTAAAAAGCATGTCTAAGTGATGTCACCTTCTCTCCGAATTTGCGGTACCCAAGGATTTACAACATCCTCCTTGTACTTAAATCAAAGCATCACTACTTGTTTTGATAACATCTTTAACTTCACAGACATTACCCCAGCAACATGCCATCAGTTCAACAAAAGGCTCAAATATCAGACTGCATCACAAGAGCCAACCTTATTTCTTTTTCCTCCTCGGTTGCAGAGAATGCACATTGGTGAGCTGTAGACAGAGGGCACACACAGCCACGCAAAGCAAGTTGGCAGGCTCCCCAGAGGTCCGCAGTAGGTTGGCATGTACTTTTTGCATGCACATACATAAAATAACGCAACTGGTGCCCATCGTCTCTGCCAAGGGTATTATAGACTGTGATATCCCAAACAAGCATCTCACGGTCATTTGCACTTTAAGACCCAACACAGGTCCCACAGGACACACTTACCATGCAAGCTGCTGGGTCTGAAACAGATCTCACCTGCCAGCCATTTGTAGCCAGGTAACAGCAAATGAGTTAAGTCCCTAGACCTTCAGAAGAGGATTTTCTTGAGGAAAAAGCAACCTTGGATGTCTCACCCAGACCAGCTCACTAGGGTTCATTTTTACTCTGCTGCCTTTCAGCTATACCAGGTAATGCAGCAAGCTTGCCAGGCCTCATTTCTCTGCCACCAGAGGCTCACTAAAGGACCAGGGCTGTAACCACATTGCCAAAGCTTTCATTCTTACTCCTTGCTCTCAGCAGTACCCTCAGTAGTCTCCTGCCTTCCAAGAAGAAAAAGTTCTGAGATCTCAGGAAGCCTTGTCCAGAGCAGCTGAACTCCATTCTTTGCTGCTTCCCCACACCGGTTCCTCTTCCTCAGGAGGCACTTTCACAGCAATATCTTTCATTCAGGCAGTATTTCTCAGTTTAAGATCCTCACCCTATAAAAAGAGCTCTACTTCAAGTTGGGAACAGCTACAGCTCACTCTTTAGAGTAGTATATTCCCAATCCACCCTTTCCTCAGTTTACAGCCCTCCAGAAAATCAGCACAGACATAATACAAACCAACCTTTCCCTACAAGCCCACCTCCTTCCTTGCTAAGAAACATAATGCAGGTGTGGCCAACTGAGCAGGGCTGGCCACAGCTTAAAAGGTGCAAACAATCTCCCACATCCTACCAGTGACTACAGAGGATTCACTTTCCATTTTCACTACCACAGTTGCAATAAGGGGAAAGAAAAAAAAAAAAAAAGGAAGTCTGATTCACAAGAATCAAAGCAATTTTTAGGATGTTCTTTGTTTGAAATTGAAGGAGTTCCTTTGTTTAACAGCAACAAAGAATCAAGAACAAACATGATGGACAGTTCTGGGAAAATTAGTGATGAACAAAGTATTTCCAGTTACATGGGACTAGCCTGCGGTAGCCTGGTTTAGCACCCAATTAAAGGAATATCTTCTTTTCCTTGCAATGTCAATTGTTAATATAGCAAATACAGACAAGAGGGAGAAACACCATATTCCCTATTTACTGTATCAAGGGTTTTGGTAGGTTGCATCAGAGATGCCTAATCTGTGTGCTGTAGGCCTGGGCTGGGTTGCCAGTGCAGCTCACCCAGACTGCTTCTCTTCTGCAGTGCTATATCCTGAGGGCCCCTAAGACGATGACAGCAAGGAATTGTTCAAGCTATTCCGCCTCTTACTAGGAGGTTCAGTTGCACCTCCCTATATGCAGATGAAAGCTGTCCAGCCATAGGTACAAGCATGTGATTTGGTCCATGATCAAACCTGATGACAAGAGGGTCTGCTTAGGTGCAGGGGATCACACAAATGCAGAGTATAACTGCACAATGGAGGGAAGGGTTCGTCATTTGCAGGGTCCTTACACAGTCCAGAGGAGTGGCAAGGTCATGACAGGCTGGCCTAAAGTCTCTTCCCAGTCAGATAACATCAAGTAGTCAGATGCATCAGACTCCAAGGCTGAGCTTCCTATCCCACTCGACAACAACAGCGCTAGCAGTAAAGGGAATGCTTGCAACTTTAAAGGATTATTTTCTACTAGAAAGTAAAACAGGAAGGCAGAACCATAATGTACGTTTAATTATGACACTCAAAATCAAGCCTGACTGGAGCTGATGCAAGTCCTTTCATTGACTCCACTTGGCAGTGAATCAGGCTCATCATCAGAAGAGCTCCTTGTTTTCCCTTCAGGTGCCTTAACAGTCTCACAATATTAGAATAATGTGTTTGGAAAACTGTGACAATATCTTTACCCTAACACCATCAATTCATGCTGCCTTTAAAGAAATGGAGAATGATGAAATGTGACTGAAGAAATGAGACTTCCTTTATCTTCAGTACCACAGATCCTCTATAGCATTCTGCTCTCTTTCTGCACGAGAACAGACTTTGTCCTGTTCAGTTTGCTGCTTTTTCTCCAAGCAGTAGCTTAAACTAGCTGATCAGTGACTAAAGCAGAACAACATTAGTGATCATCTGCATGACATTTAAAAGTCCTTTCAGGGGTTATAGGAACACGAATGCTACCTGTGTATACCATCTTCTCAAACCCAAGAAAGGAAAACATTTAAGGTTTTCAGTTTGCACAACCTTCCATCATGCTGGCAACTTAGTTCCATCTGGAACATCCTATCTACATATTTCAGAAAATATGGAATGAGGAAGAACAGGAAATATTAAGATTTCACAAATGAATTTTTTTAAGTTCCTTGCTTCAGAATGGAAATAATTTTCCACTCCTTTTTGCCCTCTCTACCACTGTATAGCTAGACTGTTTTGCCTCTCATTGCACTTTGTATTTGACCTCCTGGTGAAAGTCAGGAAACATCATCCAACTAATCATGAGCATCTGAAGTGCTGCAGGTGTGAGGGGAAACACCTAATTCAGTGGGTTACAGAACTATATGCTGATTTACAATATTAAGACCCCTTATGTCCAGGAAAAGCAGCCTACATCCATTGTTAATGCAGTGGTGGAGGGACATGTCATGGTAGTGACAGTGGTTAGAGCTGCTTAATTTTTGAGAAAGGAGGTAAACTGTAGGTTCAGAACTGTATTGGTCTGCATTTTAAGCAAACTTTATTCTCTCCTTTGAAATCTTCCTCTTTTCTGCTTTGATCTAGACCAAGGTGAGGGTACATTGTTCATGGAGCCATGTTGCACTGTCTTCAACAGTACTGACCACACATGCAATATGCTGGTTATAGTACATTTCAGTGCTTTTTCTGTTTAATTTATAAACTGAACTCATATGAGACTCTCTCTAGCCAGACACCTCATTAAAGCTGAGAGATTTACAATGCCCAGCTTACAGTTTCTGGACTGTGGGTGGCCTTGGCCTTGCACAACTTGTGAAATTTTGCATGTCACCATTTTCCAATTGTTGAGTAGGAAGAAGAATCCTCCATACCTCCCATACACAGTCTTGCTGCTCAGAATAAAGCATTAATATTTCAGAGGGGACCTGCCTGTTACGACATGTCCTTCCACTGATTGTAACAATGGAATCACAACCACAGCTGGGGCTTCTAATAAAAATAAGTTAGTGCTGCTGTTGTAAAAACAAATAAATAACACTAATAACTCCAGGACGATTCTGTCAACACAAATGATGGGCAGGGCTGTCATAGTATTTTATTTGCTAGGTTTCTAGAACTTTGCTTTTGACCTTTTACCTTCTAGAAACAGCCATGTTACAGAAACCTCCCTGAAGAACAGTCTCTGTCTCTCCATGTGAACAGCTGAGAACTCTCTGGAGAGCTGCTAGTGAGATATATCCACTGTCTGTCAGTGGTGAAGGAGTCAATTCAAACCCATGATTCAAACAAATGCACTTTAAGAGCTTCTAATGTTTATATTGGCTTTGTTTCTGCAATGCTATTTTGAGAATGGTCTGCCTAAGGCATTTTTCTCATTTCCAAACTGAAAGGTACTTTAATGGGGCCATGCATGCAGTGGTTTCGTTCCTGTGTTGGGCTCCTTGCCGAGGCTTCCACCTGCTTGTTTAATGGTAGAGCTTTTCAACTGTTTTGCACAGAGCAATATCTGGACTTTAAAGACTTCTGCAGCAATGGTGCGCTGCATGGCATTGTGCACCGCACCCACCTTCTGTCCCCAGGCTGAGAACAGAGCTAGACAGAGCAGAGAAAGAGTCAGAAAAAGCAATATTTAGACAGTAAACTTTCCAAGCATTCAGGAAAGAATGGCTTGCAGATGTATATGTTTAAATGACATTTACACTCCCATTGTTTCCTTTAACTTGGTGCTCATCTTACTCTGGGCTGCTTCTGATGAAAAAACAATACTGCTGAGAGCTGGTGAGAAGTAACACCCTTCCCCTTCCCTCTCAGATGTACTGAACGCTAAAGAAAAAATCAGCATTTTGGAATTGTGTGTTTAGGAGGGAGGTCTCCCTTAGATACATAAGCTTAGTCTCCTGGGTCCTTTTTAGCCAGAAGAGATAGCAAAAGACTTCACACACCCAGTACAGGGGCTCAGGGCTGAGCTGGCACATTTTTATATCACTCACTCCAAGGCTCCAGGTGGAAGGAGTAAGAGGGAAGTCTCAAGCATGATGCGGTCCATTTTCCCCCTGGCAAAGATACATAACTGAACTAAAGCTTCAAATATTTCTTTTAGAAACTGGGAGTCCAACAGACAGACTACTACAGTCTCTCCTTGCTCAGTTATCTTGGGATACTTTGGTCAATCCACAGCCGTGCCCGTGTCTACCCAGGTATGTCCATATCTCTGAACATAGTGTCCTCTTAAACCAGCGTAGTTATGCTGCAGTGTTCCTACTTTCTTAAAAAACAGAGCTATTACACAGATTGTCTCATCTAATGCCCTAGGCTAAGCAATGAAAAAGATCATCTTAAACTTCTGGTAGTTAGAAGACAAAATAAAAGCAATGAAACTTCCTCTTAAATTGTTGACTGTTTTGAGTACTTCTCTGGACACTAGGACACTGTGGTGAATATATGTCACATCATCTTGACAGTGGGCCAGACATCAGGAATCATCAGTACAGGCAGCAAGAGCTCACTACTGGAAGCTAATGCCAGAGTTAAATGCAGTTTTCTTTTACGTGTGAAGCAGGAAAGGTAAGGGGAAACATATACCCCAGATAACTTTCAGTTTCCTATGTATTAGTGCTTTCGTTCTACACAAGTCATATGTGAGCACTGACAATTTATACTAGTAAAAAGCAACAGTTGAGCAAAGGTCATTGGGAAAGAATAATAAAAAATAATAATTTCTATAAATAATTAGGATATCAAACAGCCACTCGAAGTCCAGTCCACCACTCACCCAAATCAAGGACTACAGAGAGTTTTGCAAGCTTTGCAACACACTTGTATTTGTTACATCTCTACAGAAAAATTCTATTTAATTTACCCACGGCCTCTTCCCAGATGGCAATGATACTTTGGTATCCCACTCTGCAACGTCTCTATTTTTGATTTTCTGTCTTGGAAATTGGTTTTGTGGTTCAACCACATATTTTTTTTAACTTCCTATGATTGACATATGATCTGAGCTTGGCTAGAGCAAAGGGGCATGCTGCATGACACATCATCAGGAGAAAACCTGCCCAGACAAGGAGTTTGTATAGACTTGGTTTGACTGGTTAAGCAGGAGATCCAAATCAAAACATCTGACATGTAGAGAAACAACAACCTTATGAGATTAATGTAAAGGCAGGAAGAGAAATCAGATGTCTAATGTAGTGGGACCAGTCCTACATATGGTGTACTTTGTAGCTCCTTGGGACTTCGCTGAACTGACAGTCTGCACACCAATCACAACTGAAAGAGCCTGTCACTCCAAGGGTCACTTTGACACTCCCCTGCCCACAGAATGTGACAAGTTGCAGCACACAGTCCTGCTTCGGCTCCAGCTTAAGACATGAAATAAGAGGTGGAGGTATCTCATCCCATGATGACACATGGGATTTGTTTATCCTGAGATGGAGGATGAGTGAGTCTGCTGATACTTCTAATAATTTGACTTCTGATGCAGTCTGCTTCTCTTGGTGCTATGTTCAAATAATTGCACATTTATGTCATAGAAATTATGAAGTATTACGTTACACATTGGTGTACAGTTATGTATTCGTGTCGCAAGGAAACAAAAATATGATCGTGACCTGTAAAGTTGTTCCTTTCACAGCTGAGGAGTCCGATCTGTTTTTTTATTGCACTGATTCAAAATCAGTATCATATCACATGAACCTGACTTACATGGTATCAATGAGGGAAGAATTGTGCCCTCTGAACCCAGTAGACTTAACTAGGACTCTTCAGGATTGCTTTTAATACATGGATATTTTCAGAAGCCTTTGTATATACATTTGCAAAACAGCAAGTACCTGATAGAGTCAGAGAAAGTAATAATTTCCTAGGAATCAATTAGGTTAAATCATTCTTGTGAAGAATTTACATGGGTATGTAAACAAGCATCTGAAGCTAAAGATCAAACTGGATTCAATGCAGATCAATACTTCTGAACACATCATCTGCTAAAAGTACAACACACAAAACAACTGTGTAACCAAAGAGAACACCAGCTACACTTGGATTCATTTTACAAATACCAAATGTTATTTTTCACCAAAGCCGCCTTCCTATTTTTTTTTTTTAACTGAACTGTCATTCATTACAGGACTGAATGGAAGTGATCAAATTGTAGTCTCTAGGAAGACTTCTGTACTTATTGGATTGGATTGTACTGGAGTAGCTTGAAGCAAATGTTTATATATACTTCCATTGAGTTTATTTTCTTAGGGTGAATGAAAATAGTAACTTCTTGGAGCAAGGGATAGAGAAAATCAACCTTCCACAGAAACCACAACTGAGAAGAATTTGATAACAGTGCAGAATAAGGAGTACTGTGATATTTAAGTTTCACTAAAGGCTTACCTTCCTTCAGAAATTGCTCTCACCTTATAGACTTCAAACTGGTTACCCACAGGTTGCCCTCATCTAGGCGTTCTGAAATACTGATTTCAACAGAGGTATCTTGATGATTTATCACCATATTGGGAAACCAGGTCTGAGCTATTTTAGGCAGAAGTCAAAGCAATTTCATTTCCAATGCCTCAAGACATAACAGAGCAGCCAATTATTTCCTTCCTCCCCCTTCAGTTACACATGAAATTAACAATATCACCCAATCACATTTCAAAGCTACATAATCACTTTCTAAATAGGTTAAATACTGAACCAAGACTGCAAACATACTTGAATAAAGGAATCTCAAGGGAAGGAGGCATGTTATCTCCAACACTTTGCCCAGTGCCAATAATTTCATCATCTCCAGAAAACAGGCAGGTAATCATGTGATGTTGAGTAGTGAGGATGAAAAGGTAAGCTCTATAATGTTTCAAGGCTTGATAAAGTGCAGCTTAGCATGTAGAGGTTTTAGCATTCTTTCTTAAACCTAAAAAATCTTTTCACTCTTCCCCTCCAGGCACATTACAGCATCCTTTCTCAGTTCTTAATATCAATCTGTCCCTGACAAAAGTAGCCCAGAAAGGAAACTGGTCAATCACTTGACCAGCCCCAGCTGTTTTCTTCCACTGAAGAACTTCTATCACTCTGGGATTCCTCACTGTGAGGGTGGAAAAGAGAGTGCCCTACCCTGGCATATCTGAAGAGAGAGACGTTAGCAGGAGCATGGAGCAGTTGTGGTAATTTGAATTGGTCAAACACCAATGTCATCAGCTGGATGGGAGATACTTCCAGTCCAGAGTGAAGATTTGAGAAATGAGAAAATGTCATTGAAACCAGTTTATTTTAAATAAATAAAGTTAATTTTACCTAAGATTTTAGAACACCTGGTGCAAATGCCTCAGTTTTTGTTATCACTGTAATAATTCTGAATCCTCTTCAGAAAGGGAATGTAAAAAGCCTATGTGTTCAGTCACTCTCAGACTTTGCTTTTATATTTGGTTCTGACTGAGGGGATACATAGTGCCCGGGAAAATAGGTCCTAAACACCCATGGGACCTTTAAGAGTGACTGCAATCCAAATAATAAATTACAGAAAAATCCAATTAATTATTTTTTCAATTGAAAAATAAGCAGTTATTTCATTATTATTCTGCAGAAAAGAATTGAATGCCATGGAGTTCTCATCAGGAAAAAAAAAATCACATCCAGATACTTTTTTGAATATCAATATCCATCTCAGTGAATAAATGAATCCCTTCTGTGACTGAAGGTGAGTAGTTTTGGGTGTCTTACAGCATTTGCATCCCTAAAACTTGCTTTTTTTGCCAGATTTCATCACTCATAAAACAGTGCAGTATCAGAGCAGACTTTGCAGTGTAATGCAGACACCATCCAGGTCCTGGGGAAGAGAATAAAACAGGAGAGGCTTGGAACTATGGGTCACATGGGACAACACCACAAAACAGATGCAGAGAATTATTTCTATTTTAACTAAATCCCATTTTCTGATGGAGAATATTCAGTCTGAATTGTCTTTTCTGGCCTCATTTATTGTTCAAGTACAAAGCTACAGGAGGAATTGCATTCATTTGTTTTAATCCATCAGAAGCAAAAGTCAATGAACTATCAGTCTAGTTTCATTTCATGAGTTTAAGAGAAGTTTTTGTATGGTCAATAACGTAGCAAGTCTTGATTTGCGCAAAGCTCATGATAATAAACTTGCACACCAACAACACTTTCGTCTGGAGGTAAAGTCAAAGGTGGAAATGACTGACATGAAAAGATACATCAACCAAATCAAGACGGTGACTTGAAAAGCAGAAGAATAAGTTAACAGCCCTGAAATGACAGCTCTCCATGATTGTTCAAAGTGTGTGGAAGAACAGACTAGTTTGGGTGGAACTGCTTCACTGCCAAATAGTTATTTCTAATTAAAACTCCTCTGAGCTTTTCAACCCACAAAAAACTCCCATTATATTGTCTTTTCTTTCAGATTTGGAACTGAAACAAACATCAGCTTGTCAGGATTTTTTCAAGATGGAAATTCTGAAGGAAGTTGCTCAGATCTTTTTTTTTTTCAGCTGTCATGAAAAATAAATGACACAGAAACAACCATGGGTGCCCTGGCTGAGATCAGCTTGAGGACTGTCCTCCTACCAGACACTATCACAAAGCACCTGTGTGACTTCTGTGTGACAGCTCCAGAGAGCCAAAAATGGCAAAGGTGGTTACAGAGATATGTTCCCTCATACCCACATACAGCCTTCTCCCTGCTAAAGCCAGTTCTGCTATTTCTAACTACAACACTGAAGGAATTCTTCTGTTTCCATTAGATCCTATAATAGCTGTCCACCTTCCATAATGTCAGGCTGAATTCTGCAAACAGGCTTTAAAAAGAACAAGTTACTCCTACATATGCAGGTCAGCCTTTGTAATTTTTCCATTAATTTTATAGTAAACAACTACACTTTTTCAGTTATTTGCTCACAATTGCCAAAGCTGCTTGTCTGTACTGTCCTGCCCTGAGTAGTCATCACATATTTCTCACAGATTTTCTTCCTGAATGACCTGTAACACACTGTGTAAAGGCTCCCTTTGTTAAAAAATGACCATACAAATGGGCAGCATGGCTAAGGTTTGGTCAGTTCATACTGCACAACCCTAGTGGAAATAATCAGATGCTTTTTCATGGGGACTCAAGTGAGATAGAACTTGGTGAACAGGAACCATTCACAGACAGAATCCACACACAGCAGACTGTATTTGTCACGGCCACCTCCACCTTGCCTTGCACATGACATATGCACTGATAGTTTTGCTGAAGCCTACAATCAGAATATGCAATTCATCTGTGAAAAAAACAAACCAGCAAAAAGGTACCAAAATCGCTTGAACTTTGGGCATGTTTCAGCTCCAGAAACCACTGTGCTCAAATTCACCTTCTCCAGTGTATTAACCTGCCACCTGACCAGCATCACCTCCACTTGAGATGAGGACTATTTCTATTTATACGGGGCATAGGGAAAAGGTCTAGAAACACAAGTATGGCCAAAACTGGACATGCAGAAAGGGACTTCCTTATTCAGCTTCCCCTAACTGAAGATATCCTCCAATGTCAGCAATCTGACTACCTTCTTTTCCTCATTTAGGGTCTTCCTAAGACCTTTCTCTCCTCTTCCAAATGATTCTTCTTTCCCTTGTTGACAAATCCTTTTCTGAGGTTCTCTTTCAGTTAAGGAGCAAGCAATGAGACTTATTTGTTTAATGGCACCCTACACAAAAAAACCCTAATCTTATTTGAACAGTCTACCTTCTCTCCTTAACTTATCCTTCAGACTACCCCAGGAAGGACCTTACTATCATCTTTCTCAGTGTTGCCTTGAGGAGAATCTGAGGTTCCACTGGCAAAACAGGATGCAAGTATGGGAGGAGCAAAACATGACACCACTCTGAAATATTCTGGATAACACAGTAATACTCTGGATAGCACTACTATCCCTCTACATTTACATCCCAGACATCTCTTTCAAAGGGCAGGGCCTCATCACAGCTGCTGGATCTGTCCTTAGGCCAAGAGGCCTACTTCTGGCAGTCTTCTGGCAGAGCAGCTCTAGATGTATCCAATTTGGGCATTCCTAAAATAATGTCATCTCATCTTGGCCTCTGTTTCTGCAGATGGCCACCACCTAAGTGCAAAGGCTCTGCTGTTCCTATGTCATTCACCCTATCTTGTGATCATCACCAAGAACCAAGAATCCAGGCCATTCCAGCATCCAGCATGGAAACTGAGTTGCTAGTAGTGACTGACCCAACTTCAGAAATAACTTTTGCTCTCTGGTGTAAGTCTCGGGACTGTTTTTCAAAGGATTATTTCCTTTACACACCCACTTCATGCTGAGAATCTAACTTTCCTTCCTATCAAAACCTGGGCTGGGGTCATAGCCTTCCAAATAAATAATTTCCAAGCTCCCATTAATCATTTATTTTTCATCTCCACTATAAAGATTATCCCTCCCTGGTAATTTGAATCTGGATGACATGGAAATTTTGAGTAGATTTGATTTCATTTTTGCTCAGCAAGTGTCTTGCCCATGGCTGGTGAGAAGATGGGTGAATTTTTCCAAAGTGAAAGTTGTTACTTACTCTTTTACTTTTATCAAGTGTCTATGTATGTTGATTAAAACCAGCCATTTTCCCAGGCAGAAGACTACCAAACGTTTATCTTTCAATCACAGATGTCCAGGCAATTTCCACAGAACACAGAGTTTAGCAGGACGATCTACTGGCATAACTAGTGACACCAATTACATTTCACTAATTTTTCTAGATCTTCCTGGTGACCTAAATAGCTTCAAGCCAAAGATTTCACATGAAAAACGCAGAATATATTTCACATAACCCTGTGAAAACATGATCCCATCCCACTTAAGAACAGTATCTCATGCTTTACCCTTACCAGGCTTTGCCAGCCTTGTAGCAAGTGCTGTCAGATCCAAGAGAGGAGAGAGTTTTGGCACTTCTTTTCAGGTAAACCTTTACCATTCAGAGTTTTTCTCTCTTACCCATTGTACAAATACAACTGATGGCATCAAGACTGGCATCCCATGTTCTGTGCTATGGGCCCTCTTGAGTAAGACAGAAGTTCACCTCTACCTCTAGGAAGATGCTAGGGCTGATGAGAAGTTCACAGGTGGTTTGATCTCTGTAATTTTACTAGAAGGTTTCCCATGCAGACAGTGTTCACAGTTGGAGGGGCGCAGGGACAGGAGGATGTAGGGTGTATTTTTTTTCCCCCAATGATACTTAGATGCTCTCTTTCTCTCTGTGAACTGCCCCATTCAGTTTTAGTCAGTATCTGGATGCATATCCAGCTTTTCATTCTCTGAAATAGCCAGAATGGTGTGACACAACTACCCCTACCCTCCAGATGATGCACCTCATGACAGATTAAATCCTTGCCTAGGGCAGAGAGCCACCAGGGAGCTTAAACTATTCAAGTAGCCTTTTAGACATTTCCTATTTCCTTCCTCATAAGCTGACATGAGGGCTCTAATAAGGCTGAAGCTCTGGAAGAAACATGTGACATTGTCCTGTACAAGAAATATGCTCACAGTTATATTGTATTCCAAGACTTCATTGTATTCACCTGCCATGATTTCACCTTCCCTTCCTATGTGGTAGCCCAGACACACTATTTCTCATCTCCACAAAACAAAAAATGATTTGGTAGAACATGAATGCCTTTGCTTCCTCTCTTCACAGCTCCTTCTCTAATACTGATACATTTTCAGGATTATTTCTGCCAGGGCTGTCACTCCTCAGTACAGGTTATCCTGTGCTAAGCAGTGACACATTTACTGTGAGTCTCTGGAAAACAATTCCTGCAACAACTTATTAAAGGCAATCTCGAGCAAATGTAATGTTAAATTTCTTTCAGTTCTCCTTCAGTCCCATCTTTTGGCATTCCTGAAATATATCAGTGTACTGATATCAGTACTTACTTATCAGTAGAGCAGATGTTTTATGAGCAGATCATGGTACTTGCTAGACACAGATTGCTATGGCTTTGTATTTCCCATAAGATGCAACGAGTTTTTCAGTTTAATTATGAACGTTATGATGCTATCCTTTCCTACCCATCTAAATCAATCTCTGCCTTCCTCTCTGAGAAGGAAAGCAACCAGCCCTTCTGATCAGGTACTTCAGATTGCTATTAACACTACCCTAACCATTACACTATCTAAAATTGCAAACCTATTTCTAATACCTAAGAGTTTGTCCTACTGGTTGTTTTCAGAGGCTACAGATAATTATCCTATTTGCATTTAGTATCTGAAATCCCTTACTGCCTAGCAGATTTTAAGTCAGTCTCAAGATCACTAGAAGTGTGAATTTTCTGCTCAAGAAGACATTCCTAATGCTTTAGGCCACATCAACTTCCCCTTCTGCCAGCAATTGTCTCTGAATTCTTACATTATTAACGCCACAAACTAAACTATCCCTCTAGGACATTTCTAAAAGAAAAACATTCAGCTCATCTTTTTAGCTCCACCACAGTCACAGGGGCATGGCCCAATGCCCAGAGCAGCACTCATTGCAGAAGCTATTTGCAGTAGGTACACCAACACACAAAACCAGATCCTGGACTCCCGGTGGATTGCTTGCTTCCTCATAGCCTAGCCATTCCTAGAGCCACCTCTGGGCTGCATCTGCTCTGTGCTAGTCCCTGCTGGCCTTCCCTGCCTTGCTCTAGCAAGCGTGAGGCTAGCAGGAGGGGCAGCTAGTCACGTAGTAAGGCTACGAAGGCACGAGCCTGTCAGGCCCCATAGAGGTTGGCAAAACCAGGGGCAATGACAGTGCCTGCAAATTAAAAATCTTCTCATCCCCTCCCAAGCTTCCTGTGACTTTTCTCAAGGCGATCCAGATGCTGCCACAGCTGTTGCATAGTTCCCCATGAGCCAGTTATCGTCTCAACATGGTGCTTCAGTGCTAAATCCCCAAACCATGCCAAGACTGCATGAGCAGATTGTTCCACAAGCACGAGCTCTGCAACCCACACCCTGCTACGACATTTCAGCTTCAACCACAGCCAGAGGTCACAAGCCATTATATGCAACCACCTTCCCCAGGGATCTGTCTCTTTCCTGGAATCATTGTCAGAGAATCTCTTTGGTTAGGTCACGTCAGTTCAGTATGCCCAGCCTGAACAGGAGGGCACAATTTCATCCAGACTAGAGAAAAGATGAGTAGATGTTCTGGGGAGTGGTTGGTCCTGCTCATGACCACTTGGCGTGGTGCCAGGTTCCAGCATCGGGTCACAAGTGTGTGGTCAGAGCTGTGCCCGTTCCAGTCTGGGCCCCTCACGAGTAGCAGGCAGATAGACTGTCCAGCTCATCAGAGGGTTACTTAGCTAATGTCACCAAGTGCATAGAGAGAACTAAGTATACTCCTGGTAGCACCTGTCTTTAAAAGACTCTCTAATCCAGTTGCTAACACTTGTATCTGAATGATGATTCTACATCTCAGCAGTTCAAAAACCAAAGTTTGTGAGACTTTCTATCACTGAAACTCTGCTGCCAATATTATTCAAATTAGTTGTAGAACACCTTCTCTCCCAGAGCACAGAGCTGGAGTACAAATCTCAAAATATCATCCAAATCCTGTGAATTGCTGTCTAGCCCCTGAACAACATGATCTAACTCTGTAGTGGATCCCACTTTGATGCTGACCTGCCTTGAGCGAGAGGTTAGACCAGATGACCCCTAGAAGTCCTCCTGCAGTCAACATTATTCTGTGATCCAGACAAATAGAGCTTAAGTTGCAACTCTCATTTCTATTTTTGCTTCCAAGCAAATACATCTATTCTAGAGTCATCAACAGTCCAAATATAAGCACCAGGTAGAAAAAGACAGTATCTTTTTAACCCTGTGGGTCACAGTGCAACTTCTACAGGATGGTTCTACATACGTTTGGACAAGTAGATACAAACTCATCTGCCTGTGTTGCATGAGCTGTGCAAGCAAATACACACTCTCTCTTAGCAGAACTGCTTTTCTTGTGGTCAGGATACAATACAAATAGCATGAACCTACTGACATGTCTTTTGATTCCTACCACCTTTAGGCATTAGGAAAAAATAAGTATTTTCTCTTCTTTTGCCTTGATCTTCCCCTCTGTAAAATGGGAATAATTATGACAAAAAGATACAACTCTTTGCTGTCTATTGATACATAAGATTTAAATTTCTTCATTTGCTACCATCTATATCTGAATTAATGTGAAGATTCTCCACAATTTGCATTCAAAGGACTTTTTTAGAACACATATTTCAATGTTGACCTTTTAACTTTTTGTTTTAACAGGAGTTTGCATCTCAGTCATTTAGCTCTGGAAAACAGTATTTTTCATTTAAATAATGCCAAAAGTGTAAATTCTTGCTGGGTTTACTCAAAATTGAATGTGAAAATCAGAAACTGAAAGTGACTTTTATGCTGGAATTTGTTTCTTTTAGCCTGGAAAAAAACCCCAGCATTTCCAAATTATATTTCCCTCAAAAGTTCTCTCCTTAATAGATTATGGGGTTTTTCAACTATTTTTTATTAGCACAAAGGTTTTAAAAATACGGAAAACAGATATGAGCTCTCTCTCCTTTACGTCACCCTAGAGCCTGCTAAAGATAATGCCATTAGAAGGTTATCTGCCTGAAAACTTATCAGATTCACTTTAAGTGGTAACTTTGAAGTGGCTTTTGCCAAAAATATATTGGAATAGTAAAGGAGTCTGATTGGTAAGTTCTTCAAGGACATTTGAACACTGAACATTGACATTATGCAATGCACAGGGAAGATGTGAACGAACTCTATTTACGGCAGTAGTCATACATCACGCCTTATACTGATATAGCTGAGTAAAGAAGTTTTTACTGCTACTGTGCCTAAGAATAATAAGCCTTCTCCAAAGCCTGTAGAGAATTTTTGTTCTTTTCCTTAATTACATTTCTGCCAGTTGATACTATTTCGTCAGAACTTAAATATCAAAGTAAGACGTGTTTTTGTCAATGTAGTAAAAAGCCATATTTAAAAGAATCAAAGTTTGATGTTCTGTGTTCTCACTTCAGAAAAATGTGAATGACTTCAGTGGTATTTTCAGTTGAATAAAGAACATAAACTAAAAGCCCAGCATTATCTGTGTGTGGATTTTTCCCCATAATTTTTTGTTTGTTTTAAAACAGTTGTTATACATGTAAGGCATTTGATTGATTAAAACTTCCCAACAGCAAATAGTTTAAAAAAATCTTGTTCTTATAACCTTGTTTGCTAGCTGAAGAATAAGATGAAACAAAAAAATCTCATGACAGGCCAAGGGAAAAGGCACAAATGGAATGGGATATAAAAGTCCACTAACAGATTAAAGATGTACCAAAGAATGTGATAGAACATATCTGTGGTCACTTGAAGATGCTTTGAGTGGAGATAATATCCCTGAATTATTATGTGATAACATTCTTGATCACAGTACACAAAGCTCAAAGTTAGGATTCAGAATATCTTTTCCTGCATAGGCAAAACATTTCCAGGCCTTTTAACAGTCATCAGCTTGGTTTTCTAAAGGAGCACAACGAACCAATTCAATTGGAACAGGGGGACCAAGGCTAGAACCAGTAAAAGGATGTAGGCGATTAACTTGCATTTGACCTAAATTTCAGGTCAAAATTCATGGTCAGATGACAGCTAATTCCACAGGTTTATAATGTTGTTGCCAGCTTCTCTATACATGTAAATATTTGTTGCCAATTGTGAACAGTCATGGCAATGACTTTCAAGACACCTTGCTCACAACTAACACTAGGACACATACTGAGCTATTTCTTGTAAAACACAGAGGGACTCTAATAGCCACACTAGAAACAGGAATATCAAAGAAAGGGGCACAGCTAGCAAAAGACTAGAAAGACTAAAGTTATTCTCCTAATTTAGAATAAGTTGATCATTCATATCATCAGATCTGCCTCCTTTGCTAAGACTGTGAAATAAAGTATTGTCCAGCATCAGGCAGTTGCTGGCTTAAAGTTTCTACAATTTCCTGTGCTCCGATTTCCCTTTTTCACAAGGAAGACTTTCTTCCATGTCAACAGATGTGCATAAGAAAAGCTGTAAGGAGAGAAAACTTCGAGCTAGTTATCTGCAGTCCACCAGTTTGTGCAGCAAACCTACACCTTCGATTAGTTAAACTGCTGACTCACAGCAGCTGTGGATCTGATTCATGTCAAGTCTCCCATTTCTATTATAACTGACTTTAAAATTACAGAGTTAGGATCACAGGCATTAGCAACAAAGTTGTGCACATCAGAAACACTCAGGGGAGGATTCCTACTCTATAAGTGCAATTCTTGTAGTTCTGTGGCCGTACCATCACTAACAAAAAGTCGCAAGGTCAGATGTCTCCTCCATTGAAAGCAATGGATTAGTGTGGCTGTCACAGGCGGAAAATGTGACTCAGGATCTCCCCAAGAAATATCTACATCTCAAGGAGAATGAGCAGCTGCTAGTTTGGCCTTTGATCTCAATTTTATTGCCAAGCATATAAAAAGAAATGTTCCAATATTTTATTCTTTTTTTCCCACAGCTGCTGACTCAAGTAACTTCCTTCCATCACCACCCCTTTTTTGCTAGATATCCTATAAAGCTCTACTCAGATAATAGCCTGATCTATAAAGTGACTGAATCACCCCCTAGTCACCCAAGTATCTTAAGAATAGGGCATCTAATACAGTCAGCCCAGATTTAGTGTATTATGTTTTCATAGGAAGAACTAAATATAAAGTAGACAGTGCAAGACAACAGCTGCACTAATGAAATCTTTAGCTACAAACAGATGTAGGCCATGAAATGTAAAGGAGACACACACTTGCATCTTGTTTTTTTCTTATTTTCTCTGTTATCTGTACCCTGCTTTTCATTGTTTAAATGAAATTTCTGAATCATCAGGAGATTTTTGTGGTTGTATAATGGCTGGAGCCCATTCCTACCACCCTTGAATTTCACTGCAGGCGTCTGGCATGAGCAGCAGAGCTCTGGAAGGAGTCTTCTGGGTTTAAGACCACCAAAGAGAAACAGGCTGTAAAAAAGACACAACTACAGCTTGAGGAGAGTGAAGAGGAAACTTTATTAGTAGACATTTGTGAACTCTTTTTTTTTTGTCTGACTGTAAACCAATATCAAACCTACTTAAGTAATGAAGATTTCAAATTTCAGCTTCAGTAAAACCAGTATTTCCTTGGTTCTGTTTAGGACAGACAGGAACACTGAGAAAAGACCCAAGTAAGGAATGGTCAGTACATTGTTTAAGCGTGAACCGTGTTTCTGCTGTCAGCAAGGGCAATTCTTGTTAACTCTTTGAAAAACTTACACTGAGACTAGCATAAATAACCAATAAGGCCAAAGAAGTGTGGGCTGGTTGTCCAGGAGTCCTCATGACCTTTGTCATAAGCTTAATCCCCCAAGGCCACAGCTTTACTGCTGAGTTTATGGGACCTGCACTTGGCCTCCCTGATGTCTCTGCAGCTCATCTGCACTGATGCTAATGTGATTCAGGGCACAGACTGGACCACGGGGCCTCTTTCACCAAGGCCTTTCACCACATACAGTAATTTACACTTCTGTGGTTTTCAGCTGGTTTCCGAAGGAAATGAGGCTGATGTGAGCATGTTGTGTTTGTGGGCGTGGGTGTGTTCTCCCCCTGAGAAGGCACTTCTGAACCCACTGGCTGACTTCGACTGAATTGGACGAAGGAGTACAGATCTCGTGGAAAGTTAGTTGTGATGGATAGAGATAGACAAGTTTCCTTGGTGGCAATAGAGAAAGGCTGGTGAGAAAAATCAGAAAAGAGATTCAGATAGTATCATGTCAGTCTCGATACAGAAACAGTAACTGTCCAAAGGAACAGCAACACATTTCAGACACGTAATCCTGCCAGAAGAAAGTGCAAATCCAAATAAGATGGTTAAAAAATGTTTGTGAAACATTTATAGAAGATGGTCAGCATATTTTTGACAAAACTTTTCTTCATAAAAAGAATACAGTTCTGTTAAAATTTTCCATGGAAAGAGATTCTGACAGCAATGTTCCTAACATGTAGGAGGGTTTTCTAGTCACTTTCAGAAAAAGAGAGAGAGTTTGGTCAAAAACTTCAGTTTTTCAATTTGAAACAGAAGTTGTCGCTTCTTGTGAAAGCATGTGAAAGAGCCATTGGTTTGGGTGGACCTTTCATTCCAAGGCAGAACAAAGAGAACTTTCAAACACCTGGAAGTTGTCATGAGATGGAAATGTCATTGCTGGAACAAATAAGAAGTAACTCTTGAGAGCAGAGCCACTACACTACCCCACTACAGACCCCTGAGGAGGAATCCCATGGAAGCAGGCTACCTCTCGGATAGCTTTACAGGGCAGTGAGCACTGGGGAAGCAGTGGTTCCCACCCCATGGTTTATGCTGTTCATGTAAGTATTCAACCTCCATATTACAGCCTGCTTTATGGCCTGTTTGAGCTCACTTTGTATTGCACCAGAGCATCATTAAAGCTTATTTCTTCATTGTTTTTACAGATCTCCCAGCATCATCAGCAATATGTTCAAATGGCCATGAAGTTTCTACTGAAATCGTGACTTCAGAAGTAAATGCAAAAAATACTTTTGAAAAATCAGTTTACCAACTTCTTTCAAAAACTCACTGGGATTAATTGGTATTTTACTGAAATACACAGTCATGCTCACACAGGTGGGAGAGAAGAAAGAAATGCACTACTTTTAAATGTACCCATTTCTATATATAGAAGCAGAATTCCAAATGCTATGATATGAAACAGAAACTGCTGAAACTTTCATTCAGAATGTTCTATTTCTTCAAACCTAGGCTATGCAAAGGACATCTCACTGGATAGGCCAAATAATATTTACACACACACACACACACACAATACTGCAACAAAAGTGAAAAAGTAATAACTTTCATTTGAAGTGTTTTCTCCTAACAAAAAAAATCCTTTTCAGGAAAAAAAGAAAAAAGAAAAATCAATTTACAGAGGTTGCAGTGCTTCACAAGAATGGTAGTGTAGGCTTATTGGTCAAAATATAATTTTTTCTAGAATGTTTTACTCCAGCTGCAGCTACTGGGCTCAGTTAGGGTTACAGGTGTGATTTTCAAAGGCCAGTAATACCCAGTAGGTCAAAAATTTTCTCTAACTTTTCTGACCCTCAGAAGCTTTTGTCTATCCTAAAAGGCAGCACTACTAATTCATTTCACATGAGAAATAGCACAATAAAATAGATAGAGGAGGTCATGGATAAATTATTCCTCTACAGGAAACTTGAGTGATGCTAAGTTTAAGAAAATAAAGTCCAACATCTTAAAACAGGAGACTACTCTCAAATAGATTTAAAAAAAAAAAGTTCTCAAATGAAAACCATGTTGATAATAAGTAGCATGCTGGTGCAAATACTCTGCCTAACTTATTCTGTGCAATTAAAGACTGTGCTGAAAAGCAGACTTCTGCCTTGCAAAAGACAGATAATTTAGACCATGCTTCAGCATCCACATTCCAGAGTCTTTGGCTTCTCCAGTGACAATGTGAATGAGGAACAGCAACTGCAGAGGCAACTATGACAGTAGTTGTACTGATGGATGACCGGCCTCTGAGACAGCACATTGAGTCTTCCACCTCTCTAAATACAGGCCTTTGACCCAATGAAGAATGTAAAGATCCCTCTAGGGCCTGGCTATGAATATTACCCAAATATTTTCAAATAGTTTTTCAAACACTGTTTTAAAAACCTTCCATATTCAAAACTTATATGGGACAGTGCTGGATCTCAGCTCCAGTTCTCTAATCCTTAACATTTTGGCTAGCAGAAGTTCTAATCCTGTACCAAAATGTAGTGTCCAGAAAGTATTAAGCATTTAAGTTTTATATGTTCTTACAGTTTACTTAAGATTAACATAAGCATCACTTCTTATAAACATTTACATACTTTGGCTCTGCTAATAAAGTGTATCCTCACTCTCTTTTTTTTTTATTGGGTAGCTATAAATTTGTAGAGAAAAAGCCTATGACAACAATGGAGTTAGCATGGCCCAAGCCAAAGCAAATTCATGTATGAGGAAACAATGGGAAGTTGGCAAAAACAACATGAAAAAAGAAAGTTTATTGGATACATGCAAAGAAAAGACCACCCTATGTGTGTGGTATATATTTGTGCTAAGTCTCACATCTTTTCTGTGATATATTTTTTTACAAGGTTCTAAGCTTTTTTTTATGAGGTGAATAAAACACACAAGAGCAAAGTCTCCAGCAGTTAAAGGGCAGTAGTAGATGTCTCTGCTATGCATTTGCTTCTAATAGAATTCCCATTCACTTTCCTTGAGCAAATCAAAACTGTTGTTGGAAAAAGTTCTTTAGAAACCAATGACCCAAATTATCCTTTCCCAAAGGAAAGAAAGAGGCATTAAATGTTTGGAAACCTGCCCCCAAACATATATGCACAAAATGCACTGTTGAGTAAATGAAGTGCACAGTAGTTCCTCACAAAATTCTGTATGATTCTGAGCTCTAGCTGAGAGACTTCAAAAGGCCTACAGCAGAAACACGCTCAAAATCCCACACTGCCTTGCACTCTCCCATATGTTTTCTCAGTTTATGTTGAAGGTGCAATGTTTTCCCTCATTTGAATTCAGCTAATTGATTTTATGTCTTGTCAGCCATTTTGAAATCATATGTTCCTCCAATGTTAGTGAGAGGTCTAGCTCTTGTCTAGTTGTCTTTTCATACCATTTAGCATCTCTAATTGAATCACCAATTACATTCTCCAGTCTAAGTCCTCTGGTTTTGCTTGTCTGTTTTACTCTTCTCCCCTCTTTGAGAGCAGCTTTTAGTTATGCACAGTGATTACATTCTTCTAAGGATGTGGTCAGTCCAACAAGCTTTGGTTACTCCCTGTAAGGTCTCAAAACCTATCAGTGGTGAGGGGAGGATGCTGGCCTCCAATGTGTGGGAGAAATGACTAAAATTAAGCACATGACAAAAATTAGTAAAAGAAAAAAAGGAAGCTTCTACACATGGAAGGAATTTTGGTGCAACAAATAAGATTTTCTGGACCCTTCTCATATGATTCAACAATTCTGTTGGTACACTGCAAGTTGCAGTAATGGAAAACAGAACAACAGCTAGAGGGTGGGAGGTAAACTGAACACAAAACAATATGTTACCTCGTAATGCAGAAGAGGTGAGGGTTACATGTTTATGGCGCATTAAAATGCATCACTCACTGGTCAAGATAAAATCCATCTTAAAATCCTTTCATTCATTTTGCTTTCTTACATTGAAGGTATCAGCACAACCTTGCATTTTACAAAATAATCCAAGATCTACTCTGAAGGAAGGACTGCAGTCCCTCTTTGTCCAACAATCTTCACGTTCACAGAGTCTGAGCAGCAGTTTATCTCTGGAAAACATCTATGCCAGGTTCTGAAGTAGGGTTGCTGTAAACTCTGCTAAGTCATGGTTATGAAGAAAACATGTCACCACACTTCCTGACATGAGAGTCTCAGCTATGAATGCAGCTTTTAATTTTCTACAGCAGGGTTCATTAGCTTTCACTACCCATTTTTACTATACTTGCACTGTTTTTCAGTAAACATATCTGTAATGTTAACATTTCTCACCACTGTGTTAGGAATCCTTCAATATTTGTGGTTCTTGTTGAAAAGGTTTGGCTCTGCCAGTCAAAGACACTAAATGCAATCAGACCTTTCACCTTAAAAACATAGATTTCTAGTTGTGATAAATACAAGGAAAAATTCAAAGAGTAGTTGGTGACTAAAGAAAAAGGCACTAATTAGGCATTGGAGAAAACCAGTTGTTCTTTTTATGTGGGAGTCTAAGAGAGCATTCAGTTCCAAAAGGGTTTAAACACATAATTAGCCACATTCAAGTGAAAGAGATGAGAAAGCAAATAAAAATAATTCAGTGGTAATATTTTGGTTTTCTATTTCTTAATATTTAGGCCAGTATTGCTATTTTGAGAGCCTGGGAAGACAATCTGGGAAAAATTCAGGTTAGCAATTTTTATCCCAGTTTGTTTGCCCACAGCTGAGTCCTCCCCAGGTTACTGTGTTTGGTTCTCCGAAAGCACCTCCTCTGCAAATCCATTATGTTTCACCGACCTGAGTATGCTGCAGTCCTGCATTTGTTCTTGGCTTTTCTATTGCATTCCCTAGGCACCAAATCTGCAGCAGTCACCCCTCCTGTCAGGGAAAAAGTGGCAATGAAAGCAGAAGAGCACACAGCTTTGAGTGCCCAAAGACTCATCTTCATCCTGAAGCAAAGCAAATAAACCCAAGCAAAACAAATAAACAAACAACAAAGTATGTTCTGAACACAGTCTCTTGCCTCTAATGTTTTTTCTCACTCATTAGTGTCCGAACAGTCAGCTCAGACATGCTCTAGATTTGGATGAGGGTTCTGGGGAGTGTACACATTTTCTTGCAGCTCACAGTGTCTTCAGCAAGTAATAATCTCGCATTCTATGATTTTTCAGTCTTCTTTGACCTTATGTGGTCCCATGCTAAGAAGCTGTCCTGTTCTGTAAAACTGAAGTTGTGTGGTTTTGCTTCATCGGGTGTTAAATAAGGAAATGGCAGAGCTGTGCAGGCTGGCATTTATGGTGCTGAATTTTCACTTTAGTTTAATGTACAATAAAGGTGAAGGGAACAAAAAAAAAGGCAAGCAGAGATCTTAACCTGAGATTTCTAACAACCACTATGCAAACCAGTTAATTGGAGAGGCGTGTCTGAAGCCATGTGTCCTGCCTCAGGTTAGGTACTTAATGTACAGGTGCAATACTGTTCCTCTGCACGACTAGAGGGTCAGACTGAAGGAATTTCTTGATGTTATGTATTTAGTTCACAGTGTTCTGCAAGGACTCTCTCTAAGTGTTTTGCCTTATGTGATCACCGAATATGACCAAGATGCAATGGAAATGGCATTTCTCATTCTTAGCAAAGGGTCTCATTGTCCTCCATGCTTTCTGATCCTATCCATTTTGCAGTGTCTGGTTCAGAATGAACTTCCGGGTGACACAGAGGCCCTCTGCATCCCTTTACGACTTGAAGAACCTACAGAGCCCAGAGTTCTGACTCCCACTGAATCCTGCCAAGGCTTTTCTATTTCTCTCATAAGAAGATGGATCAGCTCCATAGGAAAGGCTTCAGTGTAGCAAATATAATTTCTTGCCATGATTGTACTTGGTTTGCCAGATAGATTAATTCCAGACATGGTGGGTGACAAAGTCTGAATTTCCACCGCACCCACGCAAAATGAACGGTAAGAGGTTTTCTCCTGTTCTCCCTTCCCCTGCCACACATCACTGCCACCTGTAAGAGGACAAAACTTGAACTCACACAGACACAGTTATATAAACTGACATTCCAGTTAATAGTCGCTTTGGAAATTCCCAAGCTATGAGCTGTCCTGCAATCTAGAAACTGTGGTTTCCAGACATGAGCTAAATCACAAACCACTGCACAAGGAGTCATTGCAAACATTCCTTGGGTCATTGTTTCAAAACAAAGCTTGTAATATTTTAATCCCATGACCACAAGAGCTTGTCTGTTGCAGCATGTAGAGACTACCGAGTGAGTTAGGAAAGCACTCCAGCTTCCAGTCTCACTTCCACTCACTGACAAGTCTGCAGTCTGTCAGGAATGCTGGGAAAAGAGGGCCACAGTGGGACAGCTACAGGCTTACCTACTGCAGTAATGATAAATATGCAGATGATGATAATGACTCCCAGCAAATACTATCTGCCCTTCTCACAGGTGACATCAGGAACAGTATATGCCCAGAAAGTGGGAGGCATAGACTCTAGGTCTTCTTCATTCACATGTTTAAGCTTGTACTCTCACTTCGCAACCAAGACAACTCTCCTCCTTTCTGTAGCCATGCCACTGTGCAGTAAAGCATGTCAAGCTTTCTGGGTCTTCAAGACAGGGAGATAAAGCATCTGGATAGCCTGAAGAGGAGGGCACACAGTCCTTGTCTCTACTTTTTGAACGTTTTAATTTTATTTTAAAACTCATGAGGTCACAATTGTTAACACCCAGAATTTCATAACCATGAAATTTGACAGATAGATCTATTTTGATTGCTTTTCCACTTTTTCCCCTGCATCTTGCCGCCTTAGAGAGCTTCATCTTCAGTGTTAGAGAAGAGCAGGTTGTGATCAGCTATCACGGGGTAACATCCACCTGAGACAAAGGTGTTGCTACAAGGAGTATCATTTATCTTCTCAGTAATGTGCTCAAAACCTCCCTTCATTCTCCTATAATTCAGTGAATACACAGATTCCTTTGCAGGCATTCGTTTCTGATATCCTTCCTCAACACCTGGCTTCCTAAATTGTGACCTCTGAGAAGCAAGGAAATGATGACGTTGTGCATGAAATCTGAAGACCTAGCATGCATGGGTGAAAATATCACCCTATATCACCTATATATTTTGTTGCCTGTTGATTATCCCTAGCTTGTTTCAGGAAAATCCAGAACCTTGAAGAAGTAATACACCAAGGTAAAAAGGGGAAGGCCAGAATAGCATAAATTAATCCAGGAAAAATTATTCTGTCCTTTTCCACCTAGAGTGCCTTACAGGGAACTATTTTGAAGTAATAAAATACAACTAAAATTTTCTCACATTTAATTCCATGGCAGAGTGCATATGGTTGCAAAAGTAAAACTTCCCAAGTATTTCAGCCCACGAAGATTCCAGGAAAATGACAAGAGTTTAACTGAGTCAGGATAACACTATCTATTAACTTTCTGAAGTTCCAGGACATAGAAAGAATTCCAAATTTTGCTTGATCTGCTGAAACAATTTAGGGAACAAATTTCTTCAACTTTATTGCCAGAACTTTAGTAAAGAATTTAATGTCAACATTAAGTAAAGATATAGCTGCATAATTGAATACATTATGAGTCCTCCTCCGTGGCTTTCTGAGTAAGGTGATACAAGCCTTGGAGAACAAGGCATCTTTCAACTTTACAGAAATCTAGAGGCTAAAAGAATGCTAAAGATTTAAAATAGATTCAGGAAAAAAGCAAGCTGAGACAGAGGCTTTACTTGTTTTCCTATTAAAGCTGCTTTTGTCACTTTCCCATTCACAGGTTAGTTCTTCCAGATTAGTTTGCAAAACTGAATTATTTTTTTATACGGGGCAACACTTCCAATTTAAACCTTCCACATATTAAATGCTTACATATTGAAATGTGTTTCAAAGGCTTCTTTATGGCATTTTGTCATGCCATATTATGACGTTTGAGTCTACCCACAAAGAGCAAATATCTGCTCAGAGGGGATGGACACTCTTGTTTCATCCTATTAACCAGATAGATAAATTCACCATCAGTTCAGCGAAGGGCAGAACACTGAACAGTCCAACTGACTCTACATAAAAATGCATCGCAAACTTAAGAAAGCAGATTTTGGCAAGTAACATCTTCCTTAAGGATGTTTTTGCTGACTATGCACAGAGTCTCTTTCGGATGGATGTGGTTGACCAGTAAGCCCAGTCCAGTCCCTGATAATTGTCTCTGGTAGGAATCTGCAACTATTTAATTATTCTTCTACAAAAATGACAAAAATGCTTTAAAGTTATAGACTAGAATAATAAAAACATGTAGGTTTCTACATAGAAAGTGTGTTTTGGGGGATCCTTTGATATGCTTTGTTTATTATTGCAAGCAGTTGTAAACCACAGTCTGTTTTCATTGTTGCTCTGATCCGAGTTGCACATCTGGCTGTCAGTGTTAGTGTCAGCTTGGTGGGAGACTTCTCCAGAGATCTATGCATGATAAGTATGTATATTCTGCAGCATAGCTCACAGGTCTGGGATTTCTTTCACCTTTCAACCTTACACTAAAGGCTCTTAAGTATAGCACAGCAGCTCATTAACGACATCCATGGTTTCCAGTTAAGCCCAGAACTCCCTAGTACACACAAAACTTTCAGGAAAATGAGCGAGTAGCATGCCAGTTTGGTCTTTGCTAACCACTTTGACCAAAACCTTATTTGTTTGCCCATGTCCAATAAAATAGCACATTTTAGTGGTCAACCCTACTGTTGTCTCCCCACAGGTCCTGTGGAAATGTCTTATGCATGAAGGCACTTGGATTGTCTGAAGATTAGCAAGGCTATCATGCCTTATTTAACCATTTGACAGTAAGTATGGAGGTAACAGAAAGGGGAGATACTAAGGGGTGACCCGTTCCATGGCATCAGGAAAGCACTTAGCATCTCTGCTGTATCGCTGGAAACAAAATAAGGGAAAGCCAGAAGTTTGAATAAACACATCAGAAGCTGTACACTCTTTCAAAAAGGGTAAGCATACCTCACTCCTGCAGCTACTTCACCAGGTAATTAGGCATCTCCTGCAACTACTTCCTTATTCATATCATTGCAATGATTCCAGCCTAAAAACTGGGACATACTCAGTTGATCTACATCTCTGTTCCCCTACCAGAGCGAGATGTTCAGTGAGAGAGAAAAAAATCAGAGGTCCTGTCCCCATGAGTCTCTTACACAAGGATCTGTATGTATCCACAGGAGGAGACTATGCCCCAAAGAACTTATTGTCTCAACAGGCAAAGGGGCACAGCCACAAGCAGAAAATAGAGAGCTGAATCACAGAGACATTAAGACCTATTTCTAAAAAAGTATTTACAGCCTTGAAGTCTAGGTTGGAATTTAAATCTGAACCCCCAGCTGAGAAACTCAAAACCTTGAGAAATTTGTAATGAAGCTTGCAAACATGAATGTTACCCTCTAACCTTCACATCGCTCAAAATTTCCTGGGCTCTCAGTGTTCCATGAAGGCCACTGGACTACTACCCATATCCATCTCTGTGTGCTGTGAGTGCGGCATAACTCATGGAAACTCCTAACACTCTGAAAACAAAGATGCTGAGTTCTAAGGAGAACATTGTTGGTTTTGAAACCTGGGATATTATAATCATGTTTAATACGTGGATTTGGAAAATGGAATTAGACCAGAAATGTATTTTTAATGTGTTCCACTTAGTTTTGCAACTCCCTGCAAACCACACAATCTGTGGAGTTTTTTTAATATAAAATTTGACCAGATGATAGTGAGCCAGAATATTCATACACGGTGTACATACAAGTGAGCTGTAAAGAGGTGCTTTCTTTCTTATGGAGAAAGGTACTTCAAGTGCATGATACATTATGGAATTTATTCTGTAAATATTTTTGGCTCCTCAGCTTTAGACTCTCTAAGATAGAACAGTCTTCTTAGAGTAACCAGTAAAAATTAATGTTAAATTACTTATTCTATGTTCATAACATTTACAAAAAAATTACTACATTGTGGAAAATCCAAATAACGTATCTTGAAGAAAAACTATTAAAATGATGGAGGACATTCCCAGAACCAATGCCAGAGTTCAGTATGCTCTAGACTTCCTAAATTCTGTCCCATTGAAAGCAAAGTCAAAAATAGTATTTAGAACCATCAGTGTTTATAATTCTAATGCTTAATCCACTAGATTAGGCAGGATCCTGATTTTAGAAATTCTAAAACTTTTGTGAAATAATGCTTCTGAAAATTATCCCAGATAATACTGTTTTGATACTAATATACTTAGGGAGATTAGGAAAAAGCTTCAGAGAAATTGCTATACAGAAAGAAAGCATCCACCTATTTGGCCCATATCTGAATCATTAGACAGCAAGGTCCCTCAAAACCAGCTGACTTTTCCAAGCCTGTATAAAATAGCATATTTATCTACCCTCTGATAACCTCCAGTTAAAAACTCTTAAAATCAGGAGGACTGCAAAAAGTGCTTCTGTAGCCATGTAGAAAGTTCAGATCTTAAGACCCTTTGTCCTTCTACCCTCCCTGAACTCGGTCTGTAGTTCAACAATATCTTGCTTAAGGCAAACAATATTTCCTTTCTTACACTTGGAAGAGGAAGACGTTTCTCTTTCTCCTGTCTCCACTGCTTCATGGAGCTGGTCTCAAGCATTGACTGGGTACATGCACACTTTAAAACCAAGAATTCCCAGTTCAGCCTCAAGTCCTGTTCCCCAATCGCACAAATTATATAAACATCAGCTTCCTTCCAGGCTGTCTCGTGGGTTCAGCTAATTCCTTTTGAAACAAAATCCAGGTTTAACTCTGGATACAGTTCACTTCATGGATGTTCTTAAGAAATATAGTGAACGAGTCTGCACCATCTTTGTCTCCATCCTCTCTATGTAGGGCTCCATTTTTCCAGAGAGATTTGTATTCTTGCATAACATTGAATGTAGCAGGACTTGTGACAATTTCATGCTTTAAGAACCTCACTCTGGTGGGCTGCAGCACAGCCCCTACATATAGCATTTAGGACTTTTTGAGCTATAAAAATAGCAACAAGTAATTGCAATGTCTTGGACCATAGAGAGACAATATGAAGCCCAGGACTGAATGCTGTGTGATGTGAACATGGCAAGTCAGCTTTACATGCACTTAGCCCAGAGCAATGTTCATCTTGGACCTCATGGAACCATTCCCTGGGATATATTTATATAGATACAAAGATAGCATACAGATGTAAGATATTGTATATATCATATAAACTCAAGTCAGAGTCCACTGTCCCCTCACTAAGCACCACAGAGGTCTAAACTTAACCTACACCTCGTTATCAACAGCTGTCAGACCAGAAATTACACTGCCTTTCAACTGGCATCTGCTGCCAGTAGAAGCTCATTTTTCCAGTGGAAACAGGACAAGTTCCTGGACCACACAGAAGTGATTCACCAGGACCAAAAATTAAGTATTCCACATGTTGATGACTTTGTCACCACCATATTGACAGTCCATCTACCAACAAGAAAGTACAGGAAATTTAAAGTGCACAATTCATGCACTTTTCGTCATACATCGGTATGAAGAGACAGTTTCTTCAGGAAAAGTGTTATTTAAAGACAGATGGCACCTTCTTACCATTCTTACCACTGCCCTTCAGGAGTCTGACAGCTTATGTCAGATATAAGTGATTTGATATGAAAAATCACTTATCACTTAGGGGAAATAATCATAGCCAGATAAATAGAACTCTAGCTGTGAAAGAAAATGCAGTCGGGAAGGGTTCTTCCATATAGTCCCACTGCACAGTTCCCTCAACATAGAGAGCACTTTTTCTTCCTTTTTGTTTCAGAAAGTATGGATGAGTAACATTTTATGCTCTCAAAAAAAAAAATATCTAAAATTAGTTCATGAAAGATGAAACAAGAGTTTTTCTTTTTCAATTATTTGCCCATAAAAAGGCAAATCATACTTCAACCAAATGACAGCCTCACTGGAAGAGTTCTGAATTGGCAAGCCTTTCCCACCACCACCCACAAAGATACATGTTGCAATGAAATGGCTTCTGCCTACCCTAATAGCAGTGTAGGAAAAACAAAAAAAAAAAACAAAACCAACTTCACTGCTAACAAAGGCACGGCACAGGTCTCCAAACAGGTTGGAGCACTATCAGCACAGTCCTTGACACAATCCTTCCATCTAGGAGTTCTACCTTCTTTCCCTGATACTGCAAAGATTATTTAAAAAGCATAATACCAAAGCCCCCAAACTATATTACAAGTATTTATATCCAGAAACATCCATCTTTCCTGCAGGATGAGTAGTCACACACACGAAAGGCAGGGGAGGGGTACAGCTCCTTAAGCTGTTTTTATGCTATAAATCCCAGAATTTGCAGGTGCAAAGAAAGGATTTTTTTTAAACATGAAGCAATCAGGCTTAGGATTTGTATTTTCACAGAAAGCTGCAAAATATGAGTGTTACAAGATACTTCATTTTTTTAACCATGAGTTTTCCCATCTGTGAAATTCAAGGAATAGAAACAACAGTGGCAAGAGGATATGTGTCAGTCCAAGATGAGCATATGAAAGTGTTTGCTAAAGCATCTTTATTTAATATAACTGAAGTCCAATGTGATAGACTTAACTGACTTGCAATAGTCTCTTGGTCCTATTGGCTCTGTAACCAACAACCTAAAACCAGATCCGTTAGAGCTGAGGACCAAATGCAAAGCAGAAATCGATAATTCCATTTTGGCACCACAGCCTGGACACAGCACTCATCCTCATAAATACCATTTTCCAGGTATTACACTACTTTGCAAAAAACTTTGCAAAAATCAGCATGAGATCATGAAAGAGAAATGAAGAGAAGTCTAAATAAATAACATTTCACGAAACACTGGAAATATTATTTTTCCTTACTACTTTAGCAAAATTTTATCTAAGAGAATAGCTGTGTTAAGTAAGTCTCATAAATTAGAAGGGAACTTTATTAGCTCAACCAATTCTTGTAAAATTCTTCCCCATCACTTTTGCACTACCACCATAGGATGTTACTTTTACAATGTAAGGATTAAACAAAATGCCAGCAAAAGCGTAACAAAGACATTGCCAAGACTAGCAAAGTTCAATGAATCCTGAAGCTTCTTCTGATCCAATTCCAGGTTATAAATGGTCAAGGCTTTGCAAATTTTATGGGCCACCTGCAGGCCTAAGACAATTTATGTCCTCAGAATTACATCAGATCTTTAAACTCTATTTTCATGAAAATAAAAAAAATGCATAAAATTTATGCTTAGCAAAACTTCTCTTTTTATATCCAATTATATCAGTATATTAATATACAGTAAAAGCAGATGTCTTTTCACACTTCCTAATACATGGTGTCCTCTCATCATTCTACAATGCATTTAGGCATTTTTATAACGTTCTCTCTTCTGCTTCTTCCTAATCTCCTATCAGCTCCAGCAGAGGAGAAGTGAATAAGGTCTGTTCACAGCAAAAAGTGACCTTAACATTTATCCAAACTGCAAGCCAAAATGCTTTTTTGTTAAAAGTTAACCAAAAAGTTTAGTTAACTTCCCCCCCCCCACTGGGCTTTGGTTCAGTTTGGAAGTGACAAAAACTCTCCTGAGAGAAGTCCATTCTTACAAGATTCCCTTTCTTACTTTACACAGGTGTGTGTTTCATTGTCTGGATATCCCACACACCCAAGTGTTTGTGTAACAGGGCAAATAAATCAGGACACATTTTGTTTCTCTTCCAATTGGAAGTAACCCCAAAGGAGTAAAAATCCTTAGTTATAAAGCATATGTTTGCACAGTTCATGTGTGTTGCTCAATACATGCTCATACTCAAAATTCTCAAATTCCTCAACAGTGCAGTACTGGTAGACGTCATGTGTTAAACTCAACAGTCAGAATGGAGTTTACACTTTTATTTTCCAGGCATGCCCCCCATTTCCCTAATGAATATTCTGCTTTGATGAATTTCTTTTGCTTTTAATTCCAGTAACTTTGGTTAAAGGAATTCCAGTAGATAAGTCTAAGGAAGCCTAGTTAAGTTAAACAAGATGATATTTGTTGGCATAAGGGTGCCACCTATTGTCATGATGATGAGAGAAAATCTTCAGTAGACTTTTTAGGAAACCATACCCTATTTGTTCCCGCTTTAGATCACTTTGAACCCTTTCAATGATTCAGCTTTGGCAAGATTATGTTTCTGTGTAACATACACAGTCTGTACACATACATAATGCTTCTTCCACTATGTCTCAATGCTGCGGAGGCAGGGTGATAGTAAATTCTGATCATTACTACAATTACATTTTCATACTTCACTATCATTAGAAATTGGTCTGCTATACCCATTACTAGGATAACAAATAAGGTCCCCAAAGTGCCTGTATCAATCGATATCAATACCAACACATTATATGTATTTACCTTTACCTACACACATAAATATAAAATCAGCAGGATTTTTCAGCCCAAACATATGTGTTTGACAAAAACATATGTAACACTTCAGTTTTCAGGATTACTGAAGTTTTAAAAGCTATAAACTGGTTCAATATCTAAATTCTATTAGGTACATATTAGGCATGGGTGGGGATAGCAAAAGAACAGTTTTACTTAAAACTCTGAAAAAAGCACCACTATTCCACTTCTGGAATTTTAAAGTGCTTCCCAAAAGTATTCATACTTTTCATACTCATACAACAGTGTACCAGCTCTGCTTTAGCCCTTTAACTTTGAATGAAGACTAGGTTTCAGTGGACTTCCAGCAGGTCAAACCTTTAAACACTGCATATGGGAACTACTATTAACTATGTAGCGAAGCTAAAAAATTTATATATGAGGTGTACTTTTATGTAAGGATGTACAAGCTCCAGTACTTCACTTTGTGGACATCCACCTTTATATAGTGGTCTTCAATAATGGGTAACAAATGTTCAGGAGTCAGACCACCCAGTCGCTGCTTAAACAAGAGAAACATCTATTTCAAGGCCTACTGTTTTTTGGGGGGGTTATGTTGACAAAACACTGGCAGAACAAACGTTGTACTATGTGTCAACAGATCAGTATCTGCTTTTTTTTTTTTTAAACATCAGCCTTAACTCTAAGCAAATCTATGGGAACCAAAAAGGCACCAAGACCCTATGAAGCTGGCCCATCATATAAAAAAATATCTAGATACAACAGACTTACTGGATTGATGTATCTAAGATATTCCACACTTTTGCCATTCTCCAGAGATATCAGGATACAGATGGACACTTGTCTCAGAGCATTTATTTCGTTTGGTATAAGTTCATGCCAGATTTGAGTTTTCAGCCTAATGCTTTTGGATTTTCCATCCCAAAGAAGACTTACCAAAATCTAAAGAGATGCAGGACTGTCTTTTCCTGAGCACACAGGAGAGAGAAATAGACCAAAGGTAGAATCAACCTGGAAAATACAAATACCACTTCTGTTAACATGCTAGTTGAAGAATGTTTGAGCAGAAATGACCCTAAAAGACCACAGCAAGGCTGTGACTAGTGTCATCACTTTTTCCTTTCAAACCTGATCCCAAAGGCCATCATGACCTCGATTCTTACATGTTCTAGCCTTAAGTACTCTAAACTTAATGTTTATTTCAGCTTCACGTCCAGTGTGCAAAGAAAAATAGATTCTTCACAGTAGCGGGAGAAAGAGGAAAATGGTGTTATAGTTTAGCTGCTATTTGTAAAAATACTTTCTAACTTTTTTAAACCTTTTTTATATTAAAAAGGAGAAAAAAGGAGAAAAAAGAAATCCCTAGTTCCAGTTTTATGCTATTTATAGTTAGAAATTGAAAGGAGATACTTACATTTGGAGCATCCTATCCCACTGTAGTAGGCAGGAAGACAGACATCATCTACTGCCTGAGATATTCTCTGGAGATACCAGTGTCTGTGACCACAGAAGAATTATTGGACTACAGGGATCATGGCTCAGCTGGTTCAGTTAACTTTATAACCATAGATTACCACTCACCATCAGCAGATCATTATGTATACATACATGGTTCTAACAGAAATTTAATTAGTTCTACAATATTAATATTTTCTGCCAGCAAGTATTTCAGCAGGAGTTTCTGTCAGAATTGCTCTGCAGCTCTTGTGGCACTGAAGCCTCCAAGAATTACATGGCAAGTCCATAGAGGGACTTGCGCCAGCACTTCTAACACTCACAGTACTGTGATCCCTACATGCTATGAACCCTCTCCTGAATTGATACGCCTAAATCCTGTCCCCCAACATCCAGCTCTAAACTGATATAGGTCACTGAAAAGCCATAACAATTGCTACCTATGACCTCTAACATTTTCTTCACATATCTTGCAGATGAGACACAAAATGAGTCTGGGACAGGGATCCACTTCAGTCTGGGGAATATTTCCAAGGCAATAAAGAAAAACTCTCCATTTTGTTTTTACTCTCTTAACAGCAGCAAACACATTTCCTCAACTGGTAATACCTTCAACGAACTTGCTGACTTGTCACTGATCAACAGATGAGATTAAAAGCTTATTCATTTGTATCTTGAATGAATGGTTTAATAAGAACAGCTGTTCCTAGTAACACACCAGAACCTTTCATTTGAGCAACTAGTGGGACTCCTGAAGGCAATGCCAAAGCACACACATCTTCACTGGAGAAGCCACGCTACTTCTTTGCAGCCACCTCCCCATAAATAAAACAGAAATTAAAATAAAGATTGAGAACTTTATCTTGGCTCCAACCAATAGATAAGCTCTGTGCATGCTCTAAGGAGTCAAATAGATTTTACTGGGTTTTTTAAACCTTGAATTAATAAGTTTGTCTCTGAAATTAAGTCTTTGGAAGGCTTTCCGGGTATAAATAAAAGGGTATAAGATTCTAGGCCTTGTCTCTCAGCACTTTACTAGAAGTCTGTACCCTAGTTTCAAGTTGCCTTTTCACAGTGATTCACCTGGTTGCAGTAGAATGAGCCAAGTGCATTAAGACTGACTTATTTTGCTATGGACAGTCCTTTCAGGAAGACTTGCAACTGGTATCCCAAGTGGAGGGAGGCAGAAGAGGGGCCAGTTCAGGTTCCCAGAGAATCCAGTGTCAGTTTTAGCCTTGAAAACTGTAAAAAGGATATGAAAGCAGATCAGCTGCCTAGAGCTCCATATTGCTTAAACATCCGCTGAAAACTCACTAGGGTCCCGGTTTTCTCCTTCACTTTCTGCTCTAACAAATATTTGAAGTTCCAAAAGCGGCTGACAGAAAAGCTGGCCACATTTCCACCAGTAAACTCCTATAGGTTACAGCAGATGCCTCCAGAAGCAGATAGGTCTGACCACAGTGTAGAACAATAGGAACAAGGATATTCAACAAAGATATTCATGCAGGTCCCAACCCCACAGCTTTTGTAAAAGGGTCACTAGTTTTTTCTAACAGCATTTTGCATTTAGGTTTTAAAATCAGTAAAGATGTATCAGCAAAACAAATAAAATCAGAGTAAGGACATTTACCCTGGTGTAACTGAATCCATCTTGCTGAACTATGGAGTTTTATCACTGAAAATATAAGGGTATGCGCAGAGAACACCCTAAAGCTGGCCTCAGAAGTAAAGCTATATATAAGTCCCAACAACATAAGGTTCTTGCTTAGATGGACAGGGAATGCTTTAAAACCTTTATTTCAGGACACTTCACTGCTGTAATATGCCTGGCTACTTCACTCCCACCACCCAAAAAACAACACATCCTTTCAACAAACTAAAATATTCTTGGTGCCGCAGCTTATAATTAGCAAAAACACTGAGGGCAGAAAAAAACCATGCAAAACCAAAATAAATCTAGCCAGAAGCACTTGGTAAGAGCTCCATATTTATTTAGCATTCCCTTTGTTGGCAGTTAAATGCATATTATTGTCAGGTAGTGGCAATATATGTTTTGCTTTATCAGTTCTGCCAGCTCTTTCCTTCCCTTCTTTTCCCCACTCTAAATTCCATTTTCCCCTTCAAAGGAGCAGGAAAAAAACACACCAAGAAAGCAAACATGGACTCTGACTCTCACACAACATTTCCATCCCTTGAAATTCAACATGCAGTTGTATATGATTGGGTTTCCGTTTGCACTTAAAGTTATTTTCTTGGCAAAGGTGAGCTTGGAGCTGGCTAGTGGAAAAACTCTCCTTTGCTCTGTTTTGCTCACCTACTTGCCTTCAAAAGCCAAAAATCACAATCTGATGTACAAAGGGAACACTCAGTGGCTCCGAGTAGCCTGCCTTCTCCATTTATTTGCACTGTATATACTCTCTTAAGTTTAAGGATACGTATCAATTCCCCTCCTTGTCTAGTCTTTCTGCTCTACTGACACAGCAGTATGATTGACACTGTCCATTGTCCATACCAAAACGAACAAACATGAAATGACACCAGAAAGATGCCTCTATCCAATATTTCTAACTAGACAGGGGAGAAGAATGGTCTTATTCTTGCTCTAATTCCTGACTGAAAATATGACCACAACTTGTCTCTAATACAAATATCACTTGAGAGCTTAAAGTCACCTGGCCAAAGACCTTTTACAACTAAAGAACTAGAAATAGTTGTAAAAACTAAAAATGTAATAATAATGGAACTACACAATATGTTTAAAAACTGTAATAGAAAACTGAGCTATCTACTGTCAGCTTCTTCATTTCTGTATGCAATAGTCATGCTTTGTGCTCCTTCTGTGTTTGTATTCAGAAATCTGACACAGGAGAAGGATTGCTCAAGTCTACCTTTGTTGGACTTACTCCACGTCTTGGGAGCCAACATATGATCTACAGGTCATGTATGTCTTCAGAGCAGGGCCAAGGGAGCACAAGTGGGAAAGGAGCCAAGAGATGCCCCAAGATGGATGAACATGTGGCCGACTAAACATGCCCATTGGGACGTCTGACACTGGCCAATTCCTCTGCTGACTGTCAGCACAGAGAACCTACGTACTGTCATAAAATTATTCATTCTCCCAGGATAAGTTTTCCCTTCACAGACTGGTAGTAAGGTCTAGGAGAAAGGCACAGAGGAAGAGCTACATGCCAGCATGAGTCCTAATTTTAATAAAGTCTTTGTTGGTACTATTCACTGGGTATCCTCTAATGCTACTGAAGACAACAGCAATCCTTTTGCCATGCCCAGCTATTCACTCAGGCTCTAAACTCACATAACATCAAATAAAAGCATCCACACTGGGTCTGATTGCTGCTGCTCCCAAAGTCGGTCATAAAAGTAGATCAGATTGGAGGTGGAGGAACCTTATTTGGCAAAATCCCCTCTGTGTCTCTTTAGGTATCTTACAACATTATAAATTTCCTTCACATAAACAGTGAATAATCTGCTTAGCAGTAATAGCAAAAAATGCAAATACTTCCTTAGCCAAAGGCAGACTAATACTATTCTGGCAAACCCATGTTCCCCACCTTAGTTTGGGAATGGTTAAAACAGTATAAAAGTGTAACACCAGTGGATGAAGCCTGTAGCATGCTGTACAGCCAAGAAGTAATATTTTAATTCATGTGGGGAAACATTTTTGTGTGTTGCAGAGACCAAAACTCAGCTTTAAAGCCCCATGGGAGAGTTGATCTGGAAACGCTGTATAATTCTGTCTTAGTTGCCTCATGGAGCTGGAGTACAAACAGGTGACGTACTGTGTATTCTGGACTTCTCTTTGGAAAACTGGGCTCTAAACCACAAACATTTGTACACAGTCTCACCCTCTCACCAGGGCCATCATCTGTTTAAAAAAAAAAAAAAAAAGTTCAGGAAATTCAGTGTGACAAGAAGATTGCCACACTCATGATTTTTGCTACTTACTCTGACACTGGATAGGCTTTTTCTAAAAAAAAAAAATGAAAAGAAAGTCCCAGCTCTATTTCAGTGTTCCTTTCCTTTTAGTTTCTAGCCCACAGGATTACAGAGAAAAACCTGGAAACATGAACCCTAAGTTATTTTTGTTTATAAATATTTTATAACTGTCATTACTTTTGAAGCCTTGGTCACAATATTGCAAGGATGAACATGTTATTTCTAGTCATTCTTAAATCACAAGATTGTAGATTGCTTCCCTGTATATTCCACAGATTATGATCAAGTCACTAGAATTATCCTATTCATGTATTACTGATAATGCAACATTTTTCCTGTCTGGAAAGAACTTCCATTTCTTTATACGTAAAACTTTTTTTAAAAAACAAAACAAAAGAAAACAAAAAACAGATATGATGAGAAAAAAAATTCCTTCTAATGACAAACATAATTCTCCAGGGGCATTCCCTGCTTGCTAAAGTACTTTATTCACTTTGACCAGCCAATTCAAACTGTCTTACATATATACAGATGCACTAGCAAGTACTTTGGATGTAATTTAAATTAGAGAAGCACACTCAGTACTGATTGACTGACAGTCCAGTTTTCCTTTAGTTTTCTCATGGACATCTGCCCTGTGTGAACTGCAAGCCATACACAGTAAGAACATTTGTTTAAAGCAGAGAAATTATCTACAGATTTTTAACATCCCCTGTGGCTCAGCAAACAAAATGACTCTACGCTGGTAGTCTGGCATCCCCTGGATTTTGCATTAATTTTGTATGAAGTCTATTGCATCCTTCTCCAGAAAGTACCAAACTAACGACCTTGCCTGCTCCTTCCTGCCAAGTAGTAGTTGGCAAATGGGGAATACACTACAGTGAGCAATGCCTCTTACTGATGACATTTTACCCATAAAGCTACATTTTTTACATTAATTTAATGGACCAAACAAAACAATATGGGAAGAAGAACATCAGTTTGCATGTTTCAGCATAATGTCATAGTAAACAGGGACCTGCACACACAGATCCAAGCAATATTAGAAACCAAAGCTGAGTCTGAAGATTCTCACATCATTCCTAAATCTTGTAAGCAGCTCACAGCATTTAAACACTGACAGTAAACCCTTTCCCTTTAGGAGTTAATTTCCTGGTGTTGTAATAAGACTATTTTATAAACTACAGAAAGGGAATCACAGACTGTGTGCAAAGGTAGCTGATGTGAGCCCCAGACTATCCGAGCCTCTGCTGGAGCAGTGTTTGCAGCGTGCAGATTATCTGCTTGGCTTAGCTTTAACTCTGCTGTGCAATGTACTGACAGGAGTCAAGCCTGAGACAGCAGGAGCTGCAAGAGTCTCTCCAGGTCTCAGGGCACAGATAAAGCCTTGTTGAGCAAACAGCTTCAGATGCTTTAAGACTTCTTGTTCCAGAACTGTTCCTTTAGGACAATTCCCTAGGGATTAGTGACCTCTCCAATAGCTATGAGCAGGAATACCTGTCTACATCCCCTGATTCTTTCCTAGGGTGGGTGGTGTGAGCTACAGGTGATCTGGCCAGATTTAGGTGCTATTTATTTCCTCCAGGCTGTCAGGATTAAAAATTACCTCCTTGTGTGTATATCAAAGTCCCATTTTTCATCTGGTCACACCAGCTCTATTACTTATTGAAAGTCTCACTGTAATTGAACTGGTTTTTCTCTACAGATCCTCTGGCATTTGAGAAAGATGGTTATCTGAGCACTTTCTCTTTCATTTTTGAATATCCACCTTAGAATTATATTCTCAAATTTATATTGCATTTAGATAGGAGAAAAATCTCATGCTATTTTAGACCTGAACTCTGCAACTGCTTCCACATGTGCCTGTCTTTACTAGCGTACCAATGCCCTGGAATGAGTGGATTCCAGCAAGCTGGTGTCAGTGGCAGCAAGCTGAAGCCTGCTTCAAACTGTTTGCAGGACCAGGGCTTTCTCCTCCTGGAATGCATCATTATAAAGGAGCAGAGTTTTCAAACAAGGCATCTGCATTCAGACACTGACACTCACTGGAGACTCTTAAATGCTTCTTTTATGTAACTAAAGGTCAAACTGAAGCTCCAAATGTGGAATTTCTGACATTCAATTAGGTAGCCCACATTAAAAATTGGGCCAGTGTTTAATTATGTCTGGAGAATACATGAGACAATTCACACTCACCTCATGTGTTTCTCAGTGTTTTCAATGGTGGAACTGACTAAATATTCTTTTGCTCCACAGATGCACTAGATCATGGTTTAGCTTGTTACACATAAAAAAATAAATCAGCTCATATTTCCTTGACTTCATTTTTCCAGCTTTGTCATACTGTCTAGGAGCATACTGCACAGTTAAGCCAGGCATGGCTATGCATGTTAATAACCCTTGGAAAACTAGGGATACTTCTGAGCAAAATCCTCTTTATTTTTTCCAAATAGTCAAAGTGCACCTGGTGAAAGATACTTTTCTTTCTCTCTCTTTTTTTTCTTTTTCTTTTTTTTTCATTAAAGCCTGTGTTTCAAAAACCCTAAGTGGAACCACAACTGTGGTGCTGCTTTTCAAATCAAAAGGACAGTATAGTCTTCACAGGATATGGCTCCCAGCCAGTTGTTTAATGCTTGTAGGTCAATATACAACCAACTCGGCTTCTGCTGCCTAATTGACAAACCACATATCAGGCACAGGAAGGTTAACAACTGCTTTCTTTCACCTAAGATCCTCTGTTGAGTCCCTGAGCCCTCAGTCCCTTTTTATTTTATCATTCACAAATATCTACCGTGAGCTCCCTCCAGGCATAACAGACTAACTGCATGTCTGAAAAAAAAAAAAAAAGACACCCATGGTAAGCAGTGGGTGTCTGGTCATTCAGGAGCCAGGCTAGCTGTTCATCATGCTCCTCGATTTCAGTCTGCCAAAGAGGTTTAGACCCACTGTTCCCAGTGTAAATTATTAGTGGATGAATGAACCAGGAAGAATTTCCTCAAAAATATTTTTGATTAATGGAGTCATGACACAAAATGTCAATGCATCACCAAACAGTCTTGATACAATCCAGTAACATACTCCAGCTTGCTTGTCAATTGTCTGTGTTTTAAGGTCAATATTTCTTTGCAAAAACAAATGCTAAAAGTCTTTGCACAAAAATGTTCCCCCCAACAACAACAAAGAAGTAGCCTTCCTTTTATTATGTTTTTTTCCCTGGTATTATTCCCTGTGTGTTTAAAGGGAACAAACCTCCTGGTAACGGAAGATTTCTGGAAGGGGGCACATGAGAAGAACAGAGAATACAAACATCAATAAGACCCAATGCCTGCTACTGACCAGAAAAATCACCTGTTTATTTCACCCCTTCTGTCCCCTCCACATCATGGCAGCCACATATAACGGACAACACCACACCTCCATCCAACACTGCAATACTTTAGTATAACGTAGTACTTTAGGATATGCCTCAGACTAGATACACCAGCACTAAGGGGGATAAGAAACTACTAATTCCAGTTAATATTCTTGTCCAGATTCTTGGGGATACTGCCCATACTATGCCATAATAGTAATACCTTCTACTTCACTCCAGTGAAGCTGCAGCAAGGAGATTTCAACTCTGTCTGTGGCCATAAGATACTGTATAGTGACATAAAACCATCTCTGTGCATGCTGCTTCCATTAAGGCTGAATGGATATAACTGTCATCTGGAGGAGAAATAACCTGGTGAAGACTCTAACAGCTCATTCCGAGTACAACATGCATCCAGCCAATGCCAAGTTACACGTCGCAAAAACTTAATGATACTTAGTTCCTCAGGGTTGAGTGCTGACTGAGTGGCTAAACCCTTATATTTATCCATGAGTTTGATGTGTACTTTTGAAAGAGACACTGAGTAGTTCCATTAGCAGCATACACAGCTGTTTCCACCTGCTTTTATTAGCCAGGAGAGACATGCTGCTGTTCTAACAGCTGTTGTTTTCAATGTTTTTAGGGGGCTCTGACCTTCGTTGTGTTTGATGGTGCTGAGCTTGAGGCATGAGGACTGCGCCTATCTGATAAGTCTCAAAGTGATAGAATTACCTTCCCTATCTAGCTCCAACATAGGACATGGATAGTTTTGCAGAGATAGAGAGTTCAGGTCTGTGGCTCAACTAGTCTCAGTGAAATAACCTTCCCTGTATTATCTGAAAAGTAGATCCCTCTTAGGCCTTCTTTCTTGCTACTAGTGTTTGTACTACTGAGGAAGAGATCAAAATGACTCTATCATCCTTCCACCCACCTGTTTCAGGCAAAAATCTCAACTTCTTATCCTCTAAGTTCCTTGAGAACCAATGTTTTGAGGACATCCCCTTTCAGTAAGGACCTCCTTGCATGCATAGCACAGGTGTGAACAGGTAGCAAAGCGACAGCAGTAAATCAACTCATGTGAAATAAAACAAAAGCAGATATAATACTGCAAAAATAGTCAAATCCGGTAAATATTCGTATTCAAACATTTGCTGATAGCTTGCGACATGCAGAAACCAAGAGGCAAACAACAGAAGCCAGGCTTACATCCAAGTTTTTCCTTTACCTCAGGAGACAAATCCTAGCTTGCTTGACAATCTCTCTGCTTCCCCTATAATTCCCATTTTTTTCTATAATACATAAAATTGCATCTTTAACAAGGTCAACGTAGTACAAAGGGCACAGATACAGGAGCTCGAACTTTAGATCACACTGATTTCTGGCAGGAAAATTACTTCAGCTTTGGAAACACAAATGTATCTTCAAAGATTTGAGGGCCAGTTGCTATTTCTGCGTGTTTGTTTCTTTTCCTTATGTGACACTGAGAAATGTGATTCCTCCTGTAAAGGGGGGAAAATTCCAGTATCCATCATTTTGAAGAATTACATACAGTGCCATTAACTTGTGAATGCAGCTCTAGTCTAAATTACATTTTCTCTTAGGGCACTCTGAAAGTGAAACCGAGCACAAGACTTGAAATTAAACTGGACTGGGAACAGAAAGCCTGAGAACCTTTCCCCTTTTCATAAAGAGACTGAAGACATTTTACTTTGCAACAGCACTGTATAATATATTTCCATTGGCCTGGAAGACAAAGCTCAATTTGTTTTAGTAGCTTGGAGAAATGGAATCATTATGATTTACTAAAGTAAGAAGTTTTTTTCAGTGTGATGTTCAAAACCCAGTTTTCACCTCCTTAATTTTTCAGGCCTTTTTACATTTCATATACTGAACAATTTCATTTGCATAAAGCTATGCTGGTTTTCTTCAGAATTAATCAGGTAGAAATGTCATACCTATTTCTGCATAAATGCAGGGCCTAATACTTTTTTTCGTCTTTGACATTTTTCACAGAACTGAGATTAAAAACCTAAAGTTTCATTTCTAAAATAAACTGCAAACAAGATTTTCAAAAGTACCTCTGCATTTCTGCTCCTACTGAAATCAACACTCAAAAACTCAATCTTCCTTTTCTGTGATTACAAGCAAAACCATAAAAGCGTAAGCTGATGCACTGTTATCTTCTCTCGTCTATAGATAGCTTGAAACAATGTCTGAGGGATGTGAACTCCCATCTCTCATCCTAGTGGAGTAAATCTGAAGCCAGAAGATGACAGTCTGTGTCAACGTTGTTAACGCTCCCACAGCTAAGGATGTCAGCAGAAATGCTCAGCTAAACTTCTGAAGTCTACCACTTCTTTCACCAATGTCATTAAAAAAACCTCACTAAAATCCTAATATGTACCCATATCTGTCTGTACAACTTACTGGAACCAGCAGAGTACAATTTATAGCACAGTAAGAACTGAAAACTCAAAAGGCAGATGAGAGCAACAGAGCTCTCCTAATCTCCAGAACACCTCCACAACAGCATCTTCTGTCTTCTTCCTCTTTCAAAGAGAAAGTTCGTGTTGCCACCATGCCCCAGCTTGATGCACAGGCTACACCAAGAGGTCCTACAGGAGAAAGTATGCCTCAGAGACCACAAAAACCTTATTTTCTACCAATACCAAATTCTCAAACCAGACAGGAAATAAAAATAACTGAAACAAATTTATTTGAAGTTCTTTAATTTTAAACCAAGTTTACAATTTATGGAAGCATAAGATACGACTGGTGGGGGATACTAAAATTGGCAATAAAGGATGCAAAACTGTCATACTTTAACTAAGGACAGCAGAGCCCTACCACACTCTATTAAGCAGCTGAGCAAGAGTTCTTGATGCTCTTCCTCAAAAATTACATAGCCGCTAGTTGGACTATGTAAAGCCACAGCATTGTCCTCAAGATGTACTCTCCCTAGGATTTCAGAAGTTCACAGGCTATAAACACAATTACATCAGTAGACTTCTGCCTCTATTTGGAAAGAAAATTCTGTATTGCTAAACAGCCTTGTTCTCAGGTTGCCCAGCTGACTCTTATGCCATTCTTGCTGCCTCTTACTCAGCTGACACAGTGCCACAATGGTAGCATTAGAAAGGTTTCTGCTGTTATAGTAAAAATAATTTCACAACCCCAGCCTAGGCAGATTTACAAGCAGTTAACAGCCTGATAATTTCAGATGATCACATATTTGGTGGTATTTTGGAAACTTAATCTATTTGTTTTCATTTTAGTTTTTTCCTGTTTTTTTTTTCCTATCATTTACTATTGCCAACAAGTCTTTTAAAATGTAAAGCAAATCTATTTTATGCATTGTTATAGCTTTTTCAAACCACAGCAATCAAGTAAATATTTGCAGATATTTTGTGGTTTAATTAATTGGCTATGGTCTGCTCAAAGTGTGTGCATAATGTAGGACTATATGCAGAAGAACACCACTAAGGAATGCCTCTGTTTATTCTCTTCTGTGTACGTGATATTTGCCATTACCTGGTATATCAGATTAGGAGTGTTATATGAATATACTGATTCCAGCAATTAAGTTTGGAAGTAACTGTGTAGATCCGTTCATCATGTTTCTATGGTTATTCATAAATATTATGGCCAACCTCAGTCAATATATGCCATTTGTAAATGAAAAATTTTCTCTTCAAATTGCTGAAAGCTGTTTTCTTCAGAACTCATTTCAAAGTACTCAGAGAAATTCAGTCAACTTTTTATTTATGTCATTTAAAGGATGCCCCATGCAAATACAGTTATTCAGTGCCAGTGTTTTCATATTTGGACCAGGATACCGCTTCTGTGCATTGTTTGCCTCTACACTGAGTATGTAGGGGAGGACAAGGGGAAGGAGAGGAAAGGCTGCTATAATGATATTTAAAATAACCAAAAGGTCCTTTGGCCGCTTCCTTATTCCCTGAAAAGTTAGTGCACTGCCTGGAAAATTAAAGGAAACTCTATCTGTAACTCCAGTGGAAACCACTTGTCATTTGTTGTCCAGATATGAGAAATGTTACTTTTCCTCTTCCACACATGCTTCAAGTAGCAATCCAGCTGAATACTTTGGAGGGCCTGGAAGGTCACTAGAGACCAAACACAATCATCTACTCTGGTTCCTGGATGACACAAACCATACAATTTCAAAGCCTATAACTCTTGCCACAGCCACAAGCACGGTCATCAGAAAGACGTCCATTCTTGATTTAAATAATGACAGTGATGCAGATCTACCATGTTCCTGGATAAATTTTTCCAAACTTGTTAAATAACCCCACTGTTAAAAATGCAGCCTTACCCCTACTTTGAATGGATCTTCCTTCTTCTGTTTGTTGGTTCTTGTCATACCTTCATCTGTCAGTGAAGAGGAAACTCCACAATTACAATCTTCTGACTGGTAGAAAATTGTACACTATGAACAAGGCACTTCTCAGTAAAGTGAAAAGGCTGAACTGCTTTCAGCTTTTGATGCAAAGGACTGTAAGTTATTTACTGTCCTTTTTCTTGCCATTTAAATAGTCTGTGTATGGAAACAGTCTCTATACAGAAACTATATCATACTTTACAACAAGGATAGCTGATAGCTGGTTTAGGCTTTTCAGCCTTTAATATTTTCATTATTATTCTTATTTTAAGAGTCAAGAACCCCTCCATATGCCTTCACCTCCGTCCATCATGCCTTCCAACATAACTGAAGCAGATGAAATACCAATATAAACAGTCGGCATGAAGATCTCATTCACAGATTATCAGAATGACATGAGACTTGCAAACATTTGATCTGACTTCCAGGAGACATCTCTCAATGCAGGAACAGCCACAATCTACCCAATACTCTGTATCCCATCCTGTTTAGAAATTAAAATTGCGAAAGCGAGAAGTGACTGTTCATCTTCCCAACCTTTTGGACAAGAATAGAGCTGAGCAGTAAAATAAATTTCTTGGGAAATTTCCATCTTTTTTCTTTTGTTTGTGAGTAGCTTGAGATATTCTCACATTTATTTGAAAGGACTTGCAAACTTCTTTAACATTTCCCTCCCAAAATAACTTATGAGAAGTTTGCTGTTAACATTTTATTTAATTTAGTACACTGCACTGTGTAAGTTGTTTACAAAAATTAGTCATTCGTTTTTCTGTCCCATGATTGGTTACTTAGACTAGATCTGCAAAGGTCAAATTAGGAACTTTACACAGAAATAAGAAATGTTTCAGCCAGTGCTTTAGTAATTACACATAAAATGGTCTTCTTGTGAACAAGTATCGCAGGAGAAGAGATCAAGCAGCAGGAGGCACATGTTTTGATGTGGGACCATAAGTTGAGAATGAAAAGAGGCAAGCTGCATAAACAGCTGCCGAACAAATGAAATCCTGCTTCTTCCAGCACCTTCCCAGTTGCTGCATCATATATTGTTAATTACACTGTAAATACTCTTGTTGCTTCATGCGCATTCAGGAGAAATGGATGCAGAGGCATTGTGAACGAGCATGAATTAAGTCAGCGTTATACACCTGATCAGGAGTGAAGAATGGGGTCAGGATCTGGACAACCAGCTGGCACTTTTGGGAGCAGCATTTTGACTGACCTTAGACTTATTTAATAGCACTTTGACAACTATGGCACCTTTAGGACCAAGGGAACAGAGCCATGAATTACAGCCACTTGCTTCTCCTTCCTAAAAGTTTGTAAATTGATGGTATCATCCTGTATTTCTTATGTAGAAGTACTTTTTAAAGATAGCATTCTTTCTACATTCAGAGCTTTTTTCTGGAGCTCTCTTAACTAGTGCCTGAATACAGTTCAAATTCAGTCCCAATGCTGACATTTGTGCATGCTTCTACCCAGTATTTTCTCAGGCAAAACTACACTGGCTATGAGAAGGGTTTTGCTTGAGCAAGAACATCAGGCTTGACCTTTCAATTGGACAGTTACAATTAGTAACAGCTCAAAACTGTTTTTTCTCTTTTTTTAAACACAATACAAAAAATCCAGTCTATTACAGATTGTTTGCTGCCACTGAAGGAAGCTCTTTTCTCTCAAAACCAAGAGAAATAAATTGATCTTTTCCAAAGCTGCTTTACCATCCCTTGAAGAACCTCTACAGAGTTCAAGAGTTATTAAATGAGCACACGAGTGCCCATCACATTCAGCAGCACAGTCAGAAGTCTCCAATTCCTGTATATATATAAATGCAACCTAAACCTGCTAGACATACAAGTGCTTCTGTGGCAGAGTGGGAGTTAGAGCTCAGCTCCCATCCAGTCCTCTATCCGTTAGTAAATGTTTTTTTCCCCTTTCAACCTTAAGACAAGCAAAGGAGATGGTGTGGTTTGGAGTCCAGTCTAATTTATCTCCTCTGTAAATCTTGTGAATTGCTATCTAAACAACTGCTCTATAAAGCAAACTCCCTGACTGATTGGTCTCCTGTGTCATTCAGCCAGGTCAAATAGGTATCTCTTCACTTACTCCATGAATGTGAGAGAGAGGCCAGCAAAAATTTCATGTCAAATCTATGTTTATTTAATTAGACTAATAACTACATGTAACAACAAAACCTACCACTGAAAGGAAGAAGATGACTTTATACTGTGGAGGACACCAGGTGAGTAACTGTAAGTTTATGAGCCAGTCCATCATTTCATTCCACTCGTTCATCCATTCACACTTTTTTATTTTTTTATTTCTGACATTTAAATCACAGCTACACTTTCCAAAACAGCCTGAAGCTCTCTCATCTTTCCAGTGGCTGAGGAAATACTGAACTATGCCCACATCACCCAGCTTAGCCTAGTGTTTGCCTACACAGTAGAGCAAGAGGCACTTTACCTTCTCTTTCAGACTTGCATGCTGTTGAGACCTGGGTAAAATCTTAGCCCCTTGGAAGACAAAAGCAAAATTCACACCAATTTAATCAGAACCAATGTTTCCCTCTTACATGTTCTAGCTAAGAAAAGGAAGCCTAGAAAAGCAGCAGTTCTGAGTTATCTGAGGTTTATTTTTTCTACAGACAGGTAATACAGCATAACTGTTGCCACTTAGATGAATTAGATCTTAATTTTGGAGCCTGCCTCTTTTACCAAAACCACTGCCAGGCAGGCTGGAATCTGTAGCCTAACAAGGAACAGTAAATAATGAATTGCGATCAACTACTCTAGTCATCACTTGTGGCTTTAGGGGAAATAGTTGCCCACATGCTGCTTAGGTCAGTATTCAAGTTGTGCTGCATTGAGAGTTAATTATGGAGTGTGATGCTGTATGGATGGCCAGATCTCTTCCAGTTTTCTTGCTTTGGGTGTTGTTTCTGGTGAAATGCACACAGAACAGAATCTCATGTTTTAACATTTCTAGTAGTTCTAACACAGAGCTTGTACACTGTCTCTGGGTTTGCCTTGCAGATCGATAGGAATTGCCCATTCTCTCCCGAGCTTGCTAATATTGTATTTAGAGTGTGGATAAACCTCATATGAGAACTCTATTCACGCTTGGATCTATTTCCTTGAGATGCATGCTACATTACTCAGGAATGAAAGCTGAACCTATAGACAAAGTGCTGTTCAATACCTCAAGCACTGCTGGTAAAATACATGGTTCTGCTGTGATTTTTAGTGCTATTTACTTGATCTCCTTATTTTATGGTACCACATTTTGGTAGCGCCTGAGTATCCTGATGCATAAAACTGACCAAAATTGAGAGCACATGCAGTGTCCATAGACAATGGGTTTCTATCTGCCCTGTGTTTGGGAGATGAGAACTTTGCTTTGATGTATGTTTCTCCCAAGTTCATTGATTTGTGATTTCATGGCTTTTTGTTGTTACTTAGTATGAGGTAGATTGAGTTTTGGCAGGGTTGGAGAGTCTTAAGATAGAACAATGTCAGTATGGTATTACTTTAACAAGTTTTACAAAGAGGAAGATTTTGTAGTGTTTTCCACTGATGGTCAGACCCTTTACTGCATTTGGAAGACCTTGCATGGTCAGAACTTTTTGCCAAATAATAGGGTTTTTTTCAGCTGTCTCTCCACAGTTCTACAGGAATGCAGCTATAATTGTATAATCTTTATTAGGTTCAAAATGAGCCCTGTGGATCCACAACTTAAAACAGAGATGGTTGTTCCCTATTTTGATTAACATCACCTAGAGCAGCTACCAATGAATATCCCACCTCTATGTTCATACTTAAGTGTGTCAGCACCTGGCACAGGAGAGCTTTAGATCTCATATCCTCTTGTTACTTCTGTAATGACATCATTAATATTTTTCAAACCTGATAAATTTAATTTGGTAATTTCCATCTCCTTCTGCAATTGTTTTAGACAACGCTGCATTACAACAGCTAGCTGACAGAGGGAGAAAAAGGGGATTTTAGTGCTAACAAGTCTTATAGCGAGGATGGGCTTACCGGACTGGTGGAGTTATAGAAAACAGGAAGCACCTAAAATACAACCTAAAAGCAACATCCAGCCTGAAATTTTCTTTTGTAATCTTCTGCTTTCCATTCCAAATTATGTTCACCTTTATGCTTGTTGTCATACTATCTTTTAATCTTTTACCAGTTCATTGTAAATCTTGATATCATTATAATAACAGAACTGAATCACTCTAAGGTATACAACTTGACAGAACTGAAAGCTACAAAACAGGAAGTCTTTAAAATAAGACCATAGCTCAAAAAATATCACAGAGGTCCTAATAACTACTGAGCTGTAGAATTACCAGTTTTGCCAAAAGCAATAGATCTCCTTCTGATCTCAGAGCAACTGTTTCCACACAAATCACATGTGGAGACATTTTATAGGGGCTATGTTATCTATGCCGCCTCTGTTTTCTCCTTGCATAGATTCTTGTATTTTGACACTATTGCTACTCCCATATAAATGACCTTGTAAATTAAATTTATAGCTTCACAACTGGGGTCAGATCAGTACAGTTTGTTCTAGTTTGGAATACAGAAAAGGAAGGAGTGTTCATAATGGGTTTAGGAGAGACATTACTGCTTGGGAATGGAAACAGACTCCACCAATCACTAGAACAACAAACTGGGAATTGGGAATCCCTTGTGTTGTCTTGGCTGGCTGTGTGAACAAATCATGAAGTTTTCCTGTGGCTCCAGTTTACCCTTCAGTAAAAAGGAAATCTGATCATTCCTGCCTACTTCAGAGGGAACTGATCTGCATTAAGCACTGACGTACTGGCATAGAAATGTCTACAAACACATAAATCCAGGTCTCAGTAGTAAATGGTAAAAGTTAAATCAACTCGCTGTTCAGGAGAATGACTCTGAGACCAACAGTCCTATCATACTCCAAGCACGTTAATTCTTACTCATGCAATACTTAGCAGATATGTCTTTGGAGCTGGCAGTCCCTTCGCTTTATTACTATATGCATAGTATGCTTTATCCATTTCCTACAGTGAACACAATGAGTGCTGCAGATACCACAGTATTGTTCACTGTCAGAACCAGAAAAAAGTTCTAATAAAAGATTATGGCAACCACTGTACATGTGATGTGCCAGTGTGTAAAGGCTTCAAGAGAACAGATAGAATATTTGTCTAACTCTTCCTGAAAAGATGATTTGTGAGGCTTCAGATTTTCACTTCACCACTCGATGCCTAATTTCATACATTGTTAATGGGTACATACGTTATTTGTCACTGGAAAGTTAAAATACAATCAAATAAAATATCAGACCGTATAGACACTATGCAGAGATAATTGAAATAGAAGTAATATGAGAAGTCAAGACCCACTAAGAAATTTGGGTGAAAAGCAGAAACCAATACACAAAAACTGCACAGGCAGTTTTGTCACTGCTAGTGACAAATCATGATTATGGCAGCTTCGCTAAAAGCTGAACATGTTTTTTTCTCTGCATTTTTCCCATCCCTGTCCCCACCCTGGACTATTGCAGCATTCTGGCTGCCACTTTCCTGCTAAAGGAGGCAAAGTTTAGTAAGCAGGACAGAAGACCAGGAATCAGCACACTTGGGCTTTACCAGTGACCTGCTGTTTGACCTTTTCCATCACCCCATGGAAACAAATAGCACCTCTGTGTCTTTATTTCTGTTCCTACAATTTGCAAGTCCTATGAGCCAAGCTGTCCTACATGTGCAGGGTATAATGCATAACAAATCCCCAGTCTTGGTCAGGGCCTCGACATCCTCAAATAGTAAAATAAACCAAAAAATTGTTACTAAATGTCAAAAAAATGCAGTCTCAGAGAAACCAAATTGTTGGCAGAGAAGCCTGTACAGAAGTGTCCTTCTTTCCATTTTCACCTCCTCTCTCTTGTTCAACTTTCAACTTCATATGTTAATCCTACAAATATTCATCCAAAAAGTGAGAGCGATTCATTGCTCATCTTTCATGCCTAATACTGGGACAGCCCTTAGGTAGTCTATCCACTTTCTAAATTAATAGTTGCTTTTCTGAAGACCCCATCATGACCAGTGGTTAACAGATCATGCAGTTTACACTAATAAAGGACAAAAAAAAAAAAAAAAAAAAAAAAAAAAAAAAAAAGAGCAGCCCAGTAGTATCTTATAGCCTTTTACATGTTCTTCTCCTACTTTTCCTGTGCTAGGTTTCTTTGGATCTTGTTTTCAATTCCTGGGAATAAAAAGTGAAAACCTGTCTAAACAGAATGGTCAAAATAATAAGGAAGTGATATCACATGACTCACTGGAAAACTGAGTTTTGTGAGAGTTACACTGAAAACCTCAAATCTGTCCCTAATACATACCCTGCAAAATGACAGGACTTCCAGACTGTCTGCACTGCAGTAAGGTGTTCATCCTGCACTCCAACCTAGGGTCAGTTTGGTGCACACTTGTGGGAAAAATTAAATCTTTGTTGTCATTATGATTTTTTGATTAAATCTGATAGAACACAACACATTGTTATAAATAACCATGAGGAAAGCAATAAGCAGAATACAGGTAAAACAGTCAAAAGTGTATGATACGTGTTGATTATCCATACACCTCTACAGTTTCATCATAATGAATATAAATAATGCATTTTTGCATGTTCATGTTTGTAAATTGTCATTAAATAATACAGACTATAATGTATCTAGTAATAAACATTTGTGAATATATATACTATCCTATTTATGTTTGAAAACTCCAAATTTAAATAACTAGTAAATTTTTGCAAACCTACCACGAAAAAAGAACCCCTTGTTTTCTTGAATGTGCAACACTGATATAACACAAACCTTAGCCACAAAGTGCCAAACTCTGGGATCTATTGAAAACCATATGCTCAAGTCCTTCTACCATGTAGAGTGTGGGGTAGCAGCACTAGCACCCTGATCCTTAGACTCTGCTTTGCAGTTCACTCTTGGTTAAAGCTGCACTTGAAACAAATAGGGCTGAAGGCATCTGAAAACATACTGTTCCTCAGCAGTGAGGTCATCTCTTAAATTCAATTGGCTAGTAGGTAAATGGTATAACAGGAAAATCCAAGTTGAAATATTCAAACTGCCAAGGATTATGAATTCTTTGTTTTGCTTTGGAAACAAACGCACAGTAGAGACTAGAGTCACAGTGCAAGGAAGACATAACAAAAGCTTTGTTTGTAAGGGGATGGAACCACGGCTCTCTGGTCAGGGCTGAGGTTGGCTGATGTGTTTTCCATAATAGTCAATTGAACAATCTCAGCACTCAATGCTGGCCAAATACTAATCTGCTGAATTTATTACATTTGGGTTTTTAAATTAAAATTACCATCTGTAACTCATGTGTGGTAAACAGCACAGAACACATGACAAGAGAAAAAAAGCATTTCATGAAAAGATGGGCAAATTCCACTTGGTTTGAGGAGCCCAGAGAGCTGTGACACTGCACATTGAACATTTTCGTGCTGAGCAAAAAGCTTAACAGCTTAATGAGGTTATTTGTTAAAAACCCCTCTGTTCACCTCAGTAATGGTCTGCGCAGCCCAGGTCTGGAAATGTAGTTGGTTTGACCAAAGTGATACTATCAACTGAACAAAGCCAAATTTCATAGGAAAACTGCCATGGTAGCCAGAAATAATACACATACACACAGAGAAGAAAATCCCAGCTTGGGTTTTAGGGTTTTTTTGTTTTGTTTTTAAGATTTCTGCTCTTACAATCATAAATATTCTCAGAACAACAAACGCTGATTCAAAATTACAGCTATGTGGTCTGAGGTGGATGAAATCCCAGGCCACTAAACACAGGGTATTTGGACTTCTACAGGCCCACTATGTCACCCACCATTCCTGGTTGATAAAGCTGCTGATGGGGACTCTATGGTCTAGTTCCTATTATTTCAAGCAAGGCTGAGGACTTAAACTTTTTTTTTTTTTCTTTCATTACAATTCTTACACAAGTGCTCTCTTCAGAAAAGCAGTCTTCTGAAAACAGCAAGTTTATTCATCTACAGTTGAATAAACCTACAAGGTATGAATTGGTTACCCACTTCATGCTTTCAGTTTGACTTGTGCCAAACCATGTGTTTGACATGATTTCTGCACAGAAATGGAAATGGGTCTCAGCTTAGTGGAAATATGTCACACTGCACATGCACACAGAGGTGTAAATGACCTGCAAAATTATGCTGGGTAAAACTGGCCTAAAAAAAATGTTTTGAGAACAAGTCTGTTTTCAGCAATACTTTTTTATTAACCTTCTTTTGTCCAAGTGTCTGCAAATCCTATGGGTGAATATTTGAACTCTTTTTTTAATGAAGGTATTGTATGAGTTGATCCTATTCTACTGATCCCAGGAAGTTATAAGAGTATTTTAGGAGCTATCCAGATAGGGTCTTCTGCCCCTCACATGATATCATTTCTTCCAGTTCATATTTCTTAGTGTAAATAAAAAGAAACAGAGTGGGACCCCAGACATGTTAGGTGTTGTACAGAGAGAGTCCATGCTTACAGTCCCCTGTGTAAAAACGAGGCACTGACTATGAACTAGTCATAGTCTCGTACAAAGACGACAGGCACATTCAAATGACAACTCATCCATGGGATTGGATAGTTCTGCATGTGCTCATGTCTCTTTGATCTCTAGGAAGAGAGTAAGACAACTTTTCTAGGCTTTTAGGGTTTTAGTGATGACTAGTGCTACGTAAGAAAAATCCCATGTTTAAGGCTAACAAAAAAAGACTTTGCAAATGAGAACAAAATGAGGTTTAAATAAATGACGGTCACTTGCTCAAGGTTAGTAGAAGTTTAGGAGGTAAGAGTTTAATAGAAAACCTAGAAGTTAAAATTCAAAATTTTTTAGTTCAGCCCTTCCTTTCTCACAGTGAAAGAAGCAGGAAAAAGGTTCTCGCTGCTTTCCAATAAAAAGCAGTGGAAATATTATACATAACTGACTTATCACCATCCCTGTTGTTTTCTTTCTTCCTGACCGCAGTCAAAGACATAGAAATTTAGGCCTCTTTTCCTGTTTCCTTGGCATTTATTCCAACCTTGTTTATGTTGCTAATATTACTATGGCCTGATTTTTTCAATGGAGATCAGTGCAAGACTTGCAACCAACTTGAAGGAATACAGTATAAGGTGTTAGACATAACTGTTTCAATGCAAAAAGAAAGCAGAAATCATATTGGAGTTGTCAGGGGAGAAGGTTATTACGGTTTTTCCAAGCCTATAAGTTAAACATAATTTTTCACACAAGATTTGTTTCATTGATCCCCACTTCACAAATTAAAGATCTGATAGATCTTTGTTCTTTTCAGATCTACAACTAACAGTAATAATTTTTTAAAAATCATGCTGCTTCTATCGGTTCAGCTGAGGCATCAGCACCGAAAGAGTGGGAGTAGAGCGACCTTTGCAGAAAAGTCTCTGAAGAAGCATTTGGTTCACTATCTGGAGACCATGAGCCAAGTTACTTTTAATGGTGAATTATTACAAATAGAAGAGCACCTAAAACTGATCATTTGGCAAACAGAGCATCAGTAACATGAGAGCTTATGGAATTACTGAAATGGTGTTGAAACCATCAGTTATTGACAACAAAAGCAAAGCAGAAAAGAATACTTTCCTGAAATTTTTTTGAAAACCTACCTACTTGGTTAAGTGGGCCATCTAAAGACAATGAGAAATTTAAGATCTTAACTTCTACTTCAAGAAGTCAGTCTATGACATCCCAGGCTGCCATTCTCACACCCCAGTACACAGACTGGAAGACCATCGAGGCTTATGACAACAGCTGTGAATGCCACAGCAGATTCAGAGGAACCCCGGTGAAAAGAGCATTGCACAGACATCTGAATCACTGCAGGCTGCTACATTTGATATTCACACTGGCAGGAAAAGCCTGAGTTAACTCCAATTCCCCTGTATGATGAAGTAAGCTACATCAACACCATTTCTAGTTTTGATTCTGTCCTTTAGGACTCAAAAGCCATTTAAAAATAAAATAAAATAAATCTGGCCATTTTAAATGTCAGTGAGATATTTTTCCTGCTTAAAAATAAATATTTATCCAATAATAACAAACCCATGCTAAAGCCTAAACCCACAAATTATTAAAATATTTTAAATTATATTTTTTAAATAGTATTAAGAGATACATATATTTATTGACAAACTCTTAGAAAGTTAAAGCACTGAGTAGATCGATGTCACTGTAACCAACACTTACAGAACTTAGAGCTAACAGTTAGCAGGACCTCTTCTATAAAAAAAACAGAAGAAATACCATCCTAATTCTTGTCCATTTAAACAGTTCTCTAAAATAACTAGTTTGTTCAAAATTGGTAAAGAGATTGGGAAAGACTGAAAAAGAAGGAAAGTATCTTTTCCTCTTCTAATCCATGCATGAACAGGAAAGCTTAGTTTGCTTTTAGCTCTAAATAAAAGATATTTATGAGAGGATGATGCCTATAATTCTGAAATGTTGAGGAACATGATAACATGTTAGTTTTACAGTTAATGTATCTTCAGATAAGTATTTTTTCCCTATATAATCAGGAACATCAAGGTATTTCAAAGAACTAACAAAACATTTTGGTGGTCTTTTTGTGCATTATATATTATTAATTCCAAATTTTATCTAAATACAGTCCAGGATGATGAGCAAGCAAATAGTAGTAGGCAGCTAGTAAAATTAAATATATTGTTCATCCTTCTCTAGCATAATTCAAATTCTAGCAAATGTTGATAGTTAAGAGTTGTAGCCTTTTGTTACATAATTTCTTAAATGTACACACAAGGATAATACTGTAACAACAAGGGTCAGGACCAAGGAAAAACTTTAGTAGAAATATACTAGTGAACATCAAATTTGCAAATATTTTAAATTAGATCTAAAACAAGGCTGAAGTGGATTATTCAAGAGGGTTTTTATATTGGTATCTCATCACTAATCATATTTAAAACCAGAAAGAATATCTTTGCCACTCACTGCTTTTCCAGCAAGCAGCATGGACTCTTGGGTGCAGAGCAGCATTTTTCTGCCTTCTCAACTCCCCAGAGGTAGAGAAGCACATGCGAGTTCCCACGTGGAGAAAATACAGTTCAAGAGGCATCTCAGCAGTGGGGTTCTGGCCTACATACATCTTTTTCTCAATCCCTCTCTGGTGTTGTTTGATCACAGGTACTTCAGCCAGTTCTCCTTCCCCTCTCATAAATCTAAAGATTCTCCCTCAGCTATCACACTATTTCTAACATCTTCCCTGAAGCAATCACTCCCAGTCTCGAGAAACATTCGGTAGGAGTCAGAGGACATTTTTTATAGCCTCTGCCAAGATTTCACATCATTTTGCATGAAGAGTATGTTCTCTCCTGCCCATAACTTTCACTACCATCCAGTCATGTGGACTCACCTTAAAAGACATAACTAAAAGCAGAGTGCCACACAGAGTTTGAGGAGGGGGAATGCAACAGCTAGGCTGTTATTTGTATCTAGATGCTAGAAGGCTATGTGGAGCAGAGAGAGTTACAAACATTGACATTTGTGTTTTTAAGTTGACATTAACATAATGGAAATGGTGTGTAACTCCCATCTCCTCAGCCATCAGGGGTCTGTCAGACTTAGTCAGTGTCCCAATGCCCTCTCACTCATCCTCCTTAAAGTAAATGAGTCGTTATGCATCTGAGGTTTCTTCCAGAGGCAAGCCCAGCAGGGTCCTCCTTCCCTCTAACTTGCCGTCATCCAGAGTTTTGTGTTTTAGTAACTTGAAACATCCTGTAAAATCTATCAGGATTAGTTTCCAGTATAGAAGCACTTGTACTCGATCCAAGCTAATCAAATGTTCTTCGGATGCAAAGCCCCAGGGTTTAAGTGAGCACATCCAACATATTAAGCAAAAATTACCTTCTTACTGTGGCTACTACATCCTCCTTTTTGACCCCTTTTGACACAATTTTGGCTGAAACAAGACAGAGAGTTAAAGCCATTGTGAATGGGCCAAAAATAATATAGTAAGTGTGCCTCCGATGTCACCAGAATGTTATATTCTAAGACAAAAAAAGCTGGGTTTAGGTGAAACTGGACATTTTTTATATACTAGCAGAATGGGCTTTTTAATAGATAACATTTTGTTTTCAAACTCATATTTCAGTCTTTCCCAATGGAATTAGTAACAAAATTAAGGGGTTTAGGAGCTCACGTTATAATCAAACACAAATCTGAATTTACAAGTCATGTATGACCTGGCAGTCAAGAGGTTATGGTGAGTAAGAAGGTAGACCACAGAAAACCAAAGAACAGGAAACTTTCAGTCTAGTGTTGATGGAAAAGCTTTGGATTAGATGGATTCAGTACTGAATAACTTATTTCAAAGCAAAAGCTCTAACAGAAGTTTCTGACTCTTTTATAGAGGAAACACTGAAGATGTATGATGTAAGAATTCAGAAGTGCACATGTTAAGCTGCAAAGTCTTATTTTGAGTTATATACAACAGAATCTGTGTTTACACAGCTATACAGAGTGACTTCCACTTCTTCCATTCATGGGCTCCATCGACTCACTGACTTCCTTAATTTCAAAAACTAGTATTTATTATTCCATGGATGTTGGTTTAATGCTCAGCTCATCTATATGCTCAGACAATTTAAAGGACTTTCTGGAAGGCCCCGGATGTACAATACTTAAACAATTCAGTTCAGTCCTCCATCAAAATCACTCTTTCTGTGCAGCCATAGAAAGAACTTCTTTTTCCACCACTGACAATTCCAGAGACATCCAGATGCTCTGGATGCCAATTTAAAAAACTGCAAAGCGTTTCAGTAGAATTAAAATCAATCCAATCCAACACTTCCCCATTCTTGGGGCCTTAAAATTGGAACATCACCCATAGAATGAGCTTCTATCATTGACAGATGTTAATAAATGAAATGGCTTAGAAATGTGTGTTCCCAAAGCCAGTTAGTTCTAAGACTGTGCTGCCTTAGCTTCAGTATTGTCTTGGATTCAGGTGAATGGGAGGTTAATTTTAATTATGCCCACTACAATGTAACATAACTTGTCAATGAAGAACTTAGAGAAAGGAGGCTAGGCTAAGAAGAGCAGTTGATTTCCTCCAGTGAACTTAGGCTTGATTAAATTTTTGAAAATATAATGTAACACTAATAAAAAATTTAAACTTTTACCAAGGTTAGTTCTTTAATTTCCATTGGAATAAAAGCAAGCAGATGTCTCTAGAGTAAAACGAACATAATTTTTAAAAAATTGGACAAAAAGTCCAAATCTCACTAAGGAAGCTGTACATGCAGTCCCCATTCATATTAACTGTAAGCATTTGTCTAAGAAAACATATGTGTGATCAGCTGCTACAGTTCAGCTGATCAGCAACTTGGTGACGTGCTTGACACCAAAATCCATCTAGAGTCAGCCTCTTGTGCTGGCTGACAGAGCTGCCTGAAGTTTCAAAGAATGTTCACTTCAATTCATATTGAGGGTGTTCAGGTTAAAGAGCAAATATTAAAAATTAAAAACTCAAGATACATTCGTTTCAGGGAGGAGAGTCCTCCCCACCTTTTCTATTTTGGTTAAACCTGCTCTGATTACTGGTAAGATTTTTCATTACAATGATCTAAGAATCCCAGGTCTGGTCTTTCTATAACATAGAAAGGAGATACTTGAATTCAAACAATCTAGTCCTATCTAAACTCAGACTAATATTAAAGAGAGACATTTCAGTCACTCCCAGAAAGTTCAGACTAAACAAATTTGAGGACCAAGGGAAGGCAAAAAGGCTTATACAAGGCATTGACCAAGTCAATATTACCATTTAACTTTCACACTCATTACAAAAGTCAACAAAAACCCCAAATCACTAAATAGCCAGATTCTCTTCTGGTGTGAATCAGTGTAACAACAGCTCAGGTACAAGGTGTTCAAGATCTGACTCCTTATTCCAGGCAAGTACTAGAGCCATATTACCATATCCCTACAATATTTTTTTTTTAATTTTAAAAATATCACAATATTTTGGCCCAAGTGAAAAAAGAAAAAAAAAAAAAAAAAAAAAAAAACAAAACAACAACAACCCTTATTTTATTTTAAAACCTTCATGCTACTTTTCTGGTCATAACTTTGTGGTTTTAACATGACATTTATTCCTAGATATCAGATGTTAAGAAATATCAGATCATATTAAGAGGCAAATTATCTTGATTTTCTTCCCAGATCTAGATCACCCAGCCTGGGCCACAGCTACTGAAGCTAATATCCTGTTCTATCATAAAGGTCAGTATTTGCTGATTCCACCACTTTTTGTTGTACTCAGGCTACAAAGCTTGAAAATTTCTGAGAAAATACATGGTTTGTTTGGAAACACATAAAAATAGCATACTTGGGTGTCACTTCTCTGAACCTAATTTATAGATTAATTTAAATATTCTGGACTTGTTCTTGCTTAAAACCCTTCCCCATCAGAGCACAGCAATAGTGCAGGAGCCCTTGGGGTAGGACCCACACCATGGTGCACTATGGTGCAACCGAGCTACTGAGAGCAACACAGGGTTACTGTTAGGAGGAGGGAAAGTTTAGTCCAGAAAGGGAATGGAAGGCAGCCTGGAACACAGATCAGGGTCAAGGGGGAATCCTGCTGCGAGGAATTTACTGAGCCCAGAAACTGTCTCTGGTTTTATTACTATTTATAATTATAAATAAGTGCTAGTAATTTTTAAAACTTTCCTTTCACAGCAAAATCCCAAGGTCATGGGAATCACCAGCACCACAAATAGATGATTGAGATGAAGATATGAAAACCGGCAGCTGCAGAGAGTCTGTCAGCTACAGGCTTCCATTCCTTCTCTACCTCACCTCCACTGCCCCAACTCACTGTGCACTGTAAGGTAAATGCTACCTCAATACTATACTCATGCAACACCAGCAAATTTAAGAGTAACTCCAGGTTCACAACATGCCAGGACACCCCTCTTGGTGCTTCCCTGTGAGGTCCTTTTGGGTTAATCCAGGCATTCATTTGACTTCTGCTCTCTCCATTGATGGTAATGACACTGCGATTGCCACAATGCCCTTTGTTGTCAGTAGGGGCTGGGATTAGAGCCCAGTCCAGACAGCACATCCTGAGTTAACAGCCATGCCTGGAAGAACACTTTAGCTGTGACCATAGCAATTTCAGGAGAGAAAGGAAGTAGACCAGGAGAAAAAGCCACATCTGCTTTGAGTGATGGCAAGAAAAAAGCATAAGGAGAAAACAGCCATATTTATTATGGTAGTCAGGCTTCCCTGGTGGACTCTTCTTCCCTGCCCCTCACCTTCCAACCTTTTTTTCCTACAGATCCCAACCTTTTAAGATCTTCACATCTTTCATCATTTCTACTCCAACATTTCCCCAAACAGCCAGACCAACCCAAAAGAAGATTGTCCTACCATGCACTGTTTGCTAGTATCTTAGTCACATTACTTTCACACCCACTGGAATTCACCATCCTCTTTCTCTGCCGAAGGGAGGTTCAGCTGCCCCTCAATCCACCCAGCTCTTAGTCTTTATCATTACTCAAATGTAAAAAAAAATATTCTGCTGGAAAGTTGGGAGCTGTTTCACTTTGAGGGAGAGTGAAAGCCCACAAATTACCTTCAGATCATCACTGGTAGAGCGTGCAGGACCTCATATAACTTTGCTATGAATCAATTTCATTCTTTGCAAAAAAAAACCCAACAAAACAGTAGCACTTTGTTTGCTGCAGATCCTATCAATCATGGTTGTTAGATCACATAGTTCAATACAACACCTCACATTACAGGAGTTATTACAGGTGGCAGTAAATTCATTTCTGAAAACAAGGTGTTTCGTGGCTGCTCCTGCACAATGCAAAGAGTCTTGGAACAAAAATGACATCTTACAAGTAATTTGAAGCTGGACAGCTTGCAATGAACACAGCCATGTGCCAATCCCAGAATGTTCTGCCTGCATAAAACTTAATGGAATAGCTTCACTGTCACTAGGGAAGCTCATTTAGAAACAGTCTTTCAAATGTGTGGAGCTGGAAGGAAATCTTTCCATCTAAAGCTATCTGTTTGCCCATCAGAACAGTTCCTTCCAAACGGAAGCTTTGTTTTCCACAGAAAACTGCAATTTTTCATCAGAAGATCTAAGATCCACCCAGCAAAATGATTTTCAGCTTTTTCGAAAGGCAAAAGTTCCCTTGAAAAATAAAACTTCTCCAACATCAGCACCAGGTTCAAATTGCCTGGAAGCCCAAGACTAATTGGGCCACTGTTGCCCTCTGTAGTCATTCCCTGGGTGTCTCTCTGTAGCTCTAATCCCCAGCTGAGCCTCCAGCTAAGAAATCATAACATAACACCCATCATGAGTAAGCATTATAGTTCAGTGAAAATGTTCCTCAGCATTTGTTCCTTAGTACATGACTAATCAGGGTACAACTCAAGGTATTTTCCCTACCCTCTCTTTTTAAAATACAGGCAGTACAGTTAAATTATAGTGGAAACATTACCCTAGCAACTACTCTTACCAGTAGACACACACATTCTCCTTTCCTCCTATCTATCCTGAAGGTAACCGCTTACTAGCAGGGGCCACTGATTATTTAGTGCTTACAGAAGAGCTACGTCCAGCTACAAACCAACAACTGACAAAAGTACCATCACAACCAGAATTTCTTAATTTTGTTTTACCTTCTCTCAGGCCGTTTTCTTGGTCTGCCTTGTTTCCGTGAGCACCATGATAAAGCTTTTCATGTCCCAGTAAATCAAAGTATCACCTTTTAAACACCACCACCTGGGATGGCAAAACCCCAACTCCTGTTTCTTAAAATCGAGCCACATCATACTCACCTGCAATGTTTCACTGATACTATTGCTTATGTGGCTGTCTGAAAGTAGGAAAAAATTATTTTGTGTGTATTTATAAATATTTTCAAGCTGCACAACTACTGCATTTTATTTGGCTTATAAAATACAGGGGATAAGGTACCAGATTTATTTCCACTAATCAGCAAATACATCTCTGTGAGCAATTTCAAGAAAGTCAGTAAGACAGCTAAATCTAAGAAAGACCAGAACAAAATTAGTCTGGGTATCTTTTTATGTTACTACAGAACAATGCAAATGAGGCAGAGAGAGAGAGATTCAAGATCAGCTTCAAAACTGTTTAAGAACAGACAGGCACTTAGTAGGGTTTTTCTCTACAGAGGTTAAGGATCTAACTCCCTTTGATAACACAAACATTTAGCACATCTAGATTTCCACTGAAACACCAGTGAGGCCATGAAAGCGTTCAGAAAGACATATCACTTTTCCTGAAACTCCTTAAGGCAATGTTACATAATCCCATGTAACGATTTAATGTAGTTAAAAAAAAAATAAGATGCCATTTCCACAGGAAGAAGAAACACATATCTACTGTAATCTTGACAGGGCAATGATGCTCAAACCCTTACAGTGAAAAAGTGTACTGTGATCTAACAAGGCTAAGAGCCTACACAAGCTGTAACTCTGAAGATATGGAAGGTGGTATGTGCTGTAAAACTGCTGTAGAATAAGAAGTTTATATGAATTTGTTTGGTTTTTTGTTTCTGTGGCTACAGTGAAGCAGATTTTTAAATGTGAACTGAGCTCAGAAAAGTTTTTCATTTTGTCAGGACTCCAAATTTTGCTTTTTAATTCCATGTTCTAGGCCCAGTTGTAGCCAAAGAGTAACAATGGTGTATCTTACTGTCTGTGGGAACATGCACAAAGCAGTGAGCTATCTCTTTTGTTTTTTCTATATCTGATGTGTTTACTTCAGAGGTGCCATTTTATTTTACAGTTAAAAATCTTAAGATTTCCCCCTCTGTCTCTTAAAGCAGAGTTCGGAAAAGAAAACCCCTAATGTGTCACCTGCAATGGATATGCCATCTCATGTCTAACCAACTGACAAACACCACCTAAATGCTACGTCTTCAGACATCTCACAGTCTATTCAGGGAGCCTTTTGCTCACACCAGATAAAATTCTAGGCACAGAAAGGACCTGGGTGAGGGAGTGAAGGAGAAATAATATGGTATTTCCCATTCCTTTTTCAGTCACTAAGAAAATATCCTTTGAAATAAAAATTTTTAAGGTGAAAAAACATTTTTACTGCTCCAAGATGTGATTTTTACTTCTTTTTTTTTTTTAAGCAGAACAAGAATCATGCATGCTTTGATCTTTTGTGAGCCTTGACAGGCTTCAGCGAGGTTTGAAACCGTTCGATATACAGTTCTATTCCTTCATCTGCAGACTTGCTGCAGGGAGACCCTTGACAGCTGAAGAGATCTCTCCTATGCCTTTCTACAGGGTCCTAGCACTGGAGCACCAGGGGACTTTGAATGGTATCACCATCAAGATTGGCCCTTTTCTGCCCAAACACAGTTTAGAGGTACCATTAAATCCAATTCTCACTTCCCAGACACACAAAACTCAGCCATGTCACAACTGAACAGCTAAAATAGTATCTGCCCTTCCCTCATCCTTCTGGCAGGCAAATCAGTCCCCAATCAGTAGCAAATAGCAAGCTGCAGAGGCAGCATCAAATCCAAAGGAATTCAAATTCAAACGTGTAAGCGATGGGTAACTGCACGGGCCATACAGTTCACGGCTCAGAGACAGGAAAGGTAAAGCTCTGCTAATGCACCCCACTGAGATCCCAGCTTCAAGTTCCCCCAGGCCCTTTCAGGTAACGTGCTCACACAGTCATGTTTCCATCTGAACATGGGCAGGAAAAGTTCCCTATTTACTCATCCTTATTTTTACACAGGGCATGATGGGACCCTGACATCAGCTGGGGTTTCTTGCTTCTACTGCAATACAACACTTACAGCTTTCATTTTTAAAGGATGTCATTTTTTTCAGTTGAAGTGATCCTGAGACTAATTGCCCATTCACTACAGAGAACAGAAGACCTTCCTGTACAAGTCCCAAAGTCTTAGTAGTGACCTGGGGTTTTTTTGTTGGTTTGCTGGTTGTTTTTTTTTTCATGTCAGCCAAGAAATAACCCATCCCTGTTACCACACAAGGGCACTTGTTGAATATTGACAGAGAAGGAAGTGTACCACGTACTGAGTCACCAATGCCACATCCTAAACACCTGGCTTTTGCCTTGCTGGGCTTTCATTTAAGCATGAATCCTCCCTGAGTGGAGTTGTAGAAAAAGTCTATCATAAAACCTCAAACCACACAACACTTTCCTGGAAGGGAAGTATACTGTGATCTACTAAAGGACTTCTAGAAGAAAACTGAAAGCCTTTCCAAAGCAGATCCATCTGCTTTGCTTTTGTCCAATTTCAGAGATTACAACCGTGCACATCACATCCCAAAGCAAGATATAAAATTAAGTTTCCTTGAAGTCAGAAATAAAATCACAGCTACAATTTTTTTTTAAGTGACTGCACAAATTTATGGCGAAATCTGCCAAGGTTTTCAGTGCCTAATCTCCCACTTAATGATCTTTGTGAAAGCTCATCCAAATTCTTATAACTCTCACAAAACTTCTGTACAAAAAAATGCAGATTTCTTAAAGCCAAATTAAATACATTTCTTACAAATTAAATTCTCGCCTGTTAGGCAATGAATCATTTGCCATCCACAGTACATCCTATAGCTAACAAAGCCGTATTTGCCACCCTATCGCAAAACAAGAGTACAACCTATTTTCGGAAATGATTCTTCATTAAAACCATCATCTGGGGCAGTACGATGCAGCAGGAGTCACACGAATGTGCTACATCCTGTGACTGGCTCTGAAGTAAGCATGAAAACGGTTACAAAATATTTTGGGGGCAGGAGGAAGGACACTCTTTTCTATAGGACTTCAACTCCCAGATGGGCTCGCTCACCTTTGGTTTGTCCTGAGTCAGACCGCAATGCCTTCAACCTCTTGGCAGCTCTCTCCCACAGGCAGGCTGATCTAGCCAACACCCTTCCAGGGTATTTTCTGCAATGTGCTCCCACAAGGCAGTGCCTGGTTTCTACAACAAAATGAATATTTATCTACCTAAAGCTTTGCTACCTTCTGTATCTGCTACTCGAAGAAATAAAACAACTCTGTGCTCAAGCTCAGAGACCAAAAAGATAAATAAATAGTTTTAAGGGAGGAAGACATAAGCTAAGGAAGACAGTAATGACAAGGAGGGACATTTCTGTAATTTGCATCCTTTTTAAGTCCAGATTTCTTACCTCTTTTAAACTAATGCTTGCAACATGTAATTTAAAAATTAAAAAAAAAAAAAAAAATGTGTTGCAGAATATAATTGTAACAGTGGTGCTTTCTTATATATAAAGTATCAGGAGCATCACCCAGATTAGTGCATCACTGCACACATGAGAAAGAACCCAAGTGCATGCAGACAGTTCCAAAAGCAAGATCACCTCAGTACATACCGCCGATAAAATTGCCAATAATTCTTCAGTGAGATGTCCCAGCACAGACTGGAATAAGGGAAACCACTCCTCAACAAGAATACAGACTTGAGCTGTTAATGCCAGTAACAATGCATTTTCTTTTCTGAATGCATATCCTTTTCCAGCTGATAGCACTATACTTAAGTACTAATAGTTCCCTGCATCAGCAGGAATACAATATTACCTCTCCCAGGAAGTACCCAGCAAACCACAGCAGAAAGTTGTTCTCCAGGAGAAATACCACTGGCAGAATATCCTAACAGAACAAGTCACCTTAATCAAGACTTAGCTTATGTGCATGCCAGGAAAGTAAGAATCCCCTAGTAGCATGAAAATTCTCTATATTGATATTTTCCTGAGGAAAATACATCACAAATTAAGTCATCACAGCAACTTTCTATTTGTTTTCTTTTTTTAAAATATAATTTTAAAACAAAGGTAAAAAAGCCCAAGCCACACACCTTTTTTTTTTTCATTTTGTCAAAATAAACTTCTGTTACCTAAGATATTTATTGAATTTCCATAACTGTCAAATCTTCTTATAGAATAAATCTTTTTATTGTCAGACTCAGTCTAAAGCCATATTCTGAAATCTAAAAATGCCAGTTTAAACAAATTATTTGTCCTTTGTGCAGAGCTCAATTTCTCCAGACCCTGCACATGAGAAGCTGCTGCAGGGAACCATCCTTTCACAGTCCAATTCCTAGCTCCTCAAACCCCTTGGAGTAAAGATGTGGACAGGCAGATCAGAAGAGGGCAGAAAAACCACCTAACAGCCACCTTATCCTGCAGAAGGAACACCAGCACCCATTCCCACACAGAGATGAACTCCCAATCTGAATCATACATACAACAAATCCAAGAATGATGGAAAAGATGAGATTACATCACAGGTTTTGTCTGAGCCATAGCAGGACCCTCCAGCTGGGCTGCAGGCCCTGACACCATGAGGCTGCTTCACCATCGCAGCACCCTCTTGCTTTCTTGCATGAAATCCACCTTTTCCCTCCTAAATAAAGACTACAGCAGAGACCTTAAATTTTGTGTTTGTAATAGGAATAGGCCCCTTAAACAGTTACATTTTCCCTAGGTTACAGACTAACTTCCAACTCCAGCAGCTTTCGATGCAACCGAGCTTCAGGGGAACTACTTCACATTTCAACCCGACAATTCGTGTTGTGGGGAAAAGGCTATCACATCAGCACTCTTGCTTAACATTTTGAGTCACGTATTACGTTAGTCACAAGACACAGTAATTGTCTTTCCATCCTTTTTCCCTCACTGAGGTGAATAACTCCTTTTAGGGGGCAGGTTTTCCTAGGTGCTTTTGATTGGAAACAAATGGGTCACCTTCCAAAAAGGCAAAAAGACAATAAAAAACCCAAACCCACACACACCCATGCCTCAGAATTATCACAATAATCCTGCAGACAGAAGAAAAACTGCAGATTGCTAGTTACTTGTGCCCCCGGTGCAAACAGCTCCATCTCCAGTAAGGCCCCTCCACTCGCTCCCCTGCTGTCTGGTAAATCATGCATAAGTTATCCTTCTTGTCCTCTTTGATTTTTTTAATAAAAGAAACCGAGGGCCTTCTCACGTGCAGCCTCCGCACTGAAATAACTTCCACGTTTTGGGTTACAGCAATGAAAGAGAGAGCAGCGGGGCTGCGCCTCTGTCCTCAGATCACTCTGCTGCAGTTCAGTGCCAGAGGGATCAGGGAACGGGCTCCGATCTCCAAACGTGTTGTTGCTCTTCCCTTCCGCTGCTGTGATATTAAGCCATCCAAAAAAACGGGGGGGGGGGAAGTTCAGTTTACACAGAATGCCCTGAGCGCCCATAAGCGGAACACGCCAGTACTCCTGGCACATCCTTTGCTTTTCAAATCATTATTCAACTTTACAGCTCGGTGGTATAACAAAAACAGCTGCACAGCATTGTCGGGTCCCTCCCCAAGCATATTTCTCCCTGTCCTTGCTACTGCTGCCTGCTGGCTAGCAGGTCCTCGACCCCTTCCCCTCACGGCACACTATCGGTTCACAGGGCACCTGGCTGGCAGGCAGGGACAATCTCACAAATAAACGGCAGACATTTTGAGAACTTACCTTTTCCCACAGGGGAAACGCATCCACGCCGGTCCTGGTTTACGCCGCCATGTTGTGCAGAGCCCTCCCTGCACGTAAACACGTCCTGCCTTCTCATGGTGCACTGCGTGTATTTCTGCACCTCGGTTCAAACTTCCCCTTTACCTCAGTTGCCCTTTTTGGGGGGATTTTCCTCACAGTTTTCACCCCACAGGCTGGAGACGGGTGGTGGAGGCAGCAGCTGGGTGGTCCGTTTCCCTCAGGAAAGGAGCGCCAGAAGCTTCCAGAACTCTGGGCCATGCAGACCGCAGAGCTGCAGCACTAGGCACAAATTCACCACTTTTTTTTTTTTTTTTTCTGAGGTATTTTTAAAATTTCTGAGGAAAACTAGGCCTTTCCCCATGTCCCAAGCACCTCCACTCCCAGCTGCAGGCACAAATCCAGCACTAACAAAAGCACTGGGGAGGGAGTGAGCCATGGCCGCCCCCTCCGAGGGGCCACCTGCCAAACGGAGACCTGTGCTGACTGGCAAACGCCTCACTGTGAGGAGGGCTGAGCAGAGCAAAGCGCCAGGGGATCACGGCTGTTGCCCTCCTCACAACTTTACCCAACCACCCCTGAGGAAAGGCACGCCCCTTCCCCTCACACTGGTACCCTCTGCACCCACATGGCCACCTCGCTGCTGCATCAGAAATGTTTGAAAAGAGGAGTGGCACTTTCATCCTCCAGGGTGGGGGACAGAGCTGCCACCATCTGCAACTGCACATTTCCGACAAGGCCTGGGGGAGTGTTTTGCCTCAGGGGTTGGGGGTGGTCAGGGGCAGCCCCCAGTACATCTTGTCCCGAGTTTTTCCCGCCCAGAGAAATAAATACTCGGTGTATTGCAGCACCATCTGCTGGCGTCTGTCAACGCGGGCATCTCCCCACAGGGCGGGAAAGAGCAGAAGGGCTTGCCAAGTGGTTTTCATGGGGTGCAAGGCCCTTATGGTTTCTCGCACATAGGCATTTCCTGAAGGTTTTCCTCCTTGTGAAGGAATTAAGGCACCTCTAAATAAGCAGTCTAAGAAAAGCCGCCTCCCAGAGAAGGAAAAACCAGACAAATTAGTGCTGAGTTTAGGGATGTCCCTGAAGAAGCACAGTAAGCAAAATCCAGGCTTTTCCCTATTCCTCTAAGGCAGAGCCCTCTGGGAATGATTTTCTGAAGTGACCAACTGATTCTGGACACTTCTATTCTTTTGATATATCTAACCGAGGCTGCCTGCCCTATAGGCACTTGCATTTCATGAAATCTCAAGCTGCTGCTTTCTGACCCCGTGGTCCTGTGGGGGGCTCAGTCGGGCCACCCGCAGCCAACCATTACTTCAGTAAGCTCTAGCTGACTTTCAGCAGTTACTTATTTCAGCCGGTTTCCTTCCTGGGCTTGATTCATCCCAACAGTTAAGTCATGTTCATGAACTTTATTGAAAATTTCTCCTTGCTGTTAATTTACAGCCTGCTGAAGGCAAAAGGAAGAGATTTGGATATTTTTTTCCCCCTCAGTGAGTGACTTGAGATAATACAAATATGAAGAAATACGTTACTTTGAAATTATGTTAGAGGAAGGACACTCACCTCTTTTGCTGACTTAAAATTCAAGTGCAGTATTAACTAAACCAGTAACACTGAAGACTGCTGATATATGCAGAAATTATCGGGGAACTTGCAGAAAACAGCATAACTTCCATTTTAACCAAATATTTATTACCTGCAGCAGTTAAATGCAACACAGTGTTTGCACTGAGGATTTGTGCAAAGAAGAAAGCGTAGCTGGTTTTTAATCTTTCCCAGCTCTGTGCCCAAATAAAATTTGCATTTTCCCTCATCTCTGCTTATCAGTAGCTGTGCAGCAACTTGCGGGACAGATGTTTGGTTTCAAGTGTGTTCCTGGCACAGGGGATGAGCCTTCAGACACCACCACAGCTGGGCACAGTCAAGCACTACAGGTCAGTTCAATAATGACACCTCCAGTTTAACCCTTTCCATATATGTTACTTTAGGCTGCCTTGCAGCACCACCTCCTCAGTACCCATGCCACTCTGTAAGCACTTCACATTCCTGCCTGGCCCCCTATTTTCCTAATGATGAGATCCTGTTTTACAGTTAGTGCCATCGCAGCAACAACTAAACAAAACAAAACTGGTTAGCTTTGTAGCGCGTTTGATTTGAAGGAAAAAAAGTTTCCCTTTACAGGGCCCAGCAAATGTCCAAGGTTCAAACAAAGTACGAGGTGCTAACGAACAGAGTCTTGACAAACCTTGTTTTCCTGCACAGGGGCTCAGTACATAATGATTTCATTCAGCAGCTACTGTTCAAGCATGGAAAGTGTTGGTAAAGAAATCCCACAGAGTTCAGACAACCATTTTCCTAACTTAAGCTTCCCCCTCTACTCCTCCCCCCGTCTGCCTTTCGGGCCTCTGCCAGTCATAACATAAATATTCATCAGCTGATATTTGCAGTAGCTGTGAAGTTATGAATGAGGCCAAACGCCTTCCCTCCTGCCCCATCTGCAAAATGGCAGCTTCTGGTCTTAGCTCATGGCCAAATGACACTTTCCAAAATCCCCAAAGTGCACTTGCAGGCTTTTCAAATTCAGTCGGGCTTTTAATGTGCAAAGCAGAAATGCTGTCTACCTAATATTTACCCTGGGATTACTGAAAAAAAAATATGTATATTACTTTGCTATGCTTTAAACTGTGCAATGCCTTGACGTAATAGACAGAAGTGTTGGCAGCTCAAAATGTTGGTTGGTTCATTTCAGGGGACATGACTGCTGCAAGTTTCCTTTCTGAATCAAATACCAGACACTTGAACCATTTGTTGTGCAGAAAAGAGAAACAGCTTTTATTCTTAATGCTGGTTTCTTAACCACCTGGGTGCTGTCAGAAGGAGTCACATGCACTGGAAAACACTTTTAATAAGACTCCTTTAAGCCTGTCTTAAATCCTGGATCCTGAAAAATAGAATCCCTGCTGCCTGTCATATGTGCTTTCTCTCTGCAGATTAGTGAGGGACTGATGCTTTACAAATGTTCCGTTCTCACAAAGCCTGGAATTATGCTCTCAAACTTACCGTGGGTCAGCAAGACAGTGAGATGTCTGACGTATCCACAACAGCAAAGTCAAAAGCAGAGATGTCAGAGAAACAAAATGACAGTGCAGAGCCTTAATGAGTCTAAATCAGCAAAGTATCATTCCAGCCAAAGTGCTGTACTGGTGGACCCAGGCAGGGACCTTAAGCCAAAGTATCACTGGGTTTTAGACACTTAAAACTCCTAAATGCCTAGAGTCATTGGGAGGTTCTGATAAAGAGGCTCAGCACCATCCACAGTCAGAGATCTGATACACCTCTTGGTAGCTTGGCTCACACCAATCATGCAAACTGCCCTATCTTGCCTGATTTACCACAACCACAAATAAAAAAAATAAAAAAAAAATAAAAAACAAACAAACAAACAAAAAAAAAAACACCAAAAGCATCAAAAGGAAAGTGATAGTAAGTTTTAGGGATGTTGCAATCATCTAGTTTGATTTTCACCATGAACAAAACAGAAGATTTCACCCAACAAGTCTCCAACGTTTTGTGGCTAAAATAGAGCAAATCTTCTCAAAACCTATCCATTTTTCATTTAAATACTACAAAGGACAATTTATCACATCTCTTAGGAACATTGCAATGCTCATAACACTTGCTGCTAAAAAAACCCAACCACAATTTGCTTTTAACACTTTCAGCTTTCAGCCACTAGATTCTGTATACCTTTGTTTTGACAAGAGCGAGCCCCAAAATCATCTCGCTGGTACCTCTAGACCAAGATCAGGTCTTCTCTCCACCATCTTAACAATCAGCTATGTACACTTCTTGATATATTTGCACTAACACAAAGGCTGCAAAGGTGTTAGGTCCTGGATGGCTTCCACTTACAGGCAAAACTCAGGCTTTGTCTCTGTGAAATGAGACCCAAGTTCACCAGCAGGTTCAAGTGAGGACCGCAGGCAGCCTTTCGCTCATGTGTCTCAAGAGCTGTACACCCAAGGATCTGCACATTGGTTAAGGCTTTAATCCTTAGAGTGGCTCAGCTACAGACATAAATTCATTCCAAAAAGTCGCGATCAGGGCAGAGAAAATTACAAGGCAGATGTCAGGTACATACCTTACCATGGCTCCTCTGCTTCCACATACAAGTAACCACTTTGTGTGTGCACATGTCTGGGATGCATTTACACATGTAAGATCAAAAGGCAGCTCCTTAGCCAGACACATGCAAAGTTTGGCTTTGCAGACTTAAATCACCTGCTGGAATTGACTTAGGATCACTTGATTTGGAAGATTTTAGTTCACAGAAGATAACCTATCAAGAATTGCTCCTTTTGACACTATATACCTTGTAAAGTTACATACTGACTTTTTTCGTGCAGCAAATTACACCATACCCAAAAATCCGAAGTTCACACTAGGTTGATGACCCTTTTTTTATCAGCTGTTTACATACTATCATGCTGCTTAAAAGCATCTTGTTGGGGTAATGGAAGTGTCTGTGACAGCATAAGTGAACAGTAATTAATTGACACACTTCACTGAACATACTAATATTGGAATGAGCTGTTCTGGCATTTACCATGATGACACTGCACCACAGGATTTTGTAACTATTGCCAGCACTAGAAACAAAAACAAGGGAAAAAAAAAATTATCACAGCGACACCTTCCCACAGCCAGTGAAGCAGTGGGGAAAGGAGTGTACGCCAATTCCAAGTAGAAAAGGAAAGAAACTTCGAGGAATTTCTCCTTAGCCATTTTCTCAAGAGGTTGGGAAGGTGAGGCTGAAAAAGGCTAACTGTGAAGAAAAGACTATAACTTAACAGGACTGTTTCCTCTGCAAAAACACCTTTATTTTGATGCATTAGGTTATTTGGCATGCAGACGCTTTGCTTTTTAAAGACTTCAAACTCTTTGAAAAATCAGTCACTGCACTTTTCTAACCATCAAAAGGAACACAGCTCCGGATACTGTCTCCTGGGTTCCCATGCAGTAACATACATATTACTTTTCCTGTATTAATAACCAAAAAGCTTCTGATAGAGGCAATAAAAATCCCCCAAGGTCAGTTAGCCAGTGCATTGCAGGGCAGATTCAGTCAGAATGGAAACTTTCTCCGTGACTGTGCTGCAATCACAGCTCTAGAAATCATGGCAGCAGCGCGCAGAGTTGGCTTCGAGATGCTTTACGTTGCAGCCAACATCTTTGCTCATCATATAGTAATGAAGATTTCTAAACACATCAGAAAACAGCAACACAAATTAATAAATAGGCTTATGGGTTGGATGTGCTCTGTAGTTCCTTGTTCTTTGAATGCACTCTATAGTAACTGACAATTCAACTCCTATCCCTATCAGACAAATAATGGAAAAAGGATTGGAAATCAAAGGGAATACTTTTTTATCTTTTTATCTTTATGGTAAAAGGGCCTTTCTGTGATAGATCAAAAGTATGTTTTTATGCTTGCTAGGGGGACACATACACCCAAACCCAACACACTTGAAACTGATAAAAAGCAGAGCATGCAGATGGTTGAACTGTCTGGGTGTACTGTTCATTAGCATGCCAGCAAATTATTTAAGTCGTGTGTGGTTTTGTAGTCTGTTATGCAGCAGTTACGAACCTATGCATAACTACTTGCAAGTGGCTATCCATAGACTAAAACATGAGAAGACACTGTTAACGATTCACCACAAGGTCTTCTGAGTTTTTCTGGCACCACTGCATAGCCAGAAAATAAGCTGGAGCTAGAACTATCAGAGACGTCTTTTAGGCCTGCTGTACAGCTGTGGCAGTCTTCCAGGTTAAGAGTGAGGACATAAAAAGCAAAGGTTGGGAGACTGAATCCAGTTAAGTTATAGTTCATGGATAGATAACATGGAGAGTGAAGTTCCAAAGTCATAAGGCACTTGTTTATTTATACATTAAAATGTTCATGTTGTGCACCGGTGCTGTTCATTTTTCCATTTGCACAAGATGGTCTGATATTTAGAAGCAACTCTGTAACGGTTCAACCTTGTCTGGGAAATATCAGCAGCACTGAGAAGGTAACTGTTTGTACAAGCCTTGCCATACTAAGAACAATCATCACAGCCTTGCCGCAGAACTGCTGCTTTCCTCCAGCTGTTGTCTCAAAATTCCTGATAAAAATGACAATCACGCACCTCACGTGACAGCTGCAAGTCCCACAAACTCCAATCCTATGGACCTGACAGGATGCACACAAAACTTCCAGCGAAACCAATGAAAACTTCGGTGCCTCTTGGGAGGGTAGAGAGATGAGCCTGTAGGTTCAGACTCTCAGCCGACATAGATCAGTACAACTCCACAGATTGCAACAGAGCTATGCTAGCTCACAGTTTGGCCCTAAACATTTTGGACAAAGATCGTATCAGCATCTAAACAGATGAAGTGGAAACATGTTGTAATGGTAGTGGGCTTCTTTATTTACTCAAATGCATGACTATTAGAGAAGTAGTTCTGTAACAGCAAGCCCTAACCTCTCTGGCCCAGGACAACACTGAGGAAGTAATATGAGCACTTTAAGGTCTCTGCTAGTCTCTTTTTTAACTTCTTTGCCATAGCTATAGGTGGTGTGTAGCCTGGGAGCCAGAGACTGGGTTCCTCCACCTTGAGGAGCACTCAGCACTTTCTCCACAGTTGTAAAGTGCTGCTGAGGCACTACAGGCCACCTATGGCTTACACCAAACTCCCACCTATGCAGGTTCCCTCATCCCATTTGGCAAACCACAATACACTTCAACTTGAATCCTGGGTAGTGGGCTCTTGAAAAATAAAAAAAACCTCTTACCTTCTGGCCAAAACCCCTTCACCAACACCCACCCCTGCCCACCCCTCATTTCAGAGTATTGCCAAAGGGAAAGACTCTGCTCAAAGGTCCCAGGCACCTCTCTTATTCCAGCTTTTCAGCAAGATGGAAGCCAAGGACTTCACAGCAAAGGCTGGCACAGACACGATAGCAATATGCAGGATGTGATGAGACACAATGCCACAACAAAGCAGAGATGGATACTGGCACCCCTGGACCCACAGCCATGGATTAGCAGCTGTGGAACAAACTCATCAGCAGGCAGTAAGGAAATGAGGTGGATTATTGCCAACTCTTATTCTTTATTTGCACATATATTCTGTTGTTGTGCTTTCCTGAGACTGTGACCAACTTTTCCTGATATAAATCTCTCTGCAACTCTTTCAAAGAGCTTGCCAGTGGAGTTTCTTATATGAAGGGCACTTTTTTACTTTTTCCAGGTTCCTGGGTAGAGACAGAAGTTTGTCAAAGTGAATTTGCTTATACTAAATTCAGTAATTTTTTTGTTGCTCTTAACTACCCGATGGAAAGGCTGCAGACGTGTAACCCTGGAGCCAGTAAGTTTGTAACAAAATTATAATAGAGACCCCCACCTATACTCTTCAACGCACCGGACTAGTTTATCCTTGATAGAGGATGCACGCAGACCCAGAGGAAAGCTTAGGTACGTGAGACGATCCTGCTGTTCAGATTCCCATCTCTGATCAGCATTCACGTCTCACCTGTTATGAAGATTGTTTCTCTCACATATTGCTGGACTTCTGGGTCCAAGCAACGATACATGCTGAATGTATTTGCTAACCATACCAAGTAGAAATGTTAAGAATACACATCCTGCACTTGTGCAAGAGCTAACTTTATGCCCTGTTGCCTTATTGTATGATCCTTGCACCTTCCTTTGAAGTCTCTGTGACCATTCTTGAAAATGAGACAAATCTCACATGAAATGAACTCAACCATAAGTACCTGGTCTGCAGGAACCTTTTTAATAACAACTAAGTGTTTTAAATCCAATACTTTCAGTCCTCCCAACAGGAAAATCTAATAAAATACAGTACACAGAACTAAAGGTGTTAGCATACTGAGGGGCTTGGGGAGAACCCAAATATCAGATCATGTTATGCCATTGAATTATAGATAAACAGCAAGAAGTAAGAGGCTTTCCATTCCCATACATCTAAGTCACCACAATCAGATTTTGCTTGGCAACCTGGCAGAGCCAATTGTATAAGGAGCTCCACCTTCTGCAAGAAAAAATACACAGATTAAAGGCTTGGCTGTGGCCCAGCTCTACTTCTGCTCCGTAGTTCATCTGTGGACCTTCCCCATGGTTGCTGAGTGTTTGTGATATGTGATGTCCACCCCAGAGTTATCTGTCTTAGGGAGAACAGAATGATTATAATTAAGTCAGTGGAAGGGGAATTTGAGGGACCTAATTGGGGAAATCCATTTGTTTCTACCCCCATTTTGGAGAGACAGACTTTCTCTTCCTGTGTCTGTCAACTTACACTTACAACTCTGTTGGGTAGAGACTGCTGCTTGCAGAAAAGCATCTTTGCACTACACAAAGCCATCTTGACCTTGACTGGAACTTACAGCTGCTGTTGTCATAAAATAACCTTCAGTATTCATCATTGTCAGTCTAGTTCTATGAATGTCTTCCTCTTGGCTGAACAAACCATCTGTATGGATCTACCAGCCTTCCATACCATAAAGGTGCCACCAATGCAATTGATGACTCTGTGTGGTTAATGATCGTGTGCCTTGCAGGACTGGGACAGAGGAGATATATTGATGTTCTTGAGACATTCCTATCAGGGTGCTCCTGGACAGTTCGTCCTGCCCATCTGAAATGATAACTTAGGAGCTGGAAAGCCCTAAGAGGGAATCAGATCTTGGAAGTTCAGCTGGGACAGCCTCTGGGTGCCCTTTTCAGGAGCTCCAGACCCTGGAGAAACATGGGGCTGACCCTCAAGGAGGGCACCTAACCAATATACCTATGCAAAGAAAGAAGCTGAACTACAACACAAAGATGTTTTTCATCTGGAGGACATGTTCTCAAAGCAGCAAAACATCTTTGTTATGAGTGTAACATATGTGGTACTCTCCCTCTGTTTGGCAGAAGATAAGAAAAACAGAAGCAAGGCAAAAATGAAACCAAAATGGAGCGTATAGGCATCATGAAACAATTACAGTGCTGTGTCTCATTAGCATCTAAATCTGGGATTGCCACTCTTGTTTTAAAGAGTTTTGTTCAACACTCGGTGGCAGAATTTAAAAGCTGACATATCTTGCCGTATTGTGGGCCACCACAGCTGGTGTAAATCACTATAAACTAATGAAGTCAATGGAGCTTCTCTGATTTACACTAGCTGAGGTTATGGCTCAATAAGGTTAGACTTGCTTTCTAGGAGTGTTCAAGGAAGCCAACTTCTGTGTGTCCTGTGATGAAGTGGTTATTTATAAAGGCCTTCAGTGTGGTTTAGAGCCAAATTTCCACATCAAAAGTAGCTTTATAAGAGATATCCTTACAGCGAGATTCAGTGCAAAATCATGACTTCAGAAGCCAGCTTTCCTCATGCTCTTAAGTGTTTGATTTCAGCCTGAAAACCATTTGAGAAGCCAAGAAAAGCAGAGCCATTCCTGACTACTTCCCCAACTCTGCTTCATCTCTGAGTTGCCTGCATATCCAGCAGGCCCCGACCCACACTGCCCATTTATCAAAGGGAGTTACTCTAAGTGTCTGTTTATTTATGTTCAGAAAATCCCAGTAAGACAGACAAGTTTCACGCTTAACCTGTAAAATTGGGAATGGAGGTGGAGTTCTTACCAGTTCCAGAGCTATTTGTTTGACTTGGCCACTAGTAAAATAAAACACAATAATGTGTCCCATAGTCACACTGAGAGGTGGAGGTCAGAAGAAAACAGATCATGTCTTTCACAGCTCTTCAGCTTCAGAGCACTGAATTATGACTCCTATTATTTACTTACTGGATTCTGCACCCTGTGCGCGGGCTCCAAGCATTCAAAAAGCAGCAGGTCTCTGCTTCAAAGAGCTAACAGGCTAAACAAGAACGTAAAATCTGTCCCAAAGCTACACTAACCTCCTCATCCACTTTTTATCTAAAAGGTCAGATGGTCTCACAACCCTTAGCTGACTTCTGCCATCTTCTGCTCATCAGACTGCCATGCCTGCAGCCCTGCACCTCTGCGCTCTTCTCTGCTGTGTGAAACTGCCAGGCTCTTGTGGTATATACATTCCCAATGCAGCCAAACTTCTCTGTGCATGAACCATCCATGTCCTTCATCTCAAGGTGGTCTTTTTCAGAAGTGTGTTGGTTTTTTTTCTTAGGAGAGCCCCGCTCCCTGCATCTCCAGCCTTGATGTCCTCTATCATATGCCCAGACAATGTCACAGGCTCTTTCACTGACCTTGTCACTTTGAAACAGATTGTCTTCTTTAGAAATGGGTCTCTTGAGTCCAGTTATTGAGATCCCAAATCAGGGCTGAAGCCTCTCCGAATCTCCCAAGTGGTTTCTACACATCCTCTGTAGAGGGCTAGGCTCTTCCATATTCTCTTCAGTGTGTTTAATCCTTTGTGGGCTCACTGGGACTAAGGAGACAACTTTGTGGGGATGCTTCCAAAAACAGGATCTTCTAAACTGACAGTACCAGAGAAATCCACATTGACTGAATATGAAACATCAGTATGTAAATGCCTGCCTCACATCTTAGCCTCTTGGGAGGTACCACTTTCTCCCAAAAAGTACAGGATCCTCTTTTCATACTTTCAGGTTTTGCTTTTGGTCTCTTCTCTCTCCACAAAAGATTTGCTAAAGATTCTCTCATTAAGAGCTGCAATCTTTTTTTCCAGGGAATGTTCCTGGTCTACCTCAGAGGTAGTTAGGGAACCCCATTCAGTTACTGTTCAGTCACCAGCCTCCCAAATGGGTTGTTTTTTCCTAGGCACCCAAGCATACCTGTTGAGTGCTCTTTCTGGGTTCATAAATATCATTCACTGTTCCTCCCTTATTAGATTTTTTTTATGTAGACATTTTTTCTTGGTATCTATGACTTAATATGGAAACAAGGTAAAGTCAGAAAATGACTTCACAATTAAAGCCCTCAAGACATTATGTTTGTTCTTTGACATGTGAATATGGAGATATGCTACAGCATTAGATATGCAAAACACATATTCTGTGTTTTGTTCCCCCCTACTTTTTGCCTTGATCTGAGGACTGCGGCTAATTGTTTCAAAGAGGTTTTTTGTTTCACCTGTTATTTTAGAGGCAAATATTGTATTTTTCTACTTAAGCATATCTCAAAGGTTTTTCCTTTTTACTGTTATATTGCTTATATTCTCTTCAGAAACACCCTCACAAACTGCTGAAAGATCTACCACCACCTGTTATGAGTGCTATGTTTTCTTCTGAGCTTCTCCTGGTGAAGCAACTGTGAGGCAGATTTTTTTCTTAGCCTGGGCATTGTTCAGCTTTTAAAATGGTTGCAGGCACTCAGTGTTTCTGCTTTCTAACCCAAACCAAAACCCGCACAGATTTCCTACCTTTTTTCAATAATTTCCAGAAGCAGTTGTGTTTGGTTGTCTCAAAATCAAGGGAATTTCTCTTCACTGTGGAATATTTTAAAAACAGAAGTCTACGAGGCAAATGAATTTCATTTCTGCTAACACGCAGCCTTTCAGTATTTGCTTTAATTTCAGTTTTTAATCCATGTCTGTTCCTATTAGAGTTGAATTGGATGCAGTCAGACAATTCTCAGATAATAAGCAGGAAAAAACAACATAAACCCACAATCCCAAAGGAACTAGAAATAGTTAATTATGCACAAGTAACGAAACTGGTTTCCTCATGGTCAGAACTTATCCTGGACCAGAGAGTTACAGAATTTTCCTTGAATCTAGTTGGGGCAAAGACAGGAAACTGCATCTTCTAAACTTTAGAAATAGATCTTAGACATGTAAACATGAGATATTATGCCCCTATTTTTTAAGTAACATTTATATTATCTAAAATAAACAGTCTTTCTGCAGTCATTCTGTAATTGACATCTGACACAGTCCACATTGCAACAGATATGATAAGTGCAGTAAACCACAGAAATTATGTTCCTCTGTGCTCTGAGAAACATTCATATTTCCTTACACAGATAAACTTTATTTTGTTGCTATGCAACCCTCACACAACACACTACATTCTGCAGTAAATAAGAGTACAAATTTTACAACCGAAGGGCAAGCATTTGGCCTTTTGGGTTTTCTCCCCATTTTGAGTTCCAGCCCCAGCTTTAGTTCACATTGTAATATTCCATCATTTTGTTACAAAGCTGCCTCTAAAGCTCAGTAAGGGGTATTTCAAACAGAGCAAGAAGGGAGAGTCAGAATGCAAAAGTCCTTCTGACACTGATGGGAAACAAATGGTGGAGGCAGTGATGTCAGTGACAGTGGAACAATGAAATCAAGGCACCTTTTTTTTTTATCCTTCTTAAAAATGAACACTAAATTTCCACAAGATTTTCAAAACCTTTCTGCAGTGACCTCTCCCTGCTCTCAGTAACATTGCTATACCTGCAACAGAAGTGAGACAGAGAGAAAAGCCACTCTTAGTTTTACCCAAGATGAGATTAGTGGGTCTCACCTCCTCTGCCTGCTCACTTTGGGAAAGGTTACTTTGCAGCATGAAGATATTCCTTTGTTCTTTAGAGTTGCAAAATTTCTCTGAATTCAGTGAGTATTTGGATAAGAGGAGCAGATCCTGTGTGTCTCTGTATACTCATCATAAGCAGAGTGAATAACACTAAGATTTATCTGTCTGAATGGCGATCATGGAAACTGAATAGAGCCACTAGGATCTTCCCAAGTTATGGGTTAATATCTCAATTATTCAAGTTTTGCTTTTTTGCACATGGCTGAAAATCCTACAAACATTCCCAGGTAGCATCAACCTTCACTTGCCACATCAGCAAATTAATCCAGGTGGAAAACATGACTCAGGGCTCCACCTGGGTGCAATTGGCACAGTTTGGTGAAGGCAATAGGGCTACAGGGATTTGTACCAGGCAAGGATACATGATGTACATACATAATGGTTGTCTGATTGCAGAAGGTTTGTGTCACTGAAACAGCAGAATTTCCCTGGTTTTGCTTTGCTGTTCATTTCTTTACAACTATGAGTCCTCTGAGGTTGACTGGATGATCTTCAAGGTCTTGTCCAACCTAGACAATTCTATGATTCTGTGTGATTCTGAGACACATGCTACAAGCCCACACACTTATAAAGGAATAGCACATAGTCACTAGGGAAATGGCACCACATTCATAAGAAAGCAAGGTTCAATCTCTATGATCTACAATGTAGTTTCTCTAAACAGTGAGCAAGAAATATCTTTTAAATTTTAAATTTCTACATTTTTATAGCTGTTTGCTATCAAAACATTCCTGTTTATAGTTTCATTTTAACAGCTAACGTACTTCCAGGCATTTAACTTAATATTAGCATTTGTTGAAAAACACCTCCAAGTTTCTATGTTGGACTTGTATAAAGGCCCATCTCTAATCAACTCCCAGTAGAGTAGCTTTCCTTGAGAGCACAGGAGAATATAGAAACAGCTGTAAAATTCATTTCAAGTATTTTCTTCAAAAAGAGATCTCCTGCAGACTACCCCTTCTCAGCCAGGATTGCAGGATAAGGCCCAAAGAATGAAGGCAGTTGCTTTTTGTCCAGTAGCACACTTTCTACACAGCAAGCAACACATGAGGCAATGGTCTTCAGACCTAAATCCTGGAAAACAGTACTTGATGTCTTCGTATCAGTGTCCTGCCAATTTCTTCTACTCTCTGGCATCCTGGAGAATAAGTTACATCTCAGTTGAAAGCCCTGCTTTTCTACCCCACTCTAAGACTTTTCTTTTTCTATCCCATAGAAATCTACATTCTGTCTATGAAATCCACCCCTTAGTGACCAAGTATTTGCCACTACATTTTACAAATTTATTGATCTCCTTGGGAAAAACATTTTTACTTGTTTTTACTTAATCTACTTAGTTCCCCATCTGTAAGACAGGGATAACAACTCCTCCTTTCCCCATCTCTCCATAGCCTAATCTGTTTATATCGCAAACATTGCCATCTCCCTTCTCTAGGTTACAACAGCATCCTGCCCAGGGCAAATGAAAGCTATGAGGAAACGTGAAACACAGGTGGTTATTGCTGAAAGAAAACGTTGATGTCTCACCTGTCAGTGCCATTGCCAGGCGAAACTCTTCCTTCAGCATCTGAAGAACTTCTTTTGCTCCTTCTTCACCCTGAGAGATTAAGAGGCAATATGCACTACTGTGTGTACATAGAGCTCATGTGTGTACATACAGACATGTATACATGGGTCAAAATTCTACATACAACCAGAACTCCCCAGTACTTGTCATAGTAAATTTTAGATTAGATGGTCTGGGTACACACAGACACACTCAGATACCATCACACACACAACCCCTATGTGCACACATACATGCATACACTAAGTGTAAACAACAAGTCTGTAAGCAAACAACATCTAAACCCAGAAATTTGACCTTTTATTTTATAACTTACTTGATAAACCAAGCCCCAGATGAGAGGTCTTCCAATGAATACAGCTTTGGCACCAAGAGCTAATGCTTTGAGAATATCTGTGCCTTTTCTTACACCTCCGTCTAGGAACACCTCTGCCTTCCCCTCCACAGCTTCCACAATTTCAGGCAAGACATCAATCTAAAAGAGTGAAACCAGGAATACAGCTTGTCCACTTCTGTAACCCTATTTTTTTTTTGAATGAGTTTTTACATACAGGATCCAAGCTTTAAATAAGCTAAATGAGCAATTGCATGCCTAACTGTATGCATAAATTACACAGCTTGGTACTGAAAAACAGCAGTGACTTAGCACATTAGTAGATACATATAAAGGTCAAAATTTATTTGGAGAGAGTCACATATAGAATGAGAATCAGCAGGGTCACACAAAATGGCCCTCTGATCCCATGACATGTATTCAACGCAAGCCAGTATCAGACACTCATGAAGAATACAAGAAACAGCAAGCACAGAGGAGGGCTTTCCTTGATATTACCCCCCAAACTTCCAGTGTTCACTAGTTTGGGGCTGAAGTTGAATCTCTGTCACTTTTTAAATAACCATCTCCACCTTCTCGTTTGAATTTATTATTCATTTATACTAAAGACCAAGCTAGCATCCAAGTACCCACAGGCAGGCATTGTACCTATAGTCATGGAGTAAGAGAAAGATGTGCCCTGAGGAACTGCGAGTTGGCTGAAAAATTTTAATGAATATATTTTTCCTTTTAGAAAATGCATCTTGATTACAGAAATAATTGCAGAGGAAATGTCTTCCTATAAGAAAAAAAAATCAGCTTTCCTCCAAGTCTTGAGCAAGGTGGGAAATGCTTTCTTTTAATGCATGCACATGTTACTTTCACCAAGCTCTAATTATTCCCTACACCAGTGATAAAGGTAAGGGGAAAAAGGATTTTTACTGTTCCTAAGTTGCAAGTAATTAACCAGTGAGCTAAGTAACATGTCTACACCATGCAAGAGGTCCCAATGAAGAGATGAGCCTCCTGAATTCAAGCCTCAAACATTAATTACAGGGCAACCATACCTATAATGCCTAAATAGTTCCTATACATAAAAATCAGGAAAGACCCAAAACTGATAGCCAAATACTAAGGAGACTGGAAACAGTGTGTGGTAGTAAGACAAAAGGCACACAAATGCATATCTTTCAGATACGGATATAATTCATTTCCTTTCTAATGAATAAAAAATGACTAGGAGATGAGGGGGAAAAAACTTGAAAGTACAGTTTGTTTTTAGATTTGGAGTAAAATTTTCTTGAAGTTTGGCACTTGCTGTGATTTTTTTCCCCTCCCTTTGGTTTTGCTCTCTTGCCAAACATATCTGTTTCCATATACAGAGCCTGCTTTCTACATCCTGACAAACTGTACCAGCACTGAAGTGCTACAATAACTAAAGTATGATGCAAACCATAATTAAAACATAGATTTCCTCGATGTGTAACTAGACACTAGAAATATTAACCAGCTTGGGTTCAGCTCACATTCTGAAAACCCATGAAATTAAAGCAAATTATTATGTTTCTAAACCAGAAACATTTACCATGATCCGACACAGATATTTACATTGTGAAAACTGCATTGTGAAATGTAGTTCTTCGTACGATGAAATCCAGTGAACACATCAGTTTTTAGTGCCTTCTCCTCTGCACTGTTGTGTTGCAAAGGAATAATTCATAAGAAGTAGTTGGCAAGTTTAATTTCTGTTCAATTCCAGTGGGTAAAAAAAAAGTAATTCATAGTTCTTGAGCTTTTGGATTTTTCAAAATTATGTTTTTAATATCCTCATACATTCTTCCTGTTGGACTACCTCACACAATGACTCGCCCAGGATTTTCAAATACTTTTAGTGAAATTAGGGAATACATTCTTGAAACGAGACAAGAAGATAAACAACACAGGAGTTAAAGAAGAAAAATTCATTTCAGAAGTATTAGGCACTCACATTCTGAAAATTCAGTTCTCCTTAAGGTGTCTAAAACTGAATGGCTGCACACTCTCCAACAGCACAAAATCACATTTGAAAAAGAAAACTGTCAGTCTCCCTTTTGAAACCGAAGAATTCCTGACGTCGGGGGGGTCTTTTTCCTACCAGTACCCAGAAGTACCTGGAGACAGCCCAGCAAGAACATCTCAGAGGATCATGCCTCAACTCATTAACCACTTAGAACACCATTTGTGCTGGCATTTGGCTCCCCAGGGCAGGGCTTGGCTGGTGAAGGACCAGCCAACACAACCAGAAGACCAATGGGTCCATGTGAAGACCTCAGAAAATCAGCAGGTGAAGGAATTTGGCTGGGGAAAGCCTCAGCTGCCCCCTGAGGAGATGAGCAGAGAGTGGAAGTGTTCTAAGGGAGGGGGACACACACCAGTGGGACAACAGAGCTGAGCAGATAAGACACTCTGCAGCAAAAAAAAAGGCTTACCTCTCCCCCTCTCCCTTCAGAAAATCATCAAGGAAACCAGGAGGTTTTTCATCAAGGACGTATTAGGAAAGAGTCACAACTGGGCTTTGATTCTCCTCCCTTTCATTTTCTTTTTACTTGTGCAGCTTTCCCACACCAAATGAAGCAACATGAGTGATGACTGGAATTCTGGGGTTTTCCTTCAGCCTGAACACATATTTTTTCATTTTCCTTTACTTCTTTTTTGCCAGTTGAGAACTTCTCAAATCCCTTTCACCTTTGGAAAAGGCATGGGGTAGCACGACAAGGAAAAGGAAAAAGGAAAAAACCTGTAATTTAACCACTCTGTACCTTTTTCAAAGGTGAAAAGGATTTGAAAGGAGAAAAAGGGAGAGTTTCGTTATGCCTTTAAGCGGTTCTGTAACTCTGTCATTTTTCAGAGGTCTCTGAAGAATATTAAAAGGGAAAAACAACTCTAGTACAACCTTCAGTGAACTGCAAACATCAACAGGCGTTTTTCAAAAAAGGATGAGAAAGGAGAAATAAAAAAGAAGACTGGAAAAAAAAAATAAGACTTTCCCGTTTCTAAACATTTAACTGATGGTAATACGCTATCTGAAATTGCTCTTCTAGATTTCCATGCAGGGTGCTGCAGACAAGGACAGGGTGCCTAGGCAGCTTGAAGAAACATGAACCCTCGTGTGGTTTTTTTTGAAGGGAAGGCTGTGTCTAACTCAAAATATGATGTGACATACATAGGGAAGTGGAGACAGATTACTGCTCATGGGTTAAGACACATAACACATGTATTTAGAGTTTTTTCCTCCAGCTGCCATGTGTTAGAGAAAGCAAACAAGAAGCCAAAAGGTAGAGAAAACCAGACTATTGGTGCATATTGGCACCAGTACTTACAGTTGCAGGGACCCCATCAAGCTGTCGTGCTCCGTGATTTGACACCAGGATACCATTTACTCCAATCTTTACAGCTTCTTTAGCATCATCAGCTAGGAAAAAACAAAGATATGTCCTTCCATAAGTGGGATCACATTTACACCATCATGAAGGCAATTTTGGCATTGCTTAAACATTGCCAGCTAGAAATTATTTTGCTAAATTATTTTCTCCAAGCCGGAATTATCAGTATGATTACAGTCATAGCCCATACTTAATGAAACCACTTCACTGTGCTCAGTGCTCTTTTGACAATGGAAATCCAGCTTTCCTTTCAGTAGCATACAACTTTGATCAGAGTTAGGCTTTACAATGAACAGAGCAAGTTCAATCTCCCTGGCTGCATCTGATTTCAGCTCTTACTGCTGTGACCCAAGGCTACCAACTGACAGGTGAGCAGTGGCTCTGGTCCCTACCTACTGAACGTCGAGGTAAACACACCTGGCTGCACAGCCACACAAGCCACCTGACAGCTCCACGTGTTTCTATTAAGCAGTTGCTTAAATAAGTTGTCTTGCTTGCTGGGTTCCTAACCATGCATAAGACCGACCCTCTGAGTGCTTTTGGGTCTGGTTTTGGCAAATCTTCCCTGTTTAGCACAGCACAGAAATACAAATGTGCATCCCACCATATTCCATATTAGCAAGGCAGATGCTTTCTATTAAAAAGCAACGCAATTCTATGCTGTACTACAGAAATTTCCCCATTATTTCCTTCTCTGGTGCCTCTGAGAAGGGATGCCTCGCCTCCCCCAGGGGAAGCAGCAGAGCTACACACCCCTGAGGATTCCTTTCGCAACGATGGGCAGCGAGGTCAGCCCTCGAAGCCATTTGATGTCCTCCCAGTTGACACTTGCATCAATCGCCTCAGCTACATACACAGCCAGTCCACTATTTTCGCCAAAGTTTTTCCCTGAGGAGAATGCCAGGTCACTGCTTGAAAAGTTTTTTAATCTAAAACAACAAAAGACATAGAAAAATAGTCACAAATCAGTCCCTAATACCAGCATTCAATATACCTGTGTTAAAGCTTTGCTGTACTGCAGGGCAGGAGCAGAAAAAGCCCATCACTGCATGTCAGATCACAGTCCTCACAAAGCTGAAACCTTTGGCTGGCGCAGTGCTTGATAACATTGGGTGCAACTTTCTCTGGCAAGGCAACACTCCTAGTTTTTTCAAAAAAAATAGGATAAAGTCCAAAATCTAAATGTTCACCATCAAATCTGCAATCAGGGGGAAAACCCAGCAGTGCGAGCACTAATCTGGGCTCAAGCATCTGTCCTTCCATAGACCTCCTGTGTGACATTGGGCACAACGCTTAACCACTCCTTTTGCCTTCATAAAATAGGAACTACAGTATCTGCAAGCAGCAGTGTGAGGTTAAATGCATCAGAGGCTGTGGACATTCAGACCCTAGAGTGGTACAGGCTGCATATGAGAAGAGAACATCAATCTCATTGGACATAACCCAGGACCTGCTGAAGTCAAGAGGTACACCTCCACTTAACAGTAAAAATCCCCTAAGCTTTCATGCAGCAAATTTAGTTTTGCTTTTTTTTATTCCCCCTCTCTAAATCCAGGGGATTCAGCTACTGGAGGAATAGGGGATCACGGAGGTGGGAGGAGAGAAGAAAGAAGGGAAATTTTGTTAAGCTCCATGAATTTTCTGGATCTGCATGAAGCCTTGCAAAGAACACTGAATTTTCATCTGCTCGGCAAGGCCAACATCCAGTCAGTTCACTTTCAGTCTTTTTGCATGTTTCCTTGTAAATTGTGGGGGTGGGGAATGAAGTTCATATAAAACATTAGCTATTACTTGCTCTTTAGCACCAAATCAACCTTACTGGTTCTAGAAACTGAATGGCAGGTGACAGCCCCTGCACGGAAGAGTTCACAGATTTACTAGACAAAGCAGAAGGGGGAAGTAGGGAAAACAGAGAAATTCAGGCTGTGCTTGTATTGGAAAGCTGAAGCAGCCTAAAGTGCTCACAATCATTAAGACACCATCGGTGACATCAGTACCGCCAAGGACACCCACATCCCACACGAGGCTGATTGCTCTTCTTCAGAAACCGTCTCTCACTGCACATTGTATTATTTTATACTCATATTCCACATTTTGGGAAATGCACAGGGTTTTTTTCATGGAAACTGGCTCGCTTCACTGTCAATTTCATGCCTGCAACAAGCAGCATTTCACATGGCTTTTCTGTACAGCTCCAGGCCCAGAAGAAAATGAGAAAGGAGCAGGCTCTCAGCAAGATCCAGCTTTTCAGCTGTTGGTTTGTGGAGGGTGGGGTACCCAGAGAAAAACAGAACCATGGATAAGATTATATAAATAACTGTTGTTTTTCTTGGCCTGTGAAATGCAGATCAACACTTGAATGAATGTTGCCTTACATACATTTCTGAGCACAATGCCACCTTGTTGTTGCTTTGAAATTTTGTTGAAAACCTGAAGCCAAGACAAAGTTATCACATAACTGAGCAGAGCCCCGCACCAGGAGAGTTTCACTGCCGACTCTGCAACAAAACACTGTCCAAGTGTCATTCTGAAATCTGAAGTGATTAATTCGAACCTTTAAAGATTATTGCAACTTCATATTATTTCATATGGTTCACTCCAACAAAATGTTGTTGCTGTTCCATCAGTGGGGTCAAAGTGTTTCAGAAAGGCTCTACTGCTTTCCTTGAGTATTTTGTTGTTATTTAACTCACATTCAAAAACTCTTTAACCTCAGGCCTTAAAATGATACTGCCCCTAAAAAAACCTATTTAAAGTTTGGGGGTTTTTTTTTAAGGTAAAATGACAGTGTGTATTGACAATGTTTTGTCAATCACAGATCTATAGCAGAATTACTATATGGGGCATAATGCATACCAGTGTACTATACTTTCATCTTTGATGTGTCAAAGATTTTTTGTTTTCTGGTGCTTTCCTCATAAGACTGTGCTTCAACACAGAAATCATAGGCAGAGTTAAGCTTGTTCTGTCAACCTTCATCATACAATCTATTAGCTTCAAGTACAAGCTTATGGGGGAGACCCAAAACCCAAGCTCTGGAGGGTTTTTTTTTTCCTGCAAGGTGAAGAATCAGATTCATTGCACAGTCCCATGGCTTAACTTTCAGTTTGAATATTATGAAAAAGAAGAAAGACCTAAGGATGTGATATTATGTATCTTGATATGTACATGTTACATATGTACACATGTAACAAACATATGTACATATGTACATAGTGTAATGTAAACAGTCTTGGGAGGCATAGGAAGAGCACTTCAGACCCATTGATAATACTCAAAACTGGCTTTCACCCAGAACTCAAATCAAAGTTAAACTGTTTCAAAATACATACAGCTATTCTATATTTTTTATGTTTAATTTTTTGTGTTCATTTGCAGCCTCTGAATAAGAGCAAACACAGTAGTCTGTAGTATATGCTGTGGCAGACTATGGCCACTACCGAGACCTCCTTGCAAGATTCTCTCAAGATTTTTAGCTCCATTTTGCAAACCCAAGTCCTGGATATCCCATCCAGTAAATACTCTTCCAGCCAGTCCATGGCTGCTAACACTGTGCCAGCATTTTGGCATATGTTTATCAGGGTGGTCTCTCCAGTCTACCAGTTTATATTTGCAAAAGGCTAGCGATATCTGTATCCTTACACCACTACTGGGTAGCTCTGTTAAAATTAAATGCTGCATAGGCCCTGCAGTAGAGAGGAACTAGAATTAGTGCTGAAGTCAATCATGAGACCACAAATTCTTCCAAGACACAGAAAATGTCCCAAAACACACTTGGAGTTAGAAATTGCCCTCATGGAGAATTTAGAAAGACTGATACCTGTGTTTCTCTATTTGAGTAAAAGAAGAGTTGAAGTTGCTTGGAAAGAGGCTCTGTGGTAGTGACATGGACCTGGACCCAGAGCAGTGTCATAGGATAACATAGGTTAGAAGGGACCATAACACCAGTTGGAAGGGCCTTTATTCCAGGCCCCCGTTCAGAGCACAGCAAACTCTGCAGCTAGATCCAAGTTCAAAGGCAGAGCAGGGTGCATGGGGCTGTGTCCAGATGAGTTTTGAAGACATCCAAGGATATATTGACAGATGTACAAAGAAATGCCCCATCGCTCTAGCTTCATTGTCTGCAGCTTCGTGTTGCCTGGCACGCAGAGCTTTTCACAATCTTCAAAGAGCCAAGAAAGCTTAGTTTTGGCCCAAAGCAGATCACAGCCCAAGCACAGCAAGAGATATGTGCTCAGTTCCCTGATATTATCACCCAGTGCAGTGGGTGGCACCTGGAAGAAATTCCTTGTGCCACAGACAAGTTTCTGTCACAGCAGGTCATAGTGACCATGGCACTGCCACACGCCCACCCCACATCCCATCAGCAAGCATCTACCTGAGGTGGGGAGGAAGCTGGAACTTGTTACGCACATCGTCGAAGCGCCTGCCGAGGAGCGGTGTGTCCACCGTCACGAAGATCCCTTTGTAGCCTGCTCTCTCCGCACGCTTCACAAGGGATTTGGTAACCTCCCGGTCCTTGTACACATAAAGCTGCAGCCAGTGAAGGCCATCTGGAGCTGCTTCAGCCACTTCTTCAATGGAAGAGGTGGCCCAGGAGCTCAGCATCATCCCTGTCCCCATTGCCTGGCAGGCTGGAGGAACACAAGGTTATATTTGAGATTAACCAAACCAGAGACTTCTCTAAACAGGAGCACTTGGCTCACCAGAGTGTGTCGGTGCATGTAATTTCATCCTGCCTTTCCTCAGTGTTAATGTATTTTCAGCCTACGAGGGAACGCTACATTAATATCAGTTACTAACAGCAGTGGGCTGCTGCAAGCACTTCATGGCTTATTTTCTCTACAGGCAAATTTCTGGTGACTGCTGTCTCCATGCTGTTTGGGATGATCCCTGCTCCAATACTGAAAATAAAAATATATTATGATCAAACTAAGCCTAACCCATATTAATAATTCTTTATCCTATGGGGAAGCCTGTTTATAAGCCCCTAGCATCTGGCTACCACTTGTCAGAAATTTTGGCACATACATTCAAGGACATACACACACATGCAGCTTTAAATAATCTAAAAAAAAATATATATATATATATATGTATATAAGGCTACCAACTTTCTGAACACTGCCACATTGCTGCAGATTGGTGTTTCGGGTCAGTCATTCTCGACACTGCTTTTCAGTTCTCCTCACCACTGCTGCACATGCTCCCTTGAGCATTTTAATCATGGCATTTTGTTCGCTTTCTCCCACCCCCAAAATTTTCACTATCATTAAGCCTATGTTTCTTGATGTGCTCTTCTAGTAAATGCCTGTTGTCATCCCTACGGGGGTATTACAGGGTTTAAAAAAAAAAAAAAAGAAGGACACAGTCCAGCAGACAACCTCTTTTAAAGACTCAAGGGGGAAGCTCCACTGTTCTTTGCTTCAACAGTTTGGCTGCCTGTCTCGTGACCTGAAGGAAAGGAACACCACATCCATTGTGATCCCACACATAAAGCTTGACACTTCTACCAGTAAAAAAACAAAACCAAAAAAAACCCCAAACCAAAAAAGAAGTTCTGATCTTACTGAGAGTTGGAGAAACACATCCCAAGTGGCAGTCCCAACCCAGAACACCCCAGAAGTAGATACAAATATGAGCAGGTACAACAAACAAGTGGTCCCCAAAGTCTTTCGCTGGGGCCAAAGGGATAGGTTCTCATGCCCAATGTATTTTGACCTCTCCTCCTTTACCTTCAAAAAGCTGTGAAGTCACCCCCAAGGTGTGGGCAGCCCCAAGTTTAACTGTCATTGAACAATCCCAGATGGGGTCAAGCAGCTGGAGGCTCTGTGCCAGCTGCCTCCCTGGGGGTGATTTCCAACCCAGGCTGCACTACAAACCAGCTAACCTCATACAATTATACTTTTATGAATCTATCACTTATTCTTTTTGTAGTAATCTGTCACTTAATGTAAAATAAAGGAAAACACACCATAAAGCTAAAAAACATTATATAAAGCCTTATTTTTCTTGGTCTACTGCAGTATGCATATTTTTAATGTAAATGGACCTCTGTTTCAAAATGTCATCTCCAACCCATCGAGGAATTAAAAATTGGTCTTTATGACAACATTTTGTTAGATAAGAATTAAAAGTCTCTTAGAGTGGAAACTTATGAACAGCTTATTCAAATAAATTGGTTACGCCCTCCCAGGGCCACTATGCAGCTTTCAATCATTAGAAATACAGTGGCAATGACCCAAAACTCTTTACATTGTAGCCATTTCATTTCTCCCCTTAAAATGACTGAAAACAGTTCCCTCTCACAGATTAAGTAACTAGAAATTAGTTTCTTTCAAAGAACTGATGCATACTCTGAATGCTTAAAATCCTTTTAAAATCAGCTGTGGTGGGTTATCTCAAATCCCGTGAGTGATCTGCCAAATCAAGTCCATTAAGTGATGCTAAGAAATAAGGGATCCATACTGCTGTTGCTCTGTCAAATATGAGTTCATGAATGAGAGAAAGGGTTGCTAACGCAGCAATTGCAAAACCCTTAGATCAGATAAGGGAAAAATGTAAATGTTATGGTTCAATCTGCCTTTAGGTATCCATTTATCTCCATGCTTTCTTTTATTCTCAAGTCTACTTCTACAGCCCTACGAACATAAGAATAGTTAAAAAAAAAAAAAAAATTAAAATAGAAACTGTGCAATAAAATATATTCCTTGAATAGAAGACTTAAAATCCAAATTACCACCATATCCTTTTGACTTATCTGCGTATGTAGCAATAGAGAAAAATAATGCTTTAATCTTATTTCAGATCAGATTTAAGCAGTTTGGTTCAATCAGAGTTCAACTATCCCAAACTGGGTTATGGCATTTTCACAAAAGCATACTTACAAAATTCGCCTCATCTGTGCTGTAAAGTTAACGGCCCCCTGGTAACGCACCAGCTCACACGTATTTCAGATCTGCATGGCCAAATTCAAAGTTCACACACAGAGAATTTTTCAAATTTTATAGATTCCAAGTTCCAATTCTTGTTGATCTGTGCTTTATCTTCGTAATTTTAAAGCTTATTATGACAATTTTCTAGACTTTCAAAACCAGATGATGCATGGTCCTGAAGAGTTGCCAGGTTGTGGGTTGGTTGTTTTTTTTTTTTCCTACCTCAAATCAGGTTTTGCTAAAAATATTCTTCCACTTCTTGCCCATTTAGCTGCTGTTGAAGACAACAGAAGCAATTCATTTCCTCCAACAAGTATATTTTACACTTCAATTTTGGGGTGCTGTAAGTATGTCTATTTATTATTACAAATCAGTACTACTAGATCCATATTCCCACAGGATGCTCTTGCAGCAATATGTGACATTTGCCAGAGTTTAAACGTCAGGTTTTTGTAAACCAGCCTTTCCTCATGTCATTTCAGATTGCTTTTAGCCTTTTTTTTTTTTTTTTCCCCTCCCCAGGTCTTCTTGTAATCCTGAGCATTGCCCAAAGCATACATTTACCTTTGTACGCACTGCAGGCTCCCATCGAGGTCACTGATAGTGCAGAGTGTGGCATTAGCTGCACGCAGCAGGCTGGGGAAGTTTTCAATAACGAGACAATAAAGCTTTGAGTTGTTTGTCCCCCATCTTGTTTCAGGGCCAAATGCAACTAGATTTGGGCTATGGTGGGGTGCCTAGGAAAGGGGAGCATCACAGCCTTTGCTCCTCAGCTGCTTTGGGCAGGTACAGGTTTCTCAGCCCCACTGCTATCTGCTTGTACTTAGCCCAGGGAAGCCAGGAACAAGAACAAACCTCATCAGGGAACATAAACCGCTATAAAATGGGGCTTTCCTCATTCTTGGGGAATTCAACTAAAGTACTCTACATTGCAATAAATCAAGGCTGACCACTGGACAGCACCCACTTGGGAAGTCCACAGGAAAACAGAGCAAGAACGTTTTTCGACCCTTTTTTCATCCTGAAACTTCAGTCTCCTTTCCCCACCTGATGGAGCATCACTTCATTAAGTGCCTTGGGAAGGGTACAGAGTTTGTCTCTGTGGGCAACCCAGAGGCCACATACTTCAGGAGAGGACACTGGAGAAGAGGCCAGTTTAAGCTTGCATATTTTATCAGGGTTACCTTGTATGGGAATGGGAACTTGCTATTTTTCTCTAGCTGTGCAAATTCACATTTCCCTTTTTGGGGCATCTCCAAAGCACAGCAGCCAAACTGCCCATGTGGTCATTTTCCCCTGAATCCACCAGTGAATCCACTGTCCCCAAGTCAGGGGCCAGAGGACGTTCCTTGGGATCAACACAATGTCCTTTTGGCAGGGTGGTATTTCTCAAGAGAAGTAGCTATGTTCTTGGAGCTGCATCTCCTAAGAAACAGTTGCTTAAAGTACTTAACATTACTCTTGACAAAACGCACTTGGCTGAGAAATCCCCTGCCCAGCCTTACCTCACTCACCACTTACAAAATGCTGCGTGCGAGTTGTGTCTATAATGTTTTTGTTGACCCAATGCATTTTGTCAGCTGTGCAGGAAGGCTGGAGACAGAAAATGGGTCCGGCTGGTCTTGGAGGGCTGTCATGCCACACTGCCTGCCCACACTTGCATCAGAAAGTCCCCTGGACATGCTGGTCGCAGAGAGGAGTCAGGGCCAGGTCAGTCCAGGCCATGTTGTTGCATATGAATATTGTCCTCTCGATGACTCTGGAGTAGTAATACCTCAAAATTAACGTATTTTGTGGAACACTACATAGTTATCTGGTGGAAGATGGATGCAAAGTCCTGCTATTTTCACTGTGGCTGAGCACAAAAAGCAAGAAACTGCAAAATCCCTCCCTCACAGTCACAAGCATGTTCAATGAGCACAAGAAACCTGAATTCAGATGTTCAGCAGCAAAGCAATCAAAAAGCCCAGCAGAAGTCTGTTAAGAGCCAAAGGAGCAAAGGTATTGCTCCCTCTCCAGTGGAAATGATAGACCTGCCAGGAACTCGGCTAAAACAGGGGGAAAAAAAAAAAAATCTTTTCAGTCAATATTCCTATTCTCTATTTGGCAAAGCAAACTGTGCAGTCACATCGCAGGTGATGGTGAAACCCTTCTTGCGTCAGCAGTAACCCAGAAAGTCGTTTGAGAGCAATTGCAGAGGGTAAACATAAAATCGCCAGATCTGAGCAACCAGGATTCAAAGTTTTCAAAAGATCTGGCCAAGAAAAGAGTCAGACTGTTCCACTTGACTTCAAGCAAGTCAGACAGAAGTCAGGTATTGCAATAGCCCTTCTGGGTTAAAACAAGAGAACATAAGGTAGTTGGGCAGTAAGAAAGCATTGGGTAATTAGCAGCAGTATAAACACAACAGAAATCTCAATAAAGTAATGCTACATATCTGTTTATAATCTATTAAGGTTTGAAAAATATTGCTACTTCTTGCTCAGCAGCTGGATGGTGCACAAGATTTTTTTCTCAGTGTACTTGAAGGTGGGTCCTGTTTAGAGGAGCATGAGTAGTGATGACATGGGGATCACAGTGGTTCGCAAGCACAGCGTGAAGGCGGGATGGCAAACAAATGTCTTTGCGTGGAGGAATAGTGAATCTTCTGATGGATGAGCAGGAAAAAAAAAAACCCTCGAAGAATCAGAAACGTTCTATTGAAAAGTGTTTAGAGAACAGCCCTTTGCTCTTTAATGGTGGCTAAGATTATTCATCAAATCTGGCAAATATTTTTAGTTAAAGAGGTTGAAATTGGAGTGGGAAGGATGAGAAAAAATTCACCTAAGTCAAAATGTCATGTGTTGATATTTTCAAAATGGAAATGTTTTCTTCTGTGCTAACACTTTTGTTTCAAACAGAACTATGGCTAAAAGCATTAGCTAGTAGGAAAATGAAATAAAACATTCTGGTTTGGATCAAATTAAACGTTTCATTTAATCCAAAACAATTTTCCTCCCAATTTTTCAGTTTCTACTGAACAGAAAATCCATTATTTGGACAATTGCCACATACACTGATGAACTACAACTAAAATGCTAGAGAATATACTTCAGTAAAGACCTGGAGAGACTGGGACAACTGCCAAGGTCCATGAAATTGTTTCAAGGACAAGAGAACTTTCTCTGTAACGAAGGACTCCAGGTCCATTTAAAGGTGTCAAAGAAAACTGAGGAGCAACCTTGTTGCAGCCTATATGGACAATAGTTTTTTCTTCTTGGTTTTTTTTGTTTGGGGTTTTTTGGTTTTTTGGGTTTGTTTTTTTTTTTTTTTTTTTTTTTTTTTAGCTGTGCAAGTCTTGACCATGATTACAGCTGCTTCTGCTCAGAGTGGAGTTAGTTAACCTTTGGAATAGCCTGTGTTGGGTGGCCTGCCACCAGCAACTTTTTAAGTTACAATTTAACATTTTCCCCCAAAAAGAGCCTTTACTATAGAAACAGAATTGTCAGTGAAGGTACGTTTAAGGCAAACTGCCACACTTTGCCCTGCTTTGGGTATGATGCATTCTCCTTTCCACCAGCTTGATTGATGCAGGAGAGCATCCCTCAAGGAGCAGCAGCAGTGAGGGGTAGCAGCTCCCAAACCACTGACAAGCTCTAAAGCAAGGGTTTGCGAGGGCAGGGAGTTTTACCTAATGAGACACACCATGACATGCTCTTGTCCGTAGAGAGGATGTTTATGCCACAAGGTGCTGACAAACCTGCTGGAAGAGCAGAGCAGTTCAAAGCAAAATGCTGATGCTTAAGGGGATTCCTTGACAGGATCAGGCATTGCTCTCAAAATACAAAAAGTTAAGGGAAGGAGTTGTCATTGCTACCTGCACCACCCTGCTCTGCAGGTCAGGATGGTGTGAACACAAGATCATCTCTTGAGGTTTAACCCCAACCAGGCAGACACGTAGCTTGTGGCAGTGCTGAGAGGTGCCCAGGCACACACACGTGCGCACTGTGGGTGCTCCATGGGCAGCTGCCGTGCCCCCCTGACGTGAGCTATGGCACTTACTACTTCCCTGGCTGGGAAGGGGCAAGTCTCACACCACGCTATGCTTTTCAAGGATTGTCACAACAGCAGAGGCATCACTCCACACGTTGCTTCCAAGACACCTGAGCCAAAAGTCAAGTTGACAAAATATGCTAGGCTTTGCAAAAGCCACAAGACTATGGATCATACATTTTTGGCTTGTGTAAATTAGTGCAGCTGAAACAAAAGCTGATTTAAAGCAACCAACAATCTGCTCACTTATGTTTCAGAGGTATCACAGAGTTTAAGAGAAGTTGGATGTGGCAAACCCCCTGATCCCAAATGTCCCAAGTCTAAGGGAACCTTTAAGCCAAACAAGTACTTTACAGCTAACCCATGTCATCTTATAAGGTCAAAGAAAAAGCTTGGCCCTGAATGTCCCACTCCACCTCTAACAGCACAAAACCAAAGCCGTATTTTTGCTACAAGAAACTCTAATGCAATACAGAGGGTGTGATTTTAATTACACTCCCCTTTGAAAGCGATGAAAAATCTACCAAATCCCACGGCCACGTTTATCTGACCGCACATTCAAACTGTTGCCAGTACACCAAGCTCTCCTAGCTTGAAAACCCAACAACATTAAATGCAATAGTCATATGTTAAAGTTCAAAATTGTAAGTGCCCAAAAGTCAGGAAATTCCAAAATTAAGTTATCTACCACAACCATAACTCAGCACTGGTAGTCAGGCTTATTGTACTACTCAACTTTACATGCCACTATAGATTTATGTCTTAAAACATGGCCGGGCCACAGCATCAGTGGGAATTTTTACTAAAGAACATGCTGAATTCTGTGTGTTTCGAATCTCGCTCTTAACATCGCATTAATATGTTTGCACTTAACAGTATAATGCTTCACAGTTTCCTCCCAGCATAACCTGGGCCAGAAATAATCCACGAGAGCTGCCAAAGGACAGGACAGCACCAAGGCGTCCCACCAGACACAGCTTTGCAAACCAATTCAAGGTATTCGAGCTCCATCGTGTGGAATGCGCCTGCATATACAATAGGCATAAAATCTTCGGTTTCCTAATAAATCTCTTGGGGAGGGGAAAAAAAAAACCAAACCAAAACGTATCCCCAAACTACTATAAAATTCGAGAAATCTGCTTTTACGGGGATTGCTGCCAGAGCTGTGCTGCAGCCCATCACAGTGCACATCGCAGCAACATGGCTTTTTAATGAGAGCTGAGGCCAACTCCCACTGCAGGGCAGATATTAGACTCACTTCACACTAGAATTTGCTGCATTGGTCATGAAACACTGTTAGATGAATAGTTCAACCATGCACAGGATTTTTTTTTTTTTTTTTTATATTGCCTATTCAGGATTTATATCCTTTTTCATTCAGTGATGAGTACTGAAACACACAGCCCAATCTAGTTTCCATGCAACAGACACACCGTGTGACCTTTCTCAGATTTTGTGTCAGCCTGCAGCTCGGGTTAAAGGATTAAGAAGCCGTTTCACATCTGAATTCACATCTGAATTCTGGTTAACGTCCCATTTCTCGCAGTCTTTTATTCTGCAGCCTCCATGCTGACATCTTCGTGCAGCATCTAGCCCAGAGGGGCCCTTATCTCACTGGCTCCCTGGGATGCTCTCAGAGAGCTCTCTTCAAAGCTAGTATTTTTCCCAGCCAAGCAAAGACTTCTGAATTTCTAGAAGCAGTTCTGTAACAGGAAGAATGTTGCCATGACAATATCTGTAGTTACCTTTATAGAATGTATAGAGAGTTATATAGATATAGTTTTCAATTTTGTATTCCTTACAACTCCCCTCTTACGTACTACATTTCTCATCCCTGTTTCATCGCGAGGGAGAACCCGCAGACAAAACAGGCAAAGGAAGACAGTAAAAAACAAACTCCAAAATAGACCCAATTACTGTGAGCAACAACCCAAACCTATCCTGGCCACAGCATCAGAAGCAAGGAACCAAGCTGGGCTGCACCCCCAGCAGGTACAGGATTACTCTGCTCATCTCATACTCATTGTGGGGGGCACTTTGCATGGTTTACCTTTAGCAGTACCCATCTCTCCATCAGCATGAGCCATGCGCTGCATAGCGGTGGCTCCGACGCAGACTGGCATGCTGATTTTTTGCCCCAAGACTGAAGTTGACAGGTCCATCACCGACACATCCCTGAGCACCCGTGGGTATAGCTTCCATCTACACAGAGACAAAGAAAGAGAATAAAAAGCCATCATCATCAGGGTTATTTACAGTTCCCAACAGACAAGAGCAGATTTTCCTGCTGTCAAGAGAATCATGGTGAAAGCTGTACTGGGGCTGTAACAGAACCTTGTTGTGTGACCAACAAAATGCACAAAGGCAGAAGGGAGTGGGCAAGGAGGGACTGAAGTCTGTGGAGCATGAAAGAAGCAAAGAGCCTTTGAGTATTGTTGGTGGGTATCATTTGAAAGAAACAACAGAGGCTACAAAATAATAAGGTTCATGGTGAGTCTCAGCCTCCTTGAAAGCCCTAGGCAGAACTGGATGACAGCGGGTGTGCAGGAACAGGAGAAGTCATCAGCCACCCTCAGTTATTTCTTCTATGGATTAGGGAGCCAAAAGACATGGGATTTTTGCATTAAACCAGCCTGGCCATCATGTTTAGTCTTCCCTGTGCCTGTGCCAAGTGTCTCTGCAGTGAGACTACACAGAAACAAGTTGCCACGTGGGAAGCAGGATGGGTGCCCTCGCTTTCCTCAGCTCCAGGGTGTGTGGAAATCCACTGCACTGCTTCTCTGCTGGCACAGAGATCGAGTTGCTTTGCTCAGAGAGGTCCCAGCCCTGGCAGTCACCTGCCACTGCACAACACGCAGTCCCTGGGACTACAGCTGCAGCCCCAGGGACAGACCATTGTTCCGCAGGGACTCCAGGCTTCCAGGAAAAGAGAAAATGCAGCCACTGTAACTTGGTGCAGGAGAAAACCAATAAGTCAAATTATGGTCTAGTCCTTGAATGACGTGGCCCAGCATCTGCTCGACTCTTCCCAACATTGCTTTGCCTCCAACGTGTCTGCCAAAACCCATGTCAGCCCAGAGGTGGCCTTATTCTCCACTGGGGTCTTCAGTTTGGGTACAAATGAAAGCTGTCTCCAAAACTGAGCAAACTAAACCACACAATCTGAATTACAATTTATTGTAGTCAGGCTGGACACCACATGCTTGCACACAGAGAAACGTATCTTTCCCCCCCCCCCCCCCCCCCCCC
>NW_020799097.1:117462703-117476785 GCF_003259725.1 Athene cunicularia
CCCCCCCCCCAACAGCAGCACAACAGTATCACGATCCCTCTTATGGGGGTCACATAGATGACACTGCAATATCCAAACCTTGGTATAGGGTCACATTCCTGGGGGTACCTGTGAAATTGGCCTTTTTCTGATGATCCAGGCGATGCTGCAGCCAGCAACAGTTACTACAAGCCACAAGAGGGTGTGCATTAGCAGGGACATGGGTGAGCACCGAAACAGGCCAGACCCTCTCAGCAAGCAGAAATAGGGTACTCATTAACCTCTCCCGAAGGCATCCCTCCCTCTGAAATGACTCTGATGGCTATTGAATTTTCATCACAGAAAAGAATTAAAAGCTTAAGCTCTAGTACTGTTGAACCTGACTACCTGCTCAGCACTAGAATGTCTGAGACTGATAATGTTGTTGTTATTAGCATGGAGATGGCAACCAGAGCCACTGTTACCCTCAGACAGCAAGTACTGATCAGCTTAAGTTTGCATATTAAACTGACAGGTTAGGGAAAAAGAAGGAAACGCACAATCTCTTGATTTTATAGAAAAATCAAGAGACATTTCCATAAGAAGCCTGGGACAGAGCCAGGACAAGACAAATTTCTGAAGCCCTAGAGCAGGAGGCACTGCCAGCTCTCCAGAAAGCTCTCCCCAGGAAGGAGAAAGACAGTTATGATGCTTGGAAGGAGATACAGTTGTGGGAGTCAGCTGTATTATTCAACGCCAAGACACACACTGCAAGCATGTCTCCTCGGACTTGTTTTCACGCTATTGTATTGGTTTGTTATTTTTCAGGGGAGGATGGGCTGAGGGTGGGACAAAGAAAACATGACTTTTTCTCCCCCTTTCTTCCTAATCCTCATTCTGAAGGTTTTCTCCCAGGTCTAAGACATCTTTTCCCAACAAATATAAAGAAAACAGAGTAAACTAATAACCTTGCTCATTTTTACAGTCCAACTCAAAAACCTAAGAATGTGAAGTATCTCCCTCTTACCAAGCCTCCTAGTTTCTCTGCTATCCCAGACCTGTCAAGATTTTTGCCTGGTTGTAAAACACTGCCATCTCAAAGCACACACGTGAGGGTCAGCCCTGAAGCACCAACATTTCTGTAACGTTTTTAGCTGGGAAAAGAAACAGCAAAAATCCTCCCAAGAGTGTATGCAAGAAAAATTATGCTGTTTCAAGCAGTGATAAACAGCCTCCTTCTCACTCACATTTATGTACCATCAGATTACTTCATCCATGAGCTTTTTGGGGTCCTCAGGCTCATTAGCCCCAGACTTTCAACATAAATAAATCTTCCAATGTCTTCTGTGGTTTCTCTTCCCCTTGCACCTTACCAGGTTGCATCCTCTAGACCAACATCAAGTGAATACTCAGAACTGAGTATTTACTGGGTCCCACAAAAAACACCAAATGGGATCACTACCTTAATATTATGCTCTTTAAATAAAACCTGACCTTGCTTTGGAAACATGGGTGTTTTCAGCTGTGACTTTGCTGGACTCTTGAAGTGACTCATTTTCTGGACAAGCCGTAGGGAAATGCTCTTAACATCAGCAAACAAAACCCAAGAGCAGGATTTCCCATTAACCGGAGCATGGATTCATTAGGCTGCCACACACTGCCTGCTTCCAAGTTTGAGTTAAAAGATTTCCTCAATGTTTTGTAAAAACTTTGGGTTGGTTTGGTTTGTTTTTTTTTTTTATTTGCCTTCTCCTCATCACCCACATATTTTCCGGTCAAGTCCACACTCACATGCTGCAATCAACAATTGCAAGTGAGCACATCTATCTTCCTAGTTGGAAGCAGGGAGATGCTGTGGTGGGGCAGGCAGTGAGCACCCCCAATTTAGGCAGCTTCAGTCAACTGCTGTTTTGAAGGAAGGATGAAAGGGAAGAAGAGTGGATTAGTAGCTTTTGGGTGGTGGTTTTTTTGGGTTGGGTTTTCTTTTCCCCTTTTCCCTCCATGCTCAAAAATTTCGGAATGTAAGTTATCTTGCAGTAGGGTAAGAGGGAAGCACTTTGTTTCTCCCCCCACTCATTCTCAGCTGTGAAAAATGCCGAATTTTTAAAACTGCAACACATTTTGAAGCAGCTCCTCTTGTTTCTGTTCCAAGTCTGTGCTAAATAATCCCTTCATGCTGCATCGCAAGTGGCACACTTGGGCAATGACACACCATTCAGGCAGTCTCCATCCCAACTCCAATCCACTTTGCTGCCTTAATCTCCCTTACAGCTTCGCTTCCCATCAGAAGGGGCAGGTGCTAACACTGTACAAGGCTCTACAAGCTGTGCAAAACAGCTGCTTTTGCTTGAGGAAAATCCTTTTTCTCTCCCAGGGTATCCTGCCATCCACACAGCAACTCTCTTCGCAGCACTCTGCAAATCCAAGGTGAAAGACATAGCAGAAATGTAGCTAATTTATTATTATAAGCATTCCTTTTCTTCTCTCTCCCCTACAACTCTACATGATTGTTTGACCCCAACCACATTCTCAGCCTTGCTTTTTTAACCAATATTTAAATTATTTATACGCTCAGTCGATTTTACACCCTTCATACCTATCTACAAAAATTACGATATGTTTGCAGAAAATACACACTGATGCTGTCACTGATAAACAAATGACTACTGTTCCTTGGGCATGACAACAAAATGCATCTTCTCCACAGGCCGCCAGGAAGTCAGTGGCAGAACGTGTCATGGCAGATTAGCAGAAACATGTTCCTACACAGACACCCCTCCTTCATTAAAATGCCGAAAGGGGATACTTCAGATTGATTTCTTGAATGCCATCAAGCTAAAGGCATGCCAACCTTGTCATAAAATCTAATCTCTATTCAGGCCCCTTGGTTCTTTGACAACTTGAGAGTGAATTTAATCGCCAGACAACACGGTGCTGGAAGGACACGTGGTGTTTCGGGACACAGAGCAAATGCAAGGTGAATGCAGTCAGACACTATGGGGAGCAACACATGCTCTGACATCCCAAATCATCATCTTTGGCCTTAATGCCTCACGCCAATGTCATCTCCACGTCATTTGAAAACCATGAATAAAAAATAATTATCTGGCCTCAGCAGGAACACATTGATCTTGAAACACGAGCTCTGGTTCTCTATGCCAACCTCAATCCCAGAGAGCTGGAAGCTAGAGGAGACACCGTCCCTCGTGTTAACCTCATTTTAAACACCGGCCTTTTGAAGACATTTTGTACTCTGGTATCTGATTACAGGTACAAAGTAGTTTAAGATTCTACGCTCTCAAAAGGACAGGACATGCATTTTATAATCTAACAAGTATGGATTGCACCGCTCCCAAAATTTCATGGGCCATTCCAAAGGTATTGCAGCATCTATCGAAACTACCATTCACTTGCCAGATCAGTCCTTAACAATAATATATTTATTTCTCTGCAAATGCAACCATTCAATTGCCAAAATAATACAGAGCTCACAGACAAAACCAACACTGATTTTTCTCCAAATACAATGTGGCCCAGCAGTCTCACTCACCTGAGTAATTTTGCACCACAAAGGTAAGGGCAAACAATTTATGCTCCTGGTGCAGTTGCAGGCTTCCGTTTAAACATAAACATTTATACCTATATCTACAAATATTTAAATAAACTGCAAACATTTTTAATCAGGCTTGGCTCTGCAACTAAGCTTCTGACAGTGGAAATCAATGGGAGATGAAGCTGAACATACTAATTTCTTTCACAAGCTCTTGTGATCTTTGTGGTTCGGGGTGTAAAGTCCATCTTACTTTATATTTACCCATAAGCTGTGCTCAGGAACAGGGAGAAAACCAGTAACACGCTCAGGGACACACAAGGACTGTATGAGATTCAGAGTGAGCAGCAGTCCTGTGTGTTTAAGGATTAGGCTATGCTTCTTCCCAACAGCATCAAAGAAAGTAAATAAAGAAAATAGAAACGTGCTGTCACATGTTGCATCTCAGCAGTGACAAGTGGGGAACAGGTAGCTATTGAGATTAAGCCCACAGAGCCCTGTGCTCAACATGCTTCCAAAAAGGTTCAAAGGCCCATGAAAAGGGGGGGCCTTTGCAGAGAGGAAAGTCCATCTGGCTGCAAGCAGCAAGTGCACACTGCTTAATGGAAATATTTTAGTTTGCAAATAGACAGGAAGGCACTAGAAATGTTGAGAATGATTTAAGTTACTCTTTAATGAGCTATATAAGTGCTATTTTTAACTCTGACCACCTTTAGAGAATCATCTAGGTTCCAAAAGACCTTGAAGATCATCCAGTCCAACAATTAACCTCACACTGACCATTCTCAACTACACCAGATCCTTCAGCACAGGGTCAGCCCGACTCTCCAACCCCTCCAGGGTTTTTTTTTGTTGTTGTTGTTTTTTGATGTGGGTTGTTGTTTTTTTTTTCTCAACTCCATCACTTTACTATCATCTCCTTCTCATTATGGACAGAAAAGAGAGCACATTTATCCACGAAACCGTAAATCACTATAACCATGATCCAGCCCTGCATCCTCTCCATACGGGTAAAGCTGGTAAGCCCCAGCAGGTGACTTCAGCTGTGATGCCCAGCCCCACAACAGCCAGAAAGGAGGGGGCTGCGTGTCTCACTGGGGCAGCTGGATTTCAGGCTTTGACCCCAGCTCTCCTCCTGCCCTGCTGGGTGACCCCCAGCACCATCACCCCTCTTTTCTGTGCTTGGATGGACAGCCAGAAAAAGACGGAGATGTAGAGTGATGGAAAGGTAACAAGGAAAGCTCTGACTTCAGTATTTCTACCCTGTGACCTCTCTCTTTGACTGTCAACAGGTTCAGTTGTTTGAAGGTTTAATAGAATAAATCTCATTGTCAAGTCTTTTAGATTTTGTAGCTGCTTTCTTAGAAGATGCTTAAGTGGCCTAAAGCTACTGCAGAAATTAGATCTTGTTTCCTTTAAGACAAATATACAAAGGGAGAGGTAGCAAACACAGAAACACAGCTTCCATTCCCATTAGTACCTTCACTCTCCAGGGGCAGGAATCCAGCATCAAGGCCCTTTCAGCCACACCGGGACCTGGCAAATTTAATTTGCCTTTTTTTAAATGTCTTAGGCTGTTCAAGCACTGCTAATTAATATTTCCTTCAATTCCAGGCTGCCTGCAAGCTCCGCAGTTTTGAATGCCTAAAACTGTGGGTTCTTACTGAAAATACGATAGAAGATGCCTGGAAAGAGGTGAGCCTGAACCACCCTGAGGCAAGGAGGTTGTTTTATCAGAGGAATCTGCTCCTGCGGTGGGAAAGAGCTTCAGAGCAGAGCTGCTCTTATCTCACCACTAACATCTAGCTCTGCTAATACCAAAACAGCAAGTGGACATATCCAGCTTTTTGTTGGCCTGTCTGTGGGCAGATTAGATCCAACTTTTGCTTGATCACGATTAGTTCTAGCAGTTAGCAGTAAAAAGTTCACTACTTCCACAGTTTATTGCCTCTGAGCACTTTCTTCTGAGTGTCCTTAACACCTCATTTTGTTTTTAAGAGGGCAAATAACATCATAGCATCCGGAAGCATTAAAAGAAATTAAATTAAAAAAATAAGTATTAGGTGAGTACTACTATATCCCCTCCTGCTCCTATTTATTCCTTGGAGCCAGAACAGCCCTTTGGCTGATGTTCGAGTAGCCCCAAGCACAAGAGGATTTCCAGTCTGTGATGGTGGTTTCTGCAAAAAGCTAAAACATCTGGAATAAGTGGTCACATGGGAGGTTAGTCATCGTCTTCTCCTGCCATTATAAAGCTTTTCTATACATGTCCCTAAAATTAAGGTTCTGAGCCAATTTCTGGGATCTGACCTTTGAAGTCCCATGAAGTGAATTACCACCAAGTTTCCTCTAGCCTTAAAGCTGCATGGGATTTCCAGCTCAACTGCTCACAGCCTATGGAAAAGCAACTGGAGCAGTAAGTAGGATTGCTGCTCTGGAGCAGAAAAGCAAAGCGGGGAAGGAGAAAGGCAAAAAATAAATCAGAAAAAAAATATCTTGTTTTGGTTTGTTAGTCTCTGAGGGATCTAATAAAAAGCCTTTAGAGATTAGCAAAGACAAGTGCAGGGGGGTTAAATGTCTGCACCAACACAGCACCTGAAGGAAAGAGAAGCCATCAGCTGTTTAAGCAGCTTGGCCAGGCTCAGGCTCATCCAGCTGAGCTGATCAGCCTCCAGCTGCCTTCTTTTCTCCGCAGTGCTCCAGGGGCAGAGCAGCAGCCGAGATTCAAGAGGTGGGGAACCAACGGACTTAACAAGAGTTTTGACACACTTGCACTGAATCTGATGACAAATGCTGACTTATTTTGCATTGACCTTGTACTTCTGAGACAAAAGGTGACCCGAGTCTAGCTTTTGACAACAGTTCATAGGGCCAATCTAAGTCAAAATTGGTTTATAATAGTCCCCATAATTTACAAGATTTCCCAGTGAAGTGCTGACCTTCTGCTGGAATGCCCCTGAGCACTGCTTGGCCACTCAGGACTGAGCTCTGGCTTTCAGGGCTTGCTGCAGAGCTAGGATACACAACTCCTTCCTGCAAGGCTATGAGGCTTTGACCTAGCAATGCTGCACAAGCACTTACTGGGGAAGGCTGCGTAACTAATTCAGTTCAGGAAGAACAAGCAAAAGGCAAAACTGACTCAAGACATCAGAAGTAGAACCCGATCGCAAGAATCCCTTGCCAGCATTCTAGCCCAAAACATAGAAATTACAGTTTCATCAGCTGATCATATATGGGAGCTGAAAGGACTCTTTAGAGAATTTATGGTAACAAAAGCAGCAAAAACACAACTAAAGATACTAATGGATTTTAGTTACTGTTTTTTGGCTGAAAATGTTGGGTGGATGAGTGAAAGGGAAGAGACAGAGTTTTTCTGAAAGTTGTCTGAGTCTTTTTGCTAAAAAAGAAAGAAGTTGCAGAAAAATTAAGTTTTATTCATACAGAAGAATTTAATGTTGCACCACATCTTATAATAAAGCAGAATTCACATCCCCTACCTCCCACTCCAGGCCTTAAATCACCCTCCTACCTTGAAAATGCTGCTACATTATCTGCTAGCGTTTCCTGGTCATCTGCTCCGGATCGGTAATAATCATACACTGATTTGGGGAGAAATTTTTTAGCATACTCTTCAAAATCAGCAATGCAAACTGGTCTTCCAGACATGTTTGCAGATGTCACTGTGTTAGTTTATTCCTACTTCCCTCTCTTTTAAGCTCTGCATTTTTGTCTGTAAATCATTAATACGTGACTTCCATCAGGATTCAACTTACCTACATACCAAAAAAAAAAAATACACCAACTTCTTGTGTCATTTGGACTTCAGCACCACGCTTTATTTCATGTGGTCAAGGCCACCTAAAACATATTGGAATAGATTATGGAAAAAAGAAAGAAAATAAATCAGCAAGGAAAGAAATATGTGTGTGCAGTATGTATGACTTAAATCTGCAATAACAGGAACGTAGAGTCTCTCAGGTATGCCTTTATCATCCAAAATATCCAGGAGACTGAAACGAGAAAGATACTTTTTACTCCCCAAAAGCAAAATCTTGATTTACATTACTTATAAAAGCATGTTCCGGCCTGGACATTTAGGACAACACCTAACACAAGCAGGTTTCCCGTTATTTTCATTAAAATCTTAGATACCGAGTCAAGTTGCAGTGATCCAGGTGCCAGGCAGCTCGGGGCATCAAAAACATCCTCAGACAAATAGCTCCTGATTATAAGGTAATTACACCTCCACAACCCAGAGAGCTCTAGTTATTCTTAAATAAATAAATTCTTAAATAAAGTCAGATGCATTCACCAGCTGGAAATAAAACCAGCTTAAAGGGATGACACTCATCCAAAGTGTAACAGACTCAGTTACGATTTCTTGATCAAATCTTGACTTAAAATTTAACAAATATACATCATTTTCGACAGTTCTATTTGTTTGACAGGAAAAAATTACAAGTGTGTCGCATGTATATAATAGGGTTTTTCCAGCTGTGTACATTTCAATTAACACCACCATTTTATTAAAAACAGATTTGGGGGAGAAGGGAGAAATTGATACCTTAATTGGAAACAAAGCCCCAAAGCACAGAGCAAGGTGTGGCAGACTTTGCAGCATGTGCAGGAGCAAACCAGCACGCTCACCGCACACCCCTCTGGTGCAAGCAAACCAGGGAGCCTGTATTTTGCTCACTGTTCATTATTTGTGGTGCACCAAGACAAAGAGATGCAATGCAATAGAAGAACAGCCGTGCCTCCCTCCTTCCAATAATTTGGGGCTTTAATTGACTTGATTTTTTCATTCTTCAGCAAGGCTGAAGAATTCAGATTAACGTCAAGTTAAATATACATGTACCTCTGAAAACCACAGCCATCTTCCTTGCTGCTGGTTTATAAATAACAACTAGGAACACAATATTCTGCAAAGAGCGAGAAAAATGCTTAAGATTCAAAGGAGACTGTCAAATATTTTTGGAGGGATCTCTCAGGGGCTGAGGCAGGAAGGATGATGCCAGCTGTAAGCACAGTCTCAGGAATCATTTAAAGGGAACGATTGCACCAAGAGATTTGCAGCTATTTCTCTAACTGCTTTTCCAATGAGAGCATCTCAGATTAAGTTGTACAGGGTGTGCAGGGGGTCAATTTTCTAGCTGCTCAGAATATTCATGGGAGGAATTACTGGAAATTAATATCAATATACATACAATTGCACCACAAGGCACTTATCGCACATCAGTGTCAGATATAATTTAAATGCAATTTAATGGCTTAACACTGACATTTCCCAGCACTCTCAGCACAAAACTGGGGACACATCTGCTTTCATTTAAAGTTTGCATTGCCTGTGCTAAAAACAGGTATTTATCCCAGAGCATGAGACAGTAAGCACTATGTGATAGCTAGACATTCTAATACATACAGGTGAAATCAACTTTAATGAACTCAAAAGCTTTTAATGTTAGAAAGTTGCACAAAAATTTCTGAAGGTAATGATATGGCTTCACCACTGGTGTGTCTTCTCACTCCCCGCCCTTTTTATAATGTTCACTTTAAAAAAAAAAAAAAATAGGTAAGCTCTTAAAAATCCTTCCAACTTGATCTTTCTCTCCATTTTTATGCTCATTTGCCACATTCACATAGTATCAGAGATTTATTTTACTGGTTGTTATTTGCCACTTGGGCTAAAAGTCCTTCTCTCTCCCCTATCATGAAGCTGCTCACACATCACCCTTCACAGATCCCCCCTCAATGTGCCAAGCACACACCAAAGCCCAACTGGCATCACCGACTTCTTGCTGCCACTCAGCCAACACACCCTGAGAAACTCCACAGACAAGGAGCCCACCAGGAGCTGGAGACTCTCCTTCGCCAGCAGGACCCCCCATCCTTCCCACTGCTGGCCAGTTTGTGAACTGGGATGCAGTGGAAGGTGCCAATGTCAACACAAAGGAAGGAAAAAGAGAAGTTTAATCTGCTGCTGAACTAGGACTACTTGGTTTTTCATAGGTGTAATCTCTAGGAGAGTGGAAACAGCATCTCCCCAGTGCACCCGATGCCAACACACAGACCGGCTCTGACACAGCTCCCCTCCAAGTAATTGGCTCCTCGTTTTAATGAATCTCTCTTGGAGAGAGATTTCCTCTGGCCACTTAATGAGACATCAGCTGTCTGAACTTTAACCCTGAAGCAAAAGAACAGCATCTGACTTAACAGCAAAGACTTTGCCCAGGCAGCCATGGCAAACCTCACTGATAAAAGTCAACGTGTAATTCAACTGAAACATTCAGATGTGACTGGGGCAGAGGAAAAAAAAAAAAAAAACAAAACAACCAACCACATCCAAATATGATCAGGGTAGTGTTACCATCCTTTCCCATATCTACTGCTTTTCACTTGTTCCTTTGGCAGATCACTCGAGAATTATCAATGAAGAAGGGCGTCACATAACTGGAGCTCAGCTGAACCAGGCTCTGCAAAGGAAACCCAAGTTTCCTTTGAGTTCAAAGAGGGCTATTGAAAATTCTGGAAGAAAATCCCCACGCAGGCTATGAAACACAGAGATACAATTTCTGGCTTCGAAAGTGCTCCCATCAAAAGCCAATTGTTGTAAGAAATATCACAAGGTGCTTGTTATTTGCTAGGGAGGGAGCTCACTACACAGCATTTTAGTCCGAACCACTATGTCCCACTGCAGGATCAGACAGACAATGTCCATGGTCTCCTGTCAACACACAAAAACCTCCATAGGGGAAGGATGAGTCAGCTGGGATTTTCTCACTGCAGTTAAATGCAGTAAAGATTAACTGCAGTAAAAGTTAACTGCAGTATGTAATTAAAATACTTCAATGTCCCAGTGATCACCTGTTTCTCAAGACTGTTGTGCAAGGTTGTTTTATCAAGTAACTTACATCAGTCAATGGTTATTTTGACTTCCAAATTCTCCATGAACATTTATGAATTTCTTTAAATATATTTACAGATTGTGTTTTCAGTTGAGTATCTCGCATCAGAGCTGAAACAAATTACTTTGGTTCCTCCATGTCAGTCAGAAGAATCCACAGAAAATTTGTGGCTTTTTTTCCCCCAGCAGCCACCTACAACTTCAGCATGAGACTGAGTCAGAAATGATGGGCCCATTGCAGGGATGAGGACAATTTCTTGGCCATTCCACATTGCCAGTGAACAGGTGGCCCTAACAGACCCCTGAATGTCTATTTTGGGAAGCCAGCTGGGAATTCTAGGGACTGCTGGGGTGGAGGGAGAGGGGAGCCCCAAATGGAGGCCCAGCTCACCTGGGAGGATCTGGATGCCTGAGTACAATGAAGACAACCCAGAGATGAACAAAGAGGTTCTCAGAGCCCTTTATGGCCCCCCAACTGCACAGCAGACATAAAAAGTGCCTTTCTCAAGCATGTTCATGTTCTTGATGCAGGACCAAAAGTCAAACACTTTGAATGACCACCATCATTTCTGCATCCTCTGCATGAGAGCTACTGGCAAGACGATTGGCAGCATCTTATGTTCAGCTCTCACACCCCACTGGAATTCAGATTAACTGAAGTACTAGCAGGCACCGAGAAATTCTAATGAGCCAAGAAAAATTGACTTTCCACATAAAATGGAAATTGAAAGGAAAATATTTGATTGCTAAATCTCCATTTGTTCCCTGTATGTTTAAATATAGAATTTTCTTTTCTCCTCAAAGACAAAGTAGAAGTATAGTACATAGAGTTTTTTTCTACTGGGAAAGAAATTAAGATGTTTGGTTAAAAGTATTCACTATAGTTTTCATTGAAGTAAAACACATTTTTTTCTCCTGTAGGGAACGGAATGAAAGAAAGCGATCAGCAGACTTGGGTCCCTGGCAAGCAAGCTTGCAACTGAACCACTGCTGTGTGATGGGTTAGGATTGGAAGGGTAAGCAGAAAATTGGGAGAAAAAGCAGGCAGCTCTTGGGAAAAGCTGAAAAAAACATTACAGGGTAAATGTACTGTTTCCTCCCAGGCAGCCCTTCACAGCCAAGCATCTTGGTGTTTGGCATGTATGCGCAATAGGGGTGTTTAATACTCAGAAAAGGGAAAAGGAGAGGATCCATTTCCTTCCCACAACCATGCTGCAGCCAAAAGACCTCCTGCAAAGAGGTCAGCAGCAGCCATCCAGCTTTCTGCTTTCAACGTGTGACCAGCTCTGAGGAAGAGGCACACACTGCTTGGCAGCCCCGCTGACAGAGCTGGGAGCTACCACTGGTCCAGTTCAAACCTCCAAGGTAGAAACTCAAGTTTTTCTTCTAGTGCTCCAGTACACCCACCAGAGAGGTATCTTCCTATTTCCTCTATAAAAATATACTTAACGTTTGTCTGATTACTTAATTTTCAAAACCCAATTGGATTTTGCCTGTAGTATTCCACCTGAAAATTTCATATTTTCACATCATGAGACAGAACAAGAAGCAGCTGATTAAACAGTAAAACAACAAAGTGCTTGCAAAGGCTGCATTTGATACCATTCTGCCTTCAACTTTAACATGAGGAAATCAACACGAGGGGAAAGAACCCAAATGAATGGCAAATCACCCAACTCACACAACAGCTCCATTCAGGGTCAAAGGCAGTTTGGGGAACCCACCTGTTGAGAAAGCAGCTGTGTACGGAGTCAGCCGTCCTTCACGTCATCCAAACACACTGCAGCAACGGCTCCTGGGAATCTCTTCTCCCTCCAGCCCACCCAGCCCAAAGGCCTGTTGCTTTAGCCACAACTGCTTGCTGGGAAATACAATCAGATGTGCCGTTCAGATCTGTACATGTCTTTCGGACCATATCATCACGCAGAATCATCTTGGTTGGAAAAGACCTTGAAGATCATTCAGTCCAACCATTAACCTCACACTGGCCATTCCCAGCTCCACCAGATCCCCCAGTGCTGGGTCAGCCCGACTCTTCAACCCCTCCAGGGATGGGGACTCCCCCCCCCCCCCCAACACCCTCTTCCAGAAAGAAATGCTTCCTATTAGCCACTGTAACCTTGCCCTGGCACAGCTTGAGGCCATTCCCTCTTGTCCTGGCACTTGTTCCTTGGCTCAAGAGACTCATCCCCAGCTCTCTGCAGCCTCCTTTCAGGGAGCTGTAGAGGGCGATGAGGTCTCCCCTCAGCCTCCTCTTCTCCAGACTAAACCCCCCCAGTTCCCTCAGCCGCTCTCCATCAGACCTGTGCTCCAGACCCTGCACCAGCTCCGTTGCCCTTCTCTGGACACGCTCGAGTCATTCTAGGGCCTTCTTTTAGTGGGGGGCCCAAAACTGAACACAGGAATTGATGGCCTCACCAGCGCCAAGCACAGGGGTAAGATCCCTTCCCTGTCCCTGCTGGCCACGCAATTGCTGACACAAGCCAGGATACCACTGGTCTTCTTGGCCACCTGGGCCACCATTAAGGAGAAACATGCTGCTGTGCTCCAAATCTCAGAGAGCCAGCACATGATCTGCAGAGTTAGTGAATTTCTTGGCGGGGGGGGGAGAGTTAGTGAATCATGCTCCTTCCTACACACTGAGCATCACAACACCCTGTACACATTAAAAAAATATCCTCTTCGGTACACAACCAAAGTCAATACTGCCCTCAGTCTGCCCACAGCCCTGCATATTTTTCAGTGTCTGGTAGTTTTGGATCCATGACTGAGGGGATATGTCTATTCTTACCTTCATGCAAGTTCATGTACCTGCATACACACACTGACTCCTGCTTCTCTCATGAAATATGGTTAAATTTTTGTTTTTCTTTTAGATTTTTATGAGCTCCCAATGCACAGATCATGAAAAAACAAATACATCATGGAAATAACAAATCCGTAATCTGAGCTTTTAGGTGCTCATTTCTTCCCCTCAGAACTACAGTGGCCAAAACGTTTTCTTAATTTTGTCAAATAAAAGCTTAGCTTGAGTGTGGGGTGGTTTTGGGTTTGTTTTTTTAAAAAAGCTGCTATGTACCTCAACTGTTACTGAATTCTGCTGTCTGTAAGCTTCTACAATTGCTCAGTTACGTGGGACAATGCCCAATTAACACAAGACAAACTGTTCTCATTATAGTGCAATATATATATTATCAACTGTATGTTTTCATGTATGTGGAAGCATATTTACATGTGTCCACTATATGAAATTCAAGCTCCAGACTGAGAACGTTCCTTAAGAAAATTAATATTCAATATATGCAGTGTAATTTTGTTCTTTACACAGCTGTAACAAATGCAAAGTTTCTACCATATACTTCCAAAACACAATATGCAACAGGACAGACAGGAAAGATTCAATTAATTCTTAGTAAATATGCTCTTTATGAGCATATAAAAAACAAAAAACAAAACAACTTTCAACACAAATCAGCCCTATTTATCTCAGTCTCAAAGGAAACCAGAGTTTTGCACTTGCAACTTGTCTCTTCTAATGAGAGATTATTTCATCTCTTGATTACTCCTTTTTCTTGAGGAACAAGATGAAATTCATGCATATTAGCAAGGTTTATGCAATATATATATAAAACCAATCAAGATTAAGACACATCTTATGCACATGAACACA
>NW_020799097.1:117476835-117503005 GCF_003259725.1 Athene cunicularia
GGGGGCCAGGGCAAGGGAACTAACCTAACATAAAAGTACAGATAAAGCCCTCGAGGGTTCAGAGCTACACTTTTTGAGCCCCAGCTTCATTTTACACCTTTGAGAACACACTGCTCAGCCCAGAGCGCCTACCTACAGGGAACCCTCAATCTAAGTATGCTTCTTCCAAGTGTTTTTTCACTTGTGTAAGAAGGAAGCAAATCATTAATGTACAGGTTAGTTTTAAAGAGTTTAAGGAATCTTCACAAATCACAACCTCTTATTAATTGGAAGATCGGTATAAAAAAAAAAATCATCTTCGTTAACTACACAGATGAGCCATCTACACACTGAGAAAATGAAAACTAGCTACAAGATGATCATAAATACAAAATTTATATGGAACTTAAGTAAAAATAGCCATAGTATAAATTTGCAACACTTTCATATAAAAGACAATCCTGTATAACATCTCCATGAAGAAAGCCCACATAACAAGTGCTGCCCAGCACGGGTGCAGCACATACAGAGTATTCCAAAACACGTGTACAACTTTCACACAAATCTCAAGGACAGTAGGTTTGAAAGGCTGTACGTATTTCTAGCCTTTTTAAAAAGTAACCCATCGGATTTTCTGAATGACTTGCTTTTAAGCATTCATGTTCAGATCCATCAGGGACTGTTTTTCCGAGTGGTGTGCCTCCTATTTGAAATTTAAATTGGTTCTCAAAAAAAAAAATCTTAAGTCATTTTTGACATGCAGCTCTAGTTTACAAGTCTTACAGACCCATCCTTAAAACATTTTGAACAGTGTTAGCAGCAGCTTCTCCAAGGACATTTTGTCTATACTGAGGTTGCAAGAATAAGTTCCATATTTTAAAATTAATCACAGCAGAACAGAGATAACAGAACACTCAGACTGCACCAAAGGTTGATAATGACTTTTTTTTTTTTTTTGAAAACACACCAAGTTTAATACTATTGTAATAGTCTAATTAGTACTATACTTGCATGATTCAATTAGAACGTGTTTTAGTAGGAAAAAAACCTGATTCTGGAAAGTAGAATAACATTACACTTTAGTGCATAGCTAGTGATCTGTCAAACACAGATTTAGCCTTTACAGTGTTTGCTACTTGTTGTTTGCCGTATAAACATTACTCAGAGTTGAGTATCTCCAGTATCATGCCACAATATTTTTCCTACAAATGTAAAACTAAATTGGGGATATCAATGGTTGCATAGCACCTTTTTTCCTTAAATCCTTATCACAATTCAGTGTTCATTGTAAGAAGATATTCCAATACATATCAAATACAGCCAAACCCAAGTTAGCACTATTATTCCCTACTTTATTAATGGACAGGAGCAATGACATACACATTATGTTCAAGAAACCTTAAAAGACTCATATAGCTCACTTCCAGATTCACGACAGATCTATGAAGAGATGAGCTGCTGTCACTTGCTGCCTGCTTAATCCCTGCTCATCAGACAGCGATCCTACAGTTAACTCTATGATGATGCAAAATACTTAGTATCTTCATTTTAAATAATCCGCATTTAACAGGTGACATATAAAAACTGAGGAAATGTAAGCAGAGACTTCAGAGAATCACCACACAAAGGAGTTTCTGACATTTCACAGCATCTTATAAACCATGTGTTCTTGTAGGACAAAGTGCGGGTTGGCTTGTTTTTCAAATCAGGGACACCATACTGAAATCCACCTCTTGTGAGAACATCTAATGCCTAAACATTCAGAAAGCCCAAATACCTACTCCTGAGCACTGGAAAGTGTTATACTTGACTTTTTAATGCTTCATAGTCTCAACAGCATACAACAAGGATGTTCTGTATCTTTGAAAGTTAAAACCTCTTTAAACAGCTGAAGAGGATATTAGAAGACTGGCTCCACGATATTACAAAAGTGAATAGAAATTGAATCAGAATTTAATACCGACATGCTCCTTCCTACACACTGAGCATCACAACACCCTGTACACATTAAAAAAATATCCTCTTCGGTACACAACCAAAGTCAATACTGCCCTCAGTCTGCCCACAGCCCTGCATATTTTTCAGTGTCTGGTAGTTTTGGATCCATGACTGAGGGGATATGTCTATTCTTACCTTCATGCAAGTTCATGTACCTGCATACACACACTGACTCCTGCTTCTCTCATGAAATATGGTTAAATTTTTGTTTTTCTTTTAGATTTTTATGAGCTCCCAATGCACAGATCATGAAAAAACAAATACATCATGGAAATAACAAATCCGTAATCTGAGCTTTTAGGTGCTCATTTCTTCCCCTCAGAACTACAGTGGCCAAAACGTTTTCTTAATTTTGTCAAATAAAAGCTTAGCTTGAGTGTGGGGTGGTTTTGGGTTTGTTTTTTTAAAAAAGCTGCTATGTACCTCAACTGTTACTGAATTCTGCTGTCTGTAAGCTTCTACAATTGCTCAGTTACGTGGGACAATGCCCAATTAACACAAGACAAACTGTTCTCATTATAGTGCAATATATATATTATCAACTGTATGTTTTCATGTATGTGGAAGCATATTTACATGTGTCCACTATATGAAATTCAAGCTCCAGACTGAGAACGTTCCTTAAGAAAATTAATATTCAATATATGCAGTGTAATTTTGTTCTTTACACAGCTGTAACAAATGCAAAGTTTCTACCATATACTTCCAAAACACAATATGCAACAGGACAGACAGGAAAGATTCAATTAATTCTTAGTAAATATGCTCTTTATGAGCATATAAAAAACAAAAAACAAAACAACTTTCAACACAAATCAGCCCTATTTATCTCAGTCTCAAAGGAAACCAGAGTTTTGCACTTGCAACTTGTCTCTTCTAATGAGAGATTATTTCATCTCTTGATTACTCCTTTTTCTTGAGGAACAAGATGAAATTCATGCATATTAGCAAGGTTTATGCAATATATATATAAAACCAACCAAGATTAAGACACATCTTATGCACATGAACACACGTCAACAGAACAGGAACATATAGGATCTCCCTGTAGGTATTCCTTACAAAAAAAAGCCTTATATATTAACCAAGTCAAAGGAGGGAAATACTGATAACCTTTAATGACTTAAGTCTTCTAACCACACCTAACCCTGTCTACCTGGTAAGTAATTTTCACTTTACACAGTTCAACAGACACACATTTATCTTGATATAAGTAGCAAAAACCAAAAGCTTCTTCCCACTACCCACCCATGCCCCTCTTTTCCTAACGTGCCGATTCCAGTGACAAAAAGTAGGAAAGCAATCAAAGGTAAAACCTTAAGTGCCTCTTCAGTTAATATTACTAGAGTAGTTTGAGTTCTGCCAAAAGTATTCTGAGTTGAAATGGCAGAACTGCACTGCATATGACAAGCTTGTATTGGCAAGAAATATACAACTTAGTGACTGCAAAGTGAGTACTTCTTGTTACAATCTCCTGAAGCAGGGAAAAAAAAAGATGTCATGCTTTGGCAAAAATCCCCCCTGACCAAAATGATTTCCTATAAAAAGTTCAAACATATTTTAAAACATTTAGCTGCCACTTTTTCTTGGCCTGAGGTTTTCAATTACTCAAACTCCTTGGGTCAAAAAACTCAACTGACAAGCTTGAGCTGTGTAGCATGCCTCCGAATTACCAAAAACTGAAAAATCTGGGGGCGTACTGTATGCTAAACTTTCAAAACAAACATTAATAAGAATGAAAGAGAAAGGTGCTTCAGTTGAAAGTGATAGAAACAAACCTATCGTACATAACATTTTAATAGAAGACTAGTAAGGTGACTTCTTTCACTACTGCATCACTTATCCGGTGCTTCTGTGGCATTTGGAAAGCACAAACATTCTGACAGAAAAAAAACACAGCTCTCAAGTAGAGACTTAAAAGTCCTGATCTTGCTTAGGTCAATACTTAAAGGAAGACAAGCACAGATGACCATTTTTCAGCTGGTGAACTAAGACTGTTACACCCCTTTTCTCTTAGAAGACTTCAAACAGGTAAGATCCACTTATTTTGATTGTCATAGCTAAAGTTATACAACACACAGTGTATGTGCTTATAAAACAAAGTAAGCAAGTATTAGCTAAAAAAAAAAAAAAAGCCTGCTGACAGAACAGAGGTATTGCGTAAACACAAATGACAAATCAAGTGTAAGCTTCAGTTTCAGACCCAGGGTCTGATACTTCTTTGGTCCAAGTGTATAAACTACACCACTGAGAAAAGCTATAGTCCATTATCAGCCACCTGACTTTTACGCTGTCTTACTGAGCTTTCAGTCTCTGAATCAGCTAGAGGCTGTTCACTTAAGTCTTCCATTTCTTCTTCTCCTGACTCCTTTCCAAGTGGTAAATCCTCCTCTGAGTCATCAACACTTGAATTTGCTGCATCTTCTCCATCTGTGAGATCTTTTCTGCCTGCAGTCTCTTCCACATCATCTGCGGAAAGCTCTGTAGCCGCCTCTGGTTCCTCTAATGCTGCATTCTCCACATTATCCTTTGTAATTGCTTCTTCTAAACAAAAGAAGAGTTTCAAATACTGAAGTTAGACTGAATCTCAGAATAAGGTCTTCTACAGTTACAGTTACTATTCTGCGATATTCATTATATTATTGAAAACTTGTAGGGGACTGTATTTTCCTTATTTTTAAATTGTTTCAAATAAATCTTCAGTAGTATTTCTCCTCCATTTTTATTTGTTTTTCTTGCATATCAGGCATACATAGCTTTCATTTTGTTCCACCAAGTTACAAACTAAAAGACAGACCAATTATAATTATACCTTTTCAAGGAATCAAGTATCAAACAAATCATTGGGAAGTGGTAAGATACCAGTAAGCTCTGTTGGGTAACAGCTGAGTCAACCAGCCAGCTGGATAGCACACTGCACAAGTAGGCAGAGGTGCATTTTATTTTTGATGGTGAAGAACAACTAAGATTTTGAAGATGGTAATTTTGCACACTTATGAATTCTAGGTCTGGTGAAAGTCTTACTGGCAAGGGTCACACATGCATGCATCTTCATCTTCAACAGCAAAACAATACACAAAAATGTACACAACTTAAAAATAAATTTTTCATTACAGTTAAGTTTTGACTCCACTTAACAGCACAAACATACCAAAAGGTGTTCCGGAACTTAACATACATCTGGTGCTGACATGAGACTTTATTTCGTGTGCAAGTTTTTGCCTCTCATGTTCATAGGAAGCAGAGTACTATTCAGAAGACTTCTCACTAAGGATCAGGAAGATGTATGTTTTCTTATTTTGTTTGAAGGAGATGCAAAACCTTCCCCCATCCCCAGATTCATATGATTCCCTCTATCTCCTCCTTTCCCCAACCAAATTACACTGAGAATTTTACAGGTTCAGAATACTGCATCTCCTAATGCAATATATAGAGTGTGTATTAGGATGCAGAAGTGTCCTGCTAAAGCAAATTCCTTTCTATAGTTAAGCAACAGGTCTAGTGATTGTGCACCTACATAAAATACAAAACCTCACTATCTTTCTTCAAGGCTTCCTCATTTTGAATGCATTCAGCCTCTTCACAGTTGTGGAAGCTAGAACAAATGTCTTGTTTTAGCTTGTTGGTTTTTTTTTCATTCTGCGTTGCTATCAATATTTTAGAACGAAACACATCCATCTTTGTCAGTGGGGCTAAAATGAATACCTGGATTATTGGTTCACATCTAAATTCCTGACAGGGTATTGCCCTCTCTCCTTCCTACAAGTTTACATTTAAATCTAAAGTGTCTCACCCACTTAAAGAATTCTTACCAGATGTTTCAGCTCTGTATCTCGACTTGGATGGGCAAAGGCAATCTGAAATCAAAACCAGTATCTATGTAAAAGAAAAAAAGGATTTTATTAGCAAATCATCCCAGGAGCACCCACACTATTAAGTTTTTTCCTATTTGTCCTTTTTAAGTAGACATACAATAAAAATAAAAAATTATATTATCTTGCTCAGAGATAAGAGCTAAATAAATATATAGAAAAAATGCATTCTCAGTGTACACCAACCAACATTCTCTGCTTTCTACTCCAAACTTTCTGCCTCCTAATTTCCTAAATTTATTCCGTATTGAAATGACTTGCATCTTAAGAAGAAAGGCCCAGAACACAGTTGATGAATTTTTATTTATTTAAAGCTTCTTGGTCAAGATTTTCCGTATTTTGAGATGTTATTCAATTCCTACCCCAGACTCCCCTATATTCAATGCGAACTTCCACCTTTTGTGCTTGATTTCGTCTTTTAGGTTTGTCTGTTGTTCTTATTCAAAGCAGCCTAGCATAGAACACATACAATCAAAATGCAAAAAAAATATTTAGGTCTCATTGTCATGTGCTAAGAGTAATGCAGAGGAAAGAAAAGACAGACAATACAGTCTTAGAGTAGTTAATTTCAGTTACTGAGAAACTTTTTAGAAAAATCTGAGTGATAAACTTTACATTTCTTTTCAGGTTTGGGTTGGGTTTTTTTTTTAGTGAAGAAGGGAAGGGTTTTTTAAATCATCATATTCATTTGCTCCTAGTTACACTAACTTCATTTGCACTCACCTGGTGATGAAGATCTACCATCTAGAAAAATGCAGCTGTTTAAATTGCATAACAAAAGACATTTGCTCATATATACCAATTCTGTACACATACTACATATAAAAATGTGGTTTTGCCTAAATACACACACACTGCTTTGAAATCACTTTCCTGTACTACTGAGACACACCCTCATGCATTTTTTTCTTTATTTCACTAACACTAATATTTTGGCTGAAGGGCAGAGATCAAGTGCCAGAAACAACCCTTACACATCCTACATGGAATAGTGATTTAGCAGCTAGTTAAACCAGTTATCAGCATAACTGTTTTAAACTGTCTTTGCAGTTGCAGAGTATGCTTGTGGACCAAGCAACTAATCTGAAAGAATTTCTATTCCCATCTTTATGTCCTTTTCCAGCTCAGTCTCTCATCTAATATTGATATTGAAGAGGTCATAGAGCCACATCATTCAAATATTCTGAGAGAAAATAATCCCAGCTCCACAGGTAAAGCAACTTTCAACTGTTTCCACTGATGAAGCAACATAAAGCTCAGGATATGGTGCTTAACACTCACATACACAGCTAAGAGGTTTGTGTGAATAACCTTCCTGATGCTTTGGAGATTGATATATGAACACACCAGTTCTGGTTATTAACAAGGGAGGTCAGATTTTTTTTTTTTCCCCACTTACTAATGAGGACTCAAATCAAAAGATCGCAGGGGAAAAAAGTGAAATCAGTTTTTATTAAAATCAAGCTGTAACCACAAAGCTATGTTCTGTAATACAGTAAATCAATTAAACCCCCAAATCATCAAAGCTTTTAAAAACTTTCATCCTTTCATTTTGAGCAACAGTGCTAACAGTGCTTATGTTGCTAACTCCCACAAATACAATCCCACTCCAGCTAATAAAAATCTCTACAAAGTGTGTGTTTTTAGAAAGCTGGAGTCTTTACACAATTCTGATCACACGCATTCAATTCTTAAGTAGGAAAGTCTTAGATACAAAAGGCCAATATAAAAATTGCTTTTTTAGTGGATGGACTAAACAAATCTAAATTGAAGCATGTATTTCATAAAAATTTTAACTTACTTGAGTGAACCAGTACTACCCTTTACCAAAAGTAGGTAACAACCTAGAGAGTGGATCTGCAGTACTGAATACTTAAGGATTTTAATAGAACAGAATAGACTGCTTCAGTTGGAAGGGATCTATAATGATCATCTAGTCCAACTGCCTGACCAGTTCAGGGCTGACCAAGTTAAAGCATGTTAAGGACACTGTCCTCTTAAACACCGACAGGCACAGGGCAGTGACCAGCTCTGTAAAAAGCCTGTTGCAGTGTTTGGTCACCCTCTCAGTGAAGAAATCCTTCCTAATGTCCAGTGTAAACCTCCCCTGGTGCAGCTCTGAACCATTCCCATGCCTCCTATCACTGGATACCAGGGAGAAGAGATACATCATTCAAATAAGGTGCTTCAGTATTATCTTTACCAGTGAAATTTATTCTGTTTTTCACAAGTTAATGCAAAGCAAAAGTCCTAGGTAACTAAGAAAAAGAAAGTAATGTGCTTTCTTACCAAACCCAGAAACAGGCCGATGAGCAAGGTAGCTAAAATGAAGATTGCGTAAGAAATCCAAACGTGAATTCCAAGAGTGCCCGTGAGGTAGCTATGAATTTGCTAGAAATGAGAAGATGATACTTAATAACTTCATACATAACACCACATATAATTTATACTGCCCTCACAATTATTAACCAAACAATAAATTAATAGCTAATTAAGACCTTTCATTTAACAGTATTTATACTAAAGCCTTCCCCCTCAAGCCCTACTTATCCTATAATGTCATACTAGAATTGTTTTGATACCATTAAACCTTGTTTTTCTTTACCAAGTTTTTCACATTAAAAGGCTTTTTAAGCAAAGGCTGCACAATTCCTTCTTCCTAAGATACTCAGCATTAGAGATGCCATATGTAATCTTACTGCAGATAAATGTATGAGGAAGCCTCAGCACAACGTTCTTGATCCTTCTACTCTGTAAGAAGGTGGCAACTGTGAGACAGACTGTAGATGAACTCTGTCACAAGGAGACCATAAAGCCAGCATCCCTGATAGTGACAGTCACAGCACCAACAAAAGTCTATAAAGCTGATCATTTACAATAACTTAGAACTTAAACATTTCAGAACCAAAGAAGTAACCAAGTCAGGTTAAAAGTAAGTGTCCTTTTACATCCACTCACAGGCACACCACCAAGAGGAAAAAAAAAAAAGCAACTTCACACAGAGCTTTATCCCCATAGTTACATCTGGGAAGCAGAATGGTAGACATTTAAAGCTGCACAAGATCCAAATACATACTTAAATTTGGCAATTAACTAAAATTGAGCCATTTAGGTCCTACACAAGATCTTTAGCTCTCAAAAGGAGCCACACATTCTAAGCAGATACTGAATAAATTATTTCACTTACAAATGTAGAGAGAATAATATAAATACAATATTAAGATTTCTTTGAAACAGCAGCCTGTTATTCGAACCTACAAATTCAATTGACTGAACCACATCAAGTCAGATAGTCTGGTAGGAAGTAATTTATGACATTAGAGCCCTTCCAAGAGTGTATCCATTAGAAAACAAACCACAATCAACATTTACAAAAGTTTTAAATATTGAAATTCGAGGGTTGTGGGTTTTTTTAAAAATGTTAGAACAGCTTCCAACATTTATTAAAGCATATGCAAGGACAGCACAACAAGAAGCGTGAGGAAATGTACAGCTGAAATATTCACCAAAGCGGAAAGCAAATTAGAGAAGGTTCCTTCCCAGAACATTTAATCTTTCAGGAAGGAAACTAGACAGAGGCAACATCATTATACAGCAACCATGGAAGAGAAACACCAGAAGGCTAGAAAAACTTAACAGTACCCAGTGAAAGAAAGAATCAAAGATAGCTTGCCCAGGAAACCTAATAACTCAAAATTTGGTTTGATTCTGGGTTACTGGAAGTGATACAAACTGTCTTCAAACACCCTACTACATTTATTTTTTGTAGCACATTACAACATTAAGACCTTTTGCTACAATCAAATACAGTCTCTCAATCTTGGCTATATTTGAGGATTTTAAGGAACCATGTTTCCTAACCAGGTCTGAAAATTTTCAGCATTTGTATGCTACAGGAGAAACGTTGATAGCTCCCAAATAAAGTGCCTTGAAAGATTTTAAAGTTCAGAGCATATTGCAGAGTACATGAAGCAATTCTCCTTTAATTCTGAGAATTACTGTACTGTCCAAATTTGTTGTATATGTCAACACTCCTATAAAAAGTGTTGGCAGTTTGAAATCCAGATGCAGAAATTCTTCCTAAAAAATAAAACCATTACCCTCTCTTCTCCTGTACGGTATAGCAGATGCCAATGAACTGCAGAACAGCATGATTTACAATGCTGAAAATGAACCTGGATATAATCTTTAGGAATTGTATTAAGTGAGAGAACCTGGTAGATACTAAATTATGTTTACAACTATTTTTAAAGCAGCTCTTTAAAAAACTACTTTATTGTGTTAACACATTTTGATAGAACATTTTAACTATACCAAGATGATAAGATCAGTAAGTTTTTTCAGCACCGATGATAATCTTTACAAACTGCCATTTTTGGCATAGTCTACAAAATTTATAGTGCAAAGACTACACCCAATGTACAGTAAATGTAAGGAAAATTTAATAGAACTATTCAGTTAGGTTTTGACTTCTAAACAGATTATTATTCTAAGCATAAAAAAGGGTATGGAAAACACTATCATGTAGTTACTTACCCTGATCCATCCAGAGAGGTGAAATAGCCCTGCCATACCATGCATCCTAGAAAATGAAGAAAAGGAAGGAACAGGTTCTAAGACAGATAGGAGTTGAAATACACAACATACTGCCCAGAAACCAGAAAAAGTTTCTATCTATAGACTTTCAATACCATTCAGTCCCTAGTAATTATCAGAAAAATACAAGTTCTCTGTATTATGTTCATTTAAAGCCAGCTGATTGCAAAGCACTGAAACAGTACCTTGAAAGATGACATCTGAGCATAATCAAGAAATACCAATTCCAGTCCTGTAGCTTCTCTCCACCTTATCAAATATTATATAGCTCTTCCTCATTCTCAGATGAAACGTAAGGACATCTGCTGGATCTCCGACATGAACTTACACCTAATAACTTTAGCTACAATGAAATGCAGGTCACTCACATCTTTGGTTCATCCTTTATATCATGCAAGCACTCTACACTATTTCAAAGCAAATTCAGTTCTCTGAATACAATCTGTGATACACTGTGTAAGCACTACACCACTTCTAGTCTAAAGGAGGATGCAGGACTTCCTGGTAAATAAATAAACAAGAAATCCTTAAAGCTAAAGGCTGCCTTGCCCCAACTGGCCAGAAGTCATGAAGCAATAATCTGTAGAAACACACATTTGATTCCAGTACTCAGCAGATATTGACACACTTATATAATGCTCAGTGGCTGTACATTTTTCTTTATATATTTTCAAAGATTATATAAACAAGCCTCAGTAAGCACGAACAAAAGCAAGTGCAGAAAATAAGCTGCTTTTAAAAGGTGAGAAACTGAAAAGCAGGTTGTCAATACAGATTGCTTCTGCAAAACCTACATATCTAGGGAATAAAGGCCTTTTGTCTCTAAGCTGTCAACATAGCACCCTTAATGAATAATGAGCTATAAAACATGTTTCCTGTTAATGAAAACAAACTGTTACATTATAGAAGATGGAGACTTCCATCCTGCTACAGGCTCCACAGCTTCCCATTTTCTCTCCAAAACATAACCTTGAAGATCTTCCAATGTCCGTGAGCCTCGGTATCTGCGAAATACTCCATCATTTGCACTAAAAAACAGAAATATGCATTAACACTTACCCCTTAAACAGTATCTGTGGTAAAAAACCCCAACCAAAAAGCCCATATACATAATAGATTTGACTTGCTCAGAAAGTTGAACGCTTAATCATTTCCAATATATTTTGAAACTGTAATCGGTGATGGAAGGTCTCAGTTTAAACAGCATGAGCATTTGCGATTTATTAAAATTGCTAATTTTCTTAAATATTCACTTGCATTACAGCAAATACAAAGCATATGAGGTTAACCACCAAACCATTTTTTAGACACAACACAGTTAAAAGTGTGCATCTATTTATGCGTGTGTGTGTATATATGATCAACTCACAATACCATGACTTAATATATGGTTCAGTATTTAAAAGATGACATTGTTTTATTGGAGAAGAGATAGAACAAATGTCTTTCCTGATCTGTTTTTAATGGGGGAAATTAGTAAAGTCACTTAAACTAAAGAAAAGCCTCAGATGAGTACTATATCAGTGCAATCAAAGCTCTAAACAATAACCTGAACTGAAATCAAAAGTCAGTATTCCTTCATTTTTACCTGCATTTCAGAGTTACAGTTTAAAACAAGTGACAGGTGGGAGTAAACAGTTACATATTGATACTGAGTCAACAGACAAAGGATTCTAGCAAGTAAGAGAAGCAGTACAACAAAGAGTGGAAAATTTCTGCACTGGTTTATCTGCAACCCACGTAGTCAGTGATTCAAATGAGAAATTTTAGTGACACTTATGTAAGGTCAAGTATTTCTGCTCACATATGGTCAGGTTTGTAGAAGCCAATACCAATTCTCGCATCATTTTTTACAAGCGCTATTAAATGTTGTTTCCAGACTGAAAAAGCATCACTTTTATCTAGGTACAAAACTGTTTGGAGGAGAGCCTTCCACCACAAGTTAAAAATACATCCTTTATGTTCCTTTAGTGCACTGAGTTCCAGAGAAATGTTTTACATATTGACAAAAGTGAAATAAGCCAGGTGTTCATTACATCTTCCATGCCACTGTTCAAAATGGACAGGAAAAAAAAGGAATATATACCGAAACAGACAACTGTTTCTAGGATGACGCACTTACTGGTAAATTGTGGGCAGTGTTGTGACAAAGAAACGACCACTCAAGCCTGGAAAGGGAAGAAAAAAAACACATCAAACAGTTAAGCTAAACGGAAATTTGTCAGCATTCTGACTTATCTATAAATATCGACAGATATGTATTTGTAGACTAGAAAGCAGCAGACTGCAGAGCTTTTACCACCGTTTTGTAAATACAGCTTTATAGTTTGTCTTCATAAATGCTACAAACAGTAACATACTAAATAACTGCTGACAAACTAAGGGAAAATGCTTACCTTGAAGAATGCTTACTATGAGGTAGTTTTTCTACATGAATTTCACTGATCAATATTTGCACACTGCTGAAGTTTTTGACTAGACTGGCAGTGTGCACCTCCAGCTAAGAGACAGAAAAGCCACACAAGTGCACCCACATTCAAGGAGGCTGTGTGCTTGTGTCTGTGCATGCAGACAACCTTTGTTTCATCTAGAAAGCTGGGCCACTAACGATAGCAATGACAACAACGGCTTGCAAACTCCGGCCCCTGATTTTAATTCATCCTCTATCTGATTTTAAATGGTTTAGAGCTGCACACTTCAGATCTCAGGTACTTTCAAGTCATTAACTAAATTAACCTCTGTATTTGCTTGTTTGCTTCTCCCAAATAATCCATGTACACTGCACAGTCTGTTCTTATGTCCTGTAGGAAAGCTCAACCTCTCTCAAACACGACTGTAGCAAGACAATGTTTTGGTTATTTCTAGGTTCTTATCCTTCCTTCCTATACATCATTCCTCTTGAGTTAAATACAAATGGTATGCAAACAGATTGATAATAAAGCTTGAGATGTCTCAGCACGTTGTTTCATAAAATATTGCAAATTTCAGCCATGAGAATAATTTTTTACACCATCCAGAAGGGTAAGTCATGTCAGCATTTTGAGCATCAGACGTAAGACCACAGAAAGGACAAAGAAAGGTTGAAGCAGGCCTTCAAGAAGCTGACAGGAATTGTTCCCCACACTGAAAGTGAGTGTTTCACTGACAGGCAAATACATAATAATCTTCTTAAAAATATCACCCTAGACAGTGACAACAATGCAATTTAAAGGACAGAGAAATTATCCAAGTCATCAACAAGCAGCTTGTGAGGAAAAAGGGGTTTGAAGTTCTCCAGCCTTGCCCTTCATAGTGCTACAGACTAATATGTGCAAGTGCTTCCAGCTTCACTGCTGTGCTAAGTACACCAACGAAGATCTCCCAGAGCATGGCTTCATCGCAAAAGAGTTGGTGCTGAAGCAAAACCTCCCAAACATCTCATAAGCAGGCTCTCTGTACAACTCAACTAGCTAAGCTGTCAGGTGAAGACACCACTCTTTTCCCACTGCTCCCAAAGCTGAGTAAAGTCAGGGCTACTTGACACTAACACCTCCTGACATAAATCATAAAACCTGCAAGTGAGAGGAAGACCTCACATTAGTGCTTGGTAATCTCATTTACTATTCAACACATCCAACTTAAAAGACTGCAGAAATGAAAAAAGACTGCTACTAATGCAGTCCATTTTGGAAAAAGATACAACAGACTTCAGAGATTATCAACCCCTAGATAGGCAGTCTAACTCCATTAGCAATGGTTACATTCCTCTAGTAGCAACTGCCATTCATATAAAGTACCTATGCAAAGAGTACAAACCAGTTATTAACTATTTCCTTTTATGAAGTTCTGTGATAATATTTGGGGGAACCAAAGGCTTCATTCAGCCTTCAATAAAGTAAACAACTTTCTGCATCAGGAAGCTAGCCATGGAAAAGTACTATAGCAAGATAGTTTCTGCCTTTGGAGACAGAGATGTGTCAGACTGAACTAAGCCAGCTATTTCTGAAAGTTTCAGTAGTAACGCTTTCCTTGTGTGAATTTCCCTATGGGACAGGCAAAAAAGCATTGTGTGTTTTTTTTGTAAAGGTTTTTTTTTTTTTTTTTTTTGAAGATGTTTCAATCAAATCAAGTGCAAGCATCTTTACAGTTCCAAAAAGGAAGTCTTGATTTCAACTTTTCAGCTTTCTGCCTTCATTGCTATGAGAGACAGGGTGGTGGTGAACTTTATAGAACAGCTAAAAGCTGTGCCAGCACAGGGAGATATAAAGTAAACAAACACACAAGTGTAACAGTAGAATTAATCAAGCAGAAAGCACAGCTTCACAAGAAAAACTAGGTGGAGAGCCATAAAGAACATAAGCAGCTTAAGAGCAGAGAAAGTCATGGGAACACTGAAAGACTCTCTGAAGTTCTTACAAATACTAGTCAAGCAAACAGAAAACAAAATAGCTAGTCGAAGTCTCTCTTACCAGTAGCCTATACTAGAGCAAGTACCAACAGTCTTGGAATGAACAATGAAATCTATAAAATATAAAATCTGTTGCCAAAAATGCATCTTAGCATCCCTAAAGCTCTAGCTGAAGGTTCATTGCTTATCTAAGGCACCTCCTTAGAACAGTAAAACCATATTTGAGCCAGCTACAAAAAGCTAAGAACAGACATGAAATTGTTTTGGTGCCTGTTTAATAAGAACTTGAACTGGCTAGCAGTTTAACTTGAAACACAGTTAAGCATCTGTCTTTGGAAATCAAAACCTGACATACATCCATCATGAAGTCAACAACTAATCAACAACAGGAAAAAACTTCTGTATTTGCACACACACCCCAAATACACAGAGAATATGCCATCTAAAAATACAGCTGCTTTCATCAAATTACTACTTAAAGAAGATTACAGAAGACCCAGGAAGTCTTATAATGTCACAGGTAAATGTTGTGATTGGGAGCTTAAAGACACCACAAATATATAGAATTTTGAGATCCAGAAACACCCCCATTACTTGAAATACTGAACTTTTCAATACAAAGGATAAGGAAAGAATAAACACTTTAAGACTAATACATCAAGTGACTGAAATAGGCTGTAAATCCATTACAGCTCCGGTGGATTTATTCTTTGGGAATGTGCTGTAATTAAGCAACATGAACAGCTACTTTCTCCTGCAGGTTTTGAAAGTGTAATTTTACACAATTCTGCACTCATTTAGTGGTTTTCCCCTCATTTAACACATTTTGACTACTTCCAATTTGATGAAGGGGTTACATAACCAAAGCTAATTGAGATACCATTGTGCAAGCAAGAACAGGAGATGGAGCGCTTAATCACACCAACCGAAAGGCTAAAGCATAAGCCTATAGTAAAAATACCTCAATAACTTTGGAAAGATTCCAAAGGAGCTCATATACCTTCAAAATCACATCAGCATCAAAGGTAAAATATGTAATAAATCTTTGTTTTCCAGTTGACTATTCATTAGTTTTAGAAGTGACTATAGTTTCCATGCTTTGTGCTGAACTGGGTATTTTAAATTTATTACTCATGCTTTGGTACAAATTCAACATGCTGGGTCAGTCCTTTGACTTGCATAAGTCAAACATCCTCAGAGGTCAAGACTCTTGCCATTAGAAATTCAAATATTTAAGGAAATTCTGGTTAAAAGTCACATCGAAGGTCTTAAGAATCTGGCATCACTCAGCAGTCAGTTAGATTTATACCAAAAGAATCCCCACCTAATCAGGAGAAAATAACAGAATAGGATTATAATGGTTCCTCATTTGCAGCCTTAACTCCAGAGTAACCATTACTTTGTTAGTGTGAAGAAGTTGGCTTTAGGTTCACACCTATGAATAAAGTTTTAATATTCAAACTCATCTGTTTAATAAACTGTTAATGATTAGTATAGGCACTAAAGGAATGCCCCACATCAGCAGCTTTTCGGCATTTTTTGTATACCTGAAACTTTTAAGAAAACATTAACCTACACAAGGTCTAGAATAGCTAGTATTTTCTTGTGAACTTAAATCACTATCTGAGACCAGAGTTCAATTTCCCTGCTGTTAGTTTAATACAGTTAACTTGTCTGTTTTGTTAACTGAAAACATGCCAAACACATTTTCCATATGGTTTATAAGGAAAAAAAAGATCAGTAAAGCTTAGCCTTTTTATTCTATTAACATCTCTTCCCAACTCAGTCTTTTGATACCGCTGATCAAATCTTTCATCCCCTCAGAGACAAAACAAGCATGAAGCATTCCCAGGAGATGCAGAGGTTTAAACAATATTGGTACTGCTTATACAAACGCAGGTTTAGAACTTTGAAGTGAGTTGCTAAAGAAGCAAATAAGATTGTATTCATGCTTCTACGGATAGTTAGGAAGCTCTTTTTGTAAATAGATTTGCATATGCACATCACCAACAGAAAACAATAACATCTATACTTCAAAGCATTAGCACAGTTAAACAAGTCAAGAACCCAGCATCATCATGGAAACAGTTAAGAACTTATTAAAGCCGTCTCACATTGTGGTAGTGCTACCACACCCTGAAACTCTCAGTAACTGGAGGCTACAGAACTGGATTCTTCTGCAGACAGTTTGGAGGAGAGAGGAATTAGACAGGCAACAGCTTTCAGTGAAGTAGATTTAAAATAGAGAATAAGCCCCTTTTAATACAGTGTTAAGCCAGATCACTCCCCCAGTTCTTTAATCCTTCAAATTGAGTTTACAAACTTAGGCTCACAGATATGAACTGTAAGGAGAAATAAAATGTGGATAACGTTATTTTGATTTAGAAACCTGTTTTCTGACTTGGCTGGTATCCCAGGTACTCTAGTAGAATAACACACACTCCCAGACACTAAGTGGTGCTTAGACTGAATAAATCCTTTTACTAAAACAGTCTATTTCATACTATACCTGGTTCTTGAGTGACATCCACCTTTCCCACAGTGATATCCAGATGTTCACTTTCCTTTGCAAAGCTCTCCCATGTCAATTCAATCTGTTGACAAGCTGGACACCAAGGAGCATAGCTAAAGGGGGAAAATAGGTTAAATATTTTAATATTCTTACATTTATAGACATTCAAACTGATTTACTGTACAGAAAAAATACAAACACATCAATAACACAGGAAAAAAACTCTGCAGTTTTTCTTAATCAAGTCTACTGAATAAAATAATGAAGTAGTTTTGTATCAATCCCTACATTCTACCTCATGTTATTAAAACAAAACAAATCTCCACAGATTTGAGAAATTCATACCCAAACCCCTCACCACTCATGATTACATATGAAATAAATCAATTTCCATGGAAGTTATCTGAATTACTGAAGTCAGGCTGTCCTCTGAAGCTGTATACTTAAATGTAACATTTTGTATTGATTTTCCACACCTCAGAACTTCCAGAAATTACATTTGCCTTAGCCCACTCACTACTCAATACATCAAAGCATGACCTTTTTGTGAGCATTCTCTTCAGAGATTTAAAAAGAGTGCACATCAAATTCCTACTGCTCATACTGCTTGTTCTTCTCAAGTCTTGTATTTTCTGAGAATTAATTTGAGAAAAATAAGAAAGCATGGTTCAAGAGCCGAGTTTTCTATACTACCAATTGGAATAATCCATTTTGTTGTTGCTACTAATAGTATTAACATGGAGAGCAAACAGCTAATATGAAAGAACAATACCACGTAACACTTAAATGCTGATAAAATCCTACTTGCTATCTTTATGCATTTTACCCTAACTTGGTTGACAAGGTCTGTGTCAAACTTTTGCAGGTTGCAGTGGTCTGTCATATACCACAGAACAGCAAGGTACAGAGTGTAACTGAACCATGGCACTTGCCCATAAAAAAACGTACCCTTTTACAAATCAAAAAAGATCTTGGCATGGTTTAACCTAATTTATTGGAGGGGGATTTGGAGGTGGAAATGTATATATGCATGTTGCTGGTAGCAGAAGTAGTGGGTGTAGAGACACGTCACTTCCCACAGTACTCCATATATGCTACCATGCTCCTCATCCATTGTTACAAACAGATTTCTTCATGGGCAAAGGCCAATATCTTTAACAGCCCACATAAACACTACTTTATAATTGGGAACCTCTACAAGGAACTCCCTTACTCCTTCAGTTTGTCTGCCAGAACTACTATCTGGCCTAAAAGTGGCACTCCCTACTCTCTAGCTGTCTTCTGATCAGGAAATGCTTACTTTCTTAGTGGCTGAGGACAAAGATCTCCCCAGCTACCGGCAGATGTTTCATGTAAGTAAGATTGAATCTAAACCAGGTAATTTCTTACAGAAGCAGCAGAATCAAATTTACTCTGAGTGCTTTATGGTAGGCTTTGAAACCCAAGTATTTAAAAAAGAAAATCTTGTCACTAGATACAATTTTAAAATATGTGTTATTTTACCATACTAGAAATTTATGATTTTAAGTATGAACACCATTACTGTGTTTTTTTGGATCAATATCACTTCATATGAAAGTATTGAAAACAATACATAAATTTTACCATGCAAAGAATCAGCCCCTTCGTATCTTTTAGAAAGGTGCTGGAAACAAGTCTCACATGCAGAGTTGTTTCCCATCATGCTGGCCTACAGAGAGCTTTTAATAATAGTTTGACAGATACTGTACTTTAGTATTATTTTATTACAGTAGTTTGACTGGTAGGTAAGAAACTGCACTCATCCATCAGATAATGTTGCTGATGTTGCTCTAAAATTAAAGACGTCAGAAGGTTTTCTAAATCCAGCCTCTCTAGATGTGTCAAACTCACGCCATGAGATTTTGAAGATTAATATACCCTTTGGCCTGTTTAAGGTACTATCTGATCTTGAAATAGAAATTTGGTCAACATCAACATTTAAGTTTACATTTTGCATTCATGAGCCTTTCTTCTAAACAAAATTAGGTGGAATATTCAACACACATGGCTAATCATATGATTATAAACATTTTCTTTAGCCTAAAGCAGCATTAAAATACATTTATATCACAGTGTTGCAGTGACAGAACATAACAATGAAGTTAACAAAAAGCCTTAGTTGTTGGCTTCCAATTTTTTATTACCAATATTGGATGTGGGATGGCAACAGTCACATATGATACTACAAGATGCAGACACTCAAGCTGAACAATGGCACAGACTTAACAATATTTGCTTCTTAAAATATTTTACATCAGGCTTAAAATATTTGCTTTACATTCCTGAAATTACACATTTAGTTTTTGTCAGCCAGGAAACACCCTGTCCTCACATATACAAGTAAGAACTTGCAATAAACAGAGTTTTGCAAGAGTTATCACTGCTGTTTACTTCAACATCCTCACTTTTCTGAAGCTTGAATGTCTGCTTGTTATGCAGCATTTGAAGCACTCAGGAATTCAGGAGTGCCTCCCGGAAATCAAAAAACATTCTGTTGCCAAAGCCTTATTGTGCCTCCCTCTCAGTCTTAAAATACCTTCCCCTTACACTTTCAGTAAGACACAGAAGAGTAAGATACTTAGGTCACCTTTACCAAAAGTTTCAAAAAACTTTTTGCACCCTGAAGAACTGAAGCTTAAGGAGGTGCTTTATTTCAAGGGCAGGCTCCTAATGACTCCTTTATAACTGCGGCTGACTTGTTTTTCTACAGGAGTCACAGTACAGCTACCATTCTTAAGTTCTCCAGGAAAAAAAAAAAAAAAATCCATATGTGTGCAGTAAACACAGTTTTCATTACTTTTCATCAAGTCACAATATTCAAGACCTCATCACTTAAAAAGTAGATGTAGCCGAATTTCTTCTGCCATACTCCACAGACAGATCAGGAAATAATCGTCATCAACACCACCAAATTTGGGGCTGTTACTCCTCTAGCTTCTCCCCTGCACAGGGCCTACCTTAGCTGTTAACGTGTTGCCTTATGCCCTACAAGGGTGCCACGAAACAAGACTCTGGTCTTTCCAATTAAAAAAAAAAAAAAACAACAAACAACCACAACCCTATGTCCACTGAGATTTAAACAAAGACCTGGGCAGTTGGTTAGGGAAAGAAAATTTTCAGTGCCCCATTACACATGAAAAAGCAAGTTACTGATGTCTGACATTTAAGGATCAGATTGAAACACCACATACCTATAAATTACACATTGCCAAGTTATTCACCACAAGCAGGCTATGCCCATCTCTCAAAATACACCTCATCTGTTGCACTGCCAGACCTCTTACATAGCACAAAGTTTCACAAATGAAACATCATCATGCACTGCTGACCCTCCATAAATAAGGCAACTAACATCTATCTCCTGGTCAGGTCCATTGCGAGAACAATTGACTTCAGTGGATTAAAATCATTATTTCAAAGTGGCCAGATGTTTTCTAGTTCCTACTCCAATTCATTACAGTACCTGAACCTTTTTCAGAGGGCATCAAGAAAGCAATCCAAAAGCAAAAATTTAAGGTCTTAAAAAGTCAAAAGCAAAGTCTGTGTCTATTTCTGATCCAAAAAAAAAAAAAGATCAAGCTTTGGCTTTCAAATATCAACAACTTCACTGATGACTGCCATACAAAAAGAAAAAAAACAAAACCAAACAAATTAAAACCAGTTTGAGCAACTATGCCATTCGTCATATCACTACAGAGTTGATCAGTAAACACAGAATGACTTTACTAAGATTTACTGATACATAGTTTCCAACTCCAAGGCACTAATCTCGCCTCTCCTAACTGCTTGGCTAGGGAATTAATTCATTTTCAAATGAATGTAACTGCCTTCTTTTATCTGTTTTTTCACTACCATTATCAGTAACTATCAGCGTTGAACAAATGTAACCTGGAATAGCATTCTACACTTTGCTCTGATAGGAATTTCACAAAGTTGCAAGAATCTAGGATGCAGGTGTGAGACAATTTCCTGAAAACAGCAAAATAGGCGAAATGAAAGTTTCCCCATTTAGTCTAGTTTTTCCTCAAGATATACAACTTTTTATAAAGGCACTGCTTATAGTAAACCAAGCTATTTGCTGGATTTCAGATTGAGAGTACTATTAGAGGTGCAAATGCTGAGACAGTACCTAATAGAATGGTAAAAACAATACTGGAATGAAATAATTATTACTTTTATTAAGTAGTTTTGCCTTATTGCTACAGACTTCATAAAAGTACAAAAAAGACAGTGCTTGATGTCTTTGGTTGTTACCTTAAGCCTATCAGTTGATTCATGCTTGTTCCTAAATACAAATAGGTCTTGAGGAAGGATATGCAACTTGGTAATTTCAACAAAAGATAAGCTTCAGAAGAACAACTACATGGTTTCCATCCACTTTTCAAGTGAGCAGGTGGTAGCTAAAGAAGTTAGTCCCTGTAATCTACCAAGACCTATTATCACAATAGTACATGCCCTAGAAGCAGGATGCTAAGCCCCCTCCAAAACAGACAGGGAAGACTTCCCAACACAAAAACTGTTGCTCCACAAAAGTTTAACAAGTTGGGGGGGTTTGGTTGTTGTTTGTTTTTTTTTTTCTTGTGGTTGGGTTGTGTGTGGGTTGTTTTGTTGTTGTTGTTGTTTTGGTTGTTTGGGGGTTTTTTAATTGCTGAAGCACCAGCTACCTCAGAGCAAACAAAGGAGGTTTCCTCCCTGGATTCTCCTGCCAAGCTTCACTCAAATGCCTCAGATCACAGATGGGCCCACTGAAGTGACAATACACCGAGACACTGCTTTGGGGAATTTGTTTCAGGGTGCAAGCTCAACCTTACAAATTCCCATACGGCTGTATTTACACTTCAGTAACCTGACATCCACCTCTTTTTCCAATAATACCTGAATAAAGGGGAAAAGTAACTGCATACCATTGTGGTGTGATGCACTACAAGCCAAAGAAATTGTACTCTCTGAGATAACATTTCAAGTGCTACTTTCCACTTGTTCTACAGCTCAGTAATGAAATACATTTTAAACTTCCAAGAACAAGACAAGAAGCAAAGCAGGGTATACCGTAATTATTCTGCTCCCTAGTTTCAAAAACAGGAAAAGAATGAGTGCCATCTGAAATTTAAAAAAAAAAATACCCCAACAACTTTCCATTCACACGCTTTTATTTTTAAAGATTGAGAAATTATTTTTAAAATAGAATGCAAATCAGACATTCCAAAATTATGTGAAATCTTCTAAAACTTCAGCAGATTAAGTTCCATCATTCTACATGGTTCTGTCCCCTTCTATAACAGTAAAACATCTGCTACCAAGGATATTTGTTTCACACTTTCTCAGCTTCTGTTCAGCCAATGCTCAGCACAGAAATATGACACATGTTCAGTTATTAAATAATAGTCCACAGATAATTTGGTCACTTCCTCTGAACTCAGTCAGGAGGGCTGCAGAAGCTTCAGAACTAAACCAGAGTTTTGGTAACTTGATTTTCATTTCGCCCTGCTTTTTGTGGTTTTTTTGAATAATAGGACAAAGAATAGCCTGGATACTAATAAATCAAGAACAAGTAACAGCCTATCCTCTTACAAGTGACAGAAACTTTGCAATCTTATTGAACTCTCAATCTAAATTACAGTAATTGTTAATTTATGGAATTATTCAGGAGTTTATTGAAACAAAGTGTTTCATGTCAACTGTTTAAAACCATTAGATCATGTAAATACTAAAACATTCTGCTAGATTTTTAGGCCATTCTCTTGAAACTACAGACCAAAGTGCTAGTGGAGCAGCTGAACCCTTGTGATAATCCAGCCTACTAGATAGCAGGATAATGTTTAATGCTAAACAACAATGAGAAATTAAAGTATGGGCCTATACTATAGGTATGAGAAGCTAGTCTTGAAAACATGACTAATTACTTACACTGTTCTCTTAATTTTCTATTTTAATTCTAGCCAGGAGAAAATCAAGACATTCTTTATCCAGTACACACAGCACCAAGTCTGTGCCAAAACAAATGGGAACCAAACCATTTAACAATCTGTGTGGGAACTAAACTAGATATTTTCCCAAGAGGCAAGTACCTAAAGGACTGCAGATGCAATAGGAGCATATGAAATATTTCATTTGTAACCAGAGGCATAAAGACAACAAGTTTATTGTTGGTGGGGTTTTGTATTTGGTTTAATCTATCTCAATAAGAAGAGGCTGTTAAATTAAGATCAATCAAGCTTGGAACAAGCTATGTTTACAAATGCAAAATGCACTCTTAAACAGACCAGAAATTAACTTTCTACATTCCTAACAGACACAATGTTAAAAGTACAGACAAAAAGGCAACTCTTCATATTAAGGAATCATTATCTTGCAGCCACAGACTAGAAATAAGTCAATAAGGAAACCTTTTTAGAAAGCTCCTTCCAGCATCACACTTTCAGCACTTCAGCCCGGATCTGTGTGCTGAGATAGTAACAGTAGGCAAAAAGTGTTTCAATGTCTTTCAGAGACACAAAGTTATCCAGAACATTTTTATCAATGAAATGCAGCAGTGCTTCCAGCACCTGCAATTTTGCCAGCTATGAATAACCAAATATTTAGTCAACCAATTATACACACTTCAGCTAGGAAGGATGAAGGAAGAAAAATCCTATTCCACTATAAATCCTGCACGCAAGTAATGTCTGACTTTATTTGTGCACCTGATTACAACAAAAAGGTGGTAACATACAGTAACTCACCTACACTACTCTCACAAATAGAAAAACCTGACATTAAGCAGAAGTAGTAGTACACATTCCTATCAGGGTAGAGTCTTCAAGTCAGTAATCTAGAACAGGTGACAAGAATATTTTTTTCAGAGAGATCCTATAAAAATATTTGCAACAAAGGTATTGCTTGGAAAATAAAGGTATTATAAACAAACAGGAGGTTCTTCAAGCAAATGAGGTTTTGATGAACCATACTGCATTCTTGCCAACAGCATGGAAGGAATCAATGAACTGACATGGAGGGCTCCTGTCCAGATCACCCATTCTAAACCAGATAAAAATCAGTAGAAGCCAAAATCCATCACCATGAAAACAGCTGCAAGAATCATAAAAAAATCAATACTCATCTCAAACTCCTGTTTAGACACAACTGGGAACCTCAAACTCTCACTAACTCACGAACAGCAGCACTGAGTTAGCACCCTCGATAAAGGTTCCTTCTCAGGAGATAAGCAGAAAGCACTAGAAATGTACCAAAGGAAACCGTGTGGAGAAGCAAGGATCTTTCACATATCAAACACTGTATATAAAATAAAACTAAGTCTAATTCCAGCAACACAGCATATTCAGCTAGCTCTAAAGCTAACTTTGCCACCATTGTTACTGGCAGCTATCTGTGACTCCAAACCAGAGTGCAACGTTTTAAATGGAGTAAAGACTCATAACAAGTTTTTAACTATTTGCTATTCCAACCACTTCTGATTTCAGTCAGTTTCTCTCTTCTTTCTTCCTCAGATGCATACACCACTAAGTATTTAAATGTTTTCTCTTAGAAATAAAAACTTTGAGTCACCATAAGTAACTTTTTCCTCCTTGAGATATGAACTCACATACGAAACAATAACTTTCATACAATAGATTCCACATAGGACTAGGATGTCCAAAGTGGAAAAATTTCTATTTACAAAATAAATTTGTTTTCCCCCACCTCAAGATCATCCCTTCCCACACCTTTCAGAACACAATAAATGACAAGAGAAAAAAGGACACTCAAAAATCCAACCTCAGTCCTTAGCCCCAACAGGGGACACATCCCTGGGTCTCTCTCAATCAACTATTTCCGGATTGTTCCCACCTATTCACTGATTAAAACCAGGTGTCCAACAGGATCCAGAGCAGTAAAGCCCTAGGATAGTCCCTCCCCCTAATAAGAGACTGGAGGTAACGCAAATTTAATTCTAAAACAACTGGGTAAGTAAGCATTCATGAGAGAGCACGAGTTCAGGTGTTGATGGGCAATCTAGTCCACTTCAGAGGCTACCCAGGCTCTTTCAAACTGTTCAACTCAAGCACTTTCACAGAGGAGTCGCACAGATGTTGCAATAAAATCCTACTTCATAGCAGCACAGCACACAGATATCACTTGAGCATACAGCCTACTTAAAACTACATTTTTGTTAAGTGCTGTCTTAAACACTCAAGTTCCTTTTCCCCCTTCTAAATACAAGCAGATGAGCAAGACTCCAAGAACACAACGTCATGTGCGTTTCAGGAACAGTATCATGTCACAAGCAAAGCCGTGACACCACTACAGTTAAGGAGAAGCACTTAAAACCCCAGCCAGCAATAGGCAAGCCGCTCTTTAGCCGTCACCAGGATAAAGCAGCAGCAGCACTACTGAAAAGTTCATGAAATCTGATGCATCTCCCTTTTAATACCACGATCTCTAGAGCAAGGCGGGTGCAAGAGAGGGCGTACAGGGGTGTTACATAACACTTACCACTTTGGAAAGCTACTCCTGCTAGAATATTACCCACTAAATTCTGCCTTCCTAGCTCGTACAGAATGCAAGGAAAGTCCCAGTCGGGTAAGCAGAGCAAGGCGCAGTGCCTGACACTACTCCCCAGCTGGCCGTTACCGTGAGGGTCACCGCTGAAACGCGCCTACTTTAACCTTAGGCAGTGAGACTGTGCCCCCGCAGGACGAGAACCTGAAGGAAAGCTACTTTTAGCAGATCGCAATAGAAGGCGAGCGTGTGCCTGCAGGCTCAGGGCCGACACTACTCGCTGTTAAAGGGGATCAGCGGCATTAAGCGTCCCTCTGTGGCCGCCCC
>NW_020799097.1:117503055-117535061 GCF_003259725.1 Athene cunicularia
CGAGGCGGCTTGGGCGGGAACCGGCCGCCGCCTCCTGAGGGGAAAGGGCTGGAGGGCGGTGCCGCGGCCGGCGGCTCTTCTGCCCTCACGGGGAACAGCCCCTCGGCTCAAGCCCCAGCTCTCGCTCGACAGCAGAGCCACCGGGCAAGGGCTCCGGCACCGCCATCGCTGCAGTTTCGGTGCACTCGATCAAGGTTTATGAGTCTTTCTTCCGTTGGAGCGCCCCGTATTCAAGGTGCATGATCACGTTTAAGCAGGTGCCCACTCAGGCCCCAAGGGACTTTTTGCCCCAGCCACACAGCCTCTTTATCCCAGTGCATTGCTGAGCCCATCCCTGGACACAAAACTATGTGTTTTTCCATGACTTCAATGAGATTCCAGTCAGCCCCATTCCTTTGGCTTGTCCAGGTCCCTCTGAACAACAGCCCTGTCCCTGAATGGAAAGATTGCACTCTCAAGTAACAGTAATTAGGACAGTCAACGTCCTTAGTTAGCCTGGTAAAGTGACCAGAAAAAAGAAGACATCACTGCACAGGTCTGAGCTGCTTTCCTGTCTGATACACAGATTAGTTTTTGTTTGGCTGGAGACTATCTTAATTTGGAAATATCGTGATAAAAAATTTTCCAAGCCACACCAAAAGTAGAAAAGCCTTGTTGTTAAAACATTTACACTCTTTCTTCCCCCCCCCCAGTAAACAGTAGGACTTACCACCTCTGGATTTTATTACATGTTGCTCATTTATGAGGCTCCTTTACATTACTCCCATGTTTCTCCATTGGAATCTGGGCTTTGATCAAACCATTCCTTAAAACCTGAGTATATGTCTGGCCTTTATTTATTGACGCTTATGTGGACTCAGCAGTAGCATCTGGAGACAGAAGCAAAAGTTTGCTCCTAGTCAGAAGGAGTTTAGCAGCAGCTATGGGCTTCCATTGTTCCTCCAACACTGAGCAGGGAGACAAGCCTGCCCATAGCACCACTCAAACTATCCAGAAATGAAACAGCGACAGCAATTTTCCTCATTTGCTACTTCTCAAGAGTAGGTCACCTCTCCCAATGACTCAGCGATAGTTTCTCCTCTATTCAAATAGTACCAAAGAATATTTTTGTCAACAGCTTTGCAGCATGGTAGAGATTCCTGCCTGAGCCATGAGCTTCTTGCCACCACAACCAATGTCAGCTGAGGATTAAGAGCCTCACACAACACATATCTTCTATGTCTTCTAATATCTTCCATGGGATACACATAGACTAAACTCAAAGTCTCCTCATGACAGTTTTTCTAATCCTGTAGCTATTCTCATGGTTTGTAAAAAAAAAATCTTTAATTTATCGGTGCCCATCCTGAAGGGATAGTTTGAAAACTGGATGAGGTATTTTAGTGATGTTGAGACCTGAGATATGCAGTGAACAGAAAGAAATACAGCAGTAGAGATTATTTGACAAGACTTGACTGAAGGTCCCTTGTGAGGAGATAGTACAGAGAGGACTTTGCTACTCAGTAAGAACTGGGGAAAGCTGAGGGAAACATGCTAGTTTGTCTATAGACTCATTGGGCACTGGGGGGGAAGTGATTGGCCAACACCAAGAGAGGTCTGAGATCCGGTGGAACCAAATTAGGAGAATTTATGTGATAAAGAGTTCATGTGCAAAAGGGAAGGTTGAGGAACATTTTATTGTGTGGGACAATGTGCTAAATAATTATATTTGTGTCCTCAACAAATATGCAAATGAAGGGGGTGGCAAAACAGATCTCCATGAAGTGGCTGAGGAACATGTAAAATGATGGCTCCAAACACATGGGAGTGTTCCTGTGAATTCAAAAGGACCAGAAAAGAAAAACTTGAGGATGAAAAGAGTAAAAGTCTTACTTTATAAAGTCATTTCTAGCCACATTATACACAGAGGAGGTTTTCAGTTCAGACAAATTCTGCTCGGAAACAAGGCAGAGTTGCTTCATTCCTAAAACACAACAGAGTGTTCCTAAAACAGGGGAGACATGTCACAGTGCTGCTAATCCCTCTTAAGTAGGTCAGGCTTGCAAAAATGGAGAAGATACACCTCATTTAAACCTAATTAGGAGCATGAATTGAGAAACGGACAAAAAGAGAAAACAAGGAGGTGCAGTTAGAGAAGACAACTGTCTGGGCCAGACCATTTATAGCTTTTGTGATTTCTTCAGTTACTCTATCCCTTACAAAATTTACTCTCCTTTAGCTTCATTGGGCTTCTGAAAAATCTGTACATCTTCAAATTTCACCCTATATGTGTGTGCTGCTCTGCTGGCTTTGCATAAATCTTGAGAGTCTTCTAACTTCCATACTCCCACTACTGTTACAGAAAAGGTTTAGGAATCAAGCTGTCAGCTTAGATTTCAACAGCTGTTGATGGAACTGTATCCATTAAACACAGTTAAGTTTTGGACAGATTTTGGAAAAAATTATTTATAAGTTCAATTCTGTAGCTGTTTGTTTTAATCTTGATTACAAAATGTAAAGTTCAACTACAGTATGGAAGGAACAGGTAACTGTGGTAGACCTGAATGAAAGGAGAGATCCGTTCTGGGATACTGCAGGAACTCATGGCACAGTATTTTTATAGCAGCATCATAATTTACTGTGGTGACCAGTCCCTGCTCTGCACAGAGGACACCACCAGAATACACTGTTTCCTAGACTTCTTTAGCAGTAATTTCAGTGTTTCTCTTGAAGGACACAAGGAAGATTGTGCTTTGTGCTCCATGAGCATTTTCTGTGTCAAGTCTTTTATGTCACTGAACCAAAATTTAGCCTTCCATGAGTGTGGCTTTCCACTGGAAAAAGAAGGGAATTAAACTAATTGATTTTAGTGTGGTGTAGACAGTGTAGTTAGAAACCTTTTTTTTTTTTGTAAGTTTGTTTCCATTAGGTTTATGTGTGGGTGACTCCTGATAAAGAAAGGTATTCCAGCATTCTTGATGTGTTTTCTTTCACCATTTGCCATGGTAGATTCATGATGCTGCCTAGAGCAGAGCAAATTACCGTAATACTTGTTTTCCTAAAATGATGGTGTCTAATAACACCATCTATGTCTTTTTTTAGTCCTATACTGAATTTCCAGAACCACCCTCCTAAACTTTTGGAATTTGTTTTTGATGGACTGTTTATAGAACTAGAAAATAAGATTATTATCACACAGACAATAGCAATTTTGAGATTTCCTATTTTAATTTAATCCATACTTGTGCCTAATGAAATAATAGTTGCAATATATTTTTCACTATATGAATGGTAGAAGAGTTTGAAACTTGGTTTATAACTTAAGACAAATAATGGATTAGACAATAAGCAATATATGGCCAGAAATAACTATTCCATGTGAGTTCTAACATGGATTTGTTGACCTTAAAGCTTGTTATATTTAAGGAAAATAATGTCGTTTAAAACAAATAGATCAGCAAATACAAAGCACTGTAACTGCTGTAAACTCACCGTAGCTCAGCCTTTGATATCTAACAAACAAAAACTTTTACAAGGCATTGAGTTTTGACCAGGAATGTTCATATCTGTCCTCTATAAATAAGTCTTAAAAGAAATATACATAATACATAAAGTGCCTTCTTGTTCATATGAACCTAATGACTACCCACTGAAAAGTAGATATATAATAACAAGAGGAAATAATATTTTGCACCTTCATAAAGAAAGCCAGTGAGGGTACTGTGCCCATAATACTTCTAGTTAAATGTAATTTCCAAGAACATCTCTGACCAACTTTTTCTGCTGTCCTGCATAAATGTGAAGAACTAGAGCTGTCCTGTCAAGCCCTACAATTTGAAGATAAGTTATCAAAAGTATTCAGCATTGAAAAGTGTTTCATCAAAAAAACTTACCGCTCGTCTGTTTATGTTTCCAATGCAGGGAAGTTCATGTGCATCACTGTAGGCACTTTAGTGTGCACTGACATTTCTGCCCTACCTTCCTGCACATCCTGCACAGCTGCTCTTGATCTTGTAGTATTAAATAACATAAAAAATATGCTCCTTCATCTTGCCTGCACCTTGAACTACAGAAGACACTTGGCTACCGAGGTGAAGTTCGTCATACAAAGACAGGAAGAAGAGCGCACCAGAGTACAGCAGTGCTCAGTGTGCTTCCTGCAGCCAGAGCCATCCACACCCTCCAGGGAGCAGAGGTGCCCAGGAGCACCTGGTTCAGGAAGCATACGATGCCTGTGTGGGGGCTAGAGGAACAGCTTGCTGGCTGCCTTTGAAAAAAATGACTGCTCAGCAGGGGAGCCGGGTCAGAAAGAATGAGATTTGGAACCTGAAGGACTGCCTGTTTCTGGTGAAATATCTCTGTATTGGTATCTTTACTTGTCTTCCAAGGTACAAAATGGAGGGACAGGAAGTCATTTGCAAGCCTTATGCAATATCCAGTCCTGTAAAGAGGTGCATGCTGGGGGATTCCTCTACCCACACAGCGCTCCGCCATGCCGGCGTTCCTCCGCATCCTTATCTTTGCAGAACTTGAGCATAGACCTCCTACAAGATCATCTCCCACCTCTAATGTGCATCTGTTCATTTTCTGCCTGTCAAGTCTCTTCAGAATTTAAAAGATGTTGCAAGAGATAGGAGAACAAGCTTTCAAGTTTGAGTGCATCAGGACAGATCTGATAAGAAATGTGAATTTTTATTGCCTGACTTACTTTTCTTTCTTTTCTGTTTTTCCAAAGTGGAAAGGAGAAAGAAGAACTGCTGTGTAAGGAACTGTTTCTTCCAATATATTTTCCCTTAGCAATAAAAATATCTAAGGCAGAAGTAACAATTCTCTTTTTAGACCTGACACCTCCAAAGCCTGATAGATGTGTCTGAGTTAGATGAAAAGGTATTATTAGGTTTTATTAGATTATGATGCAAGCTCAAGCTGGCTAGGCTCATCAGAAAGTAAATCTAGTGCAAACACCTGTGGCCAAATTCTGCTCTCACACATGCTGCTGTCTGTGGTCAGTATTCCTTCTTAGTGTGATAATGGTTCTGTCAGTGGTGAGAAGGGCATGATTTACAATGGAAACAGTCACCGACATAAAATAATTCTGATTGTGCTCCCAAATTAAACCATAAATAATGCTATTAAAGGCAAAGGAATTATTCTTCCTTACACAATACACAAATCCAAAATTCAGGCCTTCATCACAAGACGTAAGATTTGTTAGACATGGCATGGATGTTTATTTATACATGGCTTTTTATCCTCACTGACTTCTTGTTTCAAAAGTAACCCTTCTCCAGCTCCTTTCTGGCAGCTGCATGTTGTGCTAAAGTGAATCAAACTCTCTTAAAGTCAAGTAGATGTGGAGATCTTATATTGACTTCAGCCGAAGCTGCACAAGAATTGGGTATCTGAAAGCCACTCTGGGTACTGCAAACACAGCAAGCGCTTTTTTCCATTCCAGGCAGAGTGATAGTCTCACAACAGTAGGCAACTCTCCTCACAGTATGTCATACTTGTTTTAAACCTGCTCTGAGTGCTGCAGGAGCTCAGCAGTGAAGCAGCCTGCCCAAAGGCACAGATATAAACCCAGGCTAAGGTCACAGATGTTCTATGGCAGAGTATCTACTGTGCACTCTAACACAACATAGATGCTGTAGGTTTGAGGTTTTTTAAAGGTTGCAGTACTTCATGACTTCCTGTGAAAAGAATAAAAGCTCACCTAAAAAGATGGCATGTTTAAGAAAATGAAAATTATCATATCAAAAGCTAAGTTCCTGCTTGTAATCAGTTTTTGGAAAAGTGTCTTAAAGACATATTGCAGCAGAGCCACAAACACAGGTGCCGTTGTGTGTAATCCTCAAGCCAAGCTTCCACAAATTCCAGCCTTTGCAAATATCTTCATATATTAATCTGATTTTAGTGCCGAGATAAGGAACAAGAAAGCAGCAAGAGATACATGAAAAAATAATCTTTTCCAATATATTTGCACTACCTTTTCAGAGTTTGTAGTCATTCTCTTCCACAGTAAGAAAATATGTCTTCATCTGAATGCAGTGAAAAATAATATTTCTGGCCCCATCTGAAGAGTTAATGGGTATGTTGGCTTGATATGTATGCCAGTATTTCTGAGACATCTGTGGGACTTGTCTTCTCTAATAATTTAAGTTTTAATAAACTAATGTTCATCTCACTCCTTCAGTATTTCAAAACACTTATTCTGGACCTCCTGTTTAACCAGTGATTACCTACAACTCCGGGCATGTTTTTCTTGTTCCTTTCCCACTGACCTGTACATTATGTAGACCAAGGACAATGGACAAGTAATGCTCAGTCTTTTTTTTTTTTTTTTCCTCCTCCTCCTCTTTTTTCCTGACAACCATTTACAGAGGGTAAACAACTACACAAGACATTGCAAGGCACTGAAAAAAAATCTACCTATACAGAGAAATTTACTGAAATGCACAATGAATATAAGAAATGTAATCATGTAACTATATCTCCCATAGCTTTGCAACAGTAAATCTCCTAACTCTCCCTTTCCTGGGGACACTTTAAAGTAAGTTACTTGAAAGAAGAATTACATTGCAACACAATCTGAGTTTATCTGATCACTTATCTTGCATCACGTGTCCAATAGACATTTCAGGCCATTTGTTCTTTGGACAATGATCTCCAATTGTTCCTGGAATATTAGGAACAAGATCACTTTCAGTCATAGTCATAAAATCACCCCACTGATTTTAGAGAGGTTAGTTACTTGAATGAAAATAAGATTTGATCCAAAAAGTTTTCTGTATTCAAATGTAAAGCAGGCTGAGTTCAAAATGCTTGGTCCCACCAGTGTCTTTTTCATAAGCAAAAATCCAGATAAAGAGACAGCTGAAACAAGGCGATTTTATTACCATTGACAGGCTGGACTGTCTCTGCAGCGTAGCTACAAAATAGAATGAGAAGACTGCTTACAATTCACAGTAATTTATGTGGCCATAGAATTATTCCCCTTTGCTCCACAAAGAGGTGGCATATAGATCAATAAGCCTCTGCAAGGACACTTTATGAATGGACCTCTGCTGGTGGTGACTAAATGCTCTTACGGGTGCCAAAGAAAATAGGCCACCCAGGTAACTGCTTTCAGTCTGGTCTCCATCTGGTATAGAACATCCCTGTAGCTCACCATGCCACCGCTTTGTGTGACAGTTGCCAGAGGCCCATGCGCTGGTGCTGTCAAAAGACCCTTTTAGGTAGTTTGTCATCTGGGGGTTGCAGTTGCCCTTCAGGTAGTGGGACCGTGATCATGGTGCTACAGTGGTGTCCTGGTTCAGCTAGGATAGGGTTAAGTTTCCCCAGCAGAGAGGGGGAAGGGATCTCCAGCCAGGTTATTCATACCAGGCTGATGTCAGGTCCAGTATGGCAGCACGGGAAGCTTTTTCCTTTGTGGCTTTGGTGATGGGGAGCATTGCAAGCGAGCTGTCTGTAACCATTGCGGTATTTCTCTGTATATCTTTTTTCTTTACTGTTATTGCTCTTTATTGTTGTTATCATTGCTACTGTTGTCATTCAGATTGTTTTATTACACTGTTGTATTAAATTTCTTCTTATTTTAACCTGGGGTCTGTGCCCTACTTGTGTTCGAGGGTGGGGGAGGGACAACGGCAACATGGTCTCCAGTCCTACCAGGGCTTAAAACCATCACAAGTGGTTATCCCTGTTCAGGCAAAACTGTTAGATTTGGCAGGAGTTTTGCTTGAAGAGTTACTGCTGGATTAGGCTACAGATTGTTAGACTGAAAAGTTGTATCTTGTTGCTGGGACATAGGAAAGCAGAAGTCTTTTTAAATGCAAATCATCTGAGAAAAAGACTACTCAAGCTTCCAGGAAGCTGAAATTCTGGTTTATGTGCCAAGGCCACAAAAACCTTCAAATATACAATCAGCAACCAGTTATCCCGTGATTAAATGCAACTTCCAAAGTGTCCATAAATATTTAAGCCTATTGCAACTTTCAGACATGTGGTTTGATAACTAAGGTGATCAGTGTCAAGAAAATTACTGATTTTCCTGTGGGGTGTTCCTGTGCACTTGTGTGATCCAGCCCTAGAATACAAGAGTGTCAGGCATGAAGTCAAGCTAATATTTTCCTTTTGAAAGAAAGAAGAAAACCCGTAGGGGGTACACATTTATCTGAAGTGTGAGCTGATGATAGGGCTTATTTAAAAGTTTCTTTCAGAGCTACCCTTTTGCCAAAGAATGCATTAGCAGATATCTAGAAATAGCATGTTTTGTGTGGAATATGAATGCTGTAGTTAGTAACTGCTCAGAGCCTTATTTGCCAGCCTGTTCCTGTTAAGTGGACAATGAAAAACAGATATGATCAATAAGTGGCTTATGTATGGTAGCAATCTAAAGGATGCTTCAAGAATATAAACACACAGTCTTAAAATGGCTCATTCCAGAAGAGCCCTGTCCTGAAAGTTTGTTTTCATTGCTGAAATATCCCTAGCCATGGTGCAGCTCTTTAAGTGGCTAGTTTCATGTTCCTGGTCTTTCAGCTTCATCCATAAACTCTTAAGCCTGACTTTCCTGGACACCTTTTCCCCTTGAAGGAAACCTGAAACATATTGTGCACTTAGAAAGGTTTACATAACTTGAAACATCTTTTTTTCCATCTGTAGCATCTGATTGAGTAAAAAACAAGCTATTGTGCTTTGAAAATGGCATGTATTTTTTTATATCAAAATTACTGAAGAGTAATTTTCAGGAACCCAGACCTGACTCTGTTGGTGTACATTTAAGCACAGAGAAATTAGGCAATTTGCAAAGAAGAGACCTTCTAAGGGGCAACTGCTGAAGCAAGTCCTTTTGGGCTTTAGACCCTCCTGTCTCTGGCAAGAAGAGCATAGCTCTCAGTCCTGCATTCTAGTCCTGTGGCTCTCTGGTCACTCCCAGAGAGCCCTGTCCCTGAAGCACATATACTACTTTGGCATACTTGACCCTAATTATAGCGCATGTCGCAGCTCCTACCCAGGGAGAATGTAACTGTCCCACTGCTCAAAACACTGAGAGGGTGGAATTCATATTTCTGTGCCTCGCCCAGCAGAACAGCTTTTGATCCAAGTGCTTCTGTAGCACAAGTGATGGATATTATTTTAGCTGATATTTTACATTTAGTTCTCCCATTTCTGTGATTTTTTTTCTGTGATAAATGAATAGGTAAAAGAGGGAGAGCATAAGACAGTGATGACCTTCTAATATGACTTCTAAGTTTATAACTAAAACCCCACCGGCAGACATTTTTCTTCTGTCTCAGAGATGCATTAATCTAAGAAAACCACTAAGACTATAAACCTGAAGGCAACTGAAGCCAAAGGCATCTTGAAACAACCACGTTAAATGGCTGAGCAGACATTTATACTTGTAACACTGACAGAGCCTTGGCCATAATAATAGGAAGATTACTTTGATTTGGCTTCAGAGAGAGTTATACTTTTGGCAAACTGTTAGAATATAGCTATAAATTACCTATTTCATTTTGATCTAAATACAGATCTGTATGCGTGGAATATGTCCTGCTAAATCACAGCTTCTAACACAACAGCACTCTTGTTGCCCTTTTCACCCATCTTTGTGAAGAAGCTGAATTACAAACCTCATTGAGGTAGAATAAAAAAAAACCCACCTTTTTTGCATTTTAGAAAATAGTAAAAATTATTTTAACTTATTGAACTCTCCAAGCAATTTCTTAAATACAATCCTATGATTTCTGTTACAGAAGGCAGAAAAAAGCTGTAAGAATGTCCAAGGAGTCACCCAAGTTGCACCACACCCTAAGAAATGAGCTCTGCTGTCACTTTCTCAAGCAGAGGGCTGCCATTTAGAAACGTAACAGACATCTTTTGAGTCGTCTTAACTATCTGCCTACCATTTGCTGCTACTTGTGGTTCAGTTACTTCCCAGTAAAATATGTTCTGTGAACAAGAGACCAGACAAGTAGAACAACTTTTTGGCTAGTAACAGCTGCTGACTGCTTCCTCTGCCCAAGAGTTGTGGGGTTTATGCCCAAAATTTTTTTAGGGGTTTAGCACTATCACTTCACATACATATCAAACAAAATATCAAATCTCAATAGCACTTGGGGACTAGCCCCTCCCTTAAAGCTACTGTAGCACTAGTTTTCTACTGTTTTTACATTCTACACTTGTTTTCTGATGGTCTTTGGTAGAAATCTAGACAGCTTTTAGATGGCCAGTCCTCACGCTTATCAGCAAAGTAACCACCAGACCCTTCCTTAGACAGTAAAAAAGTACACTACAGAAGGGGCTTAAGAACAAACAAATCCAACCACTACTTTTAGCTTCCTAAAAGTCTATTTGACTAGGTAGAAAATCTTAGAATTACAGGCTTCAAATGTGCAGAGCACTATGCTAATTCAGGCTCTCTAGAAAAGCAGAGACCATTGTAGTAGGTGGACAAGCTTAAAACACCCTAATGTTAAAAGCCCTTACAATAGATACAGTGAAGAACCATGGCATTTAGAAAATAGCATTCTCCTACTCAGAGTTACAAAATTAATTATATGTTCATACAACCAACAGCAAGAACTAAGTGTTGGTAAAAGTTCATAGCTACTAGTATTAGTAAAAGTTTGCTGGCTGCAGTAGTGAACACAACTATTAAAAAACCAACTATATTGTAATAGGAAATAACAAAAATTGCACCCCCACACATTGGAGCTTCCCTCCCCAGATAAAAAAAGATCTTCTAGGTCTGTGTACTTACAAACTCAGATGATAACTAACTACTTCAGAATCATCCTCTTACAAACAGCTATCTGAGAGCCCTGAGGGCACTCATAAACCCTGTTGGCCCTGATCAGCCTCACCTGGGGCCCCTGCCACACCCCTTCCCATAGGCCCTTGGGCCCCATTTAAGCTGAGGCCAAGGCACTATATGCTGTCTTGTAGGTGTGCTAGTGTCTTTAGTGTTGGTATTGTAGTGTTGTTTCCTGGTCTTGTCTGGGATACATAGATGGCTTCAGGGCCTGGTTTATTTTCTTCCTATGTCTGGAACTGTTGATGAATCTCAATGTCTGTATGTGGTACCTGGTGCCTTGTTCAGATCCAGCAGGATGGTGTGGGGCTTAAATCTGTGTTAGGCTCATCCTCAGGTCATGGCTCAGCTTTTGTGGGCTTTTGCTGTTGTCTAATATGCTAAAGGTAGGCAGATTAGGGCTGGAATGAAGCTACAGAGAGCAAAGCTTACTATCTTATTAAAAAATTGAACTTAGTTTTCTGAGATTTTAGTAACACTGAGAATTGTCTATTCTTGCTTTGAAAATCTTTAGAAATGGGTAATCTACTATTCTCCTCATTTAAATTTTTTAGAGTTTGATTTGCTGTAGCAAGGGAAGAAAATTTCTGAAATGGCAAATGCTACATGGTATTTTGTTACAACAGGATGCATGCTTGTCGCAGACTCCTGTCAATGAAACCAACAGAATTAGAGAGTGTGATTTGCTTCTCTAGTTCAAAATAGACTGTTTAGAGAAACAGATTACTGGATGCTAAAGTAATCTTTTGAAGGAACCTACTTACTTTCAGCTTGGAGAGGAATGAAGATCACTCTCACTTTCAAAAGGAGAGAGCTGAGAAGTGAGATGTTTAATGTTGTCTATAGCTAGAGCTTTTTGTGTATTTTGAATGTTTGACTGGAAAGTATGAATACAAGTGTCATATTCAGATCAAACATCCATTTGAGGAGTATCTAATCTCCATGAATGCCCAGCAGCATGTTCCTGGAGAAATTGGATAAGGAATGTGACTGTATCAGTCTACCTAGGCCAGATGCAGTTAAAGCTTTTGAAAGTGTTGCAGTTGGAGTACTTGCTCAGTTGACTCTAATTAGCCTCACTGTGTTGTTCTGCAGGGTAGCATAGCAAACCTGGCATACTTAGTAAGATTGTCATGCTGCTTTCACAGCTTTAACTGTTAACCTACTTTTGTTCTGAAGAAATGAAAAGACTGTTAAAACACAAGCTGGAAGGAGGGAGAAAGTTAGAGGGGGATGTTTGGACTTCTGAGCTTTCCTGAAGCATGAGAAAACAATGGGAGTGTGTAAGTCTCCTCTGCTTTCTAAGGATGACTGCCCAGTAAAAATGTCTCTTCAGATAAAAATTTCCTTCCTCTCTGACTTGAAATAAGTATCTTTCTCTCTGTCAGCACTTTTGACAATACATCTTGCTGGTTTGTGGCAGTCTGCAGTATGTCTTGCTATCTTGGAACTGCTTTGTGGTCTCTGTTCTGTTGTCTGTTTTTCAAGGTATCCAGGTGAGGTTAGCATTGTGAGGCGTTTAATGTTAATGAAGATAAAGGGGCAAATCAAACAGTCTCATTCATAACTTCTGGTTTTAAGAGGTGTGAAAAGGTCTGTGTAAGCCCTCTTACACATAATGCTGTGTGCACACCCTAAATATATTTTTATCCTGAATGTCTCAGTAAAGGTAGTGAAGCTCATGCAGCTTGAGAATGACTGATGTAGCTAAGGTCACTAAGCTCATCTGAGTAGAACAGAGTTAAATGAGCTTCCTTTGTTGTATTCTTCTAACAACTCAGTTGTGGTTTTTGCATGTCTTCTCAGCACTTTATTTGGACAAAACAAATACCTTCTACTCTTCAATTTCAAAATAGCCATTCATCATGCAAAGGCAAATGTTGCATTGTGTTTGCTAATAGGATTTTTGCAGCCTATTTTTCATTTTGACCTCAGGAAAGATTTTTCCTGACAGATGTAGCAGTTTGGTTTGAGATACACTGTTTTTTTGGGGGAAGTATTCTACCTCTGTGTTCAGATATATTTGGCAAACTGTTTAATATTAAAAGTGAACTAAAGTTTTTTTCCAACACCTCCCCTTCATTCCTACTGGTCCCTAACACTTTGTACAGGTGACTCCCTTTAAAAACATTTGCATGTCAGAATAATCTAGTAAGGGATGTCAATATCATTGCTGTACTTGCCTACGAATTGGAAATTATGACAAATACCATGTGACAACTCATCCTGAATCTATGGAGTTGAAAGAAGTTACTAAGATTAAGTGGATTTGTAGGATTTCCCTTAGTTATCTGTTTATGATCTCTGAGACTGGGTTTCTCTTTCTCATCTGACTAAACTTATATATAGGAGTTGCAAGGCTGTATTAGACAAATTTCTGTCAGACCAAGAGTCCTGTCTCAATGCTGGGCAGTGACAAATTCCTGGGGGGATACAGAGAAAGGATTACTTATTGAGATTTATAGGGAACTGCTTAGCAACTTATTTACAGCAAGTTATAGTATTTTTTAAAAATATTGCTAAGAATCCTACTTGCCCAGACTGTTCTGTGGGGTTTTACCAAGGGCTACTGTGTTCATCAAAACAAAGCAGTTCACAGTGAAAAATCTATTATTTTTCACAATGTTCAGCAAAATATTATACTTTGTCCTCGAGTAACAGGTGGCTCTAACTAGTTGGAATTTTGCTAAGGAGTAAAGATAGCCACATATGAATGGTAAAGGTTCTATTGGTTCTCTTGGATAAGATAGAAAGTAAACTGTCTGAAAAACACTCTTGTTATTCAAGAAATTGGCCAAGAGAATCTGCGCATGCTCCAGGGAAAAAACAAAGTGAGGAAGACTACAAGCCTTCCTCCCAAAGATGACCACTAGGAGGTCTTTTTGCACAGGTGCCAAGATGACAAACTGTTGACATCAGCCTTTCTAACTAACCCAGCCTTACTCATGCATATGTATGTTTGTGTTATGTAATCCAAGCAATATGGATATCCACACTAAGTTTTTGGTAAAATGTGCGGTGGGTGTGCAAGCTTTGTGGAGAGATCCCCTTGCACCTTGGTGCTGGAGTAAACATACCTGCTTTTATAACTCTGAGTTGTAGAGTCTTTTTTTTTCCCATTAATCAGGGGCAAGGGTACAAGTTCAGGCTGTGCATACCATCTTTTCTGTCTTGGAAACACCTAGCACTAATAAGGGTTTCTGGAACATTTGATTTACCTTTAAATGTCAGCAATGGACTTCAGTGAATTTGTTTATCCCCTCTGAACTCATTCAGTGTTCTTGGATCCTTTAGCAGTAAATTCCAGTGCTTAACTTATATTGTAAAAGTACTACCTTTATGTTCTTAAGACCTGTAGCATCATAACCAGTGAGTTGCCTCTTTGGTCTTGTGTTGCAGGAAATAAATAACAATTGTTTCCTTCCTCCTCCTTTTTAGCATTCTGTAGACAGAGTGCTGCTCCACTGACTGTGGTGGAATCTGGGCTGCTGATTTTATGAAGTGAAAGCAAATGCCTGCTCTAGATGAAAATGCAACTTGCATTTCCTACCTCTCTCCCAGTTACTTGGCATTGTAGTATGTTAATGACAGCTTGAAGCAGGTGTGATTTCCATTTCTGTATGATGAACCAGTTGTGTACTTATCTTTTGAAAACGTGATGACAGATTGGGAATGCATCCAGTTAGACAACCCATGTCCTCCTCAACACTTGCCTGTGTTGGTGGATGCTGTGCTTAGTCAATTAACAGTTTGTCAACAGCTGATTACAGGATAGCAAAATTAAGATAGCACCTCCTGCTAAGTAGATTTTGCTTCTCTTAGGATATCAGCACCTTGGTAATGACATTCTGTTTTCAGGCTGAGCTCGGGTTTCCTTGCTGGTACTGCTAGCCTGTCTTGCTGTGCAGAGCCTCAGTCTGAGCAGCGGCTTTGTTGCAGTTTCTGAGACTCTAAAGGTTTTCTCAATTTTCCTTCACAATGTCAAGGAGTTAACACTTCCTCTGAAATGTCTTGAGCTACTGTAGGACTGTGGAAAAATACTCTGCTCACAGAAGGTAAAGGGGCTATTTTAATCATGGAATCATAGAACAGCCCAAGTTGGAAAGGAGCTTAGAAGATCACCTGGCCCAGCCTTTCATGGAAAAGGGAGCATAGATGAGACTATCTGGCACCCTGTCCAGCTGCATCAAAAACCTCCAGTGGTGGTGACTCCACCACATCCCTGGGGAGGTTCAGTCTTGACTGAGCTTTCTTGTGCAGTGTAAGGTTATACAGGAACGTCCTGTGTGCTTTCTCTTTAGCAGAACTGTGGGGTTTGAGTGTTTCTACTTGTCTTTGTTGCCACAAGGCTTTACTCCCCAGTGTTCAGCTGTCTCTTGAAGATGTACCTGAGGCGTGTCTATTGTAGCAAGTAGAATGTCTGGCTCTCCCTTCATTGTGAATGCTTGCTGCCAAATCTCTGTTAAGAAATATCTGTATTTCTAGACACCTTTTTCCTTTAGGTGTTTTCTGATGTTAAGCTGATGCCTATTTTTTCCAGTCTGCGCTCCAATGTGGCCAGACTATGTTCTAGCATCTTTCATTTATTTGTAGTATTTTAGAGTCTATACTTACAGATTCAATTCTCTGCAAAGTACAGGTACCAGGCAATTGATTACGCATTTTCTTAGCTTCTAATAAGAGACATATAGAAGCATGGAGTGCTTTAAGGATAAATAGTAATAAACTCTCTTGAAATTTTCATTTCTGCACTTAGTGCAAGGCAATGAGAGCTATATGGGCTAATGGTATGGCCAGTATTTCCATTAATGGGGGAGGGGAACACTCCAAATGGGAAAAGCAGCATTTAGTGCTCACTTTTTCCAAGTGTCCAGGCCTCTTCTGGGAGGGTAATCGGTCCATGTGAGAACATCATTATCTGATTGTGTGTACAAATTAAAGATGTCTTCCACCATCTAGAAATTGTAGGTCACTAGCATAAATTGAATCTGTGGACTCAAAAATAAGATCACTGCCTTTCTGTTCTGTCTACTCTGTGTTGCTAGAGTAGAAGTGGGAGGAGACAAACTTTCTTAAGCCTATAACTGGGATGGCAGCTGCAAGGCTGCCATGGAGACTCTCCTCATATACTGAACTGTAAAAAGAAGCATCACGGGTTGGAGGCAGAATGCTGAACTGTAACTCTGAGCATTGCTGCAAACCATCTCCTGCTTTGGAGATGCTGTTAGAGTTTAGGCTTGCTTTCAAGACCAAGTTGCCTAAAGATCCTTTTCACATCCATCCTTCCATCTCTACATATGCACACAACTGCATGACTGAAGGCAATAGCTGGAGTTATCTTTGTGATTTCTTTTTTTACCTTTCATGCTGCTGATATCCATACCTGGCTTGCTATGCGCAACTTGCTTTCTGCTTTTGTTAGGGAATAGTATGGACAAGAGAGTGTGGAAGGAATGCTGAAGGGGAAATATGCTAAGAGTTCATTTATAGTAGTTCACATCTGATCCAAAAGGTTTTAAGACTTATTCAGAAAACTTAGCGTGAAGCAATTGGAAGTGTAAACTCAGTATGTCCACATGAAAGCATATTTAACTGATGTTAGTTTACTCTCCTTCAGGGATAAAATAATCCCTAATACATCCCTAAATCTCTTGCAAGATCCATCAATTCCAGAAAAGACAATATCGTTCTAAGCACTGAGATCTGACTCGAGCTATTTAATGTTTTGAAATTGTCTGTGTTGACTTTGCTTTTGTGAGAGAAACATGGTGGTGAACCTTGTTTCAAGTCACTGCAGAAGACTGCAAAACAGCGAAATCTTTATTGAATACTTTATTGATGTGTTTTCCCCTCCTTTCCCTCTCTTCCTCAGTCCTTTATGGCAGAAATCATTTCTGCAATTTATTTTAATGGGACTTATCCAGTTCAGGGAGAATTGCTACAGGACAGGTATAAACTTGAATGATCTTTGTCATGCCGAGTGCTTGATGAACCTCATGTTCAGAAACACTTTACCTTGATAGAGCTCCACTGATTGCAGTGGACTGGTTTCTAACATTCCCATTTTTAATGGCATCAGAGCAATGGGGTCAGTGGTACATTAAAACTGAATTTTGCTATGGACCACAAATATTCCTTTGACTTTTTTCTCATTTACTTGTGTGTTCTGGAGAGTGGGGGACAGTTCCATGTAGGTCTTGCATTGCAGTTAAACTATATTGCCTTAAATCATAGAAATGGATGTAAGAATCTTATTAAAACTAAATAGTGTTGTTTCTTCTTGGGACATTGTGAACTCATTATTGGACTTTTGATGGCTGTTGTTCCAGTGTATGTTTAGAAAATTCTTTTGCTGCCTCTACAGAAGTAATGAACTTGTTTCACCTTGTGGCCCTGTACACATTAATGACAATCCCAACTAAAAGTAAAACTAATAAAATAACACAAACTAAATTATCTTCCTGCATGTTCAGGAACATTTTTTCTTATTTTAAAAACAAGGGGCATAAATTGAATATAGCAAAATGTGCTGTGTCTGGATTTTGCAGCTCCCAGCTTTTGACAGTCAGTCTACATTCTCTGCCCTGGAGAAAATTCAGCTGCACATAAAGATAGGAAATCAAATTACTTCTTGGAGGCCTTGGCGTTAAACACTCTACATTGGCTGAAACCTGGCAGAATGCTCACAAGCCTTCTCAACTTTATGGAAAACAAGATCTGTCATTATACTCTATGAAAAATGAGTCTTCTTTCTGGAATCATCTCCATTAATTACCAGGTTAAAGCTCAGATTTCCTTGCTAAAATGAATTTGGACTTTGATAATTATTTTAAAAGGAACAGTTTCATAGTCTTGTCTTGATTTTCTTGTCAAAACATTGCTTCTTAATGCATTACTTCCATTACAATAAACTGAAAGAAAAGAAAAACGAATGCTAAAAAAGCAACATAAAAACTGTGCAAGGCATGGTGACAGATTGAGACTTCAATTATTGCAGAGTCTTGGAAGGAGTGAAAATGCCCCCTTTGTTCTCTGCCACCAGCTTCTTCCACTGTGTGCCTGGAAGCATGGCAAGAAACATACTTGCCTCTTTTCCTTTGAGGTGCCAGCCAGGAGTGTGGAGATAATGGTAAAAGGCAGACCTTCAAATTCCTTTCCCATCCTCTGGCCTAAGAGTGGCTGAGCCACCATGAAGCTTTTATGGATATAATCTATGGTCTTAAAAAGCTCAGTAAATATTGAGCAGTTTGTATCCTGCATCTTATTGAAACCCAAGAGAATTAGGCTCTTTGCCAGGTTTAAAAAGGTACTTGGGGTGAGCATTTGAAGCATTTTCCAGTGTGAATTTTGATTCTTAATTTTAAATTACTTTTTTTAAAAATCAGAGTTGACTTTGAATATGTTACACAAAGACATAAAAGGTAAGACATTTAAAAAAACCCCCAACATTGGGTGTTACAGTAAGGTCTGAGCTGAAAAGCTTCTGCAGGCTACTTTTGAGGCATGTTCCAGCTGTAAAATAACCAATACTAAAAATATCTTAAGATCACTGTGTAATTTAGTCAACTTTGAATGTCAGATCATACAATGGAACACATGTACATATATTTTAAGAGGACTGATAAAATTAGCCTATTTCTTCTATTACTTGAACAGATGCTTGCTTTGAGCTGTCATTGTCTCAAGTGTGTAGCAGTGGGGATCAAGCTACCAGCTGGGTGAGGAGAATGGGTTCTGGTCCCTTCCCTGCCATTCTCAACAACTGACCTCACTTCCTGGTGCATTTGCTTCCCTGTCTGCAAATGGACTGTGGAGCACAGATTAAAAAGCTCTTTGTAAAAGATACATGACAGAACAATGATACACTCCCAACGGTTTTACTACTGTTATGCTTGGATCTTGTACTTTTCATTTAGGAAAGAGTATAGTTAACTAGCAATGACACAGTCACTTGGCATTTTCTAGGTAGATACACAGTGTGTTCTTTAAGTAGTGTAATAGTCTATGGACAGCATCCTAATGTAACTCTCATTGTTCTTGAAATACTTTTATGAGAAATTAACTTTAAAAGCTTCAGAACAGAGTAATTTTATTCAAGTACTAAAAAAGCCTATGTATTCCTGGTTTGTTTTGTTGCAATACAAATGCTCAAAGCATCCTATAGAAATTCATCATTTCTTAAAAACAGCTTTCTCTGAAAATTGCCAACAACCTTTTGGATGAATGTGAAAGTGCACTTACTGAATGACAGTGTGCTAAGTCCTTCATCTTCTGCAAACCAGAAACTCTTTTTACAAAGTAATGAGTTCCTGCTGCTTCCCTCTTGGAAATGGATGGCACAATTCATCCCCTATCTCTCCATGCTATCCAATTCTCATTGTTATTAAATAAAGACAAATAGGCACTAGTTCCCTTAGCGGTACGTTCTTACACAAGCAATCTGGGACTGATAGTCATGGCAAAATGCTGGGCTTATGGTAAAAAAAAAATAGAGAAATATCCATGCTAGTGAAATGTTGTATGCAGAAGTTGAAATGGAATACTAGAAAATGCGAATCTTTTCCTTTTGGTCTTCTTTTTTGCATATTCACTACTACCAGTTCGACTTGATTTGCTGATGTACACAAGTTCCTGCATTACAAACTTGTATTTTAAAATGAATAAAAGGTAGAAAGAAGAGGGGTGTTGCCTTTGAACATCCAAGGAGAAATGACAGCCCACAGTGAAAATCTGTCTTGTCACAGGCCTTCCTATAGAAACAATAGCTCTTCTTAATAGATCACATTCTTTTTGGAGAAGGGCAGCAGAACAGAGGATACTATTTTAACTTTGTATTAATTTATGTGCACAAAGCAATTATTTAGCCCATACAAATGGGAATATGAAAGTATTAATCGTTGCCAAAATTAAGTGAATAAATGCTTGTTCTTAAAGGATTTGATCCCAACCCTACTCTGGTGAGACTGCCATTTATTTTAGGAAAAGGAGAAATGGACTTGTGTAGGAAAAAATCAAAGCTCTGAGCACATGAGTAATACAGGTTTTTTTAATTCTTTGGGTATTGGATACTTTGGAAGTTTGGGGAGGAAGAAATGCATTTGAGGGGAAGAACGGGAAGAATTAATTTTAAATGTGTTTTACAAATGTACCCTTGAGGGCTAATGCAGCGTGCAGTGCACTAGCATGGGTGAGTTTACAGCCCTTGACTTTTAAGCTTTACTTAAATTAGTATTAATGTAGGCATAAGGAGTGGCCTAAGATTTCCAGCAGGAAAAATAGAGAAGGACCCTAAAAATCATTTTGCCGGTGTTACAGTTGAAGCATGTTATGAGCCTTCTAAGCTCATGTGAGGGAGCAGCAGTAACTGGTTGGTCTGCAGGGAGAGAGGAGCCAGGAGTGGAGCCTGATGACAGTGCAGGCGGGAGGGATCGGGGTCAGATGTAGACCAGTGACCATCAACAGTGAGGAGACAGGTCTGAGGCCAAGCCAGGAAACATGGGCAGAGTCAGAAAAGCAGGAGATTGGGCACAGATGCACAACTGTGATGGAGCAGAGGCAGGGGCTGACAGTAAACCTCCAATTAAAATCACTTTCCAAGGAAAAGAGCGACAGGCCCTCATTTCTAGCTTTCTTCGCAGCAGCCCTTATCAGCAAAGGAACTGATCTTGCGCTTAGCTAAACATCTTAATTCCCCCAGTATGCTCTCCTGGGATGGGAATGTGCTCTGGGCTGACAGCTGGGTCCTTCATTTCCAAATTATGTTAACTGGGAAGCTGTTCCATGTACTTTGCCACAAGCTCAGAACACAGATGACTACAGCAGAATCAGATTAACACAGCATTCTGCTTACTTCCTTCTGCTATATTTTTAATATTTTTTGCTGTGAATGGTGCTTGGGATCCAATTCAGAGTCAGTTGAAACCAGTGGAATTGATGTCATTGACTTTTCGGAACATTGTATAAATACTCTAGGTGTGATAATATTCAAAAAGCTCAGAATTGTATTTTTTAGAACTGAAATATATTCTGGCTGCTTTTATTCCTGCCTTCTTTGATTTTGTGTCCACAAACACTAATTTAATTTCTTAGCAATTGCTACATTAGGAAAGAAGAGTTTTCAAACATTTTAATATTTTGGATATCACTGGCAGAAACTGGGCAACAGTTGCCACACAGAAATTGGCCATTGCCCTGCTAGTGTTTTAGATTACGCTTCTCCCAAATTTGCACAACGTCTGAAAGGATGAAAAACTGGCATTTAAGATTGCTGTGCTCTGAGGCTTTGAACCTGTAGTCAATCAGAACAAAAGTAAACAACAACAAAAAAAATCTGGCAATTAATAGAATGTTTTGTGGGGCTTGGGGGAGTGAGTTTTATTGGTTTATTTGGTTCATGCAGAGATGAAGATGAATTTTTTAAAGTTTAAAGATTACTTCATAGAAAATGTAGCAGCCGAAACCATAATGATTTAAATTAGTGCTTTGAAGGTCAGTAAATTAGGTATATCTTCACAAGTGAAGTAGAGATTTTGTAAAAACATTTCATCCCTAAATAATGTATTTCAGCTATGAATTTTCATCAGAGTGACTCAAAGTAATTTCTCCATTTCTGGTCTTTTATATGATCAAAGCTGTGTAGTGAAACTTTCTCTTGTGTTTTCATTTTGGGCTAATATTTACCATGTTTCAGGCATTCAGCGCTTATTTGGAAACTGACATTTCTGCCAAAAAAAGTCTTCATGAAAGATTTTAAAGATCTGGATTTCCCCTGAAAAATTTACCTTCTGATGAATTTTCTGCTGGCTCATGCGTCATAGCAGATCCATTCCTTCTTAATAGTGTGACTATTCAATGTTGTATGTTTTTCTGATACAGTGTGGATTTTTTTTTTTAAAACTGCTTAAGCCACTGCAGTTGTAGTTCTAGTTGAAGAACTCTCTTACCTGGAAATAGGAGAGGTTTGATTCCATATGTATGATTAACAGTTAGAAAGTGTTTTTCCAGAGCCTCATAAAACTCTCTTATCTTTTCACAGCTACACATGGAGAAATGCAGTACAGAATTGGATTTAAATGCCTAGAGTAGCTCAAATTGAAAATGCTAGGGGCAAGGCAGTTATGTGTGCCCACAGTAAAAGAGGGGCCACTGAAAATATCTTTTAATGGGGGATTCCTCACAAGGAAAACCTGTTGTTATGGGTGTGCGTGTGTAGCAACTCCAAAGGACAATGAGTGGTTCAGGCCAAGAAAAAGACAAAGGGAATTAGAACTGGAAGCAGGCCGGCAGAATGATGGATAGCTAGTGGATTAGTCAGTCTATGGAAACTTTATTTGGCATTCATGTAGTCTTCAGTCTCAAAGAACCACAATGTTCCCTTGGGAGATTATTTTAAGATCCCAAAGAATGTATGTGCTGTTCTTTAGTGTCGAGCAATTTCATGACGTGCTCATCCAGCCGTGTTTTTTTTAATTCAGAAGTAAAAGTGCAGAGCATCCCCTGGATGTATAGTTACCGCTGTTCTACTGGGGGAAAAAAGTAGAAAAAAAAAAAAGTATTCTAGTTTCTAGCTCCACGGTAAGTTATTAGTTTCCCCCAGGATCCATTTTTGCAGCACACTACAACATTTGATTCTCTCACTTATTTTACAGTCGTGAGTTCTCTGCCACTAGAAAGGCAATAGAGATTGCATTTGGCATAATGCCATTTATGGGAAATTATTTTAGCTGCTAAATAGAAATCCAATTAAAATTAATTTTAAAACTGTTTTTAAGGTTAACTTTCAAGCAGAATTCTTGAGTCTCGCTCTTAAAGTGGGCATTTCACTGGTTTTGTTATGCTAGTATTAAATCATTTGAGTCATTGAACCAAAATGGATTTGAATTGCAGCTGTACATAATATTGGCATTTGAACTTGACGATCCAAATAGTTACGATATCTGAAAAGTCACTTTCTTGTGAAATACACTTTCACCAACTTTACAGCTAAATTACAGTTATGCCAACAATATTAGTTTGCTATTAGAACATCAAAGCTATAGGTTATTGTGGGGATGACGCACAAAAATAAATAAAAGTTTCACTAAGGAACATCGAGCGTAAGAAGTCTTGTCCTTATGCCTGATCAGAGGTTAAAATAAAGCATGATTTACTACCAAAAGCTGGGTGACAGATTGTGCTGATTCAAGCAGATTAAATGAGAAAGGGATGTTTCTTGAATGCTAGAACAAGAAAGACTTAATGATAACACATACTCATTTGCTTGCACTTGTTAGCTGATCTGTATAATCAGATTACCTATGAAGTCACGTCCACAAGGGCTAAGTTGTATGTACTGTCATATAACATTGCTGTTCGTTTCTCCTTATAAACCTTGAGTAAAGCTGAATATATATGAGTCTGAAAAACAATTTGAAACCTGTTGTAAAGAACTTTGGCAAGTATTGATCTGTCAAAATAAGATATTAACTCGTAGTTTTACTAAAATGAACAATTCCAGTTCACTCTTCAGTCAGTCTTGACTACTGTCAGTGGCTGAGGGGTAGGGACAGGCAAGAGAAAGATTCAATATACCTTTCATTCTGGCAGAGAAGTTTAACTGAGATCCAAAATACAATTGCATTAAAATTAACTGCTTAATATTGCACAGTAGATGTCAACCTTGAGGATAGTAATGTCACAAGACATCACCCTTTCTTTTCTTTTTCTCAATCCTCATCATGTACATATTCATCAGAACCCAGACCTGAAAGGAACAGAACTGCTTGGGACCTGGGCTCTGGCCTTCTCTCACGCTGATCTGGAAGAATTAAAGCTGTGCTCAGGGTAGACCTAAAACATAGATGTTATTGCAGTTTTGTTGATAGTGTAATATGTGAGAGTACAGCTGAGAGCAGCTTGCTAATGGACTAGGATATTTTTAGTCTGTTGAAAAAATACAAGAGGTCCATGTAAGCTACCTGTAATGTCATAGGATGAGGGTGTGCAGGCTAGCAATGGTCAAGGTATAGCACTTAAAAACACAGCATTAATTAAATACGTGGTTGTACTAGTGCCACTTCTAATGACCAGTGATTGTGAGCAGGCTTACTGTTTGGGTGGAGTAACTGAACTACTACGAGGTATGTGGCAGTAGCTGGTAGAAGAGTATAATGAGAGAAAATGTAAAAGTAAGTGGTTGACTGTGTACATATGGGAGAGAACTTGGATTTTTTTATTTTTATTTTTTTTTAATTTGGCTTTCCAATGACACGACTCCATTGTGGCTGCTGTTTGGCCATTGTGCATAGTGTTATGCTTTGGGGGATTATGGTTCCTGGGATGTTGACAGTGCTTAGTGGGACAGAGCAGCCAGTGTGACAGACCCAGTGGCAACAGCCATGAGGGGTCAGTTCTGGAGATAGCAGGACTTTCTTGTCTGCCACAGCCCAGGAAAGGGTTTTTTCCTTTGTTTCTGTCATTGCAACAATGGACAAAGCTAGCTGACCTTACCCTGTGGCAGAACATGCTGGAGGTGCTCAGCATTCCTTTATCTCCCATACCTTTAAATTCAAATAGATTGCTGGAAAAGCAAGGCATGTGTCAGAAACTTGGCAAGAGTGTGCAGTGTGTTTCTCTGTTGCCTGATGTAAGGGGAGAATGCTGTAACTAGGTGATCCTGTCACTAGAGGACATGCTGGGCAGAACAGTCTAAAGGGACTGAATGGCTTCTTCCAGAAGCCATGCAAGACCAGTGGAATTGGTTATAACTGGAGTAAACAAACCCTAGTAGCTCCAAGTTGGGGCCATGACTAGCGCTCTACTTGAAGCCCATGCCAGGTTTGGAAGCCAAGTTCTTGGTTTGTGCAGCACTGCAGTTGTACTAAAGGATGATGCTGAACCTGAGCTGAGCCTACCCAGAGACAAATCTCATGTCTGCATCAGGACCTATGTGCAATAGATGGCACTGTTAGTATATAGCTTGGGCAAACCACCCACAGACAAGTGGGAGTTGATGGTAACTGCAGTCCAAAAATAAATTTATGTATGCTGGGCTGAACAGCAAGGGCAAACTGCTATCGCAGGTCAGGGGATTGATTGACAAGCATGTTCAGCTTCTTGCAAAAGTCAAATGAGATGCGTAGAAGCAAGCATCAAGTGATCTCTGAGCCATGGATATTATAAACCTAGTTCTACCTACAAATACCACCTGTGTGATTCCCAAAAAAAAGATTAGCAAAACTTTCAGTGCCTGACGTAATGCAGAGTTCAGGTTTGGATTTTTGCTTTTAAGTTCAAATCTGGCAAATATTCATGCTTTCCCTCTCCTTCTTCCAGCTTTAATAACTGCTTATGCCCCCTGTTCATCTCTCCAGAAAGGGAGGTTTTTGAAGTGTGCTGTGATTCTCTGTTTCTAAGTGACTGTATTTTAAATTTTCCACTGCTGTGAATGACATAAATGACTTGAGCAGAGGAATTGTGTTGCTCTAGATAGCCAGTATACTCATCAAATGCCATGTGATTGAGATACATAGATATTATGATTTCAGGACAGCTGTGCTAAGTTCTACACACTGAATAAACTTCACACTATACATTTCAGTAGGTGAAAGCTCTCTGCACGCCAGATACCCAGTGGAGACAGACTGTTCTAATTTTTAAAATCATGAAAGGCTTTTGACACTTGCTCTGTTAATTTTACACCAAGAACAGAGAGTCCTTAAAATAACTGTTTAGCTAACCTCTGTATGAACGGGCTCTGCTTGTTACTACTAAAATTGGAAGTACTCATTGTACTAATGGATTTTGGTGGTTCTCTGCTGCTTTATCTTTTAAGCATAGATGTTATTATTTGAACATTGGTTTTCTGAGTAAAAAGATAAAATGTGTGTTTTAAATTAATCCTCCTTATCCTCTTTGCTGCCCTCTCCCCTTAGAATTTCCTCTTAGAAGCTCAGAACTACTGAACAATAGTACCATTGCTAATGTGCAGCCTTGCCAGCTAAACCAACACCACTGAGACTTTGCCTGGCTTTTCTAGTGTGCCTGTTCTTAGGCAGTGGCATTTTTTAGCTTGGCTTCTGTGGAGTCTTCACTCTCAGGACATGACATTACTAACCCAGTTAATAAAGCTAGAGTCCTCTATTGTGAATTATGGAGAGGTGTGTTGACTCAAAGCTTTGTGCTGCCAGTATATTCCCAACTATTTCTATGCGTTAAGTATTTCATCCTATTTTGATTCTCCACTCCACAAGTTTTAAATGCTCATTGTGAAGGCTTAGGGGTGTTTTGATGGACAAAGTTAATCACTTTAATCACTGAGGTGATTAAAGCCCCCTGCCTCTGATATATCAAGCCTCAAAGATGTATTCGCTTGCTAACCTCAAATCCTAAAATCCCAACTGATGTATTAGCAACAGGCTTCCTGACTACCTAGAAGAGGACAAATATCAGCTGCAGCTGTATACAAGGGGACTGAGCTGAATCTTGGAGTTGCATTAGACATTTGCATGCAATTAATTTTCATCTTATTTAAGATATCAAAATCTTTGAAAAGCAGAAAGATTGCTCTTCAGAGACTTTCTGTAAAATTGCTTATCTACCATATATCTTTTCAGGAGGGAGAGAAAGCTTGTTCTAGAACTTGAAGTGTGTTTGGTGAAAAACGTAGATGTAGCCATCCTAACATAAAACTGTTCATTGACTACATTCAAGAAAAGTTAGATAAAAATATAGTGTATGAATCTGCAGTATTTGAATTAATGGTTAACTAAATTTTATTTGAACATCACCTATTTGGAATCAATAATTCCCAAGATGTAGCACATTCAGCAACTAATAAAAATTCTGAAATTAAATTATCCCTTTAGTTTCTGGTGCATGCTCTGAGGACTGTCTCAAACATTTTTAATACTTTTTTTTCTCAAGTATATCCAATCTGAAGGTGCTCTCAGATTAACATCAGGTCTGACATTTTGTTATCTCTTTTTAATGAGCCTTAAGTGCAAACAGTGCCTTGAAAAATACTGCTGTCTTTGCTTGTGTTGAGGCTCCATTTTTTCATTTCTCTGTCATGTCACTATTGAATTGCTGTGGTGTCTTCCACACACAAAGCCTGAATCTTTTCAGCACTTACACATTCAACCTGTGATTGCTGCCTGATGTATTTCAAGGCGTCGATATTAATCTCTTGAGGTTGTCTTGGCCTGTTTCTAGCAGCACTAGTTGGCCCTTGCCCGGTATTGTGAGGACATCCCCAGACTTGTGTGGATAGTGTGGTGAAGGCCCAATAACTGAGGAATTTGCATTCCCCTTCTGGCATCCACAGTGACTTTCACAGCACAGCTCTCGCGCCTCTAAGTGTTTATTCAGATCTGTCTCTAACAGACTGAGTGTGGAGGTGACAGAAGAGTACATCTAGTACTTGTTGAAACTCATGAAGACCTTTCTATGAGCTTCAGTGGATGTTACATTAAAATCAAACTTTTTCATCCTTTCACTGAAATTCAGGCTACCTATTCAGATGCCTGTATATGATTTAGTAATATATCCTCTGTGATTTAAAGAGAACCAGTGCTATAAAACAGGGCTTGTCAAGACAAGCTTGCTAGTTGACAGGATTGCTACTAATAAAGTCCAATATACTGTTCAGCAATTGCTGCAGCAATTGGCCCTCGTTTCCCCTCTATCTGGAGAAGCGACTCCCTTCAGTCTAGCAGCCATCACCATTCAGACACTAGTGGGTGCCTGCATATGTTTCATTTTGACATGAGTGGCTGCCATTGATCAAACCCTGCTCCTGGGTAGGTGCTAACCAGAGCCACAGGGTGAGGGGCTGTAAGAGGCAAAGACAGTGCCTGTGTGCAGGTCCTAACAGCAACTCAAACAATGCCTGCACAGAGGCAGCAGGGAACCGTTTCAGTATAGGTTGTTTGTTCTCTATGGTGTGGGTGCCTTGGCCATCAATTGTGTGTCATTAGAAAGCAAAGAATTGAAAATGCAGGTCGCTTTTGAGCAAACTGCTACACTGACTATTGAGAGGTGGTTGTCATCTAGCCCTGCACTGAGTGGGAACAAATGCATGAATAGAAATTGAACTGGTGTTCTCTGAAGGACTATGAGGATATTGACTATTTCAGATGTGGAATAAGCACTTGAGTTTCCAAAGTGAATTAAAGGGTGTTCCAGCAGTGATAGGCAGTCCCTTAGACACTATTTACAGAGCCTGCAGCTTCTCTGATGCTCTCCACCATTGACCCTTCCTTTTTATTGTGCTTTCCCAGCTAGACTGTGATAGGAGAGATCTGAATGTCCACTATTCTTCTGAGGAGTAGGAATAATCTGAGAAAGTTGCAAGCTAACTGCATAAATCTGTTAGCTAGAGAAAAAGTAGTGTTGGCATTAGGTAAAGGACTGATTGATTTATTTTTTTTTTCTTTCTTCTGCAGAACATGCCTTGAGTAACTGTGTTTCTTTAGAAAGGCAAACAGAAATGGCCCCATTAATGTCTTGTCCATTCTGAAAACTCTGCTGTGACTCTGTTGTACCAGAAGGAGTGTGTTGTTTTAGAGTGTCTTGGCCACTCACAAATAAAGCTGATGTAAAGATAATTTCCTCTAGAATAGAACTGCTCTTACCTACAGTTAGGATGGTTGATGGGATGGAGGTTATGTTTTGGCTGTAAATCACAATAGCTTTCAACTGTGAACAATAAACCCCAGCCTTCATAATTTTGTTAGCGATAGGAAATAATTTTGAGTCCTTCAGATGAAAGTATTAAAAAGCTAAGAGTTGTAACTGGGTTACTAATTCATTAATGAAGTTTAAAATATCAACTAAAGAAGATACATGCCCCTGCCCCTTAGAAAATTATGTATGTCTGTGTTGGTTGCTTTTTAGTTCTCTTGCTTCCATCTTATTTTTTGAGAGATTTAAGAAATGTGTACTTCCAAGTACTTAAAAGAAGTTGACACACAGTTGTTAAATACTAGTATCAGGGTTCAGGGTGGCCTGATACTAGCTGGGGAACCAGGAGCCGCAGGGGATTCCTGGGCATTCCTTGCTAGTTAGGGCCTGTCCCAGTCCCCATTGAGGGAGCAGGGCAGAGCAGGGGGCAGCCCCCAGCCCAGGACGTCAGGCACCTCTGGGACAGGCCAAGGTCAACTGGGAAATCAGTCCATGGATCTGTGTCTGGATCAAGGGGATCCATGACCAGGCATGGGCATGGCTGGATGAGTGACACAGCTGACATAGCTCAGACAGGGGACAAGGGTGAGAGCTTCAGCTTGCAAGAGAACAACAAGGGAACCCCACCAAGATATCTTAGCAGAGATATTGAGGTAACTCCTAGATTTTCTCACAGAGTTTACCAGCTTACTAGCCTTTTGAAGTTTAGGGGGGAGAGACGTGCTCTAGGCCCTGACATCAAGAGCCTGTGTAAATAGGCCAAAAATAAAAAGGGAAATGCCTGGGATTTCACTGTGCTCCTAATTCGCTGCATGCTTGCTCCTTGCATGTTGTGCAGAGCAGTCACCATTCCAGTAGTATATACACTAGGTCTGCAGAATTTTGCTTTGCTAGTATTTAATGTATACAAATCATGGGTTTAGTTGCACCGATGAAAACTTAATGTGGCTGAAGAAAGCTTTTGAATTGAATTTTCTATGTCTTACAGTACTAAATAAACCACTTATTAAAAAGAACAACATATGGGGGGGAAAGGAAGTTTCACACTGCTTCTGTGGTGTGAATACTATTCTTTTCTTTCTAATTTCTTCTGGTGGTTATTAGTTCCCCTTTCAGCCCATGTACATGATATTTTTAAAAAGACATACCCCTTAGCTGACAAATTTTAATGGAAGTATTTTCACTAGAACATTCATCACTGCTGAGAGCTCTGAGCTGGTGCCAGTCTATGGTGGCAGCTCACGTGGCCAGGGCAGCACGTTGGCTTCCAAGACAACAATCCCATTTTCTTCAGGGATTGTCATAGTTGGGGAAGCTGGAGTGCAGCTAAGAAGAGTGGCAGTGACTCATAACCAAAACTAGTAGGTATGGGCAGGGAGAGTGGATTAAGATGGTTTATGCTGTCATATCAGAATTAGCACATTTGATGACTGGCTGGTGGTAGTTATTTGGTATCTTGATGACTGGCTGGTGGTAGTTTTTGGGTATCCTGAATAGCTAATTTCAGTGGGACTGTGCTGGAGTAAGGTACTTGGAGCCAGCCAAGGGTACTGGAGTCCATTTTATCCATATTATTTACTGGATAATTTTATCTACGTTTATCGACTGGAGATGCATTTTATCTACATTTCCCACCATATTGAGACTATTGTGTGTTTGTAGACCACACAGTTGTTTGACAAGCATCTTCTCAGGCTGTACATCTGAAAGTACACTACTTTATAAATAAATCTGCCATATGGTTTGTCGGGTAGGTCTTTGACGCCTTTTACACTTGCTTAGTCAAGAGTGTATTGCATACAAACCTTTGCACATGACAGAATAAGCATCTGTTTTGTGACAGGACGACATGTGAAATGTAAGTAAATCACTTATAGTTTGTATTACTGGAATACTCCTCAGCCCTATTTGTGTATTGGAACTGCTCTCTGCCAGGCACTGCGCAAACAGAACAAAGACAGTCCCAGCTCCAAGAGCTTTAAAAGTCTCAGCATGCTGGATTTGAAAATGTACTAATATGAAAATCTATGTAAGGAAGAACCTCTCACATTATTACTTTGAGATCAGCTCAGACTACTATACAATATTCAAATATTCTGATCTGCTTCAAACCTGGCATAACTCAACTGAAATAGAAGTTATCACAGCAAGATTGATCTTGCTAAAATAAATGCTTTGTTCTAATATAACAGCTCAGTCCAACCTCCTCTGTGCAGCCAGAGAGTCTGAAAAAAAAATAATTTAAGAATCAGTCTTTCCTTAGTAAGCCTTAAGATTGCAGCTCCATTGTTTTAGATGTTATTTATTAAATATTGTTTAATTAAAAACTGGTTTAACTGATTTGGAGCCTGAAACAATTCCCATTAATGCCTTTGAGAATATTTTGTTCAACTTTATTAGCAATTAGATCTAGCCCTTAACCCTTTGGAAACTGCCAACAAATGCATATTCAGGAAAAGCAGCTAAGTATTCATTTGGTTGGCTGTCTAGAGACTGCAAATGTTCCAAGGATTAAATAGATGATTTTTTTTTATTTTTTTTTTTTTTTTTTTGCCACTGGGCAAAGTTGTCTGCCAAATTCTCACCAGATGCATATTAATAAAGCTGGGGTTTATAAACCATTTGATGCAGAGCTCAGTGCAATCCAAGTAACTCAGCTGCTAACAGGGTAAGCAGAGTTCTCTGATACCTCTCTTAGCTCTGGTTTGAACTACAATGCAAGCTGTAAGCAAATCAAAGTATTATTTGATAGACTTTCCTGAAAACAGTGAGAATCGAGCCCATTCTCTTAGCTGGCAAGTGGCATATTTCAGAAGAGCTGTGTAGTTGACATTACCTGACATTTTGGAGAACCCTCAGAGAGGACAAGGGCCAAATAGTCATGAAGGATTAATTGTCTTCATGACTGTCCTAGGTCTGAGTGAGTGCTGAGGTTCCTTGGTAGCAGAGGAGGGGCTACAGCCGTGGCCCCCCTGTGAGAAGCATCTCGAAGCTCCCCAACTCCCAGTTGGACCCGCCTCTGCATCAAGGCCAAACCAGTTAGCTGTACCGCTGCAATAACATATTTAAGAAGTGAAACCTGGGAGGAGTTGTGGGAATTGTGGGGAGAAGCTGCGAGGAGAACATCTGAACACTGAGGTCAGTGGAAGGAAGGAGGAGAAAGCGGGGAAGTGCACTGGTGCAGAGATTCCCCTGTACCTCATGGTGAGACAGCAGAGCCACCCCCCCACACACACCTGTGAGGGTCTGCGGTGGAGCAGAGGTCGACCTGTGGCCTGTGGAACAGGTGACTGTGCCCAAGGAAATCCAGGAGCCTGTGGGAAGAAGCCCCCACTGTTGTAGTTTGGCACTGGGAGGATTGCAATGTGCAGGGGTGACCCCCACCAGAGCAGCTCAGGAAATGCTGTAGCCTGTGGGATGGACTCATGTCAGAGAAGGTTTCTGGAGAATTGTCTTCTGTGAGAGGGGGCCATGCTGGAGTGCTGGAAGTTCTTCTGCCCCACCTCGAGGTGGAAGAAGCAGCAGGACTGACTGCCCCCCCCGCCCC
>NW_020799097.1:117535111-117555967 GCF_003259725.1 Athene cunicularia
TAACAGGGTAAGCAGAGTTATGTGTATAAGAGACAGCCCCCATTCCCTGCCCCCTGTGCCCCTTGTGGGGAGGAGGTAGAGATATTGGAAGCAAAAGAGCCCAGGAAGGAGAGGGGGATGGGGAAAGGTGTTTTCAAGATGTGGTAATGCTTTTCACAGCCCTACTCTGTTTGTTAAGTGTTGTTGTTAGTGTCTGAATTAAATTTGTGTTCTTTTTTTTCCCCCTAATGAGTCTGCATTTTGCCTGTGCCTAATGGGTGAGTCAGCCCTCCCTATCCTCATCTCAATTCCAGAGCGTTTTGGGGTTTTTTTGTCATTCAGAAGTGGGGAGTGAGCAGCTGTGTGGTGCTCAGTTTCCTTCTGAGCTCAAACCATGACAGTGTCAAGCAGCAGTGTCCAGGTCAGAGTGCATGCATTGCCAGAAGAAGGTGGGAAAGGTGATGCTCCTGTCTGCAGAAAGTGTTTTGGGTGGTTGGTGAGACACTAACGCGATCAGTGCTCTTTCCTGAGCATAGGAGTCAGGTTGGAGTGATGGTCACTTTGCCAGATGCATTGACAAGCTCAGGCAAAGATTTAAGAGCTGCAGACAGAGGCCAGCTTGCAAGTAGCACCAGTCTATCTGTAATTCATAAAGGGCCTGACACAAGGTTGTCTAAATCAATTACTTCCTGCTCTTAAGGTTTAACACCCTCAGCCTAAGCATGTAGCAGCTGTTAATTGCAATAACAAACTCAGATGTGGGGACTAATGAGCAGAGAAGCCTAGGAGGCACGCAGTTTCATTTCAACCCATTTCTGTTAAGGGGACAGCAAATTGGCAGGTGGATTTTTGTTGTTCTCTTATGTTTACAAGCTCAGGTAGTGTGCATGCAGGTATGAGAGTGTAAGGTTGGGAGGAGGATTCCTATCTCCTGTTCTTCCTTTTCAAGGACTCAGAATTACTTGCTCCCTGAAAATCGTAAGATGCTAAGTTTCAGTGGCAAAGATGACAAGAGCCTTCTATCACTTCGTTACAACTATTGTGGATGAGAGTCCTAAAGAACTATCAGTCATTGAAGCAAGCCCAGAGCTGAAGCTGAGTCAGGAAAATCTCCCCCAAAATTTAGTAGCAGTGCTAGCTGCCCAAGAAGAGAAATTTAAGCTGGTTGAGGAAATATATATATACCTCCTGTGTGGCTCCAGAAATGTCTGGGTCTTATTTTAGAAACTAAGAGTCCCTCCCAGAAGCCAGAGTCCTTACTGTCTGCAATTATAAACACAAATGTTACTGTGCATGATTGAGGCACTAGATTTTCTTATTATGTAAGTGAAATAAAATCAGGGCTTCCAAGACTATGCTTCCTTCTCTTCCTCAACTGCTTTTCCTGACTGGTCTTGACAATCCAGGGAGTTTACTGTTAGGGACTTCTTCCCACAAACGTTTATGTTTCTGTTGCAAATTCAGATTGGTGTGTTTTGATTCCTTTACCTCTCTCCTACTACTACGTTGTCTGCTTTTTAGAATACTAGTAGCTGCTTCCTTCAGAGTTATGTATCTCCATGTGACTGTTCTGGAGATTTTAATTCTTGACAAATAACAAGATAAAACCATAGCTATATCAAAAAGGAAATCCTTTGATAAGACAGAGCTGGAGGTGTAACTGCTGACGAGCAATTTAGGAGACTGACCAAGTTTTCTAGCTCAGTCTGGCCCTTATTTCATCTTGGGCAATTCATTTAATTCACTTCATCCTTTTCTTTTGTTCTTTGTAAACATGGGGATGATACTCTTTATAAGGATGTTGTAGTCTGTTAACTCCTATAAAGCTCTCAAACTGCATTGCTATATAGTATCTAAGTACAATTTACTCATATAATCAGAACAGCATTATTACTCCTTAACTATTGTTGCATTTTGTCCAAATTGAATGAATGCCAATTTAATTTTGTTGCATGTGAAACTTTCATAACTCATACTATATTAAAGAAACAACTTTTATTACCATACTAACGGCAATCAAAGATGGGGGAGAATAAAGATACATCTTTTACAATCTATTAATTCTGGACCATTTTAGAGAGCAAAATCCTTAGTGGATTACTTAGGCTAATGTCCTTTCTCTAGGCTGCTCAGGGTCATGTATAATGGATGATGTACCTTTTTGTGTACATATGCATTATGCATGGTTTTTGGACAAGTTGTAATCAGGTCTAGGAATTATGCCAATTTATTATTGGAAAAATTTATGGTATTTAGCACTTACGTAGCTCTTTACATTTTTCAAGGGGAATTATAACTAATTAACACTTGCACATCTACAGAGCACAATTGTTATCACAGATGTGAAATACTGTTACAAGAAGTGATTTCTCAGAGTTAATACCAAAGTCAGTATTAAGCCTCAAATTGCTTATTTGTCTTGCGATCAATTTAATAGGCCTTCCTTTATCTCCAGTAAATTACTGCTAAAACAAGGACTGGATTAGTAGAATCCAAGAGTGTTCTGGTTTATCTGAGGGCTTGATTCCCTCGGTATTACAATCTGATGAGAGAGGTGAGCAAGTAAATATCAAATGGAAGCATCCTGTCATCAGGTCTTACACTAACATCCTGCTGTTGCTTAGCAAGGACCCACTGATGCCAGGGAAGTGGGGTTTTATTTCTTCTTTATAAATTTACCCCATTTGGTTGACTTTTGTACTCCCCAAACAAATATGAGACAAGCACTTGATGGTGACCAAGTGAAAAGTTAAAAGCCACACTGAATGTAAGAGAAAGAAGGAACTGAGAAAGTATAGGGAAAGTTTTTTGGCTAAAAAACCCCTGTTATTGTAAGTCATTATTGCCTGGGCTTGCCAAAATCTTCTGACAGTATTCTGTTTGCTAATTATCTAGGACTAGGAATGCACCTTTATAAAGCCAGTTTCTCTTCTCTTTCTTGGGAGAAAAACAGTTATGGTTTTAATGAACAAACTTGTAGTCCTATACTACAGAAGTGAAAAAGAACAGCTTTAGATGAAGATCCCAGATGCATCTATTTTCTTTGTGCTTGTCAGACCTGCCTTTTTCAGGGAGAGGGTAGAGTGTCCTTTTGAAAATCCTCTGAAGTGTTTTACTTAAAAACAATGCATTTCTCAAAATTGCCATGCTGTAGGCTCTGAACTGTCATGGGTATAAAAATCTCTGACTTTTTTCCTCTTTCCATGTGACTCCACTGACTTGATTGCACTTGCAACTGGTATTCTCATTTTCTCTTTCAAAGTTGCAGGGTGTGTTTTCAGTGTAAGGCAGAAGTGAATGAATGTGATTAGACCTGATGGCACAGATTTGTTTGATCTAACCCATATCTAAATCCCACTATTTCCCAAGCTTCTGTGGAGCACTAGAGCCAGCCAGGAAGAAACACCAGATACAATAAATTAAGCAGCATCTAGTCCTTAGTTATGTTCTCTGTACTACTCATACAACCTGAGTTCCTTTGGGACTTCTGTTAATCAGGCTGGAACACCGTTTAATGCTTTCATAATGCTTAATGCACTGTTTAATGCCTTCAGAATTCTTATGAAGGATTTCATTATGCTAGTATGTATATGATAGGTAAGCATACTGTTTTGTTGTTATTTTTCATGACTTGGAACTCTCTATTCAAAGGGGCTCTTTCCTGTATGTTCTTAATTCAAACCTTCTCCCCATTGGCATGTATTGATCTGTCATATTTGTGTATAGGCATGTAGTGGTTCTCTCCGTGTTTAAAGGAATTAGCTGCCAAATGCCCACCTGCTAAGGTTCTGCTGCTGTGTGCCACAAACTGTCACAGGTTCCTTTCTCAGCATTTGTACATGTCATAATTTGCACGTATGTACCCATCTCTGACCTGTCTGTGTCTGAGCTTGCAGGGATAGAGGTAATCACTTGCCTGTCCTTTGTATACTATTGCATCTGCTTCTTTTGCTGAGTTTTCTAGAACTGCCTGATTAGTTTTTTTAACCAGTGTCTTTCTGCCTTCAGGAAGCAGAAAGTTTTGTTTTCCCTCAGGGGTTTAATTTGGTTTGATTTTTAATTTAAAAAACCTCTGACTAAGAGATCCTGATTTGCATGGATTCTTCTGACCTTATTATTGCTTTTTAAGAGTTTACACTGTCATTCTCTTTCTCTCATGGTTTCTACTTATTTGTAAACATTGGTAAGTGTTATAACATTTGTGCCTGTTCCTTTAAACTTTCCTCTTCCTTTTCATCTATGAGATTGTGAAAAAAGAGCTTTTCAGGAAGTCCTTCTTTCAGTCCATCTTTGCTTTTAAGTCAATGTATCTTTTGAAAATTGGGATGTTCTTATTTCCCATACCAAGCAACAGGCAGATACTCCAGAGGAAGATTAAGGAAAAAAAAACCAACCAAACCAAACACCAAAAAAACCCTCTCAACCGAAAATAAAACCAAACCAGAACAAATCTTGTCCCCAGCTTCTGCAACTAAAAAGGAAAAAAAAAATCAATAAAGGCAGAAATACTAGCCCAAGTGGAAAAATTGTGCTTTGTTTAGTTTGCCAATTTATTTGCTCTGGCCTGGTATATGGTCAGAGGGAAGTTGAAGTAGTCATCCCAGTATAGCTGTTGCTTGGCCTTTGCTCAGAGACACAGAGAAGTTGAAAGTCCTGGCCAGACTCCAGCATGGCCTTGCAGGAGTGCAGTTGTCCCTCTCTTTACCTAGGTGCTGCATCATGCATTTTAAGAATGCTACAAAAGGGTGGGTTTTCTCCTCTTGAAGCATAAGCCAACTATATTGGGATCTAACTAAACATTTTATCAAGACAGTCTCTTCACCCTGGGAGGACATTAGCTGTTCTAAAGGATGAATGTCTTTTCTTCATAAATGCTCCTTATTCTAGTCAACATTGCTGTGGCTATTCATATTCATATTAAAGCCCAATTCCTGTTTCCTAACAGATTAGATCTTAGAATAAGTTGTGTCTGCAGAATAAACCAAGTTATAATGAAAGATAAAAGTATCTCAAAATGGCTTAGGATCTGATGTGCATTTGAGGTCACCCTAAGTACTGTTTTAAAGTTGTAACAATGAGAGAATGACAGTATAATGTTACCGTGAAAGCATAATTCATCTGGATGTCTTTTGGTTCCCTACACTATTAGGCCTATTAAGAATCTGAAACACTCTGAAGAGGCATTAAAAATTGTTGATGAGAGAAGTTCCCATCAAAGTCCATTAGCATAAACGAGTGGTCACAGTAGCTGGGGCTGGCATATTTCATATTATTTTCCTATAAGAGTAAGTCTGAACTTCTGAAGAGCTTTCAGGCTCAATCTTATTCAAAGATGATCTCACATGCCACTTAGCATTCCCATCATTTTTCATGCACTTTTGTGTGAGGAGCAAGCCTTCCGAGCACAAGCATACATTCATTTTAGTAGATAAAATAAAGATGGGAGGAGGGGAAAGAATTGAAGCATGCGAAGACAGTTTCCTGGATTCTCAACTTTGTGTATCTGTGGTACAAAAGGACTGTCAAACCTCAAAGTGGTCACTGTAGAAAAGAAAGAAAAACTGCAATTCCGTTGTCAAAACCAGTAACAGATCCTTGGAAATTAAAACACCATGTGGATGCAGGTGCCATCATAACTTTGTGGTGTAATAAACCTGATACTAAGTATGATGATACTTAGCACTTCAAAACAGGCTGAGCTACACAGAAAGGTCACTGAGCAAAATCTGTAGCTTTTTATCAAAAAATGAAACTAATCAATCATAATTTCCCCCATTCTTGCCTGTAGCAGAAGTCACCTCAACTAATTCAGGTTTCTTTGTAAATGTTTCTATCCATAAAAATTAAAAGGACACAGTGTGCTGGCTTAGCCTGCTCATGGCAGACAGCCTGGATAATACCACCTGCCAAGGTAGGAGCAGCAGCATAAATGGGGTGTATGGCTGGGCTTCACAAAAAGGCTGTGAGCACATTTGTCCAAAATCACTCCTGTGAAAGTGAAAGACAACCATCAGTCAGAATTACCAAGAGACTTCTGAAATTTTAAAAAAAAAAAAAAAAAAAAAAAAAAGAAAAGAAGAAAAAAGCAGCTAAAAAAACTTGCAACAATGGGGAAAAGACCTTGAAGCAGAAAGAGCAGCTGCCAGAACTGGGTTTGGCACTGCCAGAAATTTTCCTGTGGCATCAAGACTTCCTCATCTGGGCCTAGCCGAGCATCCTCTGTGGTGGACACCACGAGTAGCCTGTGCCAAGGTAGGACACTGTCAGTACAGACTGCAGAAACTAAGGGACCCCTCCTCGGGAAGGGATGAGCATCTTTGCATATGTGTTGAGTACTGTATTGTGTTTTTCTGTTGTTTTACTAATACAGCCAGTGAAAAAGTCAGGAAAATCTTTCTAGAACCCAGAGAGCCTTAAAGCAAATTTAAGTCGAATTATAGCTACTTGCTCCCATCCTTGAGGCAGGTAGGATGTTAAATCAGAGATGCTGAATAGTTTGTTGTGCTTCATTTTCAAAGAACAGCTCAGCATCCAAATCAGAGCCAAATTTCTCCATACAGGCTAGGCAGTTAAATATCTGGCCATGTTTTCCCACAGACATATTGTCATTGAGTGTTCATGAAGATATGGACCTCTTAGGGAATGCCTAACTGCGTATCAGAGGTCTTCTGAAAATCTTGATCCAATTACAAGCACAGAGCATGTGCAGATCTTGTCCAGTGCTTACTTATCTCACCTAACTGCACACAGGCAGATCATTATTTTTATCTGTCTTACAGTAATTACAGCAGGTTTTGTGCTTATTTAAACCATGCCATGTGAACAAATTTTAGAGGAAACTCTTTTTCTGTCTCCTTAAATAATATTGAAATTCATTAGGAAATGGAATTTTGTTTTACTTTTTGTGATAAGTGCAGAAGTATCTAATGTAAAGAAACATTAAGCATTTTATTTGTGTATTTATACATTTAAACTGTTTATACTCCAAGCAAATTTTAAATGTTTATTTGTTATTATGTCTTAAAATGATTGCTTAAGGAGAAAGCATAAATCACTCGCATATTAGAAGGCATTGCTTATTCATGTCAGCATAAACATGTAAAGTAGGGAATAAAATTAGTATCCTTAATTGCTGACAGTAGAGCAGGAATATCTGTAATCATGCTTATGTTTCTTTGCCAGTTGGTCATATTGTTCTGAAAAACGGCATTAAACAGAATTTTAGATGATTAGCCACTGACTAATACCTTGATATTCCATGCAAGCATGGATCCTTGAGAGGCATATCCTGCATTTTTTATTTGCCATCTTCATGATATCTCTTTGAAAAAGCTGTACCAGTTACCAAATGTTGTTCCAAATAAGATCGTTTATCCGTATAGGTATCTTCCTTTCTCCCTGTTTATATATGTTTAAAGCTTTAGGATATTGTACAAATTGTCCTTTAGATAATTATATACCCTTCAGTGTGTGTTGTTCTTCCAAATGTAATAAATGAGATAGGCTAGAATTTGTCATAATAATATTGTGGTCCTTCTACTGTCCTTGTCCCAATAACAGATGGTGTTTCTATTTACATGATTCATATGTTGATGACAATTTAATCATTTTTCCAAATTATAGCTGTAAAAGTTAAGTCTCAGGTTCTGCCTTTTTTAAACTGTCATGTTTTGTCTCAGAAGTTGGTTTTGTGTTAGGACTACTCTGTTTGCAGGAGTATTAGCTTTCATTCACTAAAACGAGCTGGATTTTATTCTGGATCTTGGGGGGTTATGAATTAGCGTTGCTCTGTTGCTTTGTACCAGTTCATATCACTTGAGGATCTTGGTTTACTTCTAAGTGGCAAATTAATTCTAATGGAGAAAGACCTAAAATATTTACTATTTATTTAATATTTATCTGAAATATTTGCCAGGAGAAGGCTTGTGGTAAATATTTATATTCTCACCCCTTGCTTTCTTCTCTGAAGTTTTGAAGGCTTTATGTGCTTTACATATGTCAACAGGCCTTTACTATGCATGCTTTTACTATACGTTTTTATAGTCAGTTCTTTCAGTATCCCGTTGGGGTTTTCCTCTTGACATTTTTTCATAATCTTGCAAATTGCTGAAGCTACTCTTCTGAAGTTGGTCCTTTTGCACAAGTTGTGGCAACACCATTTTTGCACTTTTCCCATGCTTCTCAAAATAACACATTTGTCAGGAGTTTCAGTCATGTGAAGACACAAAACTTGGGGTACAACCTGATTAAACAACTGGGAAACTTGTCCTGTTAATGGAGACAAGCTCTGGTTATCTACCTTTTCTTTCACACATCACAGTTCTCCTATGGATAAGACTTGTCCACCATAAATGCCTGTTGACTGGCAAGTTATCCAGAGCAAATATGCATTAGCTTCTGATTTTATTGTCATTAAGGAAGCTCTCAGCTGAAAGACTGATCTATGAAAATAAGCAAGACTAAACCTGGAGTAAAGTAAACATGTATTATAAGTGCAACCTAAAAATAATATATGCCAGAATTAAACTACAAAGACTTTGATCATTTGAGAATAAGTTTAATTTAAATTCAAGTGCCAGTGCTGGGAGCCTTATTTCTGAAATATAAAGGAATTATTATTGCTGTGTTTTAGAAGTATACTGTAATGAGTAAGGATCTTTCTCTTTTAATCTGATATATTGTATTCCAGTTATATTTCTAATACAATACTTTTTGAATATTCATATGTAACTCCTCATAAAGTTCTCTTAAAATCGATACTAAAGACTAGAATTATTTGAGATGTGGCAATTACTGACTACAAGAAAATTGTTCTCTACTGAACAGTTACAACAAGCATATCACTGCCAAAATACTGCTGTTCGAAAGAGTGTTAAATAGTGAGTGTAAATCATAAAACTATTATGGTGTTTTATATAAAATAGTTCACTAACGGATCACAAACCGTGGCAGTTATATTTATAACAAGTAGATTCCTGAATTTAGACAAATACTAGGGTGTTTTATTGCACGAGGATTTGAAGATCACGATGTTCCTTAATCACTGGGCTATTTAACAGTTTACAAGTAAGCCTGTGAATTGGCTTCACTGGGTAACTACTCTCATGCTTCAGAGTGTGTATTTGACTATGTTGCCAAATCAGGCACATCTTTAAGACCATGCTCTTTAGGTTTTGATGCAGCAGTGTCAGCTGGATGTATTTTAGGAGCGCACCAGAGCTGTTTTGGCACAGCCAACCAGGATGGTTTAGAGGGCCTTTGGAGCAGTTTAAGCTTAGCTTATAAGAGTGTAAGGGCTTCAACATGCAACCTCCCCTTTATCTGTGAGTATCTAAACCAGTTTCTGCGTACTGTGGTGGGTTATACTCATTGCCACAGAAGAACATAAAGTTTTTTCTTGCTTACTGATGTGGGGATGGGCAGATGGAGGTGCAGAGGTAACATCAATTTCGTTTGGATATTCTGGCTCCACTCTATATGTACTTTGCTTGGTAGACTCTTTTTATTACATGTGGGCTATAACTGTAACAGAGTGGCTGGCTTTTAAATTACAAATGGAGGGAGAACATAAGTATATTTTTGCAGACACCTCACTAATATTTATCTATGCACAAAGTTGCTTACGAGAAATATGAAACAAATTTTTTACTCATATGTGTGATAAAGGTAAAGGAAGCAGAGCTTATCAAGAATGAACAGTAATGCCACGGGAAATGATCACAAATGCAATGTAGCAATTTCCTACTGTATCTGGGGAGACTCATTTGTATGCCATGGCACAGACAAAGCACCCCTGTTTTCCACTGTGTCAAACCTAGTTAGCCCTAGAGAGTCTTCACAGATTAAATAGTGCAGTATAACAAATCCACTAGAGAGCAAAACAGTCTCTATGCATGTAGCATGCCCATTTCTGAAAGCCTGACTTCAGGAAAGGCAGAAAAATGTCATGCCAAAGGATTTTTATTGCAGACAACTGAACACCCAAGATCAGAAAGTTAGAATGAAAATATGTTCGAAGACCTAAGTACAGAAACTCTATTACAGTTGCACAATATCTTCAGTAGATACAGTTCACTTTGATAATGTCATTATTTTTCATGCACAGCTGATCTTGCATCATTTGTATTAAGGGACACACATAATATCCTTTATAATATTTAATAGTATTTTCATATACTGAAATCTGTCAGGGATATTATATATTATACATAAAACAACCTTTCATTTTTCATTTTCTGCCTATAAAGATGTGTTGTACATGTTTTCCCCTCTCAAATTTATAACAGAGACGATAGGTTTCATTCGGAGTAGCTGTAGATATAAAACACCTAGCAGCAAAATGGCTTTTAACTCATTTTTATAGCACTGTAAGGCAGTATCTTCCTAATAGCCTTTTTTCAGACCATAGAAATGCTACCATTAGAGGCAGGCTGTGGCTGTCTGTATCTGTTAGAAAGAAGGAAATCTTCCACAGAGGTTAAGACTCTTCATTAGAGTACACAACTTTATATATAAGCAAAAATCTACGTCCTGCTTTTTAAGCTTCGAGACGTTTTAAAAAAAGTTATGCAGAAAATTCTGTTGAAACTAAACTGTTGGAAGCAGTATGGGCCAAATTCAAATAGCAATTATATGTAGTATGTGCTACCCAAGTATGAATCTTCCCCTTTTGCCAAAATGTCAAGTATCTCCAAATACATTCCCCAGTTATTGTAACAGGCATCCTCTGACTCAAATTTTAGCTGGATTTTTCTACAGTAAAGCTAGCGCTTTTTTAGCAGCATTCTGTGATGCAATTAGATATTAATTACAGCTTGCAAGATACTTATCAGGTAATACCCATGTCCATTTTTTAGATCAGTAATTTGAGGTAGTAGGAGGCTTTCACTGAAGAACAGTGGTAGAGAAAGGAAAGAGTCATGGAGCTCTGACTCTGAAATGCCTGCTTCATAGAATATAGAGCCTACCTTTGTGCAAATAGTCATAGTAGCATCTTGCACCTCCTAACAAAAATAGATGCCCATCATTAAATTGCATGTAAAATTCTGGATTTTTAAACAGATGCAGCCTCCATGCTCAGGGCCTCTTGAGTTCCCATGTCTCATTTCTTGTCTGTGAAAATCACCTTTTATGAACTGATCCCAAGAAGAAATCAGCTCAGTGGAAATCAGCGAAGGCCAAGGAAGATCTGTGCTGTGTACAATCAGGCACTTGGATTTGAAGCTCTCAAAGCAGGACTGACATGGCTCCGGCTTTGTAGCAATGAGCTCACATTATTGAATTTTTGGTGACTTTGTTTGAAACGACAAGCTGAAATCACATTTCTGTTTCTCCTCTGCTTTCTTTTATGCACTTTTCCTGAACTAGACTGCAAGGCAGCTATGCTGTAATTGAAATACTTCAAGAATAACTCCTATTATGTTAGCTTTGAGAGAGTATCAATGGTTAGAATTTTATTGACAAACTTGGTACCAAATAATATTAAATGCTAACCATCGATTGATGTTTATACAGCGTTAATCACAAGATCCTTTCCCCCACCCTATACTGCTGTTAGTTCTTGCTATTGCATCATATCTAAAACATCTGTGTTTTTTTGTCAGTGCTGTAAGGCATGTAGGAGAACAGAGAAACAGTATTTGATTAGGTTTCTTGGAAATCTGGACTCAGCTTGTCTAAGACTTCTTTTGAGATTGTGGTCTCTTAGGGGAGTGATAAGACTCACCCTGAGCACACTTCCTCTCTTGGTCTACGTTGCAGACTTAGATAGTAATAAACAGCCTTTGTCGAAATAGCTAACAATGTGTATGTGCAAAATGAGGCTATACTCATGGTTGAATTCTTGGTGTATTACACGATTATAAAGATGTGAATGTATTCTTGGCCCTGTAAAAGCAAACAAAGTCTATTGTTCTTGGTTCTTCTGTTGAATAAATAAAAATATACTTTCTTTAGTTGGCATTTGCATTCAGACTAATTTTGTAAGCAGACAGTCTGATTGCAGATCTGTGAAATACCAGCAACACAGATGGTGGGAATATTAATTCAAATCAACGCCTGTGCCAGGTATTACCTGTGACTACTGCAAATCTTTCTGAGTTTAGAGAAGTCAAGAGGTAGTCTGTGATGTTCATCTGTACCTTTGTTTTGCTCACAGTTCTGTATCTGTTGGCTGCTCTTAAACATGAGATTTCTTTACAATAATTGCTATTTCTTATTTGACATTATATGTCATGACCTTTTATATATTTACAAGACTACTGGGAAAATGAATCTTGAATCCTAAATTAATCATCAGCTGTTTCATCAAACCTGTGTTGCATAATCTCATAAAAACATAATTGCAGGATAATTTATGTTATTTCCTTTCAGAAGGCCTGTTTGAACTCCCATCAAAGCTGATGGAATGACTTTAGCAGAAATGTGATCAGACCCTTCAGTTTGACCTACTAGTCCTCTTCATTTCTCTTTTCCTGGAACAAGAGGACTTTGGGTATTGTGCGGCTTCATGTCTAATACCAAATGTGAAGAGAAAATGGGAGTGAGGTGACCAGGACTGTTTGGTGATCTTGTACTGCTATGGAATAGACAGGCATTGTCTTTTCTTTCCTCTCCTCTTCCTGCTAGCTATGTTTTGCTCATAAATACCAAGATGTAGCCTGTGGTGGTCTTTAAAAAAGGCATTTTTTCCTCCTCCATTTAACCTCCTACCTTTCTCTGACAATGCCTTTATGCTTCTAACAATGTCTTCTGGTTGGGAGGTTGGTAAATGTTATTTCTGATTGCTCAGCAGGCATCCTGTTAGAGCAGATTGCCTCCCAGACAGCCAAGTGCTTTACCTGTTAGTGTTTTTCCTTGCCACAGAGTGACAGTACCATCAACTGAACCTGTATTTCTGGCTTCACAGCTTTTACCTAAATCCTAAACAACTGCAGCAGCTACTGCTAGTTCCTGGTGAATGAGGCTCTTTTTTTATGCAGGAGAACGCACTAAATATTGAAAAATTATTACTGAAATTATTAATGATTAGTCAGTAAAAGTTTGGATAGGCCACAATAGCTTTTAGCTTATTTGGTTCAGCTTGAGCTTTATGGTCATGGAGGATATTGGCATCCTTAGTTAGTCTAACTTCAGAAGTTGTGCTTAAGCTGCTATTAGATTGTAGGAGACTAACTAGTCCTCTCTTCCATTAGATGGTTATCAGTGACCAGCGGTTTTTTTAGATTAACAATGCTAACTGAATGAAATTTGAATTAGCTTCTCTGAAATGTAACTGGGAGTTGGTGTTTTGTCAGTAAGAGTTACGACTCATTCTAAGGGATACTGTGGCTCAAGATTTACATCACAACACAATTGGTCCAAGTCTTAGAAATATAGTTTAGAGCAACAGTTTTCAACTGCGTAAATGGTGTTCTGTTGCTTTGTGACTAATGATTTGTCAGTTGTGGAATTTCACCCTTTACAAGTTCTGTAAAATAGCCAGAATGGAAATGAGTGATGATTCAGAATAGTGTATTGTAAGAATACTTCTGAAAAGAGAATAGAGAAAAGTGTTAGTGGATTATAGTAATACACAATATCTTGAGTTAGCTGCTTTACTTCAAGGTAAGGTATACCATCACAATCTTTTTGGCTTAATTAGCAATGAGTATCAAAAGACACAACAGCACTAGGGAAATCTAAAAAAAAAATATTGGAACTATGTCAAATTGCCAATGCAACAAACTCAACACAAAATTTCTCCTTTTTATCAACTGAAAGAATTATAAAACCCATTATATAACTCTTTAATGGAAATGAAGTAGACCTGCTGGTTTACAGACCCTTAATTTTTAGGCTACTTAAGCCAAGCCCTGTGCTATAGTGGTCTCTAGAAATCCAGGGTGTGTATATGCTGGGCTGCTTGCCTTTAGGAACTAAGTGGGTAATAAAGTCCATCTAGAGGGACCTGAAAGATGACGTAATTTATTTTAGTTTAAGGAAAGAAGATTGGGGCAGATACGAGAACAGAATTCACTTTTTCAGATTTATAATCTCACATCCTTTCTAAAGAGAAACCACCCTGCCTCCATCTTTAATATATTATTTTTTCTAAAACTGTATCAAACTTGTAACCTAGGCCTAAATTCCTTAGCTTCCATGGACCATGACTCCATGGTGGTAAGGGAAAATACAGCTAAGGGTTCTTTTCCCTTTTCCTAGAAGCAGAATATTGTTCTGTCATAGTGATACATATAATAGTTATGTGGAATTAGAGGGGAATCCGGAAAAAGTGTACACTAACCGTGCTTCCAAAAGATACCATGAGAGGATTTCTGGAATTTTAAGAAACTACAAGAAAAGCATAAACCAGGCAGTCTTCTCTTTGCTTGAAGCACAGAGGTCCCATTCATTTGGCAGCTAGAGACTCTAGAGCACATAATTTTTGGGTTCTAAAAGGGTTGGGGACTTTTTCAAGGCAATTTGTGCTTTGCAACCCATTTGATGTTTTTGTTTTTTAGTCCAACTCAACTAAACTTGGATGTAAATAAAAGCAGATGAGACAGTCTGCCTTCCAGCTGGTTCTAATCTGACCATATAGCTGGGACACTAGTTAAGAGCTAGAAGAAAAAAAAAAAAGGCAAAGGTGCAGACTTTACACTGGTATAAAAAAATTGCACAGCTTTGAAGTCAGTGGACCTTTGACAGTTTACACCAGCTGTGATTTAACAAACCTGGTAGGCCATGAAGTCTTTCACAGTTAACTTCAGCATTCTTAAATGCATTGTGTGTTTTATGGACTGGTTTTAACAATCTGAAAAAAATGTATTATGCTATAAACTTAACAGGGAAGCAAGAACAGATTGTATTACATAAAAAAGGGTGAATTAACACTTTCTAGGGAATGCACCTACTGACTTCTTGACTTGTGATTCTAACTGTGCAGGTACTGCATTAATTTAGTGTTCTTCTGGTAATGGTTTTTTTTTTAGATGTAGAGGTTATATAGGTAGGGAGTGTCAGGGCACCACAAGGGCCAGCAGCTTGCTGGGGGCCAGGATGCTGGGAGCCATGGAGGGGTCCCATGAGATGGAGGGGCAGCAGGGAAGGACCTTGCCAGCCTGTGTTGCAGGATGAGGTTGTGAGACAAGACACACACCAATATGGTTAACCGTCAAGCTCCCAAGTTTATTAGAAAAACAAGTCCTTATATATTCTTGTACATTCTAAAAATAACAGCAAATCTGTGTGTTGCTCTAGCGCATGCTCATTTCAAAAACTAGTTCCTCTCAGCACTTTCGATAAGGACTACTAACCGTGCACAGCCGGTAGAGATAAGTTTCTGCTTTGTTATTTTAAGGAATCCCTTCTTATCTGTTTCTTCCCTAACAAGCACAAATTCTTTTGGTTTTGGCCGTCCTTAATCTAGACGCCGTTAGCCTTCTAACACAAATGTGTCATTAATTTAGACGTCGTTAATCTTCTAACCCAAATGCTGATGATACTTTTACATTGTCAGTGACACAGAAGGTTCGCGACCAGGCATACGCACCCACAATTCCCCCTTTTCTTTTTATTAAGGTCACTAGGCTATTTACTACACAAGATAGACAACATTTCAACAGAAGAAAAAGACAGCACTCCAATAATCCTACTATGCATATTGTCTTGCAGTTACTAATACTGCCTAAATATAAATCGAGAGTGATTAGAAACATTTATACAGCACAAACTTAATAAAGCACTAACACTCAGATCCGCAGTCACTGGGGAACCCTGGGTGTAGCGAGAATTCAGAGTACCCTTCCTTGCAAATCAGAAATCCTACGTGATGCATACATCTGTAGGTAAGGCACCCAAAGTCACTGCAAACAGGTCCAGCCTCTAAATCAACAGGCTAAAATAATTGGTGATTTTCTTTGAGCGGAAACATCTGATTTCATCCTCCTGTTGGGTTCCACCCAGAGCCTGGCCACCACTCAGGGGGGAAAATGAAGCGAGTTTCTAATAAGGTAAAACACTTTGAGTTCCAAATTCTTAATATTGCTAAGCAAAGAAAGTTGAATACACATTCTTACAGCTTTTCATCCTTATTGATAACTACATTCTGTCTAAGCTACATCTTTCACTAGTGACTAGTAAGCCTATATATTTCATTAAGGAGTTGCAATTACTGTTAGCATTTTCTCTTTTAAGAGTTGGCAACTGTAGTGCATTTTGTCCTGTTGTGGTATCAAACATTACCCATACATTCTGCTTAAATGATTAGTCGAAGAGATTGCAAACTGTTGGCACAGGGGCACCCACAGCTGGCTCCTGAGTGCTGGCTGCCTCTCATGCCTCAGGGTCGTACACACCTTGCCAGTAACCACTGGAGACTGAGACCTGTGAACGTCTTCCCCAGGTTATTAAAGGATATGTGGTCCTTCCCAGTTACCACTTTCTAGGTTTTTCGTTAACACTTGAGCTTTGCTCTAGACTTCTTGTTGATCTGGTATCTGTGATGAGAAATGACACAATATTGGTGGCACCTGTGAGACAGAGGAAATGTTTAAAAGGTTCATGACATACAATGTCTTATTTAGCCTTTCGTGAGGTATAGATTGATACCCTGCAAGCCTGGACCCATCCCACCATCCCCAGCAAAAGAGCAGGGCAGGCCGAGGGGACAGCCATCAGTCCATGGCATCTGGCACCTCTGTAGGACCAGGGGAGGATGTCAGTCTGTGGGTAGAGCTCAGGATCAGGCCCAGTGAGGAGCAGTGGGGTCAGACACAGCCTCAGGATGGCAGGGCCATGGGGATGGGGCTGGGCAGAGGCCCAGCCAGGATGTCAGTCCATGGGTTGGGCCCGGGTTGGTGGGCCCATGGCTTGGGCAGGCCTGTGGTGGAGCTGCAACATTGCCAGAGCAGGGACTGACAGCCTCAGGCTGAGATGAAATGGTGTCCTGGGCCATGGGACAGCCCCCAGGGAGGAACTGATCAGGGCCATTATAGCCTGTTAGTGTCCTCAGGCTGTGAAAGGGTGAGGGAGAGAAAAATTTGAGTAACGGGTAAGCATTTCCATCCAGAGCAGTTTTCATCTTCTGATTCTGCATATGAAATGCACCTGTGTAAAGCATGTGCACAGAGCTTTGCTAGTTGCCACAGTAATGAATTAATCCAACCATGGCATGAAACGTGTCATGGTGGAGGTGCCAATGGGTGAGGAATTGTGTCTGGCAGCATCTTCTGTCCAACATTTAGGGGTTTGTTCTTCCTCTGGTAGGGTGCTGTATGGAGAAACGTAGACTGTTCCCTGTGGCACAGAGATCCAGAGGTGCCAGCTGTGTATCAGGTCAATCTATTCAGAGTAAAATATGGTCCCAGTGAGTGTAGCAGTGACTGGGTCATTTCATATACACAAAGACACTATTTGTGTCATAATTTAAAACATTGTGCATTAATCTTTATTCTCCCAGTATTTGAAAGACATTTGTGATGTGCTGATATGAAGGAAAAAAAAAAAAAATTATTTTGACAGGAAATGGACTTTTGTACAAGATTCCCCCTCCCCTACCAGTTTCTTTTCGTGCAGCAGCTGCTGTTGCCAGGCTGTCTTTGTTGCTATGGTGGTGTTTTGTGTGCCAGAATTTTATATTCACTCTTGAAGAGTCACCTGATTGAGTGGCTGTGCCACATAAGTTATCAGTCTCACTCATAAAGATAAAGGATATATCTGACTGCTGTTGTTATGTACATATGACATCTAGTAAATGGCTCAAATATAAACATATTCCAATGGCTGCTGGCTGTGAGTTTATGGAAGTTTTCATTTAACAGGTGAATTCTTTTAGTAAATGAGTGACAAAGAAAATATTTATCATCTCTCTTGGGACTACTGCATTTGGTAGGTTTCGTTTCTTAACAAGATAGTCACACACAAGGCAGTGTTGTTGGCATTGGTAAGATTTGAGTTCTACTGTCTGCATTATTTGAAAGGTGCTTTTCTCAGAATGACTGAACTTTTTTCAGAAAGCTAGGGTCAAATTTTCTATATTTCTTTTCTGTATAGTTGTTCCGTAGAATTTAATGATTGTGCTCCTGCTGATAATTAAAGTATAAATTGGCCCACGTTAAAATGCAATTAGGGTGATATACTTCTGGTGAAGATACGTTTATCTTTAATCCCAAATCCTGCAAACGCTGCCACTTATGTTTAACTCTTAGTATGTTAGGTGCACCATTGCACTGAAGCATTGTCAAGGCTGAGGCTGCTGCTCCTTTTGCAAATGTAGACTTACACCAGTGAACTCAGGATAGCAAGTGACACTGAGATTTCATACATGTTTCTCTGAAATAAAATTTAAAAGAGTACATTTTATTTGTAGGGCATTTCTTATAGCCTTTCAGTATAGCTTTTGCCATTTTTTCATTTGACCTGACTTTGATCAACACCATCTGTTATTTAAATCAGTTATTGCTCCCCTGGAAAGGAAATATTGATACCTAAGGATTATATAAGAAATAATGCTTTACATGTAAATTGCATTCAGATAATTTGTATTATTTACACAGGGCAACCATTTTACTGTCCAGGCTGAGAGTTTTGAACCTACAAAAATGAAAACATCCAGAAATCACTTCCTGCAGCAATATAAGACCAGCATGTATTGCATCTGATGTGTAAAATTTGGAATAACAACGTGAATAACCCACTGCCAAGTTTATTCCTAACAGTGCATCTTTCCTTTGATTTCATGGAACTAAAAGGGGCTGAGTCAAGAAGAAATGGAAGCTACACATAATACTTTAGATATTTAATGAGGTTTACTGCACATTTTGAGAAAGGTGTCTGGTTGTTCTTTTGCCAGACTTGGTCCAATCATCTGAGGATAAGATGATCATACTTTTTCTGGGTGTAGCGATCCTGCTGCGTGTAGTCCGTTTCCAGGTCACTGATCCCATGCTTTGTGGAAAAGCAAGCTTGAATCTAGACATGCACTGAATTTAAGTGTTTGCAATATGTACTACGCACCAAAAAATGTATTCTTAGCTGGAGCAGATGCTAATTAAGCAGTAGCGATAACACATAAGCTAGCTATCTGGGTTGAAGCTAAAATTCCCACTGATTTCACTAAGCCCAGGATTTCAGCAAAGGCTGAATCATAAGCACTCTCCAGAATTGTTGTTTAAAAGGCACAGTCGTAGTGTAATTTCCTTTTGTGCCTCTTCCTTTTGATGCAAAATCCAGTAGATAACCTGCCATATAAAAGGCATGGTTCTCTTCAACCAAATATCATCAGATTAAAATACTCCAGTCTGAAAAGTAAAAAAATTGATCAAACGATACTTCGCGTCTGAAATACTGGATACCAGGAGCAGCCTATACTGATCTATAGGTTCACCTCTTCCGTGTTCAGACTAACGGATTGACGGGAGTCTATGGTGTCATCAGATACCATCATGAATTGTGATTGCTTTTCCCTAACGAAGACTGTAAATGTGGCCAGGCCAAGTGAAAATGTATTACAGACTTGTTGCGAAACCTGCCACAGAGGTGCCACCATCCCTGGTAATTCTCCTAAACAGTTGATTTCAGTAGACTGCTGTGAATACAAGTGCTTTAAGGGATTATAGAAAAGTACTGTAGCATCAGTCCTCTTTGCTCTTATTTTCTGGGGGATTTTAATATTAGTATTTTATTTTTATTCCTTTATATACTGGGATGAAAAGGCCATTATGAAAACAGTACTGAAAATCCCTCTGCCCTACCCCCCATCAGAGAGCAATCCTGTTTGACTGCAATCCTGTCAGTGCAGTCAAAGCCAGAATTTGTTATTGTTTCTTTAAGTCTTGGCAAATGAACGGAAATGAAAGCATGGCCGTGAGAGAGCAGACTTTCATCCTGACCAATGCGACACCTGCATTTGCATGAAAGGTTGGTAAGAATAAAAAAGTAGATCAGATGGATTAATTGGCCTTGGAACGTGTACACTGCCTGCACGGACTATCATAAAGGAGCAGATTCAGCTCCCACTAAAGGCAATTAAATGTTTCTTACTGAAGGGGAAGAAGTTGGAAGAGGCCCAGAGGAAGAGCTTTAACAGCTCTGTAACTAACAGTAAGAGCAAATCAGGAGTCCAAATCAGTTTTGTAGCTTTTTGTAGCAAATCAGTTTTGTAGCTTTTTAACTAAAATAAAATTTTAGTTAAAAAATTTTGTAGCAAATCAGTTTTGTAGCTTTTTAACTAAAATAAAATAACATCTCCCTGCTCAGATTGTATATACTTTTGCCTAGTAATTTTCTGAAATATCATTCCTCTGAAATGGAATAATTTTTTCTTCAAAGACATTCTACATTGTTTGCTTTGTCTGTAGTAGAATTTTGGCCTGCTGCCCCAGAATCATAAGGGTCAGTTGCAAACCTCTACAGAGAAATTAGAAATCTCATATGCTGTGTCATCTGATGCTTTATCTGTGCTACGACCGCACAGCGGCTCTCACAGAGGGCAGGTCATCTGTGGAGCGCATCGAACTTTGTTCTTCAAAAACCTTTCCTTAGAGACGCCGACTTTAGGATTTTGCTGGACGGGGGAGCGTTTTGCCAACGTTACGCCGATCGAGTTTAGTATACCTAAAACTGAATTAAGGTCTGAGGAAGCCCCTTCATCTCATGGGAGCAAAACGCTTTGATAAAGCAATCCCTGCACATTGAAAGCGGGAAGTCTAGATGGGATTGGCTGTGCCGCTCGCTTTACGTTTTGGGCTTCGCCCGCCCTTCCTCTCTGCTTTTTCCCACATTTCTCGGGAGGAAAATAGACTTGGAGGAAGGCTGGGATAGGCCTCCCCCCCCGCCCCACTCCCGCCTTGCGAGGAGCCCGCGGCCCGGCGCGACCGGTCCCGCAGCGATCGCCAG
>NW_020799097.1:117556017-117564443 GCF_003259725.1 Athene cunicularia
CCGGTCGGGAAGGGTCGCGATGGGTGTCCCCGCCCTCGCCGGGCGGTCGCCCCGTGGGGGCCGGGCTGGGCCGAAGGGCGTTGTTATGCCGCCGGCCGGCTGCTGGGCAAACTTTCTCCGAAGGTTCTCCCGGCGCTCGGCCGGTGCGAGCGGTGTGGAGCTGGCGCCTGCCGCGGGCGCCGTCCTCTCCTGCCCCCCTCGTTTTATCGCGCACGTTGCCACCTCTGTCGCCGTAACGTAGTTTCGACTCGTGCCTTTTCTCTCTTGTTCCATCTCCTGTTCCTCCTCCCAAACTCCTCCTTTCTGGCTCCTGCCCGTCTTGTTGCCTCTCTGGTGGGGTTGTCAAGCTCTGGACACGCTCTCCCAGGGCTCGCTGTTTCAGTATCCGCGCTCATCTTCCTTCCTCTACAGAAGGCACTCTTCTTTCTTGGCTCATTAGGGCAGGAGACTTCCCTCCAAATCGCATCCACTTCCCCCTTATCATTTGCTGCTTCCCGCCCCTTTACCCTTGTATTGCCTCATAGAGGAGAGGAGCGTGGTTTTCACTTCACCTTTGGCAGCACAGCTGTTTGGCAGCTGGGATTTCTTTCTTCACTCGCAGGCTATGCCCGGGACTCTTCTCAGAGAAAGGTAGCCTTTCTCTGTTTAGCTTTCCTTTTCTCAGTGCACGAAAGTAAGCCTGCTGTGCTGCACAGAAGGAAAATAGGAAGGACAAGACCTCTGCTAGCCTTGTGCCTACAGTACAGCGGGTGTTTTTGTCTCAGTTGTGTGTGGAGGAGCAGGTGCCCCAAAAAGTCTCTGCGAATGGTGTCTGGAGGCAGAGTGGCATAGAAGACTTAAGCTGTGGTTGGGGAGTGGTTGTGAGGGAAAGCAGGCAGTTTGAATGTCAGAATTGTTGAGGATAACTTGTTTTGAGAACCTTAAGGTGGCTCTTATTTTGTTGCGAATTGGGTGGTGTTAAAGACATCTACAGCAACAACTGGAGGAACAACAGAGAGGGAGAAGGAGCAATTCATGTGTCTAACAACTGTTCTCGTCTTCTTAAGTATCGCTGTTTTGCCGTTGCTTTCAGCCTGTCCAGCAGCCCAGTGTATGAGCCTGACCTCTATAAACCTGTCCTAAACACTTCCAAGGAGGGAAAGAACACAGAAAAACTGAACAGCTTGTAGTGTGAAATTTTATTTACAAAATAAGCTAATATATTTTTATAAACTCAGCAACCTGACCTTATCTGCGATAGTAAACATTGGTTTGACACAGATTATCCATGTTCCGGAGCTAAGCTTGAATGACGTGCCTGAGAAAGTGTTTTCCTTGGTTTGGTGTTTTCCTTAGTATAGGAAAAGGCAGCGCAACCTCAGCGTTGTCATTGCAGTTGTTGTTTCATTTCTGGTAAACTACCGAGAAATTTCCACAGGTATATGCAGAGGTCAAGTTAACAGTGATTTAAGTCTCCACACTGAAAGTCCAAGCAATTAGGCAACAGTTTATTAGCTTAAGTGCTATTTCCCAAGTAGTATATTGTATACATAGAATTTGAAGAAGAGGTGTTCTTCATGCACAGGGTATGTTCAGTGGCTGACCTGTCTGCTATGGACTAACTGGAAGACAGATTTTAACTTGTAAACCTGAAGGCTGCAGTAATAAAATACGGCTGAATTCTGGCAAAAGATGGGCATTTCGGGTTAAAGGTGTTACTCAGTGGTACACAGCTATTACCTGGACCTCGTGACTGAGATGAGAGTCGCCTTATGTTTAGTGAGTGCTTTCATTAGCAACCTTGTGAAAGTTGATGCCTATTTAGCTACACTGTGTGATGAAGAATACTACATTAACTGGTTGTTGACCATGCATTGTGTGGATATGTATGCATTCCCCACCCCCAGCCCCCCTATCTTGCCCAGAGTGTTTCTTTTCAGCAGTGGAAGCCCCACAGAATCCAAGATTTCAAGGGAAATGAATCTCCTTTGGCAGTCTGGCTGTAAGAAGGTCTTCGGACAAATGCATATTCAGTGACTTTGAAAAGTGTTTGCCATTGAGTAGCCAATAACCACTTCAGAGACTTTGTTTTCTATCAAATTAATCTGCTTGAAGGGTTTGTAAAAATGATGATTATTAATCTGAACCTCTGTGGTCTCTCATATAAATAGGCATGCACAAACTCTCCAGTGAAACAATAGGCTGTAATGAGAAATAGTAAACTACAAAATGTAACAGTAAAATAGAATCGACCATAATGAGTACTTTGGCTGTGCTGCGCTAACAGGGCTGTTGAGAGGAGCGAGGCTCACATACTGATGTAGCACACCATTTTCTGTTTACCGTTTCTGAGGGAGAACGGGAGTTCAGCTCTTCCGCTCCGCCTGTGCACCAGGGCAGCATTCATTCCCGGCCAAGGCATACCCTTGTAGTACACTCCCCGCTGTTCTGTTTTGCAGTTTAAAGACAGCTCTATTGACTTTGCCTCGTGTTTCATAAAGCAAAAGAGTGGTTTTGGTCAATTCCTATGACTTGTACCAAGTTTCAGCCCAAAGAAAAATTTTTCCAGCTGAGTTATAGACCACTGAAAAGTAGTGGGGTTTTAAAATGGGAACGCTGGAAGGATTTAAACCAGAGCGTGAGAGGCTTGTAAGGAATTTCATGGTGTATAGAGTAACAGTTGTTAAATAACGTATTTGCCAGCTTTTAGAAAGATGCTGCAGCGTGGTCTGCAGCAGTCTGACAAAAGCTGTAGTGATACAGACTTTAAGACCGATCTACCCATGCACTTCCCATCCTGAGCTTCTAGTGGCTCTGTGCCTAATTAGTAACTTGGGGGCTGCTTCTCAGTGAGTGTGGTACTGACATTATATACGGACCTCCTCTCCGAGGAACAGCAATGAAGTCTGCTACATGCTACACATGAACCTCATGCAGTGCCTGCTCCCCCCTTTGCCTGAGCGACAATGATCCAGTTTGAAAGAGAAACGCCTTGCCTGAGCTTTGCTAACAGGAGAGTAAGAGGTTACGTCAACCGCTCAAGATCACATACAGGCAGGAGATGGAAGGCAGGCAGCTCGGGAGCCTTGAAAATCCATTTCCTCTGCAGAACATCTTCAGTTTCTAAATTGTAAAAGCATTAAGATCAATTAAAAAGTTCCGGCTTTGCAAGACAAATCACAGTTTTGTGCATCAGGATTGGATGCAATATCACTTACCCCATCCAACGCCTAATACAGTCTAGTCACGATTTCTGTTTTGGATCAGGATATAAAGCACTAAAGTCGAACAGCTGGTTGTGGTCCTGTAACTTTGCTTTTCCTCACGCTTTCCTGTTTTATTCTAGAACAGTGTTACAGGTTGAAAAACAAGTTTTAGTGTTAACTCATGTTGTTGATGTGTAGATTAGGTTCACAAGGCACATAACAGAAATATCCTATGTTTGAATCGGTGAAAGATAAGTGCCTGGTCACTTGAGTGGGGTTTTTTTGTGGACGTGTGTGTCTGGTTTAAGATGCTAGTTGGCTGAGCACTTGCATCTTCAAGTCATGTTTCTTCATGCCGCCTTCAGTTGGGCCTTTATAACCACTTCTCCCTTACTACTGGGAAGAGACTCTGAGTCTCTTAAGTACTGGTCTGCTCTTTGAACAGATGCACTCTCATTCCTAGAGAGAAATGATAGCTGTGAGAGAGGGGGAAGGCTTAAAGAATAGCTGACTTGATCCACTCTGCTCTAGTGAAACCCAGGTTATAATAGCTTTTTCTGATGAGAGTTTTAAAACAGTTTAATAAATAAATAAAAAGAATGCAATTAAGTTCATGGGTGAAGTTTTTTTGTAGGGGATTAAGCTTAATGTAGCAGACTGCGTTGCTAACTGAGAAGGTTAATGAACCCCGACTATAAAGGGCAACTTCTCTCAGGACTGATCTGATGTCTGAAGGGGCTGAAACCTGCCTTGGCTGTCTTTTTTTTCTTTATTTTTCTCTGGCCTGTAGTGGGAACAAGACAGACATAACTGAGTTAACAAATAGTTCAACAGCTAGAGCACAGCTGAACCAATGTTTCCTAAAAGCAATAATTGGCACACTGAAGCAAGTTAATATGATGGTGTATATTCAAAAATTGATTTATTTTCAGTTCTTGCTTAAAGGCTTTCTTATCTTCCCTAGTGATAATATGTACTTTGCATAAAGAATTTGACTGATCTCTCTGTGGCTTACACTATTTACTTTTACTTGCAAGTTAACTATATCAGTAAGGTAATGTAACTACCTAAACACGATTCCGATTTTCTGATTTTACAGCTTTTATTTTTTTTTTCCTGAAAACTTTAGTGATGAAAACAAAACTCTTGATAGGAAGTGTTGTTCAGTGGCTGAAGCACTTCACCAGGTCTTCCAGTGAGCAGCAAAAATGAACGTAGGTCTTTTAAGTTCTATTTTAATTCCTTTCTCTTAGAACACTTCTTCATATTTATAAAACATTTTTCAGCTCAGGCGGTGAGTGCTTTGTAAAGTTTTGGGGCTTCTTTATTTGTTTAGTATTTAAAGAAGATTATCAAGAGTATGAGATACATCCCCTTTAACCTTACAGGTAAATATAACATCAGAGTATCATTGTTATGGATAAGTTGAGCTCAAACAACAAAAATCTAGAAGTTTTTGGAAGCAATTTTAAGATGTTGATCCTCAAGTAACTTGGGCTTTTTCCTGCCTTTTTTTGGTTGTTTTTAAACTCTGCTCAAGTCTGTCACTACAGTACATTACTGAGGCCATGAAAAATGAACAATCATTGTTCTGTGCATATAAAACTAAAACAATAAACTGAAAAGAGTTTGTTTTTTTCTGAATGTTTTCAGTCTGGAGGGAAGAAATTAGTCAAACATTCTAGAGGTTTTGTTGTTCTTTCTTTGTTGCTAATCTTTATGTAGTAAACAAATATCAGCTCTGTGCTGCATAAAAATATTTTATCTAAATGAGTAGACATTGTGGTTTTGGTCTTTTGCAACGTAGGAAAGTAATCAGATTGAGTTTAAAATCTCCCAACAGTTAACATTTAGTAAAGAGGAAAGCCTGAACTTGGTTAACTGCGTTGGAAAGCTCTTGGCTAACTTTAGCTTGGGGGGGGGGAGAAAAGATTTGGATCCCCTACAGAATGGTTAGATGCCTGCCTTGGGAGATCTGGTGAAGACTTGAAGTGTTTAAGTTGCAGATAACATCTGTGCTATTGTAGTGTCTGAGCCCTCTGGGGTGTTGGTAGATAGTAGGGAAACTGAAAACCAGAAAAGGACTCTTATGTAAACGAGGAATTCTTTGTGAAAGGGAAGCTAATGGTAAATTTAAGTTGTGCACTGTATGCTTTCTTCACTTCAGTGTTTCAACGATCAAGACTTTTTTTTTTTTTAATAGTGAAACAGAGTTAACTAATCATTATGGAGTCTTTTATCTATTATAAAGTAAATGCTTCATAAGCACTTTTAAATTTATTTTCACAAGAACCATTAGGTGACAAAATGTATTCCCAGTTGTACTGTTATAGGTCCAGAAAAAGAGACCAACATAAAAATTTGACTAATTTCAAATCTGTGATTAGATGCCTTCGACCTAATTTTCAGATTGTGTAGCACCATACAGTCAGATGTTCAGAATGCCTCCTTAGTGACTTCAGATGAATTTGGGCTCAGCATCTCTGAAAATTAGAAAATGAAATGTGGAAATGCAATTCCAGTATTCCCTCAAAATCAGAATATAGCATTTATGCCCATGAACAGACTGGTTTAAATGATTTGCTCAGCATCACATAAGAACTCTCTGGCAGAGATAAAATCTTGGCTGGCATTTGGCTACTTTTGCTGTAAACTTCTCCCTTTATTCCTTCCTTCTTGACTGCATACTTTGCAACATCTAACAAATAAGGACTTGTGCAGACAAATCAAGACTACATGTGGCAAGGCTATAATGAGCCCAAGAGTATGGACATCCTGAGAAACGACAGGGTAGTCTGCTTCTGAGAAACAAATCCTGCTCGGGGTAGCTCTTCCAAACTTGCAGGAAGTTTAGTCTTTAGCAGAATGATGACTTCTGGTTTGTGGTTGCCATCATCAGAGTTTTTCCAGGGTTTAACCACTCCAATAGCGAAGAATATTTTCCTGCGTGTTCTTATTGGAACAAGTGGGATTTCATTTTATGGATCCTGTAGACTCAATTCTAGTTTTGATTTTTGCTTTTTTTTCCCCTGCTTCCAACCTCCAGCACTCCTTTCACCTTCTCCAACATTCCTTTCTTGCAGTCTGATCCTTTACGTGGCAGATTTGGTTCTTCTGCCCTCAGTGAAAGAGGGCATCTTTACCCTTCTGGATTATTTCAGGGTTTCATGGCAAAACTGGGGGTTGGTTACTCTCACCCTCTCACTCATAGTTCAGCTGTCAGCCTAAAGAAATTCATAGTGCTAATTGTTTGGATAATCCTGTTTAATTCCAGTCTGAGTACACCCGGGGTATTATGGAATTTAACAGCTAATCTATCTGCTGACCATGTGCAAACTGGTTTTGCTATCCCTTCTCCTTTGCTCCTTCTCCACTCCTTCAAGCCTGTAATCCTCCTGGCTTGTGGGGTGGCAGGAAAACACTTTTCAGAGACTGTCCCTGCACCTTTCCCACAGCCTTACACCCTTGCCTAACTATAATTCAAGCCTTTTTGCCAATGTGAAAGAAAAGTTTCAGAATATGTTGCCTCTGCCAGAACCAACCTGTATTTCTTAGCTTTGTGTTGGGAAGCGGTTTGGCAGAAATTTTCCAGGGGAAGGCTCAAGCAAATGAAATAATGATGTGTGTAACAGTTTTCAGGTTACGTTTGGGGAAGTTTGTCTTTTAAAATCTGAGGTAAAACCAGGCAACAACAGTCTTGTTTAATAAGACAGTGCCCTGAGCCCCATCTGTTGTAAGGGCTGAAGATAAAGGCTGGTCTGCTTTTCATTTAAAAAATCTGTTGACATGAAATTTTGACTGCAGCTGTTTCTAAGAAACATCCTCATTATCTATATATGATTTATTAAAACACATATTCTTCTGACTCATGGTCTTGCTAGTTGACAGGGTACATGTCGATTTTCATTCTCCTGTAGGTACTTTAAGATCCATTAGGAACTTTTCATCTATGGCAGGACTGACCTGCTACTTGCACTGCAGGCACACTAGTCCCAGCCTGTGACGTTCTTTGATCATTTTAACACTGAACTGTGCTTGGCACAACACACAGCGGCAGTAGTGTTATGCCCTTGCCTTAATATACATTGAATAAAGTACAGAGAGAGTTCTGGGAGCAAGGGCCAAAGCCCGTGGTGTAGGTGGCAGAGTGGTGTGCCCTTATGGAGCCGTTCTTTCTCACTCGCGTCTCGTCAGGTCTTACCAGTGGTGGTTGAGCAGTAGAGTGGAAGGCTTCATCTCTTGTGGCTGGATGCTCAGCCTGGTCATGGGGGTGCTCTGAGCACTAGGGAGCATGTGCATACTGTCAGAAACAAACTAAATCAAGGTTTCCACTCTCTTCACTGCTTGGCTTTGTATCATAGTCTTTATTGGTCAGTAATAGTAAAATGGAGGTGGCGCTTTTCACTCACTGATGTAAGATGTAGTCTAGGGGACTCACACTTAAAATCAGACCTTGAAAGGTTTCCTAGCAGGAACTTAAATAGGGATTTGTCCATTGATCTTGTGTGCCTGTGTTCTGTTTTGCCTCATTGGTAAGGATCCCAAAGTTCTTTGTGGGCATAAATTTGAAGCCTCTTTGTTTAAAAGTATGAAATAAAGCATATTGCTGATGCAGGATCTGAGGTTGTACAGCCAGTTAGGAGGCAACTAACAGAATAAGCATAGAACAACCATGTTACTTATTTAAGGCTGTGAAACTGGAGGAGAACAGAAGATTGTCCCTAAGTCAGCAAATAAAAAGGTGAGGAACTTTTAAAGGTGAAATTAAAAGCCCTTTAGAAAAAGTATTCACTTCAGTTTAGACTGGTGTGATATGCTGCACATTGGGACTGCCAGGTTAGTCTTTCTATTCATGGAATTTGCAATAGCAATCTGTTGAAAACCAAGCCTCTGCTGGGCACAGGCACCCATGGGTGGCATTTCAGAAGCCTGATAACCCACAATCATTTGCATCATTGACTGAGACACTGCCTTTCTCTTCTTCCTCTCTCCTTTCTGGTCACAGCTGATATTTGCCTTGTTACCTCCTCCTGCTTCTTAAATATTTGGAAGTGTCTCAAGACTCTGGGGCTCCTACCCAAAGGGCTGCATGTTTTGTTGACATCCAGAGGATTGCAAGAGCTATGCCCCAACTGGACATTTAAATGTGTTCATTTCAAAACCTGTAAAGTTTTTTTAAACCTTTTAGAGGTTAATTTCAAAGCTTTACAGTTGCACAATGCTGACATCCCCCCCCCCCCC
>NW_020799097.1:117564493-117568265 GCF_003259725.1 Athene cunicularia
ATGACCAGGCTGAGCATCCAGCCACAAGAGATGAAGCCTTCCACTCTACTGCTCAACCACCACTGGTAAGACCTGACGAGACACGAGTGAGAAAGAACGGCTCCATAAGGGCACACCACTCTGCCACCTACACCACGGGCTTTGGCCCTTGCTCCCAGAACTCTCTCTGTACTTTATTCAATGTATATTAAGGCAAGGGCATAACACTACTGCCGCTGTGTGTTGTGCCAAGCACAGTTCAGTGTTAAAATGATCAAAGAACGTCACAGGCTGGGACTAGTGTGCCTGCAGTGCAAGTAGCAGGTCAGTCCTGCCATAGATGAAAAGTTCCTAATGGATCTTAAAGTACCTACAGGAGAATGAAAATCGACATGTACCCTGTCAACTAGCAAGACCATGAGTCAGAAGAATATGTGTTTTAATAAATCATATATAGATAATGAGGATGTTTCTTAGAAACAGCTGCAGTCAAAATTTCATGTCAACAGATTTTTTAAATGAAAAGCAGACCAGCCTTTATCTTCAGCCCTTACAACAGATGGGGCTCAGGGCACTGTCTTATTAAACAAGACTGTTGTTGCCTGGTTTTACCTCAGATTTTAAAAGACAAACTTCCCCAAACGTAACCTGAAAACTGTTACACACATCATTATTTCATTTGCTTGAGCCTTCCCCTGGAAAATTTCTGCCAAACCGCTTCCCAACACAAAGCTAAGAAATACAGGTTGGTTCTGGCAGAGGCAACATATTCTGAAACTTTTCTTTCACATTGGCAAAAAGGCTTGAATTATAGTTAGGCAAGGGTGTAAGGCTGTGGGAAAGGTGCAGGGACAGTCTCTGAAAAGTGTTTTCCTGCCACCCCACAAGCCAGGAGGATTACAGGCTTGAAGGAGTGGAGAAGGAGCAAAGGAGAAGGGATAGCAAAACCAGTTTGCACATGGTCAGCAGATAGATTAGCTGTTAAATTCCATAATACCCCGGGTGTACTCAGACTGGAATTAAACAGGATTATCCAAACAATTAGCACTATGAATTTCTTTAGGCTGACAGCTGAACTATGAGTGAGAGGGTGAGAGTAACCAACCCCCAGTTTTACTCTCAAGTTCTGGATCTGAGTGGGTTAGGGAATAAATTACCATCTGCTCCCTATTAGTTTGTCCTTCAGGTTTGGTTATTTTTTTCCTTTTATGTATTGTGTCCTGTCTGTTTCCCTCTTCTTCAAAGATGTGTATGGTTGGTAAATCTGTTCAGGGAGGTTATAAGATAGATCAACTCTTGGGTGAGGAAATTGAATTAATGGGCTTCAGGGTACTCTCATGAATGGCTGCAGGTGTGTCTTCTGGGTAGTAAATCACAGTTACTCCCATATAGTACAATAGTTCTTGTAAATAAATGTACTAGACAATTGGTGTTTGAAAAGAGTTTTGATTTCAAACCCTTGAATCGCTGCTCTTCTTGAACGTGTACTGTGGTTTTTCATGTATCTTTTTGATTGTTACCTCCCTTTGCAAACCCTGATTGCAGAGCAATATAAAATCAGCAGACCTGTTCCACATGACAAACGACTCCATGTTACTGTGGAGTGGGGAGAAGGACTTGCAGAGCTGCCTAGAGAAGTTTATTTCCATCTCTCTACACCCAGAACTAAGGAGTGTGGCTTTTGGTGGCGGGGATTTACAAGAGTTATAGTTAGCTTGTAGGATATATAAAACATTGTGCATGTGACTCTTCCACACAGTTAACAGCAGCAATAAGCGTTCCTAAGACACATTACACAGTGACAGGTACAAAGTTAGTCTCAGATCCTACGTTTGTATACAGCATGACAGTGTGAGGTTCTTGTGTTCGTCAGCACATTAATTGTGTTATGCTTAATGTCACAGTAATGTAGTTAATTTAGAAAAGAGGCATAATCCACAACTGCCTTTTTTAATTTTAAAAAACCAAACAACTTCTGGAGCACAGAAGATCTTAAATTAAAACTCATCATTATTCCTGTCATGATGAGGTTTCTTTTACTTCACCTGATAGATACTGAAGCCTTTTTCCCCTCATCATCCACTTTTTTGAGTCTGATTATAGTCAACCATTTACAATCCACCCCTACGAAAGTATTACTTCGCTAACTGTATGTCATCAGCCCAGGCAAATCCAAACAACTTTTGGATTGAAGCAACTGTTTTGAAGTTATTAACCAGCAAAATTGTTTATTCCTAGACACTTTATGCTTCTTTTTTTTCCCATCGCTTCCTTTTCTTCCCCCTAAAAGTTGTGTATATCTCATCTAAAGGCAGAAGGTCACTTAGTTGTCTTCTTTCCTCATTTTACATACATACACACAGGCTGCATGGGACATAATGAAATAAACTGAAAAGGAGATTTATACATTCAGAGCAAGTTTTTTTTCTTTTCCCTCTCTTTTTGAATGGCAGAGGTTTTTGAACAGTTCTGTAGGAGCTTTTGGATATAGACAGCCAGTCAACATCTCTTTGGGGCCTGGCGTATTTTAAAAATAAATTTACCTGTTGCACTCAAACAGTACCTGACTCTCAGCTGTACAAGCGGCTAGAAACTATGGAGAAACAGGAAAAAAAAAAGTACAAATTCTGTATGCCTTTTCTCTTAGGGAAAGTGCATACAACACTGTTTTCTTGTAATGAGGAAAAGGGTCAGTGGTGTGTTGTGAACGAGCTCTGATCCCAGCTGGGGTTTCCTGTAGCAGTGCCTGGCACTGGTACAGCTGCACTTGTTCCCAGCCTCTGAAAGCTCACGTGGCACCCATTTGGGTGTCAGTGTACCTGTGGCACAGTTAATCCACAGCCCAGATCTTCCAGTTATAAAAAGAACGTTTACACTCATTTGTTTATTCTTTTACTTTTTCTCCCTCAGGCTTCTGACTGGTGCTGGGCCTGTCACTTGGCTTCTTTGGGTCTTTTTTTCTAGATGTAAACTGGGAATAATTCACCTTCCCTGTTTCACAAATGCCCGTTGCTGGGAGGTTGGTGCTCTGTCACGAAGGACTGTACTGCTGGCATGATATAGACAAGTGTTGCTGTCTTGCATTGGAAATGGCACTTTCATAAGTTAGTTTTTATTTATATATGATAATGTCACTTTCATCAACATTATTTGCATTTGAAAAAAAACCCTCACTTTGTCTGGTTTAAATTTGAGCCCATTTTTTCCTTAAAGGAATACAATCTGACCTCATGTATTGCTGCTTTGGAAATAGGTGAATGCTAAATCTATAAAATACCTGTAGCACTTCAACAGAAATATACATCCTTTTTGAGGAGGAATTTTGTGTTTAGCCTGGGTTCCTGTGGAGATAAGGCTTGGGCAATTTTTCTGTCTGCCTGTCTTCCTCCTCCTTACTATGCTTCCTCCACAACATTTAAATTGAGTTTGGCAAACAGGTAGGGGTCTCAAGACAACAGTGTTTTTACAGTTGTCATGAAAAATAGTGGAGGAAAGAGCAGAAGAATCCTATTAGGACCAGGCTGCACTGATGTCAATTATTGTTAGGCACCAGGGAATCCTGATGGGTAAGCGATGTCACGAACACCCACCTGCAGAAAAGATTTCAGTTAGAGGTTGTATGTCCCAAGTCAGGTACCTGCTGTCAGTCAGAAGGCAGGAATATGTAGGTAACAGGCTGCTTTACTTACAGTACTTACAAATGTGCTTGGATTTAAATGACCTGAGTTACCAGAGTAGACAGGTTTGCAACTGGTTTGGAGGTAGGGTGGAATATATATATATATATATATAT
>NW_020799097.1:117568315-117584634 GCF_003259725.1 Athene cunicularia
AGATCCACAGGGATTTTTCTTTTATTGGACAGATCAAAACAAGGTAAGAGAGAGGCTTCCTTCTCCAGAATGGTTCTTTCTGTTTTCTGTGGTGTGACAGGCAGGCATCAGGAGGCTTTGCGTGCCAGTCTTGGCACAGCAGACAAGCATTACATCAGCATACGTTCCTCTGCTCTTCTGGGGAGCAAATACAACAGGCCTGTGGCTCGTCCCTGGTGCACAAAGCATGGAGAGTTGGATGGCAATGTCTTGAAAATTTCCAGCCGTGTTAATGATCTGATGACCGGTGAGGTGTATAATTGTCCTGGTTTACAGGCAAGGATCCATTTGGGATGCTTTTATGGTTCATAGTTGGCTTGTGGTTTCTCTGTCTTCCCTTCTGTACACTGAGGATGTTGCCGTGGTGCATGGCAGACCCAGGATTCCCAGAGGCCAGATCTCCTTTTGAATTCTTCCTCCTGAACAGCCGCATGCTCCCTGGCCATGCCTGGTGGGCTACGTCACAAAGTTCTTACTAATCCTCGCTGGACACTTACTTTCTTTCAAAAACATTCCGGCATGCTTAGATCACTGTTACGGCTGGGGAGCTGTTGGGAAAGCTCATGGCCTGATTCATTGCTGCGTTACTCCGGTTTCACATCCGTGTCACCCCTTGAAATCAGCACTGTCATGTTTCCAGCTGTTGGGAGACTGTGGAGCTGCACTGGGGTGAGGAGTATCAGTACCCTCAGCAATTTGGTGCAGTTTGTTTCATATACCGTATCAGACATATAATAGAAAGTTATTGGTGAAATTGTTATAGCAAAATACTGTATCAAAACTAGGAACTGAATGAGCTTCCTCCTTTTTTACAGATGAATTTTCAGGTGCTTATGAAGTAAGGGCTTGTACCAGTTCCCTGTTGAAAACAGTGCTAGAACTTGGTAGTGCTTGAGCTTTGGCCTTGTGTTGGAATATATCCAAAACGGCTAAATACCTACTTGTATTCTGGCTATGGAAAGCTGGTTTACCAGTTGTGTAGCTGTTTTTCAGGAGTTTCTGTTGATTTTATGTTTAGATACCGGTGCAAAAATTGCTTGAGGAGGTGGCAACCATTAAATGCGCAGACGGAACAGGCAATTTGCTATTACATTAGATCATATTTATCTTCCTATGTTTGCTTTTTAGAGGAGATGGAGCACAGTTTTGAGTCAGTGTATTTGGAAATCATATCATGGAGTTATAATAAAAACCTTGTCTTTGTTTGTGGTTGGACAAGGTTGTGGTAGGTAAAAGTGGGTTCATCACTGACAGTCCAGAGATGTTAAATTACTGTCAAAGAAATGAAGTGAATGCCCTGAGAAGTTGAAGGCTGTGACTGATTTACACCAACCCAGTAGCTCTGCTAGAACACAGTATAGTCTTCTGTTTTGTTCCTTCCCTTGCATAAACTAATTGTATAAACCAAAAAATAACGGTGAACTTTGTAATAATAAATGGAAACCCAGAGTTGATTGGAGTGTTTATTTCATTTTTAATATGTTTGACACTAAGACCTCCTTCAGTTTCCTACTGTTGTCTGTAAAAACAATGTCTTGAAGCAGCTCTGTGAAAAATAGCTATTTATAGAATTGTTGTTCTCTGATTGGTGAAAAAATGTATTTGTAATGCTCAGAGCACTTTCTAAAAGGTTGGATATTTGTACGAGACACATAAGTGTCAGCTTGATTTTTAAACTTGCAAATCAAGCCTCTGCAAAGGGCAACAAGAGGGATTTTTTTTCTGGTTAATAATTCATGACAACTAGGTGAAGCTTGTTGTTAAACCCCATCCTAGCAGTGTCTGTCTAAAGAAAGTAAATATATTTTTATTGGGGTGCTGAAAGTGCAAGAACTGGGAAGGAAATGCCACTTTCTGCTTTTCATGTTTATTGTGAAATTACGAATATGTTAAAGTGGAGGTTGTATAGGAAATTTTCTTCAATTTCTTCTCTTTGTGTAAAGTGATCCTGTGATGACAGTGGAACTACGTGAAGAAATAATAGCAGGGCAATGTAAACTCTGTGATTGCTTTCTCTTTTTTTCCCCTAATTATTATTTTTTTAAGCATTTGCTTTTATCATAATCAGGGCCAGTTATTTTCTGCCTATGGAAGGATAGGCCTTGCTAAACAAAGGGATGAATCCAGAGAAGTCTCTCTGCCAGCATCCTTGGCCAGACACACTTTCCTGGGAGCTGACTATGAACAGGTGTAAAGATGAGGCATGAGTAGCAGTCATTTTTCTAGCCATTTAACTGTCCCAGGTGCTGGTCGCTCTGCAAAGCAGTAAATTACTGCCTGGATCATGATACGGCTTTTAAATTAGGAATCTGGCTCCTTTGGTTGCTGCTGCCTTATCAGTAAAGTTATACAAAAATGACATGAATCACTGGAGGGGAAAAAACAAACAAAACAAAAAACCCCACTCCCCTGTGCTTTTATTTAGCTTAGGGAAGTGGCGGTTGTAGCTCTGCAGCTTTCTCTGACTTACTGGCTGGTTGAGCTGCTTCTTGCACTGTTTTCTTATTCCCTTCCTTTTCTCTTTCTTCTCTGTTGCAGAGAAGGGAAAATAATATGTAGCATCTGTTGTCCAGCAGTATACCTGGACAGTCTTTTAGATTGTGCTTTGTGCAGTCAGAGCTCAAAGTTCCTGGTAAAGATGCATGTTGAGTGCAACACTCCATTAGTATAACTGACCCCATCTTGTGGTTCTCCATGGATCATCAATCCTTTCAGGGTTTCCAGCCTAACTGGTGCGTTTGGATAATGCTGTAGTCGAACAGATGATGGGTCAGAAAGGCTGCCAGTGAAGTCACTCTTACCAAGAAGTTTTATATATGTGACCAGTGTGGACTCTTAACTTACTGTCCCCTGTAGCTTTCTGATAAGTAAGTTAGTAGCAAATTTCATAGTTTGTTTGCAGGAGCAATATACTCATAATAAGTCTGTAGTTTCAGCCCTGTGAAGTTCTGTCCCACTTAATGTTATGCTGAACGGGAAAGACTGTAAGGGTGGCCGTTCTGGTGGTATGAGGGGTCAGTGGCAGCCAGGCTTAGTGGTGCCATCTTCTCACTTGCTTCTAAGAGCAGGAATGGAACTTTGAAATAAGACAAACGGAAGAGATAGAGAGCCCCCAGAAGCCTGTTTTGCAGCAGAGTTGCCATCTGGCAACTTACAGGCAAGGCAAAGAGTAAACTAATTGCTCAAGACTCCTTCACTGCAAAATAAGTATCCATGTATCTTGCTCATTTCTTCATGACTGTGTGTGATTTGACCTTTGAATTATGTTTGGGCTGGCTCCGATGCGTCCTGCCAGGTACGCAGGTCCAGCACAACTGCTTTTGGACGTGAACAAGAGCTGTATTCAAGTGGTTGATCAGACTTCTCTGATGACTTTATCAGCAGAGTAAACAGTACCTTGTGATGGAAATGTATACAGGTTCTTCCGAACATGTGCCATTTCTTTTTGATTTTTAAGTGCTCAGTTCACCTTCGCTGCCCATCTTACTATGGTCATAGCTGCAGAGAAGGTCTGTTGAGCAAGTTCATTTAAGCTCCGATCTTACAATTTGGTAATAGTAATGTGGTATCCTGCAGTTTGACGTGCTTACTGTGTATTTGTGTATTTAAGTATATTTTGCTGTCACCAGTAAAGATAATCCTCCAAAATGAAGTTGTATGAAGCATTTTGCTATCTTCTGATAACAAAAAGGAAATTTAAAACCTTTTGTTTTAAACAGATGGCAGGACAGCTTTCCAATTTTAATTGTATTTTTCAGTATGAAATTCTTTTATTGCTGAAGGTTCTGGAATATTTGCTTCATCGGTATGCAGAGTGCTGGCTGATTTCATATTATTACTTGAATGATTCTTAACATGAGTTTTAAAAAAGAAAAATTAATTAATGTGACAAGCTAGCATCTGTTACATATCTTATTGTTTCTGTAATGTTTCTTAACTATAGCAAAACCAGACAGTATTCATTGCATTGTCTTTTTTTTTTTTTTTTTTTTTTTTTTTTTAATTAAATGGAATGCCATTTCTTCCACTTGTTCTTATTCTGGTCATGAGTGTTGAAGAAAGATAAATCACAACTCGACCAGGTGAACAGAAAGTCTGCTAGAATAGAAAGGAGTGATAATAAAAAGCGTTTCTCAGGAGATGAGAAGAGAATGGAATCATTTGGTGTGTTTAACCTAGCTAGCAAAGCAAAGCCAGAGAAAAACTGTGATTCTGTCTATGAATAAATATATCCATGGATGCACAGGCAGAGTGGGAGAAGAAATATGTATTGTCAGATAGTTTGTGCATTATTATTTTTACATCCTTTAGCTGGAAGTTATGTTGGACAATCAAATGGATGTCAGGAGAAGACTCTTGACTCAGTGTGGTTCTGACACTGCCCAAGTGAAAGAGTAAAAGGAGGAAAGCAACTAACTGCTTTTATGGTGGAGCCATTTAGTTTTTTAAAAGACTGAGGATGGTGTGGTATGCTGTCCTCTTCATCTCAGTAGCACATACTGATTTATTCCAATTTATTTTTAAAGTTAGGTAACTACATCGACATGGCAGCATGCTCAAAACACAGAGTATGCAGACCCAGTCTTGTCCACAGCACCATGGAAAGAGATCAGCTAACAGTCTGTGTCATGAAATTTAAGCATAAGCATCCAGTCCTGGGGTCTGAACAGCGATTTCTCATGCCTTCTGCAGAAATGCCGTTGTAAATGGATGGTGATCCCATTTGTCCAAAGGAAGTTTGTGCTGAGAAACTACTGTGAGTGCTGAGGTGATACTTGCTCTGTAGGAGGAGAAGTTGTGGCTGAAGCTTCCCTCCTCTGCTGGTTGCAATTAGAGCAGTACCACAGCCTAATCAAATGGTTTAGCAAGACGGAGTCCCTGCTTCAGAGGCTCGCTTGCACAATTCATACCTCAAGCTTTTATGTGTTTATGAGAGAAGGTGGGGTGGTGAGACCACAGTGGTACAGAAGTAACTACAGGCAGCTGTTTCCCCCAGCTCTGGCTTGTTCAGACTTGACAGGCTGGGGATGTCTGAAGGCAGAGAGACTCAATCTTGTACAGCTTTTTAGTAATGACAGTTTTGCAGTTTTCAAGGGAAGGAGTCGGGGTAGTTTCTCCTGGTACAGGTATAGGCCTGTGTTTATGTGTGAACATCACTGGCAGAACTGGTACTAATATGCTGTAGCTTAACCACAGAATGTGAGCTTGCTACATGAGCCTGTAGCAATAATTCTGCGCCTTGAGCTGGAGCTTTCTCATTTAGTGAAGCTTCATGAAATGGTTCCTTAGGATAAAGGAGAAGAGGATTTTTCTGACTTGGAAGGTCCTTTTCCCTCTTGTGTCCTGAGGTGATCATGAATTTCTTGGGGCCTGAAAACCCAACACAGACTGCAGTGAATGTGTGAAGTGCAGACGAGGGCTGCAGGTAGAATTCTGTAGAATTAGGCTTGGCTTCAGTACATTTATAAATTCTGTGTCAATCCCATTGCTCTCATCCAAATGAAAGATGATGTGGCATTTTTCCAGCTGCTGGGGATCTTGGCTGTGTTATTTAAGAGAGTTCTTTTGTGTCTATTTTGCATCGGGGCTTTAAAACAATTGGGTCAATATTTGTCCTGCCCTATGGGTCAAAGATCTTTTCATTACATCTGTATAGTTTTTACAGTACGTTTGACAAGCACACAATAAAGGCTGAAGTTAATATATCAATATTTAAAATATAGCTAATAATTTAATGAGAAGAATGTAATATTTAATAGTACTAGGTTTAAAAATACCTGCTCCAAACCCCAACTGTTTGGCTTAATTTCTTCAAGAGCAAGGTTACTCAGTGATGCATCTCACATCTGAAAACATCCAAGAAGTACATCATTAAAGATGTATTCATGCTTCTCTTTCCAGCGTGTAAAAGGAAAAAAAAAAAGCTGAGTAACTAAACCCTTTGAAGAACTGAGATTGTAAATATTGTTAATTGAATGAGAAAAGATGGTGCATGTCTCTTCACATAAGAGGTTATTTTAACATGTACAATGAATAACTTGCTCCTTTTCCTCATTCTTTAAGCATTTCAGCAGTCAACATCTCTTATTGTTAATTCTGTTTGATAATGGATATTGGATACATGGGCCTCTACCACGTGGTTTGTTATACAAATGGATTTACCTTTTCTTTCAGTGCAAAACACAGGAGTTGGAATGACTTAGATCCATGTACCACACTGACATTCTACCAAGCACTGAACAAGACTTGTATATTGAGGTCTTTATGTAGTGGAGGTTTTTGCTGATAGTAGCAAATTCTGTATTAGGCGGCTTGTGTTCTCAGTGCTCTAGTACTCATGGTGCTTCTTTGTGGGCTCCTGTAAAAACGTTCTGTATAATCTACATATGCACATTGTCTAGTGTCAAAATGGCATGGGCAGAAATAATACCAAAGGGATAGACGTTTCTTACCAGAAGGACCCTTTTGATACCCGACTATAATCCTTTCCTGCAGAAGGGGAAGTTAAATTCATTCCATGAATGAGGTTGCTCAAGACTTGCTCCCTGGGGCATTGTTCCTTTATGCATTTACTTGCGTGGGTGAACTGAGTGCAAAGTTACAGGTGGATTGCCTCTGATTTTTGAGGGCGGGGGTTACTCACTATATTTTATTTGGAACTTGAAGGAGTGAGAGGTTTCAGGCTCTTGAAGATGCAGGAGACCCTGTGGAGGTAATGCTAGTCTTTTGGCACAGATAGATGGAGTTGGGTTGGTATCTGTTTTTCAATACAAGTCACATGCTGGAAGAGATGACACAGAGTAGTTTTCTCTGGAAAGCTGGATCAGGACTCCCCTGGGACAAAGAGTTGGGGTGATACAAGGTTTTGCTTCTCAGTGACACTGGAAACTGGGAGTGAACGTGAAGCAGCTAGTAAAATAATAGTGGTGGCACAGCAAATAATCTGGGCCTTTGTCTGGGTTTTGCAGTCTTTTTGATTGATGTATTTGAGGTGTAATGTTAGGAGCCACCATAGTGACATTAGAAACTTGAGACCAGGGATGATGTTGCTGGAAGGCAAATGGAATTTTTTGGGGTAAGAAAATGACCCATAAATATTGACATCCAAAGTTGTGTGGCTATCAGGTTTTTAATGGGAAACAGAAGAGAATTTCTTCAAGGATGCAACTGCTTGCTAAGAGACTGTTGTAACCATTAGGCTAAGCAGTGCAGAAATCAGGTGAAATCCTAAAGGCGAGTTCTTCCCCCGGTGAAGATGCAGTTATGTTATATGCAGCATAAAAGTCAGCTTGGCAAAAGTAGTGAAGCTAACTGATCTGTAACATGAGCTCTGAGGTCCTGATACTGGCTTGGAGGAGCTGAGCATAAAAAGTATTCAAAGGCTGAGCTTCTGCCTCTGATAGCAGCCCAAGCAGTAATCCTGGAAAGTTCACCCGTGTGCATTTGCTTTCTCTTTAATATAGAAATAACTCCTCACCTGTACCTGTAAAGGCAGTACCTAGGAGTTCAGAAATAAAAACCAGTCCATGAGCTAACACCCATACTGATAGGTCCATGGTGGAAATGGTGTGCCAGTGCCCTTTTCAGTGAAGAACGCTGCCTCCTTGCTGGCTTATACTACAGAAATTGCTGTATTTTGAAGTGAGGAAAATTTCTGCCTCAACAGTTAACACAGTAGGGGAGTCAGCCTAGCAACAGTTCATGGTCACCTGAAAGTTGCAGCTCGTAGTTTTTCACAAGTGCTTAAAAATTGGCATGTGAGTGGAATGAAAGAAGACAGGGAAAGTGGTAGGGGATTGCCACGGGTAGTGAAAATAGGAGGAAATATTTCATGGAAGTCAACTTCCCATCAGACTGCTGATTTCATTTTTAAAAGGAAGTCTCTCTGCTTTCAAAACATGAAAATTGTTCAAGGCCCATTAGGGAAATGTTACTACATCAAACACGGACTATCTCTAATAAGCATTTCCCACTGCTAAATATCTCCCTTATTGTTGTGAGGGAGGCAGGAATAGAAAATTAGTTTTGGGTTTAATCCACAGCATAGATCCGGTTTCTGAAATGAGGAAGCCAAAAAACTTCAAAAAGGGAAGATGACTCTGGAGTCAGCCACATTTAGAATGGTTGAATTGTCAGGTACTGAGAACAGTCCTAACATATTTTGTGGTATGTAAGAATCGTATCCTTGCTGTTGAATTCAAAGTGGGCTGTGACTTTCCTATAAAGATGAGACTTTAGATCATTTTTTGTTTTGATGGGCTAAGACTTGGTAAGCTTTGGTTGTAGATAGTTTCCAAAAATTGGAAACTTGAGTTTTTGTGTAAGAGACTTTGATCTGGCTGCTGGAAACGGTTTTGTTGTTACAATTTTCAGCTTAAATATTTCAGGGAAGAAAACTTGTGTGCAAGTCGACTAGCGTACATTCAAGTGACTTCTTTAGTGGGTGTCTGTCAAGCTTTCAAATACTGTGTGACTTAAGTAAGAGTTTTCTTACAGTTTGCATCTCATCAGGTCATAATATCATTTCATGCAGCAGTAGATGCTAGGCCTTAGCTAACAGGAATGTGTGCTTTTAGGAAACAGCTGGGAGTTGGGAGACCTGGGTACTTGCCTCTTCTTGGTTGTGATTTGCCATAGCTCAGCTCTGGGCTGCTTGACCTCCCTGTGCCTGTTTCCCATCTACCCTGACTTTGTCAGTTGGAGAAGCCCTCTGTGAGTAGTGCTGCACCAGCGACAGCCTGTTACTGCCTCATGAGCACCTGGTACAGCGAGGTTCCAACCTCCGGCAGCAGGAGCGCTTTGGTGTTGGAGATGTTCATGTATTCTAGCCGAGAAGGGCTCCTGGTAAATGAAGACAGCATTGAGCAATGAGCTAGCCTTTCAGTCTGTTTTCTCCTCCTTAATTAAAAAAAGTCTTTTGTGTTCATGCCTGCAGCTTGTACATAGATTTGGTTGATGCAGCATCAGCTTTGCTGACTGACTTCTTATTAGCACGGTTCAAAAATTGGCTGCTAGGACATCAGCTCTCCTGATCATTGGGAGGATAACTGATGTCTCGGCATTCCTGTCAGATTGTCTTCTCTGCTGAAGCTCTGCCAGTTCTGATACTTCTCTTTAATGCTTCATATCCTAGCTGTTTCCCCTCCCCACCACGCTTTTAGGCTTTTGTGGGTGGTTTTGTTTTTAAAAGTCTCTTTAAGGGATAGTACACTGAAAATAATGACCTTTAAATAGCGTATATTCTGTCTCCAGACATGTGATATTCCTGTGTGAGCGTACACACTCCGCTGCTAATCAGTGTTATGTGATAAAGGTGTTTGGAAGTTTCGGTTTGGCGTTTTTGTTTGCTTGCTAGTTTTGTTTTTAAGGAGTTTGAGTAGTTCTTGAAATGCAGGTGACTGGTAAATAAGGCAAGTATTAGTGCAAAACTGACATTTACTTGCTTTAAGGCTTTTCAACATTAAAAATGTGGACTTGACCCTGCTTTCCTCTCTTGCCTTTTGCTTACCCCTGCAGTCTTGGTATTTTACAGCAGCTCTGCACACTTGGAGCTGGCATCACACAGAGCAGAAATGATAAAGCCCTTGGTCTGTATGTACTCCACCGTACAACACTGCTTTTCTGTTTGATTTGGGGTTAGTGTGTAACGACAGAAGATGCTCTGTAAGATCCTTTCCTAGGGAATCTTCTTTCAAGTCCCATATTCTTTGCTTTAATGACAACTTTTATTATATATCCCAAAACTGGGAAGACACACAAACCACCTCACGCTACAAACCATAGGAGCTTTAGGTTCACTGTGTGTGGCTGTTATTTTTGAGCATTTCTAATTATACAGATGCTGTTTACATTGCCAGTCTCCTCCAAATATTCTGCTGGATTAGAAGGTCTGTAAAATCTGCAGGCAGCCTCTGCCAGTGGCGTGTATGTTATCATGTCTTCAGCCTGGCTTTCTGTTTTCCCGGGGGTTTTTTTTGTGCTGCTGTATGTCCTCCACAGGCAGCAGTTCTATGAAAATTCTGAACTAGCTCTGGAGGACATGAAGCCCCCCAAAGAGGGGAGTCTGTATCTGAAGCGGCTGTGCCTTCCCCTGGCTGTGTGTTGTGTACGTGTGCACACGCATGTGCTGTCAGTAGGCAAACCTCTTTTTTTGCCTTTTCTGAGTTAGGGCTCTTCACCAGGCAGGAAATGAGTATGCATTACTTCTTCTAACTAATCTTTCCATGTAGGCACGTTTTCCAGTGTATTATGACTTCTTGACGTCATTGTTGATCATTCGCTTATTAGCAAAGAACAATAATAGGCATATGTTCTCCTCGCCGATACCTGGTTTATGACATTGTAGCTTTACTGATGTCAAGTCATTCCTCATGCACTGGTGCTGGGGGGAGGGCCTGTGATGTATTTAGGTTTCTGTTTTCATATCACAGGAAAAGTAATTTCCAGTATCTGAATTGTTAGTGGGGAGATTGAGCCTGCTTTTAAGACTGGCACGTGCCTTTATCCAAGATGCATTCTGCATCGTGTGAGAGGAACAAGATGTACTATTGTACAAGAGTATTGTCAGTGGTTGAAGAATATATTTAAATTCTGAATCTCTGGGGCATGTTAAACCCTTGGCTGTCCAATTAGCCCAATAACAATTTTCTCTGGAGTGGTATATATAACACTGCTATTTCAAGGCTACAGTTATACACCAAAAGTGAAATTCTACCCCTGCACCACGTCCCAAAGAGCTCTTGTACTGTCTGGGGGCTGGGGATTACCAGAACCTACCCTTGATTTCAAGGCCGGTCATAGTGTATCTGCAGAGCTTTACTGAGCCTTTTGCCATGGCGGCGGCTGCGACCGATGCAGACCCCATCAGACTGGTGGTGTGCTGCTGACTGGTTCACACTACATCCCTGCCTGCTCCAGATGAGAGTCTGCCTCAAAACCAGACAAGTCCATGGGTTGTTAGCTGATACCACACAGCTGTGCTGCCAGCTATTTCAAATACTGTTTATGGAAAGCTAACTCGCAGCTGACCTAGGCGAATGCTGTCTTGCTGATGGCAGTATGTTGAATAAACTGTGTGAATTGTAAAGTATTTACTCGTACAATGTGTCCTCTTAAGAGGACTATGAATAATTTGGACAGGTGGTTTACTACCCAGGGAGCCGGTTATCTCCGATTGATAAACAGCAGTAAGTGCTGTTTAACAAAAGTAATAATAAAAATATTGATTAGCAGCATACAGCGCTCTGGTACTAAGTGATGCTCATTGAAGCCCCTGTTAAAACAGTAATGAAATCCTGAAGGAAGATTTTGTCTTTTCTTCTAGCTGCTCTGGATTGACTCATGAGAGTTAGACATAAGGCCTTATTTAATAAAAAGTACTATGAAGTGGAACAGTAATGCCTGACAGTTAGAAACATGGCCAAAAATTACACAGGGAGTGCCATTAGAGAAACTTAGGTAATTTATCTTAGGCACTTTCAACGTTGAGACTGGGAAAAATAAGGAATATATATGTAAGGGAACTTTAAGAACAATATGGTATCTTACAAAAAGTGTCTTTATTCTGTAATTTCCCCCAAAATAAAGAAAATCAAATTGAGGTGTTTTTTTCTGCTTTTAATCCAGATTTGTTTGCTACATAATAAAAAAGGCATAGGACTATGTTGTTCTTGAAGGAAATCCTTCTAAATGAAGGCAAGACTTAGGCCTCCTTGACCTGTTTTCCCCCTTGCCACTGAAGTTTGTGTTGTGGTGGTGCCTCTTACAGTAACCTGCCAGGCGCTTCTGCCAGCCACTCCTCCATAACCACATCTTCACTCCATCACTAGCCCTTAAAATTTCCTAACTATGCTTGAAGGGGAGCTGGCATCACGCGTGTTGAGCAGCAGCAGTGCTGTTCTAAGGACAGTCTGAGTCTTGCAGTTGTCGTCCCCTTCTTAGCAGTCACACACTGCAGTAGAGGACTAGACTAGATCATTAAATATTATCTGTGGTTCCCCTGCCCCAGGAAAATAGCTGGTTGTTGTGATACTTTTGGGAGTGGAAGGTAGCCCCTAGCATGGGGCTTTTCCCCTGAAGAAGAATTGTCCTTGGTTGCAGATCCACGATGGGTTTTTACTAGCATTGCCTTAAACTTAGTATGAGTTTGATTATAATAATACAATCATCCGGAATTCAGCGAAGTGGCTAATAAGTAACTGGTACTTGACAACAAATAAAAAGGCTTTATCAACTGTGTTTTAAATAATGTGTCTACTGGTGCCCTGTAAACATTGTACCCAAAGGAATTCAGTAGACAGTGTGCTTTCTGTAGGTGCAAAGTACATCCCCTCTGCAGTGCGTGGTTTTGAGCTGGTTGTAAACTCCTTGGATGCAGAGTAAGTTGGCTTATTCACATAGAATGTTATCAGTAAGTGTCATAGTCTAAAATTACCTCAGATAAACCTCTGGCTTTTCATTGTACCCTTTTCCACACATACCAGAAGATCCAAACCTATAGACATTTTTGCCAGTGAGAGTTGCAGGGAAGAGCCTGTCGGAGATGCTGCAGTAGTACTCTTTGAACATAACGATGTCATACATACTAGCTGGATGATGTGAAAAAGCTTCTCTTATTAGTCTTGCATACGGTATATTTTAAAATGTGGAAAATCAGTTTGAAAAGTGCCACCGCTTTGCTGCTGCCAGAAGTAGGTTTTCAGTGTACTGACTGCAGATGTATCTCATCTCAGTCTTTTGCATATCAGTGTGTTGCATATCCAGATTTAGATCCCCTTTTCACATATGTTGAACTTTCAATCAATATTTTTACTGAAATCAAGAAGGGTACACAGGAAGAGGGCGTAGGTAAGATAAAGAACGCTGGAGGTCAAGTCAGCCATTCTGACTGAAATATTTGCACTCATCTCCATAGTGTTCCTACATTTCACTGACAAAAGTCATTTTGGCTTCATAGCCTTTGTGTGAGGGGAAAATTATCTACCCTTTTGTAGTACAGTGGCAGGGGAAGTATCTTAGCCTCTTCAGAAGCCCTGTTGCAAAGCTGGTTGTTGAAAGAAGATCTCTTAATTCCTTGAAAATGCCCTTCTCTTATGCTGCTTCTCAGTCAAGTCATTTCATAATTCAGAGTGAAACACCCTCCGCCCCCAGCGTGTCATTCAGGATTTACTGGAGTTCAGGCAAAAATTGTGTGTCCTCCTTCTTCTCATTGCTCCTGTTGCCTCCAGTTCTGCTTCATGCAGAACTGGTAGGATCTGTGTACTCAGCTGTGTCGATTTGTGTCTGAGTTTCCTGGGCTTGTCCTCTTCTGTAATTTTTTGAGGAAATTTTGGCTGTGCAGGGGGATAGCTTTTGCCATTTCTTTCCTGGTTCCTGGGTGGGCTGTACAGTGCACACAGGCTGTGCAACTCTGATACATCCATGTTATGTTAAAACAGCTCTTCACAGATTGCCTTCAGAGCAGGTTTAAACTGTGAAAGAAACTTGCATATCCTTGGACTGGCAATTAGAAATGTAATTGTATATGACGTCACTTTGTGTCACCTTCTTTATAGTGCTCAAACACATCTATAATATTGTAGCTGAAAATGTGAGCCTGGAAATAACAATGTAAGGCTCCTCGCAGTGAAGAATGCAGTCATTTAGGTGCAGCCGTCCGTCTAAATCCTTTGGATTTAGGCTGGTACTTGGTCACAGCCACTCAGCAACTTCCCTGGGTTTATGCCAGGAAGATGGCTAATGGAACAATCTTTTTATGATCTGTTTAGCTAAATGGCTATAATAATGTGGGATATTAGAGTAACAGATGCTGTTGACCATCCTGCAGTAGATCAAAGTTTGTGTATACAGGAACTATGCACTTCCTTTCAGAGTCACATGTATAATTTGGAGCTTCTCATTTGTTGCTATGGTATTATATTATCAGAACAACGAGAAACAGAAGTGGTAATTTTAATGAATTAAGTCAAAAGTGCCAGTCTGCAGCAGTCTCAGCTCAGGGTCTAAGGAATAGTTCTTTGCTATCAGTAGTAACACAAAAGGGTGCTCTATAGATGACACTCATACATTGTTGGCATCTGAGGATTTCGAAGACTTGAAATACAAGTCCAAACTTGCTAAAATGGTCCTGTGTCATAAGACTTGGGACATGTTTGGCTCACATCACCGTGGCAATTTTGTGTGGCCTCAGACGTAGCCCCTGAAGCACAGATGACCAACACCTGGAGTTGGCATTTGGCTCCTGGGATTCTCAGGCTTGAGTCCAGAATTGAGCTTTAACTGCACAGTGCAGAGCGTGGTGGTGGCTGGTAGGTCACACCTTCTGCTTCCAGAGTGGGTTGGCAGGGGAACAGAAAAAGGGAGAGATGGCAATGAAGCATCCAGCTGGTGACTCTGACTCAAATTTATTCTGTGAACCTTTTCTTAAAGAGAGAGAGCAGCATATTTCAGATTTCCTGTTGTATAAAATAAAAGCAACTGACCAAGATCCCTCAGGGTCTAGAGAGACCTGCATTAATTCTGTACATTAGAATTTAATCTGCATGATGATGACACCAGTGTGAAAGTAATCTCTGAGTCAAGAGGGCATTATAAATTGGCTTGGCTTTATGTTTGGAATATACGTTGTTGGGTGGTCTGCATGTTCATATATGGATATCATTAATTATGCTGTTAATGATTTACAGAATTAGCCTGAGAAGATGGAAACAGGCGTGTTATGAGCTGTGGAATCATATGCCAAACAAAATAGCTCCATTTCAAGTCAAAGATTCAAACTGAAAAGGCTACTTTTGTCCCTATTTCGGGTCTAGTAAATATAAGACAAAAATGTCAAATCGTTTGAGAAAATAATTGCCTTGTGGCTTGCTGAATAAAAGCCCCCTTGTCTCACATCTGTGTTTATCTGCAAAGGTGGAGAGCTTTCCTTTCGCTGGCTGGGCAGTGAGCTCTTCATAAACACTGTTCACATGCATGGAGTTTGATTGAATATACCAAAAATGAGTTTCTGGTTAAAAGAGGTTTGTGCAAGGAGAAGGTACCAGGCTTTGAAGCTCAATAACATCTGGGAAATGACAAAGCTTAGTTTAACCAGGGTGTTTCAGCAGAATGGAGACTGGACTGAATAGAATTATCTGTGAGCCTCAAGAGGACGCCACTTAGGGGTCAAGGGGGTTATTACCGGTTAGTTGATACTGTTCAGCATTTTGGTTTGGTTTTTTTTGTTTTTGTTTTTTTTTTTTTTTTCCCCCCTTCTGCCAGCTTGCAAGCGATAATTTTCTGTGTGAGCATAGCTCTCATGGGCGGTGACAGATGATCGCTTGCTATCATCTGTCATTGCCCCCTGCCATCAGATGCACTAGGTTGGAGAGAGCTCTCAGAGGGAATCATGCCAGTCGACCTACGAATGCATCCTGCTACCACCGAGAACTGATTGTTGCCTAAGGATGCAACTTGCCACAGCTGTGACTTTGCTATTTATTATGGAAGGAAAACTGTCTGACCTGTCAACTGGGGGTGGTATTGTAAGGACCATGCTGCACATGGCCGAGGAATGGTTATGGGCTTTCTGCACGGGACTGGTAGTTGCCCTGATGGTTGGGATAGGGAGACTGTAGTTACCTCTTGTTGAATCAAGGAGGCCTAGGGATTACTGTGACATGTACCCCCATAAGTTGTATGGGCACTGGAGGAGATTGGACTACTTCTTATAGCTCAGGCTCCCACCTGCCCTGATTGTTAGGTGTGTGTGTGAGCTCTTCCTTCTTGAGAGTGGGTCTTGTCTCAGGACTGTTTGCAAAGCAGATATACTCCCTCATTTTGTTATATGCTGGTGTTTTTGTTTTTGTTTTTTTAATTATTTTTCATACTTGATTCTGTAGCTGTATATAAAATTAAATAGGCTAACTTGCAGAATCCTCACACTGAACGGAATGCTTTTGGAAATCTTGAATGTCATGTTTGGCTTCAGTTATAGTCATGGGGAGTAGGCATAGACATTAGTATCTGCTTACTGTCATGTAAGGCAGAATGAACAATTCTGGTTTAAATCCAGACTTGTTTGGATTTTGTTAAAGACAGATATTATGGTGTTATTTCTGTCTATATCTGTACTTTTCCCTGAACGTATTAGTTGAGGTGAAGATGCAGTACTCTCACCTGGATTTGCTTGAAGACATAGACTGTATTCTAATGTGGATTAATAAAGTTATGTTCTGTTTACTTTGGAGATACATCTAGACACAGGAGATAGGATTTGCCTTTTTTTTTTTCTTCCCCCCCCC
>NW_020799097.1:117584684-117782284 GCF_003259725.1 Athene cunicularia
CCCCCCCCCCCCCCCCCCGAGAGTGTCTAAAAGGATATTCTGGAGTTTTAAGTGTGCCACAAACACAGACCTGTGTGCATGTGCTTTGCTTTTTTTTTTCTTTTCCTCACTCCCCCACCAACTAACAAGAAGTTAATCTATCTGTGAAATGAATGATCTCCCAGAACAGACTTGAGAATCTTTCACTAATATCATTATGATACGAATGGCGATGTTTGCTCTAGAGACTTAATTCCAGTCAGACAGATACTAATTAATAAACCATAGTATAAATCTACAAGTTAAGAAAAAATACGATCTATTGCAAGATCCTGTATGATCTAGAAGTCTTTTTTTAACAATGTATTCTGTCAAAGTAATGTATCAAGAAGTGAATGAGGTGTATTATTTGATACACTTGCAGAATGTAGAAAAGCCTTTTACTATTGCATAAAGTGTTGTTTTGGCCTGTCCTTTTCTTGAATGTCTTCTTCATCCTCTAGTCTTTTTTCTGTCTTACTTACAGAGCAAGAGACTTAGTAATAGTGTATGAGAGATGCTTCAGTAACTCAGCAACATGTTGAAATTGTGGTGTGACACATGGTGCAAGTGTTGGGCTGCTGACCGTAGTCAAAGTGCTGGTGTGCAGGGGTGAGAAGGGGAGTTGGGAGTGGAGGAGTACTGGTTGTTATCTAGCAGTCTCAGCTATAAGCTGGCTTTTGGTTTGCATCCACTTCAAAATGTTATGCTGCTGCTGATAAACAGCTTTAGGAATTGAAACCTTCGATTGGGAGGCAAATAAAGCAAACCACACCCCCTGCAAACCAAACCAAACCAAAGCCACCAAAACCTCCCTTTGTTAACCATGGGGAGATAATTTAAAGTGTTTTCTTTGAACTCCAGAATCTTTTTCCATTAGACCATTTTCTAAGTAGTCAAGCTACAGTGTGTGGTTTTTAAACTTCAGAGTAAGATGAAGATGTATAGGTGTACAGTTGAGCAACTGGGCACTGGAAAGGTCCTTCACTGAAGTAGGGAAAGATGTTTGGGGGTTATTTTGATTTCTTTGTTTTTGGGGGGGGGGTGTGTTTTTGTTTTTGGGTTTTTTTTTAAGCAAGAAGTGTAATTTTTTGTGCCTCTGAAAAGTGAAAGTCATACAGTATTTTTTAAGTGGGCTCCTGTTACACATGCTGGCAAGATAGACAGTTATAAGGCTTCGTCTTTGAAGCTTAATTGATTTCCAGAGATGAGCTTTCTGTGTATTGTCTTAGATTTGTGCCCAGAGACTTCTTCCTTGCAAGGGAACTTCTTAATAGAAGATAAGTGATAATTTGCAAGAATCCCCATCACCAACACACACTGAGGTGGAAGTTCCTGTTTTCTGGCCTTGGAACACTGTCCAGCCTGCTGTGTAAAATGAGGGGTCGTGTTCAGAGGCTTTTGGCTTTTGCTGAATTTGCAGGGCTTGATTTGGTGTCCTAGTATACTAGGAGTGTTCTTATGTTATGGTGGTCAAATTTCGTAACGTGTACGTGGGCTGACCAGCTTCCAAGCTCTTGTTCGAGTACTGTATACTGTTTGGTATTGCTTATTAACTGCAAATCCTTCAGTTACAGTTCACCTGTGCAAATTAATTCCAGTGACTTAAGGGAGGCTACCAAATGCTCCCATCTAGCAGGCTTTGCTTGAAGATGAGGTGACACTGAGGCCCGAACAACTCCCTACAAACTCACCTGGGGCATTAGACCTGGCAGAGGGAGAATAGCCTGGGTGGAGTTGGCTCCAAAGAAGGTGTCATGTGGGAGCAAGGATGAAATGTGCTGATAGGACTGTGTGTGTTGCAAAATGACCGTGACAGTACCCTGAATAAACTAAGGGCTTCACATTGAATGTTGGGGCAGCCTTGGTTCTGTGACTGTCTAGATGTGCAAGTATCAGATCCACAGAGGGTGTCTAACATAGCTGTTGCACTCTGAAATACATTTATTTTCTTACAGATAAAAGTCATAGGCAAACTGTATAAGGATTTTCTAGTATCAGACAGGTGCAGATTTTTATGAAGCATCATGGCTATGCTGTGCCACACGCTGCAGGCACACGCAAGTGTGTGGGCTAGCTCTGATCCAAAAGCTAGTCCTGGGACATGGGGCTGAGCTGCAGTTACTAAACTCTCCTGAGCATCCTTATTCCTGATGATAGGGAAAAGTAATTCATTTAGTGTACAGCTGTATTATTAAAGCAGGATTCACTGCACCTCATGAGTTTGGGGAGGGAAGAAGTGTTTGCTTTTTTTTTTTTTTTAAATCCCGCTTCTCTTGGCATTCTCTCTGCAGCCTGCTTACCCTGTATGTGAGTAAGGCTTCTTCTTGTTGACTGGTATCGTAGCTGTTGGCTTTACTCCTGCCTCTCCCAGCTGGCTGCCATCAGACAGGTCTTCTCTTGGAATCAGTCCTCCTGGCAGCAGTATTTTGTTCTTTGACAATTTAAAAGTCAATTAAAGCGATGCAGCTATTGATGCAGATTTCCTCATGACCTGTAGCTGTTTAGTCCTGGAGTGACAGATCAAGTGCTGGCCTGAATAATTTGAACCTTTCCTGCAAAACTCTCTAAGCAGTGGACAAAACTTATTTCCTTCCTCATAATTCTACAGTAGATGTAGGAAGGGGTTGGTGAGGCCATGTGGAACATATTTAATATTGGTAGATTATTTCAACTCTGACTATATTTTTGCTAGGCTTTTTTGAATCTCCGTAGTTAAATTAAACTTGGCTTCATCTGTCATTTGCCTTTTGGTAGAAAGGTGAGGTGGGCCACCAAGCAGCCTCTTAATAAAAGCCTGAAATTTTCACCCAGAAGCAAAATGTAGTTGTTTGCCAGTGGCGTCTTCTGGGAGACAGTGCTTATCCTCCTACCCAGGAATAATTTCTGCAGAGGGAAGGCCTTGTTGTACAGTCACCTGGCTGTGCAGAGAGCATTACAGGCTCCTGGGACTGAGAGATCAGATTTTTTCCTATCTGAGATCTCAGCGCAAAGTAACTCTTTAGTGTCAGGGTAGTTACGGCTGTACCACTGCTCCAGGAGCAGACAGTGTTAGATAGTCTGGCGTGAGCACATTAACTTCAAGCCCTTGAAGGGTGGGTATAAATGCACTTTCAGAAAGTGGAAAGAAAGTCTGTGCTTGAGTAAGGTTAGTCTGAAACCATCTGAACCACTGATACCTTCATAAGGGTGTGTCTTGTTTGGCAGGGTATGTTTTCTGCCTGTATCACACCTGTATGGATAATCATTAGCTCTGTTTGAAACTTCTCCCGAGGGCATTGGGCTTCCTGTTTCTGCAGGTGAATAGCAATGAGGCATAGTTTAGCAGAGGAAGGGATTTCTGCCAGCTGTATATAATCCACACCTCTAACTATGAGTGTAATCATTAACTTGGCCTTTTAAAGTAACTGGAAATAATTATCTGTGCAGAGGATATTAGGTGCTAACAAAACTCCCAGGCATGTTGCCTTCTTTTATGTCTGATTGTGTGTAACCCTTGAGACTTGTTGTAGTTTTGTGCTTAATGATGCTGAACTTCTCTAGCAGTGTAAAAGCGAAACTAGAAAATTTGTAATCCAGAGAATTACTTAATTTGGTGCTTTCTTTGTTATTATTGCTCTTACAGCTTTCTCTGCAGTTCAGACAATTCTATTGTGTAATTCTTTGCACTCTTGTGGAAAGCGTCGTTTGGAAAACTACAAAACACATGAACTGTTGTTGCATGAGCGTTGTTTGCAGCAACCAAAGCTAAAGGGTTGCACAGGTGGTACTGCAGCCACTTCAACACACATGTGGACTTGCATTTGCTAGTAAATCATGTGCTGAAGTTACACCTTTTGAGTCCTCAAGGTAGCATAGATATTAATGTTTTGTCTGATTAAATAAGGCTATAGTTTAAAAAAAGCAAACAGCTCAGAATTTTAAGACTAAAAGTAGAACTATAATGGAAAATGCAGTAATTGCAGCTTTTCTGGTGTTGTCATTGTCTCTGGAGAAATAAGAAGAGACACTGGAGATATGATTTTTTTAAAAAAATTTTTTTGGCTGGCACATAGAATTATTTAAACTTTCTTGAAAATGGGAAGAACAGTCTTAGGTTTAAATCTCATTCATAATTCATCCTCTGTTAGTGTGAAGGGAAAATGACTTCATTGTGTGGTTACAGAAGCGGTCTCATTTTCTGTGTGAGCTGGTACAACTTCCGAAGCTCAGGGTGCAGCTTACTGCACCAACTGAAGAAAAATTCTGTGATGTATTAATGAATGTATTTGATTATTTTTAGGATGAATGACCTGTTAGTTTGCATGGGTAGGGAGATTTAAACTGATTCTGGGTCCAGCTAAGAGGGAAAGCCATGCGTTGGTCTGTGGAAGATGGGAGAAGAGTCCTGTGAATGAGGTGCATCTTGCTGTATTGCTGACTTTTCATGTCATTTTGGGAGAGAGTCATTCTGATAACCAAATCCTAATTCTGTACAGTGTCCTGACATATAGGTCATAGATCTCGCTGTGAGATCTGTGGTTTGTGTTAGCTTTTGTGTACTTGGAGGCAGTAATTTCACTTTGAAAGGTCCTTAGGAAATTTGGGCCACTACTGCGATCTGGATGTTCAATGAAGAAAAGCAGAAATATTAGGTGGAAAAGTTGACTTTCTTCTTTGTGATTGTCTAGAGTAATTAATGAAAATAAATTAATATCATTTAAAACTGACAGAAATATAATCTGATCATTGTTCAATATATCAGGTATATCATATATCAAGTTCATTGGCATTACTTTGTAAGAGACTGAGTGAAAGTTATGGGGAAAAAAAAAAAACCTGTAATTGTATTTCTGGTAAGCCTACAGCATTTGTCTTTAACTCATCAAACAATGCTTATTGAAAACATCCCAACATGCATTCTATTAGCCTTAATATTGCAAAGCTTTGTATTTTTAATTTCTTTTCTTTGATACACAAAAGTGAGGTAATTCACGGCTACAGTTGAATGAAGGAAACTTACATTCTTCAAGATGTTTACAGAATACAGCTATTGTGGCAGATGTTACTGTGTCCTTATGAAATGCTAAAGCTTTTGTAGATGGATCTATAAGAGCTAGAGCGACCAAATTCAAATCCTTTGCTTTTTGAGTATTAGTTTGATATTAGCAGGTGCTTCAGTAGGTAGAAAATACTCCCAAGACCTCACCTTTAAATTCACTGTGAGTCAATGGACATATTTTATCACTTTGTGTTGGCTGCTGCCTGAGATTTGGGAAATGCTGGACAATACTGTTTGATTAGTTTGTGAAAATATGCAGTTCAGGTGAATCGTACAACATCTAAGAGTTAAATATAGACACTTTAGAGTATTTTTAATAGAAATAAGAGGGAAATCTTGTTTTATAATGTCCACTTTGATATTTGTGTTCATTCTTAATGCTGATGCTCTGATATGGTGTCATGTACTGTAAAATTCCAGGATTTTTTAATGCAGTCCTTGAAAATTCATAGCTAACCTTTACTCAACAGAATAAGATTGAGCCTGTCCCTAATAGAGGTTCTGTCCTTCAGATGAAATATTAAACCAAGGTCCTCTTTGCTGTGAAGAAATAGTTCCTTCACAAATGGCAGGTTATAACCTTGGCAGATGGGCCAAGAGTCCCCCTCTGTCAGGTTGTAATGTTCAAGGCCGCATGACAAATAATATAGTGCTGTTCTCCTGCTCTCTTCCAGTCCCAGCTGTAAATTAATTGCATACTTGGGAGAATGGGATCCTGACCTGTGACTGGACATCCTGTGCCACTGCAGTGCAAATAATCTTTTTTTTTTTTTTTTATTGCCATCTCTAGTGTATGTTTAATATTTGAAGCCTCAAGCCAAATGTAAAAAGGCCCTTTAATAGTTGCCAGTTGAATGCTTTTTTGTCGGCTATTACGCTGTTTCTCACTAGACATTTAGAAACGAGTGGAAGTTTAGGATGAGAGGTTTTATTTAAAATGCCTACCTGAAAGAAATTCAGTAAGTAGTTGGAAGGTGTAGTAGTGTATGGTGTTGGGGAGAAACCTTGGAACTCATCCAGCATTTCCGTCTAATCATTACCGAAATGATACCCTTTCAAGAATGAAAACATTTTTCCAGTTGATGCAACATTTTTGCTTTTTCCCTATTTTCATCTTTTCCATTAGATTCAATATATTTTTCTGATTATAAATCATGCTATCCTATTTTTGCGTAGAGAATAATAGTAAACAAATTACTGTTGCCTTCTGTTATGCATCATCTCTAGAAATTTCAGCCATTTGAGCCCTCAGCTTGTTTTACTGTGTGTATTTGCTTGTATTGAATGTGTTCCAGTTCTTCATTTCCCAGGGCATATAAAATTGGTGAAATTCCATGGGAAAGGATTGTTTGGGGTACGTAAACATACTGTCAAGTGTTTTTAGAGCTCAGGAAGAGCAGGCGCTTAAAAGTTGTGGGAGTCAAACACATCCGTATAGCATGCTCATGCACCTTCCTCTAGGCACTGTATTGTGTTGGGACATCAGAAGACTCATTTTTTCAGAGATTAACTCTTCCCCATGTCGATGAAGTCAGAGGAAAACAACTCTGCTGTTATTTCCTGGATGATATGTATTTACCTCCTAGATAAGTTATGCAATAAATAAAGCAAGACTTGGCCTGGCCAAGGTTGATGGAAAGTTCCAAAGGAAACGTCTGTGTATGGTTAGTGTTTCTGTTGCACTTGCTAAAAAGAGAAGTAGACATGTAAACAAACAAGACAGGCTTAAGTCAGGCTAAACATAGAGATTTATTTTCCAATTAATCAGATATTTATTATGAAATGTGTAATTTGCAAGTACTTCTTGGAAGATAAACAATAGCTGCTGGGGAAAACAGCAAGTGTATTCACTACTGTCCCAAACATTCAATTTTCCAACTTACATATTGTCCTTAAGCCAGTAACCAAATCTTAACATGACATGCTAATTTAAAGAATATGTTTTGTCTTTTCTGTGTTTAGCAATTCCTCAGTTTGGCCGAGCCAGCCCCATTTTTTTCATGTGCGCCTTCAGCACATGGCTGTCAGACTAACCTTAGTCCCCAGCTGGTCCTGCCAGACATCAGCAGGTATCTGCTGGTGTACTGGGCGTGTTGTGCTGGGAGCATCGGCTGGGGAGGATGGCTCTCAAATGGAGCGGGCTGAGTGGCTCCCCACCCAGTCACCCTTCTGAACATGCTTACAGGGAGATCTTCCAGCGTGTGTGAGTCTCTCTCTCTTCACCAGGGTACGGTGAAACAAGCGGAGATTTCTGTCAAAGTTCTCAGTCGCAAATAGCGAGGATCAGAGAGGGAAGGATCTGTGTGCCCTGAAGACTGGATCTGTGACCAACAAGAAGAAAAATCTAGCTCGTTGTCTCTTTGTGTGTTGTGAGGGCTGCCAAATCCCTGCAGGAACAGAGAAGGTGTTTTTCCTGATGTTGTGGGGATTGTGTTCGTGGGTGGTGTGTGCACAGAGGCCGTTTACTTGTTTGCTTTTAATAGCGGTAAAAGGGTTTTGCAGAAAGGCAGTTAGTATTACAAAAAATTGCTTTTGCTGAGAACCTTGTAAGAAGTTACCATAAAAGTCAGTGTGCTGTTAAGTCCTCCTTCTTCCTACCATCCTGCTGCCACTTTCTTATTTATAGAGCCTTTCCCAAGAAACTTCTTGTAGTCCCACCCTTATATGCCCTGTATGTGTAAAAGTGCTTGGAGAAGTAGCGCACACTGTCCAAAGCACAGTGCTTTTTGCTTCTTCCAGTCTTTACTGTCCTGAGTGAGAAAAGGAGTCCTCTTTTATGGGGCTTTTGATAAGCTTTAGGAAGCTTTTGTCCTTACTGATGTCCTTTAATTTTTGTTTTCCTTCCAAAAGACTGAACTTTGAGGTAATTGGACCTTGAAAATTAAGTGATTATCTTCCAGTTAGCATGTCTGAAATGTATGTGTCTGTGTTCAGAGAGCCCTGCCGCAGATACTTAACATTTTAAAATGTCATTATAAATAAACAGTCTTTGGAAGTGTTTGCTGGAGATGTCACTGCCGAATTAAGGTAAAAATCATGTAACAGGATGTCTGAGGTGACTGGCAGGGAGAATGAAAAGTTCTGCATTTTTTTTTTTTTGAGACCTGAAAGATCAGTTCTCAGACAGTAAAAGGATTTGGCTCCATGCACCAAAATACCCACAAATAGCAAATTTACTGCATGCTAGAACAGAGAAGGCAAAAAGGATATGGTCCCTATCTCAGAGATGCTCGTCTCTGCAGTTTTTGAGATAAGCACTTGAACAGGAACTCCTGGGGTACTATGAATAGGGTAATCCTTCTGGAATATTTTCAGAGGGTTGAATAGGCTGCATAGGAATTTTCTGGGGGAAAAAAAGGTGGTTTTTTTTTAACAGGTAGAATAGCATAAAAAACCCTCCACAATGTCAAGAAAGGCAGAATAAATAGAGAGGAGAGGAGCCTGGGGTGATCACTGGAAAAGGCAACCGCTGCTGGTGTAATTTTCTCAGGTGTCAAGGGTGGGAAATGTAGCGACAGAATGTTGACATTTGCAAGAACTTCCATCTTTTTGACCAGCAGAAAATGCTGTCTGTCTCTTGAGTGGTTTAGGTGGATTTCAGATATTGGTAAGTAATTTTTAAAAGAGCCACAGCAATTGATGGCACAGGTTTTACTTGGAGATTTCCAGGTAGCTTTCCAATTCAAAATGGTAGAAATAATTGTTTACTTTAGTGTAAATTTGTTGATGTCCTTTCATGAACATTTTCAGTGATTTGATAGTTCAGGCTAGAAATACCAAGGCTTGCAAAGCTCTCTCTCTTACTCCTTTGAGCAGTATGCTGTATCGTTTGTATGTGTAATCCTCAACAGTGCCAGAACCAAGTTTATAATATGCATCCTCAAGTACTTTGAACAGTGAGTTCTTATTTACTGGAAGATAAGTGCTCCTTGAGTGTCTACAAACTTGGAATGGATGTGGAGTACCAAATTTAATGTGGCCTTGTACCGACACTAATAATATTGTTGAGCTGTTGGGCATCAGTGTGGCTCAAATGCTTCCTTGCTCTTTTACTGCACGCTCTCCCTACAGCACAGTAAATATCAGTAATTATCCCCACATTATTTTAAATGTCATTGCTAAGGCCAAGTGTTTTAAAATGCCAGTTCTACTTAAACTTAAAGATACTGTAGTTATGTTTAGGCTAGAAGGAATTGTAAGGAAATAAATGACCGGTGGCTTCATGAAAGTTTAAATAAGCAATTTCCTTTGCCAGCAACCAGAATCTTGTTTATCCTCATGCGTGCTTTCAAAGAAGTATTAGTACTTGGAATACAATTTTTGTACCTTTATTAAGATGTCGATTTTATATAAGAGAAAAGCATGATTTAGAATGGTGAAATCAAATCTACTTTTTTTTTTTTTTTTTAATGAAACTTATGGTTTTGAGGACAAAACAAGCTAGTGAAAATCCTGAGCAGGCTTATGTGGAAAGCAAGCCACTGGCTCTGCTCAGTTATCTGTCTGGTTTCATATGGTGTACCAACAGCATGTTGCTTGAATATTTCCAGATTCTGGAAGTGTCCTGGTGACAGTAGGTCTCATTGTACACAGAAAATACACAGATACTCATCTCTGTGTGTAACTTTTCACCAGCTTTCATTGGGATGGCCAAAGTGGGCATGACCTTTCTCACTGCTCCCTGCTGTCTTCGGTGATCTCATGTGATGTGTATGTTTCTATTTAGGAGAAAGTGCTTTTAGGGAGGAAAGACAGGTAGGGTATTAGTTTTCTTTGGGAGACTGTGAGGTCTGGGAGCATGTGCCAGGTGAGCTGATGGTTCGATCAGAAAAGAAACCCCCATTTCTGAGGAGCTGTGGGGATGGAAGAGCGTGTTTTGTTGACTGTCAAGAACAGTGAGATCTGCAAACTGCTGTCAGTTGGAGTAGTGGCATCAAAATGCACAGGGAAAGTGATGTTGGAATTTTTGCTTCATAGTAACAAGCTGGAGTGCTTCTGCTTTGCCCTCCGTAGTTAGGTGTTTTTGGCAGAATAAAATAACTTTTCTGTCATTTAACATTCTGGAATAAAAACGTTTTTACTTCTTCAACAGCAAGCATTTTCAGATTTCTTTTTTCCTATATGCAGTCTAGGTGACATAGTAGAAGAGGAAGGAAAGGAAGAATCAGGAAGAAGTGTGGAGTATTTTGGTGAATGTCTACTGACAATGTAGGAGATGACTACTGCATCTTAACAGATGAGTTTCTGTCTCCTGACTGTCACAGATACTCTCTAGGCCAGTCTACAGTTAAGTTTCAGTTCATGTTCTAAGTTTCTAGCAGCTATTCTTTCACTCAGGATGCAGACCAATCTTGGCCTTTTCAGTGTAACAATATTATCTTTAGAAAGTGAATTTTTTTTTTTTTTCCCTTTCTATCTGTTCCTGGCCTGCCTGACACTTCTAAGCCATAGTTTAGTTCTTTCCTGTTTTAGGAAAAGCAGCTCAAAGAACATGGGTCATTGTTTTCTGGATGCAACTATAATATTACTAACACAGTCTTCAAATATATCAGATTAATGAATCCAGTTCCATGATATCGTAATTCTACATGAGTCTGCTGACCAAAGGAAGGACTTGACAGTTTTGCAAATTCAGTGTGCAGTCACTGTGTTCAGGGGGGGTGAAGTAAAAGTGGTGTCATAATTTGTGAGGTTTTGGTTGTGTGTAGAGGGTTGTTGGTGGTGGTTATTGTGTATGGGTTTTCTTGGTTTTGTTTTGCTTGTTCCCCTAGGTGTTCAGAGCAGCCACTTCACTCATAATAGGTCCTGGGTATCATCAGCTTATCACCCTAGAAATGTCTTAAATGCCATTTTGGATATGGACTGATGGCAGAGATCTAGTCCAGTGATGTAGCAAGAACTAGATTAGAGCCTGACCTAATCTAGTTTTAAGCACATAAATTACTCCACTTGAAGCTAATAATACAGTATTTGTGTCCAGTGCTTACTGGGATTGGTGAAAAGTGACAAGCTCCTGGTATTTTCTCACATAAGCTATTTGCTCTGGTGACTTGTGCGGTAACCTTCCCGATGCTTCTGCAGGGAGCTGCTGTACCTGTACAGGGTGCAGGATCTCACTGCCAGAGCTCGACACTACCCACTGTCATGCTCAGTGCTCTTCTGAAGCTGATTTCCACGGTGGTATTTGGTTCAGAAAAGGGAAATCCACCGAGTTTCTTCACTGCACCTAAACTCCATGCTTCAAGGCATGTGGTGTTCAGTCCAGTTGCTTCAATGGCATGGTATGTCCTTATCAAATTATATTGTCTGATGGCTTCTGAATTACTAGTTTCAGAGGGGAGGAAACTACTCAGTTGCACAAATACAGGGCTACTTCCACAAATACCCTTCCTAATAATGGGCATTGATATTCCTTCTGTGTTTTCATCGTTCTGAGAAGTGACAGTCTTTTGGGCTGTCCATACATATCCGTACTTGTACTAAAATAAAATGTTATTTCCAGAATGTCTACCATACCCACAAGGTTTCACATCACTGGAAAAAGAAGTTTGCATCCACAGACCTTAAAACTAATACTTGATTTTCACATCAGTTACATGACGTGTTATGTAAATGGTTTTATGCACTGAAATTTCTTCATCCTGTTCTGCTCCTTGATGCTGACAACTTAACCTCATGAAATGATCCTTTATCTAAATCACTTATCCCTGTTGTCTGTCCAGAGCAGATGTGCATTCTCTTGCTAAAATAGTGTGCCTAAAGGTATTAAGGGGGACTTTAAAAAAGGCTGGAAAAACGGTTTATGCTGGTAGCCTAAACTGCAACTGTACTATCTACCTTTCTGTTTGCCGTTGGCTAAATTGACAGGCAACAGTCAGCCACCTTAGCCAGCTAATAAATATTGTACAGTTAACAAAAGCTGAACTTCTCAATGAAAAGTTTTAATTTCATCTAATGTCAGCATGGAATTTGCTGTTGTCGTTTATAAGGTTGAGTGTACCATGGGTTTCAGAAGGTACTGGCAGTAATTGATCATCAGAGGTGAATTTTCAGAATATTTTTGAAATGTGATTGAATATCACATGCCAAAGGCATTTCTGTTGGTTTGTGGCACTTCTGATCTCTGCTTAATTAGAAATACTGGCCTGTTCTGGTGTATTTACAAACAGACTTTGAGCACACAAGTCTTTTTTTTCTGATATCCATGTTCCAGTTAGTGCTGTTGTCCCTGTAACATACAGTAAGTTAGCGTGACAGTGGAAATACGTTTCAGAGTCTTTCCACTTTCTACTGTCTGAGGCATGTTACTCGCTTAGGTATGTAATAACAGTTGCAGTCCACATAGCTCAAGAGATTAAGTGGTGTTATCAACCATTAATCTAGAATTGTGGTTGAGACGGTAATTGCCAGCTATGAGGACAATATTGGATACCTCTTTTAAGTGCATTTAATACATGTAATATTGTCCTCATTTGGCAGGAAAGACATTTTTCCTTTCTACTTTACACAGCCTCTGTAGCTGCAAGGACGGTGTAAAATCACATTTTTGAAATGTACTTTATGTTCTTTAAATTCTGTAGCTTACACATGCAAGGCTTTCTTGTATACTTGCTATGGAAAGCATTTGTCACACTAAAATTAATTTGTCAGTGACATGATTATTAAAATGTCCGGTTCAATTAAATTCTGTTTTCAGATCAATGTTAGGGGCCTTGTAAGAGTAGGTCTTGAAGCTGCTCCATACTCAAGAGTAAGAAATATAAGACCAGAGTTGGTTTGTGAGAAGCTGACCTGAGTAATTGTTTATTTCTGTGAAAACTGCTTTTTATATCCAGTAGACACAATTAAAGCTGCATTTATTGGAATGAACAGCCTCGCTGCCATACAGGTAGAAGACAGATTATAAAGATGTATGGGATATTGTAGTAGAATCCCTGAGAATGAATGGTCTGATCAGGATTAAATCAAATTGTCTGGGTGCTGTAATGAGAGGACTCAGGTTTGCTTTTATCCCTCCAGCTAGCTGGGAAAACTCTCCACTGCAATTTGCAATGAGAGATTGTGCTATAATTTGGAGATCATAATAGTAGCAACAGAGAAAATGCAACCTATCTCCAATTTATTTTGTCCCACTTAGTCTGGCATTTGATGTATCTGATAGATTGTTTACACTGTGAAGTTAAATATTTCATCTGTTACATTTAAATGAAAATAAACAGAACCTACAATGAGGAAAAAGACATGATAAGTAAATACTTGGGGAAAAATATTCCTCTGTCCTTAAATACTTTAACAGGGAAGAAAAAAAAAAAAAAGCCTGTAATGCATTTTTGTGATATTTCTCTTGTTTTTTGTGAACTAGTGAGATAACACAGTGCCTAATTCTAGAACCCATGCTGCCTCATGGCTTAAGGAAGTACAGGATTTTCCGTGCTTTCAAATGTATTTAACCTATATCTGTGAAAGTCCTGTAGCAAATACAGGCCTTTAGAAATGTGACTTCCAGGCAGATCTCCTCTCTGCTGTGATTCAGGTGAGCACCGTTAGGAGGCTCTGCAGGTTGCGTGCCATCCATTTGGCCTTGGTTTGGCAGATGGGCAAAGGGAGGAGGACAGTGATGCCTTCTTAACCTGGTTGAAGGCACAGGATTCTGCTTTTTGCTCATGGCTTTCGACATTCTTCCTGTGATTCCAGTGACTGGCCAAGCTCTGGGATCTCTTCTTGCCTGCTCAGCTTCTGTCCCCAGTCAAGGCCATTGAGCACACATGGCCAGTCTTGCTGTGTTGTGCAGCTTCTGCCCTAAGCCAGGACAGAGGATTTTCAATCATTTGCTGTTAACTCTGTAGGAACTACCATTTAATGAATATCATTATATGAATATAAAGAGAATTCCCAGAGAATCTACATGCATGTTGCTGGCTTTCAACTTTAAATTCTGAGCTATGAAAGTTGTATTTTTCAAACAAGTTCCTTTCCTCCATGAAATATGGTAAATGCATTGAGCAACACTGAATTAATGTGTTTATATATGGTGGTGTAAAAGGAAGACCTTTCCCCATGTATTGCAGAGAAGGATATTATATATAACTCTCATTTGTAACTTTGATAAATATTTTTAGCATGAGGAAGCTGACATTTAATCCTTTTATGTCTGTTATGTCAGAAAATGTCATTATCAGTGTTGGTGGCTGCATTTTCTAATGGCTAGCTCTCCTTTTAAAACTCTACATGGTGTTGCTGCTGGTTTTTCGTCTTTGCTGTCTTTCACTTTCCATCTCTTTCACGAAACAGTGAGGCTACTCCAGGGGTCACAACATCCCAGCTGGTGTCTTGTCACATCAGACAAAAAAACGTGTTGGTTACCTGTAAACACACTCAAACCTGATATCTGACATTGTGGTGTTTCATATTCAAAGACCAGCATGATGTTTCATTTATAACTGTGGTACAGAGCTGAGGCTCACTTGCTGCAAAGCAGGTGTGAGCACTATCCAGGTGTGGTGACCAAATATCTTGGGTCTTCTGGTGATGTCTCCCAAAAGCTGCATGGAAGAGAATTAAAATTGACAAGTATAACTTTTAACTTGTAACGCAATCATTTACAGTGCTGGGGTGGAACAGGTATGAATGCCATGAAAAGTTAGGGCAAAGTTTGTCCAGCCTGCTTATTTTTCAAAGAAAATTCTCTGAAGTTTAAATTGATTACACTTGGTAGAAAAGGGACTGGGATCCACCTTCAAAAGTATTCTCCATGCAAACGAGGATGGCATCTAAATGAGTTGTCTTCGTAGTTAGAGAAACAAAGCATTTCTGCTCTGCCCAGACCTGTGGCTGTTGAGGCTGATTAAAACATAGAAGAGTTGTCTTTCATATGCTGTAATAAAAATTTAAGTTTAACCTATAGCAAGTAAATATTTTTTTTTGATTACATGAAAACCACCTGAGTAGATCTTCTGCTTAACTACTTTTTTCTGCTAGAAGTACCTTCAGCAGTAATGTACAATCAAATTCAGTGCTTTCAATGGGATAGCCAGAAATGGACAAAAAACATGTGATAGTGTTCCTGCTACTCTTTCTGAGACGGGAAAAAATAATTCTGAAACTTGGCAGCTTCAGCCATTCAGTTGCCAAGTATATTTTACACATGGCTCTGGGTATTAGCTTCACTGTGGAGGAGGATAAAGGAAAGAAGGTGTGAAGGGATCAAATTCATTTATAGTTCATTGTCTCCTTCTACCATGGGCAATGTTAAATAGCTTATACTCAGTCTGTGTCAAAGTGGTGTTTGCTATGGCATTAGTAACCAAAAAAGACAGATTTGTTTCTAGAGGAACTCTATCTGTTCTCTTGCATCTGGGGATTTGTAGTGAGATCCGTTAAAAGAGCTGTGAAGATTTGAAGGTGAGTAGATAATAAATTATTTTAAAAAAAAAAAAAGCCATTCCAACTTAGTGTTCATGCAACATATTAGCAAAAACTTAAGCATTCAAAAACATACAGGATTCTCATACTGAGTTTTTTCCTCTAACACTGAAAATATGAATCCATTAACCCTTTGTGTTACTGTTGTTCATCTGTGCTGTGAACATGTAAAAGCATGCATTTAAGAAACAAAATGAAGAGTGGACCCTGAGGTTGATGTAAGACTGCAGTTTAACATTTTAAGATAAAATGTTACTATTTTTAGAGACACTTCACTTCCTCAGAAGCAGAACTTATTTTGTAAACTAGGAGGCCAGTAGATTTATAAGGCTACCCAATTCCAACTCCACTGTGAAGCTTTTAAGTGTGCTGTTTGTACAGCCAGAAAGGCTTCACACTCTACTGGGAATACTGGCAGTGGCTTCAGAGGTGGGTGGGCATGGGGGTAGGTTTGCCTAGTTACTTTAGACACGACTTGAAACCCCTCTTGGGTTTCATTTACTCATTCATTGCCCTTAGAATCTGTTCGGTTTACTGCTGCCAGGTTCTCTAACAGATCTGGTGGAGTCCTTCATACCAGGCTTCTGGAAAACATGATTTTTCACAGCAAATTTCATAAATGTGTAAGTAGTATCTTTGTTTGCTGATGAGATACTGCTACTGTCTGTTGAACTGTCAGCCAGCCTTTCTGAGCAAAAATGGGTGATAATCTTCAGAACCCATGCACCCCTTCAGCTTGGAAATAAATAGCTAATTACAGCTCTGGGCTTTGCCACCCGCTGCTTGGTAGCTACTAAAACTTCTAAATACCTGCATGCGTCCCATGTTACAGCTTTGCCTGCTGAAAATACCTGGAGCCAAACTCTTGTAAGTCATTCCACATTCTCTTCTCAGTGCATTTGGCTTGCTTTCCTTTTTAAGAGCTCAACATGAGCCATTACAGACAATCAAGTGTGTACATTTTCAAGGTATTGCATGGATAATTTCTTCAATGACTGTTAATGAGTAAAGTGTACTTAACATCCGACCCTCAGGCTGTGTTGGATGTTTAGAACCTCCATTATGTAGCTGTTCTCCCTCTTGATGATAACTTCTGATACAGTCAGGGTTTCAGTTCAAAGACTAGGACTTGTAAGTTCAGATCTCATTTCCGAGAATTTTCATTAATATCACTTGAATTCAAGATTTCCATTAACTTCAAGCTCTATAAATTGTTCTCCTAAAGTGCTCTTGGAAAAGACAATGAAGGCAAGCCAATCCTGGTCCTCTGAGCTTGAGAGAAGGCCGAAGGAGTGTATTCCTGTCATCTGTGCCACTGAGTACCTGAAATGAGTTAGAATGGAGCTATACAGCATCAAGTTTCAAACTATTTCTGACAAATTGCCTCTGTCGTAAACTCTAAAATTTTGTGGTGCAGCTCTGGTGAGGCATATCAATTCAGTCTTCAGTGAGTTGGCATCAGAAGGCTTAGGATTTACGCTGCAAGTAGTTTGTGCTGTGCCTGAGCTAATCAGCTTCTCCATGACCTTACCTGGGCTGGGTCTAGTGCTGACAGAAGCACAGAGGATGGCCTCTTAGAAACTTGGGGAAACTGTGGAGGCTGTGTAGGCACCCCTTTAGCACTCGCCTTTCAGGAGGGAAGAAGGAACACGGGGGGGGATGTAAGACACCTTTGTGCTCCTTGCTCTTAAAGTTTAGCAGAACTGTTTAGTGGAAATTAATGTTATATTCTGGAAGACCTTAAACGACTTGCCTAAGAAATTTATTTGGTCGATGGCATTACATAAGGATGGTAGAACTTTGAATGTGGCTTTGTCTGATCGTGGCTCAATTATTTGCAAATATAGAAGGGGTTTTTTTAAACATTATTTTTAGCTGACACTTATGAAATATTTACAGCTACATTTGTATACTTGTTGACTAATTCTTGTGATGCTGTAACATTAGAGCAGGGTTGTTTTCTAGTTTTTTTTTCTATATCTACATGGTGATTGGAATTATTTGCATAGTTGTCTTTTTAATCTGAAGTTCCCAAGAAACGCTAGTTAATCTCCAACAAAAACATTGTCTTTACTCATACACTGAGGGACTTTACTGTCATGACTTGAAAATGTGATTATGCTGTCACCAGCTGCTTGATGCTTGTTTTCAAAGATTTTTCATTTATTTTGCATCCGTTCCTATCTTAACTTCAAGCACTTTGAAAGACTGCAAAACAGGTCACAACTATATAGGCTGACCCTGTGAATTTTATGGTGTGGAAGTCTGTTGTATACTTGCTGGTTGTAGTAACAGTGGTATTCACAGAATCTTTATTGTTTAATAACTTTATTATTATTTTAATTAAATTAAATATTATTAAATAATAATTTAAATGCCCAAGCATGTGTATAATATTCTCTGCGGAACAACTAGTATCTTAAATACAAGATGTAGGAAGTTTTCATTCAACGGAGTGACTGATGAGCTGACGCTGGCTAGGAGGCACTACTTGAGTACAAGAAATCCAGGGTGAGAACCAATATGAAGGGAATAAAAGACAAGTGCTGATACACCTGCTGGCATTTGACAGACTGCATCTTTTTCCTTCAGTCTCTTAATGCCTGCAAAGGGGAAGAAAATAAAGACAACGTCAGAAATGGGCTGTAGTGAGTGAAGGACAGAGGAGTGAGCGGGTGGTGTCTGTGATATCGATGCACATCTTGAACTTGTTTATTTATAGCTTACATGTCTCATGTATTTGGAAATGGAAGAGCTATTTTGTCACAGTCCTGCAGTAGTGCATGCTTGGTAAGGTGGAATAACTTACGGTTTGGGGTTTTTTTTTCTTTGTTTGTTTGTTTTTGTACTATTAATAGTTTATACCAGTTTATTAATTTGTTTCTTTGAAGGTGCATGTGTTTCTCCTGAGACTGACAGATGTGTACTGTTTCAGAATCGTGTAAAGGCAGAGCTCTTATCTTAGTTTTCTGGTCTAAACTTCAGATGTGTTTTCATGTTGGCAAAGGGATAATTTTTGGACTGTGTTCAAGGTCTCAAGATTTTACCATATCTGGATGTCCACTTGCCTGCGTTTGTTCCCCTTTGGCTTTCATCTTTCAACAGCTTACTGGCAGCAACACTGAAGGAAAGAGCCAATTTAGAGTGACAGACATGGAGTATTCTCAGTAAGGGCTCCCTGAACGAGTGAGTACAACTATTCACATCAGAAGCTTAATTCCCAGAATTTCTCTTCTTCATTTGGAGAATAAGAAAGATGGTTTAATGGCTGTGCAGCTGATTAAAACTAACCGGGTCTATACAAATTCAGAGTTGCAGACAGCTATCAGTTGCCAACTGAGCTAAAACAGATTGTTAGCCAGCTCTGTTGATTTGATTAATGACCTGAATCAGTTATTTTTGAGCATATCGCTGCCAAAGCGTGCTAAACAATGAAAACGGGAAACTTGTGTGTCTTGAATCTCTTTGCTACTGTGGTGTCACCAGACATAATGAAATAGAGGCTTTGCTGTGCATGGGCTGAACAGTGTGGAGAGGAAAAGGATATTTTAAGGACTGATTATACCTCTGCTACACCCAGGCCATGGACTGCTCTGAGATGCGGGAACTGGCAATGATCTGTGAGGAACCACCTGCTTCCTTGAGATTGCAGGGATATATCTCAACATTTGCTCTCTGCCCCAACATATGTTTCCTGCTCTTGAGTTTGGGACTGTGAAGAGAGTGTGGCTGTAGGAAAAGGAATTTCAGAGGTGTCCTTGGAGCATCTTGGAGCTGCATATCAAATGTGCAGGGCAGCAGGGCTTCCTTCTCGTTCTGTTGTGCCAAGAGGGAGGTAGAAAGGCAGTAGGACACAACAGAAAATGTGTCTTAGTTATGACATGTACTGGGAATAAGTGGCAAAGAGGAGGAAGAATTCAAGTTTGTCGATTGGAAAAACTCCCTATAATTTTGGTTGTGATTCTCTTATGAAGTTAACACCAGTTCTTGTGCAGGCAAACCGCTTTTGAAGAGTATCAATATTCCCAGAAAAGCTAAGGGTGTTTGCCTCCTCCTGTAGTTGCTTCAGAACAGAGTGTGTTTCAGCATTTTCTAAAACCTTATACCACTTTATAAGTGACTTAAGACTGAAGTTGCCATGTCCATGGCTGCATTTTTCACAGATAGCTTTTGCAAGGCTGGTAGAGCAGAAATGAGTAAATGTGAGATAACCGTTCTGATCCCTGTGGCTGAATGTTGTACGAGTGACTAGCAATGTTTCTTTCCAGTGTAAGTTGAAGATGCTGTGAGTAGGTCCTTCTTTATCTCCTGTGATACCCCCTTTCATTTTCATCTGTGTGTAAAATGTTATCACCAGCTGGCTTCTATTAAATACTTCGTATTAAAGCATAGTACTAAATGCAGCAGTGATTAAGTAATTTCTAAGGTCATTACAAGTCTAAACCCTGAGAAGGTTTAAAATGCTTTTTATGTCTAATAAGCATACTAAATTAATAAATTATTCTTATGTAAACATCTGAGGGTAAGACAGATACAAGTATGCCTGCTGATAAGCCACGACCAATTACTTCATGAAAGAACTGGTCAGCCTGTTAGTATAAATACATTGAGCACTTTCTTTTCCCAGAGGAGCTTTTTTTGTGAAACCAGTTCCCTGGCAGACATGACCAGCATCCATTTTTCCACGTGTAGCGTGGTAGCAAGCAAGATAGTTGAGTTATTCTTCCCAGTACCAGGCTACAACACAACCAAGTGAGAACAGTTCCATTTCCAGGTTTTTAAGCACAAGACTCCTCCATCTTAGGTTTTAATTAAGTACTTTCTTCTGTTAAGCTGTAATGGTCTTAATGTTTGTGTTTTTTTTTCCTTTGAATAAACTGGCAGTTTGTATTGTTCGTTTACTCAGATGCACGTGGCTTAAATCAGTGAACCTTTCCTGGTGTTCTTGTGCGAACCAAGAGCAGTCAGGCAATAAAGTAAATTGTTGTACAGGATCAGGTGGAGAAGACTTCCCCTGCCACCATTCCAAGCACATGTACTCACAATTCTCCTGGTAGATGTTTTACAGCTGTGTAAATATTCGATTATTATGTGCTGCTGCTTATCTAGCTTGCTTGCTTAATTTCTAAAACTATAATACTGATCTTAATTCTGTGTATAATGTTTCCCCTACCAACTCAAACAACTCTTTCCCTTGAGTTCATGTTGTTAATTGCAGCTTTAGATTAACTCTATCCTTTTTAATGTAACATTTCTTTCCTTTTGATCTTGATACCTACTTCAAACATGTTGTAATTAAGTATGCATCTGTCACATCCTAAACATTCAGTCTGAAAAACTGCTGTATAGCTGAAATTACTGCCTGTTCCTCATTTAGTGAGCCAAGAAGATCTAAAGAAAAGGGAGTTTACAAGCCACTGATTTTTAATTTTTTTTTTAAACTGTTATTTTGGGTGTTATATTTTTAAGCCCACTACTTCTAGTTTACTTGTTATAAGTGCTGCTGACTTCTGTCAGACTCCAGTGGGCAGTTGTCAAAGCACTAAAAATAGCTCACAGATCCATCCAATAGCTTGGTTCTGAATGTGACTATTATGGGAATATTTAAAGAAAATGCAGTTTTCTGTGAGGTACCCAATTATGTGCTGTTGTGCCCCATGTCTTCATGATGCATGGGCATGTAACTACACGATCTTATTCATCACAGTAATGGTGTGTCTGGCCATGTTCTGCTGAGAGCTGAATGTCCTGTTGCAACCTGTGTCTGATGTGTTCAGGAGTGCAAGGGCTAGCTGAGAGTACTTTATTATTACTAGTTTATCTCTGATAGGAAATCTGAATGTCTCTAAAACACATGACACGTTCTGGTGCACAGACTGACAGATGTGTGTGTTTAACTATAAAGATGCGTATATGTGCCCTGCATGTTTAAAAGCTCTTTGGTGAAGAGATGATTCTTTTATAGATCCTACTGAGAGACCTTCTCCACCTTTAGTGTAATGGTGTCTGCAGACCTTCTGTGCAAACGTGACCAAAGGGAAGGTATTTCACTGAAGTTTAAAATGGTCTAGGGAAAAAAAGCAAGTGGTACTTTTGGAGCGTTAAAGATTATTGTGCTCATATTGGATTCATCTTCCTTTGTTCTTTCTCTGTCAACAGGAGTTATAAAATACAGTAACCACTGGGCCAGTACTCTTGAGATAGTACATGTCAAATCATCCTTTCAGCCTTACTTAACTGCTTTGTCTTTTCCTCTGAGCTGTTTGATAATGATTTAGCCATTATTATTTGCCTTCCCTCAGTTAGTCTGCGTGTAAGGCTATATAAGATGCTAGTCTTATTATAGCTGGAAACGTGCTTTGTGTTTCTAGATATGGAATGTGCTCTGTGCTAATGAAGTTATTCTGCCTTAAAGCAAAACCAAAATGTACCTCAAACCCCTCTTCCCACCCCTTGAAATACCATACTAGATGTCACTCATCAAATTCTAGAAAGGGGCGAGTGGTTTTGTAGTCCTTTAGCATAACTCACTGAAGTACCACAGCAAAAATACTGTTTCCTCTAAAGCTGGATGACTTTTCTAGGGAGCTCACTTTAATATTTAGTGATTTCTTCACACTAGCAATTGGAATTTTGCAGTTTGATAAAGTGATATTTCACTTAATCAGATTAATAGTTTGAAAACTATAGCCCTCCCTAAAGGATTTGTGAATGAATGGACCCATGGGAAAACTAATATGAGTTAATTTTTAAAGCATCTTGTTGCACTGCATCAAAACTCTGCGTGGATGCTTTTCTTCACTATTAAAGTGGCCTAATTCAATTTAGTTTACTTCACTTCCAAACTTAAGTAATGAAATCATATTAAAGTCACTTTAATTCTGAAGGAAAGCATCCACATAGAATTCAACTAATCTTCTTTAGGTCCTATGGTAAAATAATGCCAGTTGACTTCCCTGAGCATCCCTGTGAAGTCATGCCCTGAGAGCTGTAGAACTTGTCTGAGAGCTTCCACCAACTTCAGTGACAATTTTATTGCAGTTAAAGGTGGCAGTCAGGCCCAACTGTATAATGTTATAGTGTGACTATAATGCAAGTATGTCATTAATTTCTACCCTGTAGATATGCTTGCTGTATCCTAATTTGGTTTAATACTGAGTTAATGAAGCTCTAAGGAATTGTTTTTCAACTAGTATGTTACAATAATTTGTTTCATCATCATGCATATTGGCTATTGCATCCTTTTCAAATAAAATACATCCAGGGCATTTAAAGTACGCTTCACATTTCTGTTACATGCCAGCAGGTACTCTGTCTCACCTGTATTACTGGTCTGAAATGTAAACTTTAGGGATTGGTTGCAGTAAAGTAGCTGTAACCCATTTCTATAGTTGATTTGTAGGTTTAAAAAAAAAAAAAAAAAGGAAAATCAGGCCTTATATACGTGCTTATTCTTTCTTTGGTTGGCAGGATCTGAAAAAGACAAATGCAGATGTGTGTTTCCAGGTCACTGGAACCACCTTGTTGCTCTTAACACAGCACCACCCCAATAGCATGCAGTCGCAGTGGGTATTTTATGGAGAGGCTATGACCCAGCATATTTTGTATGTTTTGATGGGAGGGGGAGGAGCACGCAGAAGATAACGAACATGTCACAAGTTATGAGAGGCTCCATGTAGGGTCCAGGGGGTGGTTGTGTCTATCGCATGGGTCATTCGGTCATGACTAATCCACTGTGGAGAGGGTAAACTCTGCTCAGTGCTAACAGTAGTTATTCTGTATTGTTTGGCCTGTGGCCAGGGATCACTCCTGAAAACAGGTGCCTTATGGAGTACCAGTGCAGCAGCCATGATGTATAGGAAGCGTCGTTTTATACTTGCCTGCCCAGTATATTCAGTACAACATCAGCTGAGGTCTTGACAGCCAGAAAACAAGAAAAAGTTGAAAACATAAGGCACACCACTTAGTGCATTCATAAATGTCTTCTATTGGTAGGTAATCATGTGATCCAATGTGAGAAGATTTTCTAAGTCTTGGTAGTGATGTCCCAGGGATGTTTAGCAGAGGACAGGCACAGGTTTGTTTGAGAAGTTGTATCCAAGTGTTAAATTTTATTTCTCTTTGTGTTTTTCCTAAAGGCTGAAGCTAGAGCTTTAATAAAGACTTGCATTGACCTCAGTGGTATTTTTGCAGCAGAGCTCAAACCTCAAGAAAAATCCTTATGATTTAATATATTCCTTTCAGGACACTCCAGAAATAAATATCTTGAAAATATTTTGGCAGTTAAAAATGTCAGAAGTACGTGAATGAAGCCTCCAAGGGATCCTGCTCTAGCTGAGCTGGTCCTCTGTCAAGCAGAAATGCGAGTAGATGCACACCATACTACGTGTGCCCTGATCCCAACCATTTCTGACAGCAGCTTTAGTTGGTCTGCTTTTTCTGTTTTGCATCACCATGTTTTACAGTGCCCCACTTTAAGGCAAAGCAGTGTTGAAAATGATCTTCAGAGAAAGGGGAGAATGCTGAATTCCCAGATTAAAAATGTTTACGGGAATATTGGCTTTGACTTTGGCATCCAGTGATTGGGACTGTGTGTGGAAACCAGTGTTTGCAAAGCATCGATAGAATTGGAACACAAGCTACTTCTGTTTCAAGAGCTCGGTGTACTTCTGTTAACTTCCTAAATGTGCAGGGGAAAGTCTGGCATAAGAATCGTTAAACTTGAATCCTAATTTACCATACAGGCAGTCTGAAAAATGCCATGTCAGGGAGGGCTTGTGCCTTACTTCATTGGTTAGTTTGTGAGATGAGGAGTTGTTTGCAATAGTGAGATACTGTCCTGGAGATTAGTCTGTGGCTACTCTGTGCTGCAGCCTTTCCCAGTTTAGAGACAATCCTTGCAGTTGATCTCTGGCCTGAGGAGAATTTATAGCCTGTAGTATGTGCTAATTGCAACCATCAGCAATCACAGCCCCATCCATAGGTGACATGGTGGCCTTGAAATCCTGAAATGGGTCAAAAGCTGTGTCACTTCAAATTGCCTTTGCAAGTGCAGAGCTGTCTGGGAAGATTTACCAGGCAAGTGGGACAGGGTTAGCATCTCCTCCCGATTTAACCCAGCCTTGCACCTGGTTATGGGTTGTAAAAGTCTTTGCTCTTTTAATAGGACTGTTACCCAGGACTCTGGCATGTTCTCTTGGCCGGGCCAGATCAGATCCAGTGTAGCCCTGTCTGGCAGCTACTCGTGCTGACAGTCTTGTCATCTCTTTGAAGACATCCATTTCTTGTCATGATGGGGATCCTCCTCCCTGCATTACCCCATCTGTTCATCGCACTCTCACCCACTAATAGAATCAGGTCCTAGATTTTTCTGTTTGCTTGATAAAAAATGGTTCCAGAGCTGTCAGTGAAGAATTCGCATGTTTTATTGCATTTCTTGGAGTTGGTCAGTTGTTTCATGATGTGGATGGTCTGATAATGGGGACTCTTCCAGGCTAATACAAGCCTTCCATCTCTCCAGATTCTGTTTTATGTGTTTGTGCTTGTTGTGTCTGAAATACTTGCTCTTTTGTTTCCCTGGGTTGTTAACAGTGTTTTTGGCAAGACTAGATGCTAGTGTGAAACACGTTGTCATTAGTGTAAACGTGAATGATACTCATATTTTGACGTTAGGAAAGTTGAGTTTCCAAATAAAACAGTAAAGGAGAAGAATGTTTTACAAGTGATTCATCATTTGCTGAGATGATTATATATCTTCTTCAGGCTGTTTTATCCACTGTGAATGAATGTCATGTATTCCTCTTGATAAAAGAGGAACCTTCCTAAAATAAAAGGTACAAAGCTAAAATTGTACACCTTTAAAATTGCACTCTGATAGTATAGAGAGATTAGGTCTTGTGGATCAATACCAGAGGGAGCTGAACAGATAGTATTGTTTTCATTTCAGCTACAGAGCTTTGGCTTCACCTTGGGCAGTTGACTTCATCTGTGGCCACGTTCCCAAGCCTGGAGTGAAAGTAACACTTTCTTTCTCCTTCTGTAATTCTTGATATGATTTGTAAGATTTCAGGGTAGGGACTGTTCCTTACCCCGCCCCCAGTCAGCGCTCACTGCTTTTGTCTCATGGCAGCAAGAGACAGGAGAGCGCAAGGATCTTTAACTGTTTTCATCACCTTATACTGATGAAAGCCCTGACATAAACATTCCCATACCAGCATAAAGATGTTTTGTTTAGTTTTTCTTGATATAGCTCGTTTTGTTTTGCTGAGTTTGACAAAGCTGAACTATGAATACTAACAATAAGTTTGTCTATAATAAGCATGTTTCCTGATGAGGTGTTGTGGCAGAGTTTATTAAATATAGACTTCATCCTAGCGTGTACACAAAGCTGAATGCAATTAAGCTGTGTCACGGGTGAAGCCTTATTATACTAACAGATAAAATCATGAAGCTGGTCTTGCCTTTAAAATTGCACAGCCATGCTGAGCGACAAATAATGCAGTACTTCACTCCAGCTGAGGTGTTTATCCAACCATCTTCTCTTCTCCATGAGGAACTTCTTAAGGTAGATGTGCTTTGCAGTCTGTCGCCAGAATTGATACAAGCAGGAGGTCTCCTGTGGCATGAAATGCAGGGTTAGTGGGTTCCCCCCAAGAGCATCGTGCTGGCAGCACTCTTCCCTCTCTTGTCACACTGCAGTCCAACTTGGTGACCTTTGGTTTTGGACAGACATGAGTTTAGTCACATCTAGACCGGTCCCAGCTGGTTAGATCTCTAAATAGTTGCTTAGCGCTCGACTGGAAATAGCACGGTTCACAAAGGAAAAGTTGTTTTTTGTCAGTTCAGTAGGATACTGTGCTTGCTGAGACACCAGCCAGATTGTGTGCTGGGGGCAGCTGCTGGGAACAAGACCCTTGGGTCAGGCCAGCCTGTGCTGCTTCAGTGCATTCCCTAGGCAGCACTTCCTAGCCGTAGCCCAAAAGTTACTGTGCAGACCTGAAATAGAGGAGGACAATATAAACCTTGCTCTTCAGCACTTTGGGAGTGAATCCAAGAGAGCAGCCTCTGCGGGTATGGAGCATGCAGGTAGCATGTGTTGTACTGGTAGCAAGCATGAATGTGGCTGGTCAGTCAGTGTAATGTAACAGAAGACTCCTGTTTAGAGGCAAACGATCTCATGTGTCAGTTTGAGCTGTCACACATTTTATTTGTCAATACTTACATGGAAGAGGAAAGTGCCATCGTTTGCTCTCCCATATAGCAGTGAAGGTTGAGCAATTCTGTGGACTTCCTTGGAGTTGCTCCTTGTTTGAGTGGGTGATGTAGACAAAAAAAAGGTGATTTTGAGGTATTTTAAATGCTTTGGTTGTACCTTGGCTTTTTTCATCCAAATCAGAGAGAGAAGTGTTGGTTAAGAAGGTGGGAGGCTGTTGATTCCACTGAAAGAACAAGCAGTTTTTCAAAGGGTTTCAGTGGGTTTTGTCGGCTAACTTCTTTTCAGCACTGGACCTGCTTATAGCATACTGAATTCTCCAGCATAAGTTTGTAATGGTACGCTGAGGTAGGGATGTCGGTATTTTTTTGTTTGATAACATTATCATTCCTCACCTTACAAAAGCATTTAGTTTTAGTTCTGAATTTTCTGCTGAGCTTATCTACTGCATTTAGCTCACCAGAGTGATCCTGTACTCTTGTTTCTAAAATTGGGCTTCACTGACATACCTTGGAGTTCCTCTGTACGCTGCACAGTTAGTTCAACAAATACGCAAGGCAGTCCTTTCACTGGGAGTATTTTCTTTGCAAGTAAAGACCTGATGAGATTTTTTTTTTTTTCGTGCCACAAACCACTATCTGTTTATTCATTAAAAAATGAACAGAAAAGATTGAGGATGAAGCCTTTGCTATGTGACAAAACATCCCTTAGGATGAAGGTAGTGCCTGGAGCATCTGTGAATTTATTGGGAAGAGCTGGAGTACTAAATGCCCTGGAGCTGTTGATCAGTCTCCTGAAACCCCTGGCTTTCTGAGGGGCTGGGCTAACCCACTTTGAAGGAAATGAATCCCTGACCTGGTGACTTGAAGAAATGCTGTGAGCTGGCTCTCAGATATTGCCCCCACATGAAGGTATTTTCTCATCTAACTGAACGTCTAGCTACAGTGAAGTGCCTCTCTTAACCCAGTTTGTCAAACAGAAATAGGCATAAACTGTCTCTTTTTTTAAAAGTACTTATAATTTTATAGTTTTGAGGGGCTAAATAATTCCCGTGGCTTAAACACAGGGTTTTTGTCATGGTAACTACACTGATTTGAAATACTGACAGTCTGACAATGAGTGTACCAAGTGTACAGCCACTATGCCATACAGGTGCTGCATTTTCATGGCCATGGTGTTGACTTCTCCTTGAATGGCAATCTCAAAATGAGGATTATAGTATTTCACAATCTTTGAATATATTTATTTGGACTTAAACTTCCAAATAGTACCTCTGTCAGCACAATACATTTATACGATAGCTTTAGTTTATTAAGTGTTTGATTAATGCTAGATTTGTAGAAGTAAAAGAATGTCTTCCAATGACTTAACTGTGATAACTGGGAAGAATAAATGTCCTAATTTAATATTTACGTAGGTGTCCTAGTAATAGGCATCCTACGTCCTAATTATATAAGAAATAAAAGTATCGGTGCTGACGTGAGATCATATATACTTACAGGATAAGAAGCACAGATAGATTATCTACCCCTTATTTTACCACCTTCCATTAACACATCATGAAATGAACAAAACCTATTTTATGATGCATTAAATTACAGCTGGTTGATAATGATACACAGTTTCATATTTTGTTATATAAGAGACTGTTGTCATTGTACTCAGCATTTCTCAGCTTACAGATTGCATTGCCTTTCTTCCCCCTCCCCCAAAAAAGATATTACTAGGGTCATTGGAGAAAAAATTTATTCATAAGGAATTTGTACTTTAACACATCTTAATTTTCTAGCTCTCTTTGGAGGTTTTTTTTGATATTTGATCTATTTTTCTGATTTTAGTAATTTTACAAGGTTAGCCAGAAAATAACTCAGTCCTGTATTTATGGATAAACCAGTTTCTGCTGTTTGATCTTGTTATCTAATTTTGAGATATTTTGGGCCCATTCATTTATGGGGAAACTTGTGAAAGGGGAATGTTACCAACTTCAGTGTATTTAAATCCAGTAAACTGGAGGGAATGAGCATGTTTAGGATTAAAGTGCTAGCTGTAACTAGACATGAATTTTTAAGTTGTTCTAAACTAGAAGTCTTTCTAACTTCATTCATTGTGGCCACCTCTTTTAGGAAGAAATTTTTAAAGGCACACATGGCTGTTTTCTAGGGAGTGTACTCTGCTTAAATGTCCTTTTGTGCCTTTGAAACCTCTGCTGAAGTTTTTATGAAACATAAAACAGAGCGAATGCAATTAATTAGTGCAGCCTCTTATCATTCAGCAGCAAAGAGGAACTGTTAAATGCTTTTAGAGCACTATGTTATAATAGAAAATTATTGTTATTCTTTAATACCAAGCTGACAAATCAGGGAATACAGGGTTTAATTATGAAGGATGGAAAACAATCACACTTTACAATGGCTTTGTTTACAGCACAAGTTTGCCTGTCAAAGCAGACAGGATAAAGCGACTAAATGATGTAGAATCTGATATACTATTAAAGTCACTGGTTTTTTTTTAGTTGGGAATTAATGCTTCTTTGTGACTTAGATAAATCCTGTAAATCTCAGGTGCTTTAAAAAAATTGTCTTCCTTTTAAGCAGTGCTCTCTGCTTTGCAAATTGAAGCCTACCCAGTGGTATAGAGCAGCTAAAGGTTTTGCTGCTTCTAATGAAAATAAACAGAAATTTTAATCAGGGCAGGATCTTTGTCTGAATAAGGATTGATGGTTTGGTTCAATTTGATGTTTTTAGTGACTGTAATGTCCTGATTTTGAAACGCTTTCCAATGTCAGGACGTAGCATTAGAACAGAAGTTACATTATGTGCTTTACCTGTTCCTGGGTAGGGATGGTCACTGTTGTGTCCATATATGTTTCCCTGGGTCTAGTTGAGAATGAATGAAAGCCAGTTTGATTAAACTGGTCTGGGTAGTAAGATGACTACGAGTCATACCTAATGGCTCAAATGCCTCTAACCATTTTTACCCATGGCAAAATTACAATTTGAAAAGAACAAGCTAATTTCACACCACATTCTTTAGCAGTAACAGCAGCATGACAGTTGCTTTGTAAACCGTTTCAATCTGTTTATTTTGAAGGAGCTTTTGGGGTGGTAAGAGATGATCAAATGTTGCTTTGTAGCTTGTAAGTCTGATGCAGCCCAAGTCAGTGCTGAGAAGTGCCTGAGTGTGTAATAGAAGTACTCATCCTCCATAAATACTGTTAGGGTACCTTGACTGCAAGGTTAACACTTCAGGTTGGAGGGCAACCTGAATGCTAATAAAAGGAAACTGGATAATGTGGATTCAATAGGGGAAGACTCAGGCTCTATTAAAGTTGGTACTAAAATTCCCACAAGCTGTGACAGGGTAGGCTTTTTGTTCATGGTACTTCATGTGTCTCTTGATATAACAAAACTTTGGGTTGGGACTGGAGTTTTCATATTTTAAATAATTTGTGACCAAGTGGAGCTTTCCAGTTTAAAAATGCAGTGGAAATATATCATCAAAGCCAACATTACATCTGAAGGGCAGTATTTATTCATAGTGAAAGGAAGTCTTGCACAGCTGTTCTTTGTGTGGGTCTCATTTTATCCTCCCACACAGCTCTAGCATGTACATACCCACTCCCTAACACACTCACTGTGAAATCAGTGCTGTAGATCAGCTGAGGAATATTGTTAAGTGTATTTTACAAGGTTTCCAATTTAGCTTTACATTGTCATAGTAATAGACTCTACACAGAGAATACTTGTCCTCTCAGGATCTTAAAATGCTTCAGAATAAACCTTATGCTACACTAATGCGTTGTGTTATACTGGCACATGCTGACTTTCATAAGAAAAAGCTCCTGCTATCAAACATCAATTTGCTCTATGCTTCACTTATTTGCAAGATTATTCATATGGTACATTATGTTAACGGAGGCGATCACATCTGCAGTGAGGGCTGGTGGCTCTTATTGTCAAGTCATTTGTAATTTCTGCTATGCTGTTTTAAAAAGAAAAAAAAATAAAAAGAGAGGGAGAGAGAGGGAAAGAGAGAAACAGTCTGCATCTAGCTTAGATTAATACAGCCTTGCTAGTCAGTGCAGCTCCACAGAGTCAATGAGGCTGTGGTTCAGAGATAGCCCAGCTAAGCTCTGTGTCACAGCAGCTGGAAGAGAAGTAATGTTTTAAATGTTTTGCTCTAGCAAAATTGTTTTAAGCAATGATCCTTTTGAACCAGCTATGATCATAGCCTGGCCATACTGTGAAACATACAGATACATACATGTATCTATGCACATGCACGTTTATGTGTTCTCCTCCATCCCTTTGGTTGGGGGGATAGATGTGGAAGATTACAGGAAAATTCAGCAGATGAACTGGTGGCTCCAAGACTGGTGTTACCATCAGGGCTTTGGATTCTTCAGTCATGGGTTGGTATACAGGGCACCAGACCTTTTGGCATTAGATGGGATGCACCTGTCCTGGAGAGGGAAGGGGATTTTGGGGCAGGAGTTAGCTGGGCTCATTGACAGAGTTTTAAACTAGATTTGAAGGGGGAAGGGGGCAAAACATTGGCCCGTCTGAAGTGCATGTATACCAATGTACACAGCATGGGTAACAAACAGGAGGAGCTTGTAGCCATGATGAAAGAGGAAAATTACGATGTTGTTGCTATTACAGAAACATGGTGGGACGTCTCCCATGACTGGAGTGTGCCAACTGATGGCTACAAGATCTTTAGGAGGGACAGACAGGGAAGGAGAGGTGGTGGGGTGGCTCTGTATGTTAGGGACTGTTACGATTGCTTCGAGCACAGGTGTAGTGAAGACAGGGTAGAGTGTCTGTGCATTAGAACCAGGGGGAAGGCCAACAGGGCAGATGTTGTAGGAGTCTACTACAGGCCACCCAACCAGGACAGAGAAATGGACGAGATATTTTATAGGCACTTAGGTGAAATCTCACGATCACTTGTCCTTGTTCTTGTGGGTGACTTTAACTTCCCAGACATCTGCTGCAAATACAACATGGCAGAACGAGACCAGTCCCGGAGATTCCTAGAATATTTGGGAGACAACTTCCTGATGCAGCTGGTGAGTGAACCGACCAGAGAAGGTGCCCTGCTGGATCTTCTCTTTGTGAACAGAGAAGGGCTGGTGGATGACATGGAGGTTGGAGGCCAACTAGGGCACAGCAATCACGAAATAATAGAGCTTTCTATTCTTAGAGAGGTCAGGAGAGAGCTAAGCAGGACTGACATCCTGGACTTCAGAAGGGTTGACTTTGTCTTGTTTAGGCACCTGCTTGAAAGGATCCCTTGGGAGAGTGTCGTGAAGGGTATAGGGGCCCAGGAAGGCTGGGTGCTCTTTAAGAAGGAAGTGTTAATGGCTCAGGAGCAGGCGGTCCCCAGGTGCTCTAAGAGAAGCCGACGCCAGAGAAGACCACCCTGACTGAACAGGGAGCTTTGGCTGCAACTCAGGGAGAAAAGGAGAGTTTGCAGCCTTTGGAAGAAGGGGCTAGCCACACACAGTGATTACAGAGAGGCTGTGAGGCTATACAGGGTGGAAATCAGGAGGGCTAAAGCCCAACTGGAAATTAATTTGGCCTCTGCAATCAAGGATAACAAGAAAAGTTTCTATAAGTATGTCAGTAGCAAAAGAAAGTCCAGGGAGAGTCTCCATCCCCTGCTAGATGGAGGAGGAAATGTGGTAACAAGTGATGAGGAGAAGGCTGAGGTGCTTAATGCCTTCATTGCCCCAGTCTTTAATAGCAAGGTTAGTTGTATTGATGAAACCCAGCCTCCACAGCCAGAATACAGAGACTGGGAGAACGACCCCCCTGCAATCCAGGAGACAGTCAGTGACCTACTGCATCACATAGACACACACAAGTCTATGGGACCAGATGGGATACACCCGAGGGTGCTGAAGGAGCTGGCTGGGGTGCTCGCCGGGCCACTTTCTATCATTTACGAGCAGTCCTGGCTGACCGGGGACGTCCCGACTGATTGGAAATTGGCCAATGTGACGCCCATCTATAAGAAGGGTTGGAAGGATGATCTGGGAAATTACAGGCCTGTCAGCTTGACTTTGGTGCCTGGGAAGCTGATGGAGCAGCTCATCCTAAACACCATCATACAATACATGAGGGACAACCAGATGCTCAGGCCCAGTCAGCATGGGTTTATGAAAGGAAGGTCCTGCCTGACAAACCTGATCTCTTTCTACGACAGGACGACCTGCTTATTGGATGAGGGAAAGGCTGTGGATGTAATTTACCTTGACTTTAGCAAGGCTTTTGACAGTTTCCCACAGCATTCTCCTGGCAAAAATGACTGCTCAAGGTTTGGACAATTGCACACATTGCTGGGTAAAAAACTGGCTGGACGACCAGGCCCAGAGAGTTGTGGTAAATGGAGTTAAATCCCACTGGCAGCCGGTCACGAGTGGTGTCCCCCAGGGCTCGGTGTTGGGGCCACTCCTGTTTAACATAATTATTGATGATCTGGATGAGGGGATCGAGTGCACCCTCAGTCAGTTTGCAGATGACCCCAAGTTGGGTGGGAGTGTTGATCTGCTCGAGGGCAGGGAGGCTCTGCAGAGAGACCTGGACAGGCTGGAGCCATGGGCTGAGGCCAACTGGAGGAGTTTCCATAAGGCCAAATGCCGGGGGCTGCCCTTGGGCCACAACAACCCCCAGCAGCGCTACAGGCTTGGGGAGGAGTGGCTGGAGAGCTGCCAGTCAGAGAGGGACCTGGGGATGTTGATTGACAGCTGGCTGAACATGAGCCAGCAGTGTGCTCAGGTGGCCAAGAAGGCCAATGGCATCCTGGCTTGTGTCAGCAATAGCGTGGCCAGCAGGGACAGGGAAGGGATCTGACCCCTGTACTCAGCACTGGTGAGGCCACACCTCGACTCCTGTGTTCAGTTTTGGGCTCCTCACTACAAAAAGGACATTGAGTGACTCGAGCGTGTCCAGAGATGGGCAACGGAGCTGGTGCAGGGTCTGGAGCACAGGTCTGATGGGGAGCAGCTGAGGGAACTGGGGGGGTTTAGTCTGGAGAAGAGGAGGCTGAGGGGAGACCTCATCGCCCTCTACAGCTCCCTGAAAGGAGGGTGCAGAGAGCTGGGGATGAGTCTCTTTAGCCTAATAGAAAGCAACAGGACAAGAGGGAATGGCCTCAAGTTGCCCCAGGCAAAGTTCAGACTAGATATTAGGAAGCATTTCTTTGCAGAAGGGGTTGTTAGGCGTTGGAATGGGCTGCCCAGGGATGTGGTGGAGTCCCCATCCCTGGAGGTGTTCAAGAGTAGGGTCCATTTAGAGCTTAAGGATATGCTGTAGGTGGGAACTGTGCTAGGCAAACGGTTGGACTATCTGATCTCCATCGTCCTGTCCAACCTAGATGATTCTGTGATATATATGCTCTTGTGTACACGGACACATAAATCCGCACACACAGTGTGATGGAGTTAATACTGCTGTGTTGCCATGTACCATATGCCAGGACTCCAGCAATAACTGCGTATTTTAGTTGCAGTCTCTCCTGACTAATTCTTGTTTCTGAATGGGATCTTCTGTGCATTTGAAGAGCTTTACTGTGAGGTTACTCCTTTTTTTCTTAAGTAGAGCTGGTAGAGCATATTCTCTCCAAATGTTTGAGATGGCAAATTTTTTTAACAGAGATTGCTTAGTTCATCAGATAGACAGCTTTTATAAAACACTTCTGTTTTCATAAGAAATATGTACGGTTACACTGGAAAATATGGAACTGTTCCTTTTTTGGGCCACCAAAGTGAAAATGTTTCCTTTTTTAGCAGGAACTTTTTTTTTTTTAGAAAAGTCTGACAACATGTTGTTTTTCATCAAAATTTCTTGTGAGAAAAATTTTTGCTTACTTGTCAACTCTTCCCCTAACCTAGGGAAAGGGCTTCTTGTGTTACAGCTTCTCCTCTGTTAGGTGCAGCCTGATCAGAAATACAGGCATTTCGTGGCCTGCCGAACAGATGGCGATGCCCTTCTCGGGCAAAAAGGCATGCACTTTGGCAAGGCGATCGGTGGGAAAAGACAGGCTTTGGGGGTACACAGTCCCTTCCTCAGGTCTGTTCTGTCCGTACCCACTGGCTCAATTAACTTGCTAAAAGACATTTCCTCTCCTGCATCCTTAAATCATCACTGGTGCAACATTACTACTCCTACAGCAGCAAGGATGTGCATAGTTTTTACTGTCAGTGGGCAAGGGCAATGTTTTATTACCTGCCTTCAGCTGACCTCACCTATTTTAACTCAATGATGTGTCTTTGCTTGGTTTTCACAAGGTGGTGTCTGTATGCTACCTACCCCTGGCAGAAAGGTACCTTCCGTGGCAGAGAAGATAACCCATGTAGGTGTAAATCTGCCAGCACTGCAGGCAGTAAATGACTTGGGAAGTGACATGCTGGTTGTGTGGGTGGTAGAGGCAGGTCTGCAGCACCATGTGCCTGTGTAAGGAACAGGCATGGTGAAAAGCCACGGCAAAAGTTGTGGGTTGGTTTAGGATGTGTTTGGTTTGTTTTAATCTTTAGCATTTTATGTTGTGAAATGTCCTTTCCTTCTGTTTAAAAAGAGCGAGGGGGAGAGAAAGTAACTCACCATAAAATAATATTTTCCATCCAGAAAAATCTATTCTTGCTCTGACTTCCTGTTTACTTATTTAAGAAAATAAATACGGGAAATCATTATGGCAAGTGCAAAACAGATTATGTTTTTCAGATGGGTACTGGCAGGTTATTGTTGGGTGGTGGTGTTGACAGTAAATACCTAAAACGTAGAAATAAGGAATTTTTAAAAAAATGCACTAGAAGTCTTATGTTCTAGTTTTTATTTGACTTTAAAAGGCCTTTTGTAGAGGAAGCAATCTTGCCCAGGGTATGCTGGTTTGGGCTTCAGAGAGATGGGGAGAGTTGTGAGGTGCTGATTTTCATGAATTTTTTTTGAGTTTTGTGCATTCATGTCGCTGACAAGATAGTTACCTGCTGTTGGCATTAGACTTGCATTTTACATTGATGTGTTCTGGGTATAAGTGCTATTAAAAGCACTTAGAGCTCACCATAGTCATTTGTTCATGTGCTGCCTATAAATCTAAGTATTAACAAAATACCAGAGCATCTCTGAATGGTTGTAGGACAAGGGCTTTTTCTGAGCCCCCTCCAAGTCTTTCCTGCTGCCAGGAGGGAGGGAGGACGTGAGCCTAAGAAATAGGCCCAGGTCTGTGGGGCTGGAAAGTGATTTTCTGTGTTTGTTTGCTAGCAGAAAGATTATTGCCCTTCTTTAATTCATCCAGTATGAATTACCTTAAACTCGGTTTACTGTGCTTCTCATTTGCTGTTGTTTATAAAGAACAGTCTTGTGAGTGGGCCTGAAGAGCTGATGCAGGGAGGCTCTGACTGCTGCTCGGTGTGTTGGACAAGTCCTGCTGCTCGGTGTGTTGGACAAGTCCTGCTGCTTTGAAAGGACTGAGCATAGCTGACAGACCAAGTGAACTGAATCTCTCTTATTTTCAGGCAAAGTTGCATTTTATGCATGTTGAACTATTTATTAAATCTGTTTAATGAAGCTAGCTAATGTTGTGAAAAACACTCTGATCAAGATGCACTTCAGGGTTTATTTGTTGTTCGTTTGGTGAAGAAGTCCTGAAGGGATGGGGAAAGGTAGATAGGGAGGGAAACCGATGGCTGTGGTGATACTGGGGAAATCTTGATGAATGTGATGTGATGAGGCCTAAATACTCTCCATTCTTAAAACGATGAATTTCATGGGCGATTCTAGATTCCTGTTGGAATTCAAATCATTATAGTTACTTGGATGCTGCAAAACAGTTTTCAGTAATAAGCCACCTCACTGAATACACCATTTAGTTCCTTTATATTTTGAGTATCTTTCAAAGTACTTCCATGTCGAGTACATGGTTACTTTTCTATGTTCTCCATTCCTCCATATGTTTTATGCTACTCCTGTTCCAAAGCAGTCACTGGAATGGAGATCATCATTAAATAAGCATCAGACATGAACTTTCTTTCAATAAGTCCATTTATTACTAGACTATTTGAAACTGCAGAATTTCAGAGATTACAGTACTTCTGTCTATTCCTTTCCTTCTTTCTTTTTTTTTTCATTGTACAGTAGATCTTGTCAATGTTTATTGGCTTTTTATAGTTTTCTTTTTTCTCTTAATGTACCTTACATTTCTTTAAAATAAAATGTTAGGGAGTACATGCAGTGAAATTGCCTGAATGTTTGGAGCTTTTATTAACGTGCTCCATCCCACAGATGAGAACATGTCTTCAAGTTCTTGAGTTCAAGTTTTGTCTGGGCATGAGACCAAGGACTGCGAATTTACGTCCAAATCTTATATCTGATCCTATGTTAAACACATCCAGATGGTAGGTGATATTCTAATGTTAACAATCTGCTGCTTCTCTCTCTGCTGCCTTTCCAAGAAGTTGCTGACAAGTCTTTCTGACAGTCTTTTTTAAAGTAAATGAGATCAAGTGTATTGAAAGTCTTTTATAGCAACAACCCCTGAGAAAGATTAGGCTTTGCAGTAGTGCTGCAGAACATGTATTTGCTTATACTCACTGCCTGCACAAAGCTTGCAGCTTGCACTCGTCTGTGCCATAAACTCTGGCCACCTGGATTGAAGGAGCAGGAATTTGCAAGCCCTGTAAGCTGCTACCTGTTGTGAGCATTTGCTTTTTCCCAGTTGTGATGTGAAGCCAGAACTAGCCGCTCTTGCTCACGCGCTGTGCCTGTGTACTGCACCCATGGCCCTGCCGCGAGTACCAGCGCTCTTTTGGGTCCTGACCTCAGTGTTGCACACTCAGCAGCAGCGTGGGTTGGAGATGGTTGTGTAGGTGTTTCAAACCACTTCTGGCATCTCACATAGAGTCCAGCAGTCTGCACAGACGGGACTGTGAGACATACCATGGTAGAGAAGGCCAAATGGGATAACATCAAGATCTTATTTGGCGCTACTCTCCCTGCTTTGCAGATCTCAAATCTGCAGGACCCGCTGTGTGTGCCTTGGGTGTCTGTGTCAGAGCTGGCTGTCGAGGGGATTGTGGGTGGCACAGCTCAACCCAGGGCTCCTGATCTTATGGCTTGCTCTGGTCCTTCCACTCTGTAGATTCCATGCAAACCAATACCATTCATGCACTTTATTGATAATAAGTTGTAAGGTTTTTAATAGATAAACGCGTTTCTGCATAAAGCTGTACAGATTTTCACCCGCTCTGTTGAAGAACATTTTTTTTTCCCTACTTCATTTGATTTTGGTTTGTCCTGGATATAAACTCTTACATCTAAATTATGCAGATTAGGTGATGTTATTCTAGTTCATTTGAAGGATACGGAAATTAAACATTTTTCCTTTATGACCAGAATATAAAAGAGATGGTCTCTCTTTGACAAGGATAATTTTGTTTGTTTTCATTTAATGATTGTCCTGATCTTACACTTCATTTCAGCTCTTTAACTCCTTATGTCTCCGAAGTTAATACATCAGTATGTTAGCTTTTGTGCTTACCATAGTCTGATATTTAGGTGTATGTTAGAAGAGCTGCATTTAAATTACTCATCATTGATACTTAGCAATTCACACTGCTGTCCTTGGTAACACATGTTTCTTCACTTCATTTAGTTTATTCTGCATGTAGGGTAGGTCTGCCCCCCATTGCAGTTCTACCCTGCTATGTACCTTGTATGCTATGTACAGCCTTATGTACCCTGAACCTTCATTTAAGTCTTCCATGTCTAGTTTTCTGCTCTGAAAGTCTTCAGGAATACTAGCCAGGAGGATAATGGTGTTTTGGTGGAAGTTAGGCTGGGTGAGCCTTTGCCTTTGCTCTTTGACCAACCTGATGGAAAAATGCATCAAACCCCACTAGGATTCCATGCCAAGTTTTTAACAGAGCTGATATCCTCTGCCTTCGCTGAAACCACCTGTAATCCTGAATGCTGCATATTTTAAAATTAGCCCGTTTGTATACTCTGAGGTGGCATAAAAGCCCTTATTCGCCTCCTACGAGCCTAGTGTGCAGTGATGTGAAAGCAGTCCCTTTCCTGCACTGATTGGCTGGGTAGCCATTGTATGTCTGTTGCCTTTATTTCTTTTTGAAAGAAATACATGGTAACTAATCTGTAAATGTACGGGTGAACAAATCCTCCACGGGAACATTTAAAGCATGTTTCCTGATGTGTAGGATTTGTTTTGTTTTGAAGGTTTAGAATTCTCAAGGAGTTCTATAGAAAAGTTTAGAAGTGTTTAAAATTATTCTTTTTAAAATGGCACTTGAATACCATGGGCTCTGACTTGAACTTTACAAATGGTGATGCCTGAAAGTCTGCAAATGATGTTCATTGCTGTTGGACTATGTCCAGCAATTACTCTGACTAGGTCAAGGGTTTCCATCCAACCGGAGAAACAAAGGTTGCTGACGGGACAGGAGCAGAGCTCAGAAGCTCTTTGGGATACACATTGACTTGGCAGGACTTGCTGACCACTTTCATGTATGCAGCAGCTCCTGAGCAGTTGCTATAACAGATGCATTCCCCCATCAGAGTGTACAATGTGCTTTTATAATCCAAGCATAGGCATTTTCACAGGCAAAAAAAAAATATTTTCTAACTTGATGGTGTATTCTGCATATATAAATAAACATCAACCCGTAGGGAACTATTCTCAATACGCTGCACAGGACCGTAAATGTGTCATATCAGCAGTAATTAGAGATGTACATCAGGCGAGTGGTAGGTGTCAGCATTGTCAGCTGTCACCTTCGCAGCCCAAGCATTCTCTGTACCCAGACTGACTCCTGATGGACTTTGAAAGGCTTGCTGCAAACTGTGATGTCAGGTCAACAAAGGGTTAAACCTCTATATGTTTTCTGGAAATACGCTACATGCAACTCTTTTTGTCAAACTTGAGCTATTGACAGGGGTGAGTCATCTCTCTGACAGGGAGACTCAAAGCAAAGGAATACGGGTTTATTCATTTCTGTCCTCTCGGGATGAAATAGCTTCGCCTGTCAACTAATAGCGACTTTTCACTTTAGAACTAATGCGTATTGATTTACTTCCAACCTGGCTCTGCAGCTTCCTTGTAAAGCTCAAACCCTGTATGCTTTCACAATGGGGATTACAGACAATATATAATGCACAGTAATTTTTATTTAGGTTAAGGTGAACCTCGCAGCTTGTAGGCTGCAGAACTATCTGTGATGGCTGTTCAGCTCCTGAGAAGATAGCTGCACTTCAGCAGCTCCCTGTAAGCTCCTCAGACTAATTCACATTACTGCAATTATCTGTCTAATTGTCTTTCCTTTAAGCTGTTCATTTAGTGGGTTTTGCACGACTCTGTTTGTGTCCCTGAACAAAGATAAAGATAAATGCGCTTGAGTTACAAGAGTGCAGCAAGTGAAACAAGCCACGCGTACATTCTGTGGATAGATGATAATTTATTTGCCTGTGTGGTGGCAAGAGAGGGTGGGTCAGAGCAAGGCCAGAAAAAAACCACTTAAAAAGATGATCTAAAATAGCATTTTTATCTATTCCTTTTTTTCTGTGTACGTCTGTGCTCTATCTCCTGCTATGAGAGATTTACTGATTTGCTTGTGTGCAGACGTTGAACTAAAATTCCTGTAAGCCTTTGTTAGTTGGAAGGAAGTCTGGTTTGTGGCTAAAAGGCTGGACTGGAAATTCGGAGACTTGGACTTGTTTTCCAGGCTAGATACAGACTTCCCGGGTAAACAAGAAAGGTTCACTTAACCTTGCTATGCTTCAGGTCTTGACCCTCCAGTATGGGGATTAATAAGTACTTCCTTTCTCTCTTCCTTAATGTCTTGTGTCCATTGATACCTCTTTGAGACAGCGCTTAAATTAATGTAATCTGGGTTTCATGGAGACCCTGTAGTCAGAACTTTTAACAAAAATAAGTTATGTCCAAAAAGCAGAGAAGCTGCTGACTTTCTTGGAGAGCAGACTCTATTAAAAAAGTTTATAGTTACTTGACTGCCAGTAAAAAAACAACTTTTCAGCTTTTCATAAGATGTGGGAGTACCATATGCCAAACTAAATCTCATCATTTGTATATGCCAGAAAGTATCTCCTAGGTTGTTTCTACTTTGTGGCTTTTTATTTGTGTTTTTGTGTTTCCCGTTGAATCAGCTGGTGGCCAGTTGGCATGAATGCTGGTCTGGGGTGATGACAGATTTCTCCTTGTCTTTGGTTTGTTTGCTTAACGCTACTTGCACAGTTGGGTGTTTCTGTTAGAAATGGTGGCCATTTGAATTTAGCAAATGGAGTTTTCTGACAGGTTCTTCACTGGTTTTGCTACTTTTGATGATATAGTTGAAAATATGTGGGTTTTTTAAAATTTTGTATTCCATAGTCATAGGAAATAATTGTTCTTCAGTTCTTGCTGAGAGGTAGAAAGTTAAAGCAGCAGCAATACAAGCTGCAAACGCTGCTGTGCTCTGAGCACTGCCACGCAGAGCTGTGGCTTGCCGGGCCCTGTGACAGGGATTGACACATACTTCATTGATTACAGTTTTGTCAAAAACTGGTCCTTCCTCACTTTAATGCACCAGCAACGTTGCATTTAGTCCAACACTCAGAGCACTCAGGGAACCATGTGATTGAAATAGGATGTAGTTAATTGTAAAGCCTTCAAGTAATAGGACCTTAATTGCTGGTTTACTGATAAAACACAGAAAATGGTTCTTTAAAGTTGGATAAGTAATGACAAGTGAATTTCAGGTGTGATACCGTGACCAGCTAAAAAGTGATTTGGAGCAGATGCTTTTGATCTGCAAAACATTTGAAAAAGCCTTCAGAAAGTTTTGAGGATGTAACATGATAAATGTAAGGGGCTGATGCTGGGCTTTAACAGGTCATTGACATCTATGAGAGGAAGAGAGTGTAAGGCTTCAGTTGCTACTGGTGAAAGTTCTTTGTCAAATACTGGAAGCTCACAAAGCAACGTATCTGGGAATATGCTGAGCAGATAAAGACAAATGGGGTATTTTGGCATCCTGCATAGAGAGCAGTGTGAGGCCAAGCCTGAACTTGTGCCCTCTGCAGCATGCAAAATTCACATTAGTAACTTTCTCAGCAAGGTGCAAGCATGGCTGGAGTCTGCATGATGATGCAGATGGCCTAAATAGCTTTTAGTGTGGTAAACTAAGTCATTGCTGGTTAACAGTTATGTTCTAGCCTGGCTCTGTGTTGATGCTGCAGTTTCAAAGCTTCATCACGTTGCGCTTCTCCCCGTGTCGAGCTTTCCTGCCTTCAGAGTAAGGTGTGTGAAGGTGATGTTAGACAAGCTTTGCCAGAAACTGCGTTCCCTTTGTCAAAAGTCACAATGTGTAAATGAGCAGTCCTGCCTGATTTAAACAAATACATGTGGAGAGGAAAGTACATCTCCTGCTGATGGTCTTGCCTGCACCTGTTCTAACAAGAATGGGGAGGCTCCAGAGGCTGGTGAGTAACCATTTAATAAAAACCATAGCAGGTACCAACAGGGTTTGCTGTCAACTACCCAGGTTGAATTAGCATTGACTGCCTGCAAGCAGAAAGCTCAATGACTCATTGTCCATCTTCTGAACCTTCCGATTTCCTCAAACTGCTCCTTGAAGTTGGGCTTAAATTAACTATTCATAATTATTTCAGGATCCTTCCTTCCTGTTAAAGCTTTCTTAACTCTGCAGACACACAGAGTTAAGTTTGTTAAACAAAAAGCCCTGTGTCTCCAGAAGATTCTCCAGTTTACTGGAGACAAAAAAAGGTGAATTCAACAGTTTTATTTTAAATTCTTTCACTGATGCTTCTCAAAGCATTATTTTTGTCTTTACAGCATGCATTTTCTCAAATCCTTCTGCTGAAGCTTAGAGGAATTGGCCCAGTGTTTAATTTCCCTTGCAGTGCCAAGTCTGAGGTGAAATAAGACTCCCTTAGGCTCAAACTAGAGGTAAGGGGGGAAAAAATAAATAGTAACCAGAATCAACCTCTGTTCCCATCTGTCTGACCTACAGACTAGTTCATTCTGAATTCACCATGAAATATTCCTGCTTCCTTTTCATCTGGGCTAGCACTTCATGGTCACTGCTACCAGGTGCATTAAATAGAGTCCTGTAAGTGAGCCCACCTCAGGAGAGGGGTTATGTGTGACTGTTAAATACCATATTGCAACTGGAAGCAAAAGACCGAGCTAGTTGAATCAAGGACAAAGAGCCACGAGCGGAAATACTTGAGTTTCTCACAGTATGCAAACAACCCCGATTAACCAGGACATTTGTCAGCCAAGGTCATCCATCTGACCCTGACTTTACACACTTATCTCCTTCTTTAGACTCTATCAAAGTGCTGGCATAATACTTCAAAAATATTTTACACTGTGATCAGCAAGATTGAGGAAAAGCTGTCTGCTGGGAGCATTTCTTGTCCTCTCATGTCCTTTTTCACCTGTCACAAGCAATCAGTATGCTATGGTGGTGAAGTCAGAACCAAAGATGCTGAGAGGCCTGTTGTACCGATTGTCAAGGAATAGAGACTGGATAACATGCAATCTGCCAGGTTGCTCTTGCTCTCTCCTTTCTCCAGACCTCTCACACCATGACAGAGGTATCTTAATGGTTTAGGAATTGAAACATAACATGTTTTTCTTTCCCCCACTTCTTTTTTCTTTAAATACCTCCTTTTAATTCTGCCTTTGTGTGCTACCTGAATTTCTGCCAAAGCATTTATTAATTTTGTAGAGTGTGCACAAACTTGAGAGATGATACTTCATTACATTGCAAAATGAGATTCTTTTCATGGACTAACAGATCTCACAGTTTACTTCAGGCTAGGATAGTCACTGGATTTGCTGAAAATTTGTTTCCTTCTCTATTTAAATTTTGATGTCATCATGGCTACATTCCTTCTATTCATAAAAGCAGCGTGTTGCACTTCAGTTTGCAAAAATTGCATAACATATGTATTGGTGATTAAACAGGAAATAGCTGAGAGGGAAAGAGGCTTGGAGAAAGCTTGTGGCGCCAAATGAACATTGTATATTTCCAGAATTTTGCTTTCCAAAATATCTAGGCTTCACATCTGTTTAAGTGATGCATCAGTCTGACAGTATGTTTAACTGTGTATAGGAATTTGGTTGATGTATAATGATGCTGAGTCAATACAACAGTTTCTTCATTGCCCAGTAAAATTTGTGTTGTTTTTTTTTTTTAAAAAAAAGAGGAGGAAGACTGTGAATCTGCTTCTGTGAGTATCCTCTCATGCTCCAGATTATTTACTGTCCTAGAGAATCAAGGTATGAATCTGCAGTCTCGGAGGATGTGCAGATTTTGGGCATCCTTGTTGTGGTGGCAGTTTCTTGTTCATCACCAAGGAGTTCAGCTCACAGCAGCAGGGTGCTTGTGTCCCCAGGCTTCATATATATATGTGGCAGGACACAATTAGATTTGGAGCAGATGGTGATGGGAACTGGCTGGTAGAGTTGATAACTGTTCAGTGTAGGCAGACAGTCTTTGACACTGATGGCAGAGGCGTAGAGTTACAGGTTGTTACTAAGTAGGCTCAGGCAGACTGGTCACCTCTAGAAATCATGGAGGAATGTCGAGACGGAGAGCAGAGATAGCACCAGCAGCCAACATCTTGTGCTTGGCTCCCTTCTACAGTTATACAGGAGCCCCGAGGCTTGCTTTGTTTGTTGTCCATTAAACATCACACTTTATGTACTCTGTGTGGTTTTCCAGAGAGGAGGTTTGTGCTGTTTTGTCTCAGAACTGCTCTTTCTCAGAAGCTGGAGGCAGCTCCCCTTTCCCAGGGAGTCTTCGTTTGCTCCTGCTGCATTTCCCCAACTTGCAGATGCCTGTAGTCACCTTCCTTTGGACTGAAAAGTGCTAGAAGGACTGCTCCTCAAAATTGGCTTTTTTTACATCTGTGTGGGACAACACAGAGTAGCATCAGAGTTTGGTTGGTTTCCAGTCCTCAAATGCCTCATTTTGACAGTGCAACTTGCAGTTTTTGCAGGGAAGGTGGGTCAGGAGGCCAGAGCTCCACCTCGGCTTTCCCCGGCAGCTTTTCACTGTTGTTCTGTTTTGTGGCCCTGTTACAACCTCCTGACAACTTTAAAAATGAGTCAGATAGTGCTGCAATCTAGTGATTTATGGATAAAGCCAACTGCTAACAATAATTGGCTGGCCATCAGTGTAGTCACATCTGGTTTCAACTCGTGTTCTGTCAATAGCTCAAATGTAGACAAGTAGCTCCTCCACTAGTTGTGCAGGGGTGAGATGAAAGACTCCAGCTTGGCTGTGGTGTGTGGCAAGCCCTCAGTGTTGTTAATGGAAGCTGACAGTATAACATCCTGCTCCATCTGCTCCCAATTTATACCTTGAGATTTATTGTCTCTTGAAAAGATAAAATAAAGACTTTGCAAAACAGAATTATTGGTTCTGAGAGCTGTAAGGGAAGTGTAGCGTATCTCCTTTACCTTCAAAGCTAGAAGACAGAAGAAAGCATTTTTAAATGAAAGCAAAGCTCTTCGACAAGGTCTGCTAGGGATGGACCATTATCTGTCCCTCACTCGGGGTTTGTGGTTGTTGTTTGGCTGATGCTTGGCTTCAGCAACAGGAACTTTCAGGTCTCTTGTGTTTCTACAGCCTGAACTTTGGAAATTCATTCATTTACAGCCGTAAGAGATGCACACATTATCCTGTCCAGACCCAGAAGCCCCGATATTCTGGGGAGGATGCCAAAGCTCTTGTTTCTTTGGCATTTCTTTCCCTACAAAGAGTTGAGCCCTGTAGGTACAGAGCAACATAACATCATTGTGGTCCTTTATGTCAGTGAGAGCCAGCGCCTGTGTTCAGGGCAGAAGGGAAACCCTGTTGAGGTTTCAGTTGGGAGACAGAAGTGAGCTGCTCTCGGCTTGGAGTCTGGCCTCTGTCACTTGGGATCAGAGCCCAGCCCAGGCTGGGGACATTGTGTCAGGAAAAAGTTGGTGGGACCTCAGCAACAGGGAGGGTTCTTTGGCAAGCAAAGCAGCCGTGGCCAGGAAGGCTGGAGGCAGCAGAGACTGCTTCAGGCTCATGCTGGAGCTGTTTGTGGGACTTGAGGAAAACATTCAGGGGCTGGAAGTCTGCCAGAAGGCTTTATACGCTCTTGTCAAGTTTATACAGCTGCAGGTAACCTAATGCTGGTTCAGCTGTGGATCGAAGTCCCCAGCTTGCAGCTGTGGGAAATGCTATCATTTGGTAAGTGGGTGAAGCTCTTCATGTGGTGGGCCTGAAGGAGTCTTGCTGAGCTGCTCCAAAGTCTGCCCTTCCAGTGGTGCAGAGGGAGGGGAGGGCAACATTAATCATTGAGGTCAACGGACGTAATAAATGAAGCAGCAGTTGGGGTGTGGAAGGAAAAGGTGACACGAGAAAAGTAATTGCCAAAGTTCTCGTAAATATCACCTCTGTTTTACCTCCTTTTCTGTATGGCTGTGTTTGAAAGTTGGATTTGATGTGCCTTTATAACAGGAGAAACAGCTTGAAAAAGTCTATCAAAGCCAAAAAGAGGGGTGGGGTGGGGAGAAGAAATTGTTGCAGTAACCACTGCTGTGTTTTTTTCTAAAATCTAAAAGATAAAACTGTAATCCAAAAAGTATCATCTGGATATAGCTATTTCAAAGTAACAGCTGTAGTTTTTGCAACCTTGTAGGATAGTACATAGACAAAGTATTAATGATATAGGTATGACAAACATCAGTTTTATAGAATGAAGCTGAGAAATTTATTGCTATTGTGCCTAGAAGTTAATATGTTCACACCCATCTGAAACACCCAACACTGTCTCCCCTTACTGCAATATTTAGGCATTTGAAAAAAGCACCTCAGTAAAATTACTACTCTGGAATTGCCTAATGACCAGGGTGGAAAAATAGTCACAAGAGAGACCAAGCGTTTGTCAAAATTTTTTGTTTTGTGGAACTATCAGATTATTTTAGGAGAATGTGCTGTTTCTATTAGAACAGTGTGTATTCAACTCCATTGAGTTGCTTGTATTAACGTGTAATTTGTTTATACTACTTAATTGCCCATTATTAAATGACACAATTTAAAGTTTATCAGTTCTGCTGTAGGAAGTGAGCAAAGTTTCTATAAATGAAATGTTAGCATTTTTATTGGCAGAACAACTTGAAACTTATTTTTCTAGAAGTCTGAGTCTTAAATGTGCAGAAGACTTTTCAAAACCTTAGAACAAAAATCTGCATTAAAAACAGATAAAAGATTTTTTCGCTGTCCTGGTCACAGCTGGTTGATAGCTTTTCTCAATCTCTGTGGCATTCCAGGTGAGACCGATGTGTTTAGTATGCTTCCTTGCAAAAAAATCTAGACTTTCTGACTCATTTTGCAAATGCAGATAACAAATCTGAAGTCATAGAAAGTTTGTTATCCTTGGCCATGTACTTTTAGTAATGGGGAAAAATACCTGAAAAAATTTTAGTTAAACTGGGACATTTGCTACAGAACATGCTTTCATATCGTTAAAGAGATTTTAAAGAAGTGATGCTTTTGGAATATAAACAATACATTGATACTTTATATAATTTCATATTCTTCTTGTCGATGACCAAGATCATCCCAATTACAACTCATGTCCTCCACTTAAATGGGAAGTAAAGAGAATGCTGGGCTTCTCCTGACCAGGCAACCGAAGTTTTTCATGAGCCTCTCAGCTGGTCAGATCTTAGGCGAGTAAGTGCTACTTCTGACTCTCAGATCTGTGAATTACAGAATACGGGAACCTTGGGCTGATAAATGCTGAAATCATTTTCCATTGGCATCAGGGGAGATTTGAATCAGTCTTATAGTGAGAGCAAAACAGGAAATCACTGATTCAAAAAGCCAGATTTGTTAAGTAATTATTGAAATTTTGCCATTGGTCATTTCACTAGAATTTTGTATAAATAGAAATGGTTAAAAGTCTCCTGTTACAGTGTTTAAATAAACATGTTGTTAGAGAGTTTTAGGGGAAGGCCTCAGGAATGTAGCTGAGGTGGCAGCATCGCCCTTTTCTTTTGGGTTTTGGTGAAAGGGTCCTTGGTTGTTTTGTTTTTGGTTTTAGGCTGCTGTTTGAAGGGTTATGATTTAAAAAGAAAGAGGAACGGGGGACATGTACCTCATTCGCAGAAGGGGAGGTTTCCACACGAACAGATACTCACTAGGAACCGGATTATGAAAATGCCTCAATTCTCTGGATTTCAAATCTTAGGTCTTCTAACCACTACCTCTGCACTTTGGGGTTTCCCCCCCCCACCCCATCTCTTTGTGGTTCATTCTCGACACTTGCTCTGGGTAACCTCTGCAGCAGGTATTGGGTGTTTGCCACACAGAAGAGCATGTCAAGCGTGCTGGTGCACAGCATTTATTTTCTTCTGTAGAGCCTGGTAGTGGTACAGAGCCAGGGTCTGGCTTCATAATCTCAGGCAATTTTTCTTGCTGCTACTGATCTTGGGTGTCTTCGTTCTCAGAGTATTCAAGATGAAAAGCCCTGGGAAGATTTTTTTTTTTTTTTTTTTTTGGGGTGTTTCATTTTGGTTTGGTTTTATGGAAAAAAAATCCTGTATTTTCTTTGCCTCTCATTTTGAAGATCCAGAATATTACAGATGGTCTTTGGAACTTGAAAACAGTAAATATCTTCAAGTATATATATGCAGTATCTAATTTGAAGGCAGAGTTTTCAAAACCAGAAAAACTAAGTCTTTTAGAAATTCTCACCACCTTACAATAGTCCTGTTAAAATAGTAGTGAGATACTTAGGAGAGGTGTTACATGGCTAATTTCTCTGATGTTTTTGGCATGCGTTTTCATTAGCAGTTGACTAGTCAAAAGATTATCGAACATTACCAAAGAAATAAGGCTAGAAAACTTTGATTGATGCAGCTGCTCTCACAGCCCATTGAGCTCAGAGGGAATTTGTAATGTTTTCTATAATGCAAGTCACACTGTACAGTTGTGCTGTGACAGATGTCCGGCAGTAGACTTTGGTGGTTTAAGACCTCACTGACGGCAGAATGAGCAGAAAGGCTGCTGCAGGTCACTCTGGCACGATAGCTAACATTTATCTTCACTTCTGGCTTAAGGCCTTGGGTTATACCTTGAGCGTGGCACCTCACTCCTCTCCCCTACCCAGCGCCCTGTTACTGCCTGTGGAGAGTGCAGCACGTTTCACTGGAGAACATCTGGCAGGGCCTTTGCCTGCCTCTTGAACATATGTTGCCTCTTCTTTTCTTCTCACTTCATCTCTATTACATTCACCTCTCTCCCATTCTGAGCTGATAGCGTTCAACACTTGTGCTGCAACGCCGCGAGTGATCAGAAGCGATGCCGAGGAGCAGGCTTCCCTGAAGTCTTTGGTTAGATGTCACAGAGACCTGCGGGAGAGAGAAGCAGATGTTTGCATCTGCGTGGAGCTAGAGGGGGAGGCTGTCCTGCTTGCAGCTCTGCACGGTGGGGAAGCAGTCGTTTGCAGATTTGTTCCAGCTTGTGCTTGGAAACAAGTGGTTTGTCTGTTGCTATTAAAGTTAGAAAGTGCAGTAGAACAGTACACAGGGGCTGCTCTATTTTCTTTCTCTGGGAAACAAAAGGGAAAGAAAACAATATGCAGCTGTTTAGGTTGTACTGCATGGAAAAGTCTAAAATTACAAACTGTAGAAAGTAAATAGAAATGACTATTGAAATGAAGAGATAAAGCTAAAGCTGAATCCTTCATTTCCCCAGACTGCCAGTCATACCATTGCCCTTTTATCATCTGGCCAGGCAAATGATAACATGGTAGCTAATGATGAAGCAACAGATTTCTGTCCTGATTTTTAAATACCATATTGCAATATTAATCTGAGCTGCCCTGTGAAATGCAATCTATTTAAGTAATCCTGCTGACAGCTGTTTTCCTCAGCCCTTGATTCACTGCTCATCTGGTGTCTGTCGATTGCCCTTACAACCGCACTGGCATTTCTCTGTTTCCATGGCACTGCTTTGCATATGGAAGCAATGCTGGAGTAAGTGCCTAGCACGTTTTTACTGTGTTAATTGGTCTCATCTGGGAGAGAAATAGCAGGTCAACTGGTTAAATGAAGTTTGCCAGAAATGAGGTACAAATCAGTAACTTCAACTTCCCATCGCCCTGGGGCCAGAACTGAAGACTTGCTATGGTATCTCTAAAAAATGTAAAAGTAGTTTTGTCTTACTACAGGCTTTGCTTTGCTCTTTCCTACAGTTTGGGGCTTAGGGTAAAATTTTCAAGAATCTTAATGATTTAGAAGATTAAATTCCTATTTTAAAAGTTGGGTTTTTTATCCTCAGTGTAAATTTTAGAGTCCTAAGTTTCAATTTCAGCAATCCATTTGGTGGCACAATACTGTGAGTGTTGGCTATGGTGCTTCGATAAGAACAGCTGCTGTGCTGGTGGGCACATGTAGCAGACAGGAGGGGATTAAAATGTTCTAAATGGAGAGAATTATTTGCCATGGATGCTTTGTGGCTTGGAAGCGTACCCCAGATATTTCCTGAAAAGAAGGATGACTGCCTGGCTACTTATGAGTGTATACAAACTCTTTCACTTACTTTTCAATTAAAAGAAAAAAAACCAAACCCAAAACTCTTGAAATGGCATAAGGAGATTATTCAGTGAGTAAATTGAAAGCTTAGAAATGCCAGGAGTTGAAGTTACTTTGAGAACCTACCTATAGTCTTCTAATGTGAGTGCATTATGTTACAGTCTTTAATGATGTGTTTCTGCATTACCTTTTCTGTGGGCTCTACCTCCTCGTTCAGAGCAACAAGTAGGTGACATTCACTGAATGGACAGAGATTATCTGACATACTGTTTTCATCTCATTGCTCAGTGTCCAGTATCCATCTGTTATACAGGTGTCACGTCCCGCTCCAGTGAGGGGGACAAGTGACTCAGATTCGCAAATCCCCAATTGGAGCGGACAACAAGTCTTCAAGTTCAAGCATTTATTAACTACCTACAATGCACTAATTGAACACATGATATACTGGCTAAGTACAGAGCAAGCTGTGGCAAGCAATATAATATGCTTTACATTTCTTAACAGAAAAAAGGAAAAGAGGGAGATGGAGGGAATGGGGGAATACAGATCACCGGTCTGGGTTCCTGCGCTGCTCCTGCTGGCGAGGATTCCAGGAGGCAGCTATCTTCTTCGCTGGCATCCGTCGTCTTTGCTTCACTGCTCTCTCCAGACGGCCGGGGGGGGACGGGGGGGGACAGGAAGAGGGGCAGAGAGAGAGAGAGAGCCCTTTCTTCTCCCCTTTGATTTATACCCACTTTCCTTGGGTCCATCCCCTAGGTCAACCCACAGACCTACGTATCCCATGTACAGGGAGGGGTAAGGTGTTTCATGGGATGATGTCACTAGCATGATCAGGACAGCCCTCGTTAGCATATTGAGGGGTGTCAACTTTAATATGCATTTCGTGGATAATGAAGCAAAGTTCGCTCACTGGACACATGGCCCTTGAAATCTGCCCAGGTGCCCCAGGGCAGAGCCGTCCCATCTCCACAGGGCTCTCTCCCCCAGATACATCGGGCAGCCTTATCAGCTTCGGCCTCCACAGAAAGCACTCTGTGACTCATAGTTTTGTCTTGGGAGTGTTTGAGGCAAATCTTCAATCAGCCTCAACTTTTGCTTTCCCAGGCTGTTTGTCTTAGTTTTTCACAGGCCTGGTTGCTCGGCTCTCACAACAGGACATTGCAGTAAAGCTTTGCACTGACAACAGCAGTGTTAATTGTCTTGGGATACGGTATATGGCACACATCACTCTGTGGTATCAGAGAACCTCCACAAAGGATTGATCTCTGTTTACTCTTCCACTGTCACGCAGGAAATGTTTTCACCTCAGTTATATTAAGAAATCAGGGCACAGAGTAAGGAGGCAAAATGTGTCCCTTAACTTTGTGACATGTAGGTAGGATTATTTTACAGGTTTCTTGAAATCAGGCAGCATTTTGTATGCTCCCAGCACAACTCTCATTGGTTTTGGTTGGAACTAAAGGTAATGGCCCTGCAGCAAATCAGTTGTACAGCTTCCCACTATGCATCCTCTCCCTTTCCCCCAAAATGGGGAATGCATCATCAACAGCCTCTTATGCAAGATTAAAAACACTCCTCACTGCAGAGTTTCTGGGGCATTTGGCACCCAGTCTGCAGGGCTCAGGTGTGCTGAAAACCCATGTCTTAAGGACTATGCCCCCTGAGGTTCTTCATGCAGTGGTAAACTGAGCTGCCATACGATTTTCCCATTAATGATAGGATAAACACTCGCCTTTCCTAAATACCAGGGAGACTGGGATAGCATTGGAGATCAGCAGCACTCAGGAGGGCTAATGGATGTCTCTGCTGTGGGGAAGACTGAGTACGAGCCAAAATACAAATGGATTCTTGGCATGTGCCCATTGCGCTACCCAGCCAGCTCACCAAGGTCACGCAAGAGTTGTGTTTGTAGATTGAAAGGGCTTATGATCAACCTCTGCACACTGGGCTGAAATAGCTTGGCTATGCAGGGCTGCCCAGGGAGGCTGGCCTGGCATCTGCAAGAAACTGGAGAAAAGAGGGATGCTTGACAGCAAAACTGAACCGATTTTGACCGCAAGACTTTTCCCTGTCTTCCTGCATTTCTCAGCCTCATTTACCTGTTCTCTTTCAATTCTCCCCAAAATAAAGCAGAGATCAGCAGGCAGCAGCCTCTGTCCCTGCACACCCTGTAGTTGTTCTCCTTGTTCACCCCCTGCACACGGGATCTTTCTTGGGATGGCTCCGGTTGGCAGAGCCTCCAGTGCAACCTGTGCCTCTCAGGCCAGGCAAAGCAGAGACAGAGATGCACTACCATAGGATTTATGGGACCGGAGAGGAAATCTTTAGCTTTGCAGTAAGGGTTTGCAGTTTCCAAAAAAAGGAATTACTAGAGAAAACTGTAAGTAGTATTCTTTTCTCCAATCAAAAGTAGTAATTGTGCATTAAAAATATATTTTAAAAAAAGGCATTTGAAATGCCTTGTTCTCCTTGTGAGATCACCCTATAGATATAGTCCACTTAATTGCAATGTGCTTAATTGAGACAGCCACTTTTACTGGGACATCTCCCAGGGAACCATCTTAGCCTAATGATTATCAATGCCAATAGTTGTTGCCTAATCAGGTCAGTGCCATAAATCCCTCTTAACAAGAATGTGGGAGTATCAAGTGATTAAACAGTCTTTAAAGAAGTGTTAAGTGTAGGATGCCATGTTTAAACACGGGGAAAACCAAAATAAAATGGAACACAATAGGTGTGAACCTAAAAAATAGTAGGTGCTATCTTTGGCCTCTATTTTCATTTAGTATAGGACTTTCTCTGAGTCTCACATCTCATTTGGAATTTTTCATCTTTTCATCACGGGGTGAGTGGTCCTGTGAATGAAAGCCAGCCTGATGTGTAGGGAATTGGCACTAGCTCCTGACTGCTCTGATAAGGTTTGCTAGTCACATAGGACTTCCCAAAGATCCTTAAATACTTCAGGAATTAATTTTTTTTTTTTTTTTTGGGGTGGTGGGGGTGGTGGGTGAACGTTGCTGTAAATATATAGCTGTAAAATAGAGTGGTAGAGATGCTATTGGAATAGCTGAATCCTTCTGCCACTATTGATTTGAGAGTCTTAGTATAATGGAGAAAGCCAAGAGTGTGTAGTGTTGGTATGGACTGACAGAATACTTGTGGTTCTTATATTCTGCTGCTGCGTCCTTGTTGTGAATACAAATGGTATTTGCTGTCTGCCTTTGTTCCCCCCTGTACAAATCCAAGCTGGCCAGAAGTGCACCTCCTTTTCCCATGGCACAGCCTACCCCTTAACGGGGAGGTTTATTGTATCAGGATCCTGCTGTGCCTGTTACGTTCTCCATTTTTGATCTGATTATGTACCCTATAATCCTTATTGATTTATAACAAAATACAATTGTGACATATTTTGTGAGTATGCAGTCCTAAATTAAATTTGGGAGAGAAGCTTAATCAGCTCTCTGTAAAGATGGGAAACAAGAGGTGTGTATTTTCTAACAGAAAACTATTCAATATCTGATGGAAATTCTATGACATTGAACTGAAACCTATGGAGTGTAGGGAACTTCATGGCAGCCCTGGAGGCAGTTAAGTCCATCCCTCCGTCACATGAAATGTATACGAGTCTCCATGTGTGTCTAAACCAGCTACCGACATCTGCCTTTCTTCATCTTAGTCTTCTAAGAAACAGGTCTCTTTTTTTCTGAGCATTTTCATGTCCCTTATTGCTCTAACATTGTCTGAGGACTTCCAGGTTTTCTCAGTTGTTTTCCTAGCAACCATGCCAGCTTTGAGAGTAGTCATTTTGCATTTGTGCAATTGCAATACAGGGAGATTTTTTGGAATTATGGGGGGAAATTGCACCATTGCTCCAGATTGAAAGACAAATTTTATTATTTTTATTTTGACATGAGGTTAGATCCTGGTGCAAAACAACTGCAGTTCAAGGAAGTACCAGCTCTCCTGTCTTGATGCAGTTCCTACTATTTATTAATCGGTGACTGTGGCTCTGGTCCTTTTGTGAAAGTTTATTTTACCTTTGAGTCTGACTTTATTTTCTCTTTGGTCTTCAGTAATGTAGTGACATTAGAAGATCAGTGAAAATTTTCGTCTTTTACTCCAGAACAATTTTTATGTATCGAATTCCTCCACTGTAGTAGAATAACTTTTTAAAAATTCACAAAAACGACATTTAAAATTTGATCTAAGGTTTAAAAAACTTTTTTTTAAATTACTCTATAACTCATATTGATGTTTACTTAAAAAAACCTTAAACAAAACACAACATCTTTCCTACCTCCTTCCGTCCTCATGCCACACACTAATTTAATGGATCATTAGGGGTTTTAAATAGAAATAACTCTGTATTTTGTTACATGGCAAACTTGGTGTCGGAAGATATTTTGGAACTCACAGGAAGCATCGCTGGCATTATGGCAGTGACTTTATTTTTGCTGTGCTTCTCTAGCTTTGCGGTACACAGCCACCAGATGCAAAGGGACAGGTTGTGATAAATCTTTAATCAGAGCCTTATTTAATATTGCAGAACTAAAAACTTGCATAGGAGTGGCAGAGATGTTACTGGCACATATTCACAGCATTGAGGTATGTTCCTGAACTGGGTGAATTTCCATTCTGGCACAAAAATGAAGTCTCAGTCAGTTAAAGTGTTGTTCTTGTGAAGTACTGAGTTATGCAGCTTCCTTAGATATATTTTAAAAATTTCATACTTTTTATTTCATTTGTGGATGTTCCAAACAAGCATACAATTTAGTCATTATTCTGGAAAACCAAACAGGCCAACTCTTAAATGACAAAGCAAAGTCTGGGATGGAAAACAATATTATTTTCATTCTGTAAAAATGTGTCTGAAACATAGTGTAATTTAGTGGTTTGGTGGCAGCCCTACCAAGGGTTTAGAAAGACAGAAAATGAATGTTAATCTCCTCAATCTTAATCTAGTGCTGTAAGTATAAATTTAGAACTCCTTTTTAACAGAAGGTCAGTGAGATTTAAGGTTGTGAGTGCTTCGGAAGACCTTGTCTTCTACGAGGCTGGCAACTGCTGCCAACCAGTTGCTGTTCAGCAGTTACAGCTGGAGGAGGAGAGGCCATCAAAATTCATCTTTGGGTTTTCTTGCAGTTTTCTCATCCATGGGGGCTGGCTGCTGCAGCTCACAAGCCAAGCAGCCTCGTTGCCAAGCTTTCAAGTGGCGCTCTGTCTTTCCCATCCACAATAGTCCTTCCAAGGTAGGCATCCTTTGCCTTCCTCTCTTTGTTTGCATCAGAGCCTGTCATGCCCCAGGCTCCCTGGGAACGTGGGAAGGACACCTGCAGAACTCGGTGCTACCTACAGGCAGTCCCATATTTTTCTGTTCTCTCTCATTTTACTCCCCAGTTTTCCCCACTCCTTCAGCTGTCACCTACGTCTTTCCTAGCAGAGCGTCATTCACAGTACATTCCAGTGTAATGCAGTTATTCTTTATGCATCACATCAAAATACTTCTTTCCCTGTTTAGTCCTGCAGTGTTTGTGTGTAACAGGAATAGGCTGGGTTAGACCTATTGCATTCATTGATTATGAGCTGACCACTGAGGGGAGTATTATAAGATAGGTGAGGATGTGGGAAAGACAACACAAATCTATGAACTCTGCTGCATTATTTGCACAAGCCACAAAATAACCTCTTAAAATATTCAAACAGCTAATGGAAGGGCCACGAAGATCATTGGGGGCTGGAGCACCTCTCCTGTGAAGACAGGCTGTGAGAGTTTGGGGTGTTCAGCCTGGAGAAGAGAAGGCTGTGGGGAGACCTTAGAGTGGCCTCCCAGGACTTAAAGGGGCTACAGGAAAGCTGGGGAGGGACTCTTCATCAGGGAGGGTAGGGATGGGGTGAGGGGTAACAGTTTTAAACTGAAAGAGGGTAGATTTAGATTAGTTATAAGGAAGAAATTCTTCCCTGTGAGGGTGGTGAGGCCCTGGCACAGGTTGCCCAGAGAAGCTGTGGCTGCCCCCACCCTGGCAGGGTTCCAGGCCAGGCTGGACGGGGCTTTGGGCAACCTGGGCTAGTGGAAGGTGTCCATGCCTGTGGGAAGGGGGCTGGAACTAGGTGATCTTTAAGATCCCTTCCAACCCAAACCATTCTGTGATTCTGTGATTTTGCTACCTGGGCACCAGAGGGTGTGTTCCATTGAAGAGGAAATGCACAGGGATGTGTGCACGTGCAGCTAGCCTTGGCTTGTTTCCAGAGTCAAAACACATGTGAACTGGCAAAGGAGAGATCACTGCTAGTAATTTGGAGAATGACCGAGTATGTGAGACTAGAAGTGAAACATCTGCGAAGGAGCTAACAAAAAGGAAAAGTTTAACTGAGTGGATATTGAACATAACCTTAAAGATGAGGTGAATCAGCAAACTCAGGAGAGCTTCAGAGTCATGAGAGAAATATGTAGTAACGCCAGATTCTTCTAAATAGATATTAGAGTAGTTCGCTGCCAGATGTCGAGTTCTCTGAAAAATTTGGCTACTTTTTTTTTTTTTTTTCCCAAATGAGAATTAACAGCCCTTTTTGAAATTTTGGTCCCAGTGGTGAGTGTAGAATGCTTTGGAAATGCTGTCCTTGGGTGGAATCAAAATCCTGAAATTTATTCCAAGTCTGAATTCTTTCTGTGGCAACAGCCATCGTTTGGTGCATAGCTGGCTTGCTTTTTTCCCTCCCATCATGCTGGTACAGCTGCCTTTCTGTATTAATGACTGTCTTCCTTTGTAACTTATTTTAAGGGTTTTGCTGGGCTGTTGTTTGGTTCCTATCCTAGAGGACTGATGCTGTTCAGTTAATCCAAAGATCAAAAACTATTTTTGCCTGGCCTTTCTGCTTTGAATTTTTTTTTTTTGGGGGGTGGGGGTGAGGAATCCAAACGTACTCTCATTGACAGAGATCTGATCACAAAGGTACCCCACAACCACATTCTGCTTCTAGAGCAGGAGAGAGGTGATTGAAGACAATCCCCAAATAAACCAAATAAAATAAGAATAAATGCTCTGCCCCTGAACCGTGCTGCTGTTCAGAATTGTATGTTTTGGGACTGTGTGGATAAGAGAGAAAGGGCACTTTTTGATTAAAGGAAGGAAATCAGCTGTTCATATGACTAAAATAATGCCAAAGAAAGCAGATGAAAAGGTAAACAGAAGAAACAAAGAATAGGTGCAATTAATGTGTAGAAGTAACAAATCATAGGAACAGGAGGCCAGAGGTGCTTGCTAGAAGCAAACACAGAATGAGAAGAAAATGGAGGGAAAGATAACTCTTGCTTCCTACCAGCTTGATGTACCTTCCAGTGGGTCACCTGCTTTTCAGAAAAGCTGGAAGGATTTTGGCATCCAAAAATAGGGCTGGATTTTCAATGTTGCCCCCATGGCAGCCTCCCTGGCTGGCCCACCAGCAGTGGCTGGACATGAAAGGTGTGCTGAAATCGAATGCTGGCTTTAGTCTGCTGGATTCAATCCCTTTTTTTTTTTTTCTTTTTTTCAGGGAGAGGAAATTGTTGACTTGCACTTGTGAATTTGATTCCCTTTGATAGAATAGTTGTAGCTGTATTTTCTTGCCAAGATGACTTTTTTTTTGCATATACTTTATAAACTGAAAGCTGAGTAAATCAACTGGAGACGTACTGAATGCCTCAGGAGTATCAGTGTCACGCAGGAGGGAAGGTTTATGGCAGGACAGAGCTGAAGCCTGGACTTCCTGCTGACAGTGCCACATTTGGAGGGGATGTAGAAAGGTGTGGGAGAAGAGGATTGAGGAAAAAAAGAGAAAATAGTTTTCTGGGCTAAAAGTGAAATTGTGAGGAGGAGACAGTAGCAGAAAGGCTCACTGCGGGAGCCAGTGGCCAGAATCCACTTTCATAAGGCGCAGACTCATCTTTGCTGTGTTTCAATCCAGAGCAGAGATCTGAACACCTTGTTAGATATAACTCTGTAGATGCAAACGAAGCAGTTCTCTTTAATGGGTTAAACTGAAAATAGGAATCGAGTGTCTTTTTGGTGGATCCTTAAAGCTCTGCCTTCCAGAGAGCCTTCTCATATTTCTGATGTATAGCTTGTTCTTAGCCATGGAAACCCAGAATTGGGAGTCTAATGTCACCATTTCTGCAGTTCTTTCTGTATCCAGTTTCCAACTTTTTCAGATGTTTCCAATCCTGTCTGTCTCCAGATACTTCTTGATAAAATAATTCTTTGTGAAGTGACAGGCACATGAAGACCTGAAAAAGAAAGCAAGCTGGGGATGACTGGAGGTGCTGATAAAAGGCAATCAGCTAGAGAGAGCAAAGCAAGGAGCATAAGATGTGATCTGTCTGGCATGTGCCTAATTAGCATGTGTCATCAGGCACGAAGCCGGGCAGGAGCTGGGAGGTTCACTGAGCAAGTTCACTTGGTTTCTCTGCGCTGATTTTTGCACAGAGTAAGAAGGTGAAAAAAATATTCCCTAGAATAAGCAATAGGACCCTGAAAGGTGGTGTAGAAAACAAAAAGGCTTGACTGGAGTAGTGAAGCAGATAATAAAGTAATTAGAACTGTGAAAAGTTGACAAAGCACCAGACCATGATGAATTGCATCCCCAAATCCTACAGGAAATGGGCAAGGAAGTAGAGCAGCCTCCCGAAATGAACTTCTGACACCCAACCCTCATTTACTGGAACAGAAGTTGCACCTATGCCAACAGAAAAGTTTCTGTCCTTTTAAAGTGCAGAACTTCCCAAGGGCTGGGGAGTTGGCATAGTGCAGAAGTTTACAAGGAAAACAAGGAGTAAAAATAATAGAGATGTCTTTTCTAGCAGTAAGGAAAACTAGGGAGGGAGGGAGTTGCTCAGAGTTGGTGACCAGATTTATTTGCCGGGAGTGGTAGAGCTGCCACTGAAGTAGATAAAATCAACAGTTAAGTAAAAAATATTTTCATTCCACATCTATATCCAATTGGTAGCTATTAAATTAGCATCACTGATTTGTGTTCTTGCGAGCAGGATTTATCTTTCAGCGTGTTTGCCTTGGACCTAGCCAAAGACAGCATTGAGCGTGGCATGAGTTTCCAGGCCCTACTGTGGTACAAATAATAACAATAACAGCTTTTCTTGACATGCTTCTGGTTTGATGCAGCCCTCCCTTTGTTCCCATCACCTTGCCATTATTTAGTATAAAACAACAAAAAAAACCTATAAGCTTGGAAGAATTTATCGAAGTAGATGCTGTGACTTGCTGCCCTTAAATAAGGGTAAAAAGAGAACACAGGAGTCCTTTGTTGGAGTCAGAATCCATGCTCCATTTCTGCCTTCCCTGAAAATCATTTATGTACTTGTTAAAATACATCATTTGCAGAACTTATGCAGAGGAGACTGTTGTTTTCCTGTGTTTTTTCACGTGAGTGCGTGCTTGAAACTAATTGGGTTGTTTCTGTTTGGAAAAAATGAGGCAGTTTCATTAGCTTTTTTAAAATACTGTGTTTTATTTTCCTCACATTCATAATATGAACGCTGCTTTATATGAAAATGCAAGACACTGCTACACTTTAGTTCTCTGCACGTATCCCACATATGCACATTACTTCTCTGTCAGTACATTCAGAGGTTTTTCAGATCAAGTTTAAGAAGACATGATTTATTTAGTACGAAGATAACGCTGAAAAAATAGTAGGGTAAGGCTAATATGTAGATATTTCCTTATGGATATACATTCTTTTCTGACCTGATTTGACTATCTTTGGTGTGATAAAATTGTTCTTAGACTCTTCTGAAAATAGCAGATACCTTCTGTGAGGCAGAATGAGTGAAGGGTTTTGCATCCTAGTGTTATAAAAGTTGATTCAGCCTCATTAAGATGAATGCAAAGACTTCCATTGATTTCAGAAGAGTTGAATCAGACTCATATCCTCAATTTAATGAAAAACATTATCCACATGACTCTCATTAACTCTGTTTGCAAAACAGACAGCAAGATATGACTCCAGATTTCTTCCGAGACATACTATGATGATGATGATGATGATGATTATCCTGTAGAGCAGACAAATGTACCTTGTGTTTACAAGAGGATCATTTAGTGCCTGAAATTTGCTGTGCATTTTTTCCCCATTATACCTGCTTTCTGCTTAGGCTTGTTTCATGCGGTGAAGGCATCTTTGGGGTGGCTGCTCTGGAGCACCCGTGTGAAAATACAGATGGTGAGATGTTAATGTAGCCGTCATTTTGTGGGTCAGAGCATCTCCCTGGCGGAGGGCTGTGCTGCTGCGGGTTGCAGTAAAAGGCAAATGAGTCACCTGTCGGATTTTATTTTTAACATTTTCTTATCAGAAGAGTGACCAATATGCACTTTTGGGAAGGCTACGTAATACTTCATTGTGATTTTTTGTTTAGTGGTAGGAAATCTCATTTTCTTAACACTTTTTTTTTAACCTTGAAAACTCATTTACAAATTGTGACTCGCAACAGGAGGGCAAGATGCCAAGTCATAATCGACTAACACGAAAGAAATGAAATCTGGGCAGGCAATATGAAGAACCTAGTCTTATTGAAATCAGTGGTGCTGTTCCTGTTGATGGCCAGAGTGCTGTGTCCTTTTTACCTGTGGTTTCACCTGTTCCTTCGGATGTTCACAGATCCTGTGAAGTTATACTATAGCATAAGGCTCATCGTATTTAGTGTTTTGTTTAAAGTCCTAATTTTTTCATCCCATAATTATGTAACAGTCAGATTTGCACTTGTTTTGAGAAAGGAATTTTCTTGCCATTGTAGGTGAAAAGAAAACTTTTAAATAGTTAAAACCCAAGAGCAAATAACAGAGAAGCTTAAATGCATAATTTAAAAAAACCCCATATCATATGTAATCTTGTTTAAAGATTTTCTTGTATCACTGGATACAACTATCAAATACAAAGTGTCATGTAGATGGAGCCCTGGATGTATATTTTTTGTTGGTGGGGAGAATACGCAAACCGTTACTATTTTTTCCAGCTAATTTACATGATATTCTTGAAGATTTAGAAGATGTCACTTGTCAACTTTAAATAGTGAGCAACAATTCAAATAAGATTAAATATCTTTGAAGATGACAGAATCAACCAATACCGTAGGTTTGCTGACCTCAGTCTTTGCAGATACATGCAAAAGCCCCACTGGGTTTTTTTTGAATGGATCTCTTGGGTGTCACAGGATTTTTCAATTTATTTTTGTAAAGGGAGGAGATATGGTATGGGTTGCATGTCCCCATTTATTGTTTTGAAGTGCTTGCCAAATGTTCTCTTCAAAGGTGATATATTTTAAGGAATTTCTTGGCTGTTTGTTTTTTTAAATGTTGATATCTTCTGGGGCTTTTGGTTGGCTGGTTTTGGGTCCTCTCGGGTGGGGGTGGGGTGTGTATGTGTGTGTGAGGAGGAGTGGAAGGGGGTTGTTTATTTTTCTTTTTTACCACAAAAAGAAATAACTTCCTCTTCTCCCTTGTGGCTGAACATCAAACTATCAAAGGCCAGGAGAAGTTGAAGCTGATGGTCCGTGATATACACCACTAGTTCAAACAAACCAAAAGTATTTTTTCATACATGTTTTTAAACACATGTGCAGTTTGAAATTAACCCTCAAATTATTTTGTCTTGCCTGGTCATGGGAGGACAAACATGGTTAACTTTTTTTCCAGAATTCAAGTACAGCCACATGCTGTCATTTGCTGTATGTTACTAAAGACAAGTTCAGATGCTGATAGCAAGAGATTTCTGAGGAAATACAAATATTTGTGCAAAATAGCAACTGGGGGTAGTCAGCTGCTTTAGAGAAGTAGAAAGGAGAAAACAGTGTTAATTTTCTTCTCATAGAAGATGTTCAGTCAGCATTAAAATAGAATGTCTCCTTAAGATTTTTATTTAAAATGGAATTCTGCTTTTTCCTTGCCCTGCCTGTTTCCCAAGTGAATGTTCTGAAGTAAACTTTATTTGCTTCTTGCTTCAAACCCTGCAAAAGTATGTAGAAATTTCAGGAGAGGGCAGGTATGACAGATGGTGTTTTAACAGCCTCGTCCTTCTGTCTCTTGCTCGTGTGTGCTGGTCAGTCAAAAGATGTGCTTGCTACACCAGAATGGGTAACATAAACTGGTGCTACATAAACCTGGGGCACCTCGTTATGGTCAGAGTAGGCATCCTGAGCCTGAAATAACCGTATGTTTGGCTTTGTGTGAGGGAGATTTTATTTGCATGAAGGGTCGTTTTTGAAATCCTACCTTGTGCAGCCCAAATTGCTGACAGAGAAAGCTACTGCGGTGTATCCAATGACGTGAATGGTTGCCAGCCAATCTGTTTGGCTGCTGCAGCTACTTTAAAGTGAAATTGAACCTTGGAGCATCGCCTCCCAGATGGAAACTCTACAGCTGCTTAAGGGTTTCCTTTTGAAAAACAAAAAAAAAGCAACACCAAAACCACCCCACTGCAACAGTGCTACTGCTGCAAAGCTTCCCAAAGCCAGCAAGGGTGGAGAAGATGTTGAAAGGTCTGTTCGCTGGGGACAAGAGAGGTCTCTTGCCCACTTTCAGGCATTGTGAGGGATTGCTCCTGGAGTAGTAGGGACAGTCTCCAAGTGACCTGGTGAGGATGGGGGGGCGAAGGTGGGCTCCAGCTGCTGATGGTGTGAAGCAGATGTGCCGTTCCTTGCTCATGGCTCAGTCTTAGGGCACCTTTCTGCTCTCGTGGGACAGGAATCTTTCTGTCTCTGAGCACAGCTACTGCTAGCCTGACTACTTACACTCGATAGTCCAGAACTGAGAATATTAAGAGGGAGGGGAAACTGCAGCAAGAAAAGGGCAGGTAAATGGAAGCAGGAACTCCAGATTGCAAGCTGTAATGTTGCACGCTCCCACACATCCTCAGCACAGCTATTTTGCTCTGCAGAATGCCAGGCTGTTACTTACAACAAATGTCTGTTTCTAAATTTCCCATGTAACCTTTGGAGGTTTTTTAGACCCTACCCATATATAGGCTGGCACAGCATCTAGTATTAAGTTATGTAAATCTATGCTTAGTGTTATGCTTATGGTTAGTGCTGACTTATAACAGTTCTTGTGTTTCTTAAGAAGAGAATGGTCCTAAAAGTAACACTTTTACTCTCTTGCTGATTTTGGAGCAGATTTTAACAAATACCTGAAGTATCAGAAATAGAAATTAGGTCTTAAAATTCTCCTTTCTTCTTGCCTACCACTGCAACCTCAGAGTCTTGTCTTGTGTTAGCAGCATGCTGAGGGGAAGGCTCTGTTAGCTGCGGCAATTAGCTATGGTAATAACTTCTAGCTTTCTGCTTAAGGAGTGAATGGCTGAAAGTGTTGGCTGAAGAGCTTTGGAAAACTCGAACCCAAGGGAGTCTGCCGGGGCTTAGCACTCTTGATGTTCTTGCACACTGAAAAAGTTGCTGCTTGCCCACTGCGTGAGAGTGATGCCTTTCGCTTTGTACTGGTGAGGCTGGCCCATGAATGATGTCCCTAGATGTGCTCAGATGATTTAACTTCCAGGCAGGGCTTGCCTCTGCCTTACTCAGGTCATGCGAGAAGCCATCAGTCAGTTGTGCACAACCTTCCCTTAACCCCCAAAGGCAGCAGCTGAATCCACCAACCAGTGTGGCGTGGAGACAGAGAACACTAGTGAGCTGCAGTCATGAGCTCAGGAAAGAAGAGGCCCAGCAAGTCAGGCTGATGCTACATGCAGCATGCACGGAGGAGAAGTGTGTGCTTGTCTTCTGGCTGTCCATTTGATGTGTTATAAAAGTGACTTTTACAAGAGGTCATGCTGTCACTTTTGTAAAAGCACAAAGTCTTGGATTAGACAAGCAGTGGCTTGGCAGGGTTAGGAAATGGTGAGCCTGAGGAGGGGATGCCAAGAAAAAATTCTTCTAGAGGGTTGAGAGGAAAGGAATGAAGGGGAGGAAATCAAACATAGCTCCAGTGAGAGATGAGCAGTTCTTGCCTGTAGAAGTACAGGCAGCATCTTAGGTAGGGATGCTTTTAGCCAGGATGCAGGGCTGGCAGGGCTTCTGGAGGTGGATAGGGAATTTAGCCTTTTTGATCCTTAGCATTTCCTCAACCTTCAGCCCACCTTCAACAAGCTTAGAGTAAGTAAGTCTTTTACGTTTTCCTTTCTTTTCACAAATTCAGAGACTTCTTAACTACAAACAGCAAAAATTAAATGAAAGGAAATGATGGGATCTATCAGCTCAGCATGCCAACAAGAGCTTGCTCAAATGCTCTCCAGATTGTCTGAACTGTTATTTCTCCCACTGGAGTGGGACTGAGATCATCAGGTTATGTTGCCTGTGGAAGCAGGGGCAAGGACTGGTGGGTGCTCTCAGCTGAGTTTTGATGCGTAACTGGCAGTCTGTGGGTGTGCGGCAGCTTCTTTCCCAGAGAAGCCGTGAGCTGTCCTGCTTGCCTGGAGTAGGTGTCTTGCATCCCGATTTAGCAGGAACATCAACCTGGTTCTGCCATGGCTAGAGGAGCTGCTCAGGCTTGGTATCAGCAAGACATACGTGAATAAACTAGCAGTACATTTCCTTCCGTCACCTGTTCAAGTTAGGAGAAGCAGAACTTGCACAGGGTTTGTTGAGGAATCTCTAGCACTACACTAGCTCATTCCCATGCTTGCTGTGAAGCAGTTTTTTCTTCCAGTTTTGATTCCTATAATCCCTGCATGAGGTACTGAACTCTGCTGCCACTTTTGATTGTGTAGCAATGGTAAAGTTGTTTGTGTTGTGGTGTGTCACCCTGCAATGTTTTGCTCAAGGATTGCAAAAACTGGGCAATATCTGACCCATCTTTAGAAGGGATGTGCAAAGAAGAGTGTTAAAGTTTAGAAGTGATTCTTTGCTTTTTGTTAGAGGTGCATTTCAGAACAGAATGTAAACATTTGTACTATAGTGCACAGAAAATTATATTACTGAAGCTTTCTTTAGTCTGCTGTTATTCATTTACACTAATTTTGTTGCTATGCTAATTGAGAAAGAGATGTTCAAAGTGCAGCTTTGCCAAAAGCTCCTCTGTCCTCCAAGAGTCCTAGCAGGATAGGTAATTCATACAAGCTCATGTCTCAGAGGAATTATTCTTGGCTGTTTTCCTCCATTAGCAGTGCTAGCTCTGGTACCATTTATTCCAGGGGGAGTTGAGCAACTCCCACACTCGGTGCATTTGCAAATTCCAGCCTGAAGCTCACTCTTATCACTAGCTAGAACATGCTTGCAAAAAGGAGCGTGTCATGAGTGAAAGCAAGGGAGATGCATCAAGACATGGTTACTTGCAAAGAGTCCTGAAAGCAAGTACAGACAGAGTGTATTTCATGTTGTGTATTTGATATTGAAACTGCTTTGGTCCCCCCACCATCCCTTCTTTTCACCTTTCTGTAGAAAAGAGTTTGGCTGTCTCAGGAGCAGGAGAGAGAAGCATGGACGTAGCTGGGTAATGAACTGTTATCTACCTTATCTGCCCTCAGCTAACCAGAGGGAAAGTTCAGGATGTGTTGCCATTAGATGGCTTCGTCATATGATAAACAGTATCAACTTATTACAAGTTTGTCACCGTGCTGAAATGTCATGTCAAAGATATGTCAGCTGTAACTCCATAACTTCCTGCTCAGTTGAATTGGTTCAAGCTGAGCTTAACTTTTGAACTTTTTCAGAGGCAGCAGATCCTTGCGTACACTGGGTCGTCAGTTGGCAGCTGGTGGTGTCCCCCAGCTTTGCTGTCCCTGTCACCCTGGTGCAGAGCACAGGCTTTTTCTTCTGGGGCTCTTTATTCTAGCAGGTGGCCAAGGAGCCTCCTCACTGCCTTGTTATCGGTGTATTGCTCTTGGGCAGCAGGCTCGTAGGCTTTGTCATCTTGGTCTGAAAAGGAAAGGGGGGTTGGCTGTAGATAGATGTATTTTTTTAATTTCAAAGGACAACATGAATTTTAAAATATTTTTTTTTCACTTTCATCCAAAAGTTTAGAAATTTTTTTAGCAACTAATACCTTAAAAACTATTAATGATATTTAGGTTTGTTTCGTTTTTTTTTTTTTTTTTTCCGTTTTTTGTTTGGGATTTTTCACCAGAGAAGTTCTGGAAGTAAGTAACAAAATAATGTATGTTCTGCCAGCCACTTCTCCCTCTCTTCCCTGGACTCTTTTGGTTCTTCCTGGTCCTTGCTTGTCCCCCAGTCCAGGATTGTTCCCAAACCAGGAGTGACTTTCCCTTTGAAGGCAGAGCTGTTCCTGCAGCACTGGGCAGCGTGTGTATAACAGTACCATCCTGTCACTAACACTCCAGCGAGTTGCTCGGAGTAAATAGACCACTGAGAAAGCAGAGGAGAGTTCCTATCCACTTCCCCCCTTCTCCGTTTCTGGGGTCTCAGATGTTACTTGCAACAGCTCTGCCTAAAACATGGGCGTCAGGGACTCAAATCATGTTGTGGGTTTTTTCCTAAGCAAGATCTGTGATGTCGGTTCTGTGTTGCGTGGGGGTGGAAGTGAGATTTTGCAAGTGCAGGTCCAGACTGTTGCTGGTCACTATAGATCAGGAAAACAAAGGATGTTGAATTACTGAAGGAAACATGAAAAAAGGGTCTCGAGCCCACATAGAGGTTTTTTTTACTACTAGCTTGCTGTCTGCTTTCTGCTTAGAGAGATACTTTGCAGAAGTGCTGTTAGGAATGTAATTTCATCCTGACTGGTATTATTCTCCTCCTCTATCTTGCATCTGCATCACTTACTAAATGAACTTTGAATAATTATATGGTGAAGTCCTCTCTGGACTTGACAATTATACAGAGATACTGCAGTAGAAACACACACACACACACACACACACACGCATAATTATAAATAATGGATATTGACTGGATCTGCCAAAAGTTGCGATAAAAAAGTCTTGCCTAGGGTCAGTTGTTCCTGGCATGTAGATGAAAAAAGGAATCCAGCAGTGTGCAGTATAATTTGAGCTGCTGTACATCAGCTAGACATTTTTTTTTTTCCCCCCATCATGGAGCTCATATCTATCCCAAAGGTAGAGACAAGCTTTTGAAAGCATTCAAACCCCACAGATCACAGCCAGCACTTCTATATGCCATAGAAGTCCTGGTTGCCTGTATTTTATTTTATTTTTTAAAAAATACAGTGTGAGATAATATATTGAATGAAGCTAACACTTGATGTTTATCCCTCTCCTGAATATCAGTGCTTTGGATTTACTGACTGTTGTTGAACAAGGCTTCTAAGACACTCCGAATGTTAAATCTGAATAGAATAAGCGGCTGCAGTAAGGAGAGGACCTCTCCATGGTGGACCTCTGTCAAATTCTGTGGTTGCTGGGGTAGGGATGCTTTCCATTTCTCATCTCTTCAACCGGGTGTGGTCCCACAACCAGTCCTTTTCCATGACAGCTGCAACCCAAAGACCTGACTGCTCTCAGCTGCCTTCAGGGGCTGAATTACAAGCTGGAATCAGAAGATTTTCTAATGAGAAGCTGTCCTGTTATTTTTTAGGAATTGGTCTTCGCCTTCTGCTCAAACTCTTGATGTAGTAAAAGGAGAACAAAACATCAAGGAGTCTCACTGACTGCAGACTGCGCTGTGGGTTAAGGCTATGAGGATCTAGAGGAGGTTTTGCAATTGTTTATGCCAGTCCTTGGGGAGTTAAGTGTGAAATGAAGATCACAGTCTGATTTTTATATATAATTTCTGCACTGTACTTCCGTGATGCTGTAGAGCTAATTATAGATAACTATAAATATGCTATTGAGAACCATTTAAACATTTATTTTAGCGCTTTTGAGGAAGCCAGTACTAAGTTTAGTAGAACATGGTGAATCGTTGACCTAACAAATTACAACCATGGACTACAGTGCGGTATTGACATTACAGATTGTACTGTCATCTTTAGAAGTCATTACAGAATTTAATTTGGGGCGTGCTGAACTTTGAGATTTACATTGGGTGGGATATTGACTACATAATATATAATATATGTTAACCTGCGTGCATAGTAGACAGTTGTTAAAATGTCTTCCATAAAAGCCATAGAATTTATACAATAAATTAAAATTTTTTTTTCCATCTCCTTGTACTCAAGGAGCTGTACATGCAGATGCATGAAGGCCTCCAGTAAGTGGTAGTTACCATCATAATTCTTAGAAATAAATCCATTTTCCTACCAGGTATCAGAAGCAAGATTTAGTTTTTCTTTCCCCCCCCCCCCCCATTTGTATAACCTTAAGCATTCTGGAAGCAATCTAATTTTGAGGCTGGAAGAGAAACAGGGACTTGCTCCATATACATATAAAGGGTGAAGTGATGATTCTGCAGGCACGCATTTTATTACCAGGCACGTGGTTGGTTCCCAGCCTTGTAAGCAGAGGAATGCACGGGCTGCATTTCTTTTAACAGCCTCTGAGGCTGTCCAAAGGTTTGGGGCACTGCAGTAAGTCCCAGCAGTAGTGAACTGAGGAGCATAGTGCAGCACTCGAAGTGTACAGTCACTAGCATGTGCCATGTATGGCAGTGTTTGAGATGAGCTTTCCTCATGCACATGGCATGCATCGATGTTTTACATGGGACAGCTCAGGAGGAATCGCTGCATCTGGTCCTGAAGTGAAACCCTTTTTGCGGCAGCTGTCAAATGCAGAAATATGCTGACAGTCCTGGGGAGGATTTTTGTATGCCAGTATGGCTGAACAGGGAGCTTTGGCTGTAACTCAAGGAGAAAAGGAGAGTTTACCACTTTTGGAAGAAGGGGCTAGCCACGCACAGTGACTACAAAGATGCTGTGAGGCTATGCAGGGTGGAAATCAGGATGTCTAAAGCCCAGCTGGAAATTAATCTGGCTTCAGCAATCAGGACAACAAGAAATGTTTCTATATGTATGTGAGCAGCAAAAGAAAGACCAGGGAGAGTCTCGATTCCTTGCTAGACACAGGAGGAAACATGGTAATAAGCGACAAGGAAAAGGCTGAGGGGATAATGCCTTCTTTGCCCCAGTCTTTAATAGCAAGGTTAGTTGTATTGAGGGAATCCAGCCTCCTCAGCCAGGAGAGACTGGGAGAACGATCCCTCTGCAAATCCAGGAGGAGACAGTCAGTGACCTGCTGAATCACATAGACACACACAAGTCTATGTGACCAGATGAGATACACCCGAGCGTGCTGAAGGAGCTGGCTGGGGTGCTCGCCAGGCCACTTTCTATCATTTCCCAGCAGTCCTGGCTGACCGGGGAGGTCCCGACTGATTGGAAATTGGCCAATGTGACACCCATCTATCAGAATGGTCGGAAGGATGATCTGGGAAATTACAGGCCTGTCAGCTTGACTTCGGTGCCCAGGAAGCTGATGGAGCAGCTCATCCTAAGTATCATCATGCCACACATGAGGGACAACCAGATGCTCAGGCCCAGTCAGCATGGGTTTATGAAAGGAAGGTCCTTCTTTACAAACCTCATCTCTTTCTACGACAGGACGACCTGCTTATTGGATGAGGGAAAGGCTGTGGATGTAATTTACCTTGACTTTAGCAAGGCTTTTGACAGTTTCTCACAGCATTGTCCTGGCAAAACTGGCTGCTCGAGGCTTGGATGATCTCACTCTTTACTGGGTAAAAAAACTGGCTGGATGCTCATGCCCCAAGAGTTGTGGTGAACGGAGTTAAATCCCACTGGCGGCCGGTCACGAGTGGTGTCCCCCAGGGCTCGGTTTTGGGGCCACTCCTGTTTAACATCTTTATTGATGATCTGGATGAGGGGATCGAGTGCACCCTCAGTCAGTTTGCAGATGACCCCAAGTTGGGTGGGAGTGTTGATCTGCTTGAGGGTAGGGAGTCTCTGCAGAGAGACCTGGACAGGCTGGAGCGATGGGCTGAGGCCAACTGGAGGAGTTTCCGTAAGGCCAAATGCTGGGGGCTGCCCTTGGGCCACAACAACCCCCAGCAGAGCTACAGGCTTGGGGAGGAGTGGCTGGAGAGCTGCCAGTCAGAGAGGGACCTGGGGATGTTGATTGAAAGCCGGCTGAACAGGAGCCAGCATCGTGCTCAGGTGGCCAAGAAGGCCAATGGCATCCTGGCTTGTGTCAGCAATAGCGTGGCCAGCAGGGACAGGGAAGGGATCTTACCCCTGGGCTCAGCACTGGTGAGGCTGCACCTTGATTACTGTGTTCACTTTTGGGCTCCTCACTCCAAAAAGGCCATTGGATGACTCGAGTGTGTCCAGAGAAGGGCAACGGAGCTGGTGCAGGGTCTGGAGAACGGGTCTGATGGGGAGCGGCTGAGGGAACTGGGGGGATTTAGTCTGGAGAAGAGGAGGCTGAGGGGAGACCTCATCGCCCTCTACAGCTCCCTGAAAGGAGGGTGCAGAGAGCTGGGGATGAGTCTCTTTAGCCTAATAGAAAGCAACAGGACAAGAGGGAATGGCCTCAAGCTGCACCAGGGCAGGGTTAGACTGGCTCTTAGGAATCATTTATTTGCAGAAGGGGTTGTTGGGTGTTGGAATGGGCTGCCCAGGGCAGTGGTAGAGTCCCCATCCCTGGAGGGGTTGAAGAGTCGTGTCAACTTAGTGCTGAGGGATATGGTGTAGTTGGGAACTGTTAATGTTGCGTTGATGGTTAGACTGGATGATCTTCAAGGTCTTTTCCAACCTAGACAGTTCTGTGATTCTGGGAAACTCTAGGAGGATTTACGTAGCCAAAGTAAATGGCGATTCTCTGGCTATTTTGAAATTTTCCCTTTAAATCCATTCAGGAAGCGAGTTTTTCCTGTTTCTTCATACTGGCTGGTGTTTTAGTTTGCCTCAGATTCTGATGGAGCAAGAAACCCCTTCAGAAACACAATTGATCTGGCAGTAGAGGATGTTGAAAAATATTCCCTATGTTGCTGTTGTGTTCCCTTGTGATTTATTGCTGGGGGAGAACATGATGTGCAGATTCCCATCCCTTTATGGCGAGTATAGAGAAAACTAAAGAAATATCTCCAGTACTTCTGAAATGAATAGAGTCGATATGCCCAGCCTGCAGTTTCATTTAACTCTGAATTTGGAAAAAGGGAAACTATACACCATCAATGGAATAATAATAATATTACATTATTTAGGGATTTGCTTGATAATGGGTCATTCAGAATCTTCTGAGAATCAGAGATGAGGAATAATTTATGAGATGATCAAATGTAGATACTCTATCCAGGGCAATAAAAGTCTAGATCGGTTGATTTATTTAGTGAAGCTTAGACATGCTACTCAAATATTAATAGGATCTTTCTAAAGCACAAATTAGTTTTTTAAACTCATAACAAAACTTATTCAAAATAATGAAAAAATATTAAAATACCATTCTTACTGTTGCTAAAACAGCTCTGTGGTTTTAAACATCTGAGCTTTCACAACACCTGATGATCTGTATTTCTCCTTCAGGGCTGTAATGATAAGGATACACTGGATTGTGTAAAACAGACTGCTGAAGAGATCTGCCATCTTGGGTGCACATACTTCAAGAAATTAATCTCATGTTTAATCTGGTTTGATACTGTATCTTAATTTGGCTTGCTGCTGCAATAATTGTCTAAGGTTTGTTTATCCATAAGGATAGTTGCAGTTGTAGTTTGACGGTAATTTCAAGTTTAATAGAAAACCCCAGCTCCTTCATCTTTTTAATTGGCCATGCTGTTCTGTTCTCCTTTAATTGAGGTGGTAAATAATCCCTTTGAAAAGACTGAGACTACTGAGAGTGATTAAGCCTCTACCGACCTGATTAAAACCTTATTTTAAAGAACAGATAAACACCATTAGAATTTAAGAGGCCTTTCTGTATTGATAAAAGTAAATTCTGGTCTGGACTGACACGTAAAGACAGATTTTCAGAGAAGTTAAAGCTGTTTCTGCAAATTTTTGTGAATGGATATTGTATTTGCTTTAGGAAAGGGAAATGGCATGACATTACATCTTTATATACTCAGAGTTCAAGAGCTGTTGCTATGCAGATTAGTCTTTAGAATCAGGTTTGGAAGATCCTGGAGACTATAATCCAAACTGAAAAAGAAGTATAAAGTTTTACAGCATCATGTATCTGCATGGGGGATTTTCTTTGTTATAAAAGAGGCAAGTTTTGTAACAGGAAAACATGTAGAAGACATGGAAGAAAGAGGGATGCAAGCCCCTCAGTTTTTTGTGTGTTTTTAAGACAATTGCTACATTTATAGCAAAGCTCTTGGAAATTTTCATACATGGGAACAATATCAGCAGACAGTAAGAGCCATGTTTATGTTAGAAAGTTTTTTAATTGGGGTTTAGGGTATATCAGCTGGTGCCATCAAAGAGTCATGGCCAAAATATCTTTTTTTAAAATTTGAGTTTGTGCTAGCTAAATGCTCTGCAAGAGCTCTGCAGTGGATTTTATTGTTGCACAAACTTATGTAATATTAGTCATTGGCTTGAGTAAACAAGTAGGAATACTTAACACTTCATACATAATGGGAAAAACTCTTCTGTGGCAGCATAGACTTGGATTCTCTTAGTTGTATTGACTAATACCTCCAGGTCTGGTCCAGTGAGGCCGAAAACAGGGTTACTGGAAAGCAGCTGTTTCACATACCCAACGATCATGTCACATATTTTTACCCAGAATTAAGTAAAACATGTTCACTGTGGTCACCCTTGACTCTTCTGTAAGAAGCTTTATTGATTTGCCACTGGTGGTTTCATTTAAAACACACTGCAAAAAATAAGGGAACATGATGAAATGTGACCTGTACTTACTAGAGTTTGCTCATCAGTACCTAAAGGCCAGGAGATACATACCTGAAATCTTGTGTGTCCCTCTACACATCACACTCCATGTTTAATCCTGTAATTCTTATACAGGAGCTTGGCTTTACAAATAGTAATTAAAAAAAATGGCTGAATATAACCCTAAATATCACTGTTGGCATCATAAAGCTGCAGGAGTTGGCCAGAAAACACACAAATACGACCTTCCTGCAAGTTCCTGTTTATTTGCTCTTTCTGTTACCACACATCTTTTGATGGGCTTAGCTGTCAGACAGTTTCTAATTTTGAGTATCTTGTGTCATCGTCCATACTATCCTGATTTACAGCCAGCCTGGCTACATGTTACAGGAAGAATTTTCAAGGGTGACCAAGCTCCGGTTAAAATCTCATTGGTAAAATGCCTGATCTGATGTGTGCATGGATTAAAATCATTGTAGGTGATTTCACTAACCCTAGCCTCTACCCAGACAGCACTGTCTTTGTTCTCTTAAGTAGATTTATCTTCTTTCATTGCTGGTTTTCAAACTACTATTTTTTTTCTGCAAAGAAAAACATTGTGCTTGCTGATTTTCCTCTGTTTACTTTCCATAACTTTAAAAGTTTCTTTGAAGATGTTGACAAAAATAGCTGTTTCTCAATCCACGTAATTACGGAAAAAGCATCCATTTTCTAAGTGAGGCTTTTTTTCTTTTTCTAACTAGCATGCTTTTACCCATTAATTGTGCATTTTGGTGATATTCTGGAGGCAGCCTAGCCTGCTTTGAAAGACATGCTAATTCTTACACTCGATTCTTAACAATAATTTTATTACACATGAAATTTTATTTAGAGAGAAATGAGACACTTGTTAAGAGATTACTTAGGCTGCAAACTTAACCACCTGGAAGTTATAAAATGCTAGAATAAACTTCATTTTATTTTCCTTATGCATTTTGAGAATAAAAATATGAGCACGAATTCTCCATTAGTTTTTATGTTCCTTATGTGTAAATTGAGGATTTCTGGTGTTCTGATTTGTCCAAACTTGGCTGTATTTTCACAGGTCTGGGAGAAAGAAATAACTTGTTGGACTATTGAAATCCAGAAGTATTCTCCAAGCAGGAAGGCATTAGATCTTCCCACATACAAGAAGTAGTTGGTATTTCAGAGCATGCATAAAACATACTTTCCAAACTGTTTTGGCTCCCATTCATCTCCTTTGGAGAGATGTGCCTTACTTCAGAAATTGTAGCTTCATTTGAGGAAATTGGTAAAATCATCCTGGCTGCTACTTTAAGAATAAAAACAGCCAACCCACTCCAGCCTAGGCAATCATCCAGCAGGATTATTTCATGCTGAATGGTTACAGTTTGGCAAAGAAATGCAGGCAGACATCCAGGTTGTATAATGGAGGGCACTGGACAAGTGCACGCAGCAGTGCGGGGTTTTTTGATAATATGAACGGATTCAAACCAGTGTGCCTGGGTGTTCAGTGCCCTTCGGGGTTGCAGGTTGGTTGTGCTTGTGGAAACTGCCCTCGTCGTGTTTCAAAAATGCAGAGGTGGTGGTGTTGTGCTGTACGTCTTAGAGGCTTGGGTATCTCAGTTGCATGGATCCACAAAGTATTTGAGTCCTAATCTTATGTTGTGGTAGCTTGTCAGGATTGAGCCCTCTGATACATTCTTCAAGTTGTGTTTCGGTCACCTTCAAGAAGACAAGCCTTCTTTTGACAAGCCAAGAAGTATTAGCATGCTGCTGCTGGGGGAAAGATACTTAAAATAATTATGCTCCAGAGAACAGAACTGAGAACATTTGTGGGGGAGAGACCAAAAGATTGCAATAAAACTAATCACTAAATGAGGAAACATCATTAGACTACAGGGCTAACCTTGGGTTTCCTGCTTCGCTTTAACTCCACATACTGGAACAATATATAAACAGGAAAGAGCAAAGAGTGCCCTTATAGGAGAGAAAAATGTCTTTTTTGTGTCTGTGCTGTCAGCAAGTGGACACAAGTCGCATATAGCAACCCCCCCCACCACCTTATAACAGCCCTCAAACTGTTAGATTGAGGCAATGAAACAAATGCAGAATTACGGGTGTGTTTACAGCATGACTGAGCGTAATGCTGAACACAACCAACTATTAGCACACTTAAGGTGTAGGCTGAAGTGAGTCCCTATTAAGAAAAGTGTGTTCTTCAGTTTGATTAAATATAAGAAGACCTAATCATACATCTGTCTAAGTGTCACCAAGTTTTTTGCTGAATTATGACTTGGTTTTGTGTGTGTGCCTTTCATGCTCAGAGCAGCTGGATCCTGCAGGAGAGAGTAGCTGATAATTGAGGCTTGAGTGTGGTGTAGGGCAAAATATTTTGGGAAATGTGGCTTGGCAAAAATTCAAGGTCTTCCAACAAGTTGCCATTGACTTCATCTCTGTTGTGTTTGCAGAATGACCTGTATTTCCTCATTCAGTGTAAATTCTAATGTCAAGTACAACAGCCAAGACTAGAAGAATTTGAGACATGCACATACAAATAGCTTAATAAAAATATTTTTCTAGATCTATATAGAGATTTATAAAATAATAATGAAGAATATTAAGCATTTGGATTAATAGTAGATGAATGTAAATTAAATCTTTAGAGATTCACCCACTGATTCTGGTCTGGGGTTTCTCTCTTTTTTTTGTGTGTGTGTGTGCATTGATTTTTAAAATGTACTTATCCATAAACCCTGGGATCATGCAAAAATAATAATGATTACAGCTTGTACACAATAAATTACAAGAAATTCTTACTCCCCTCTAATTAATTCCCTAATAAATACTGAAAAAATAACTATGTCCTAAACTCACTTATATTTACAAAGTAAGCAGAAAATGGAGGTAATAAGGGAAATTAAAATATGTCAACAGCAGATGAAGTGAAATGGGCTGCAGGAGGATGGAGTGAGTGTTCTCAGACAAGGAGAATCGTTTGTTTTCCAGTGCAGCATGAGGAGAAGAATCTGGCTGTTGAGAGTTGCTGCTGAGTTACTGCACTAGGAACTACGTCCATTTGAAGAAGCAAAGTATGATTTGCCTTATGACAAACCAGTGCTTTCTTAAGTGCTTATATTGAGCCCTTGCCTAAATGTTTCTCATCTGTTTGGTGTACATGGACATCTTCAGCTGATACAGTTTGTGTATTTCATTCTCCTTGAGAGGAGCAAACTGTCAAGGATCTGGCCAGGAAAAGCTTTTCTTTCTGTGAAATTTCTGCTGCTTTTTTTTTTTCTGTTGCTCACATAAAGAGCCTGGAAGTCTAAATCTTCTTGGGGATAAACCTTCACTGAAATTGTTGGAGTCTCAAGACCTACAAAATAGGCCACTTATGAATTAGTATTTAATGAATTATTCTCTTACCTGTCCTGTGGTAACTTTACAGATAAATCTGTCTGACAGTTGGAATGGTGAGAAGTCAAGGATTTAACTATAGATAGATACGATTCCTTTAGGTCTATACTACAGAAAAAGATTTCCTGTGTATAGTTCTCTGTTTTTGGATATTGTTGAGTGCCTGTATTTTCATATTTAGAAACATGTCAAACTCCACTTTAAAAGTGATTTTGCTCTGAGTATCTAATGAAAAATAGTCCTTATTTTCCCCATACTTATTAGAATCTATATAGCTCAGTTCTTATTTCTTTCTAGATTGAATAGCTCCTCTTCCTTTCAACTCGTTATACAATGCATATATTTATAGGCAATAATCATACCCCTCTTAGCCTTCCTTTTGCTGTTCTGCAGAAGCCAAGCTCTTTTAGTCTTCTATAATAAGAGCATGCTCCCAGTTCTCTGATCACTTTTGAAACCCTCTCTATACATCCTTCAAATTAAATTCACCTCTGGGTACTGGTGACCAGAGTTTTGGATGATGTTGTGTCAATTCTGGCTCATGTTAATCAAAATTCAGGCAGGGAAGATCTTCAAAACTTCCTGTGCCAAGAAAAAAAATTATCAGCTTTGTTAGTTATGATCTGGCTGGCAAACTCATGTGGTCTCTTATTACTTTTTTGTTTTACCTTCACATTATTATGCTCCTTTTATCATCTGATCTAAAGCTTTGCCTATCAGCCTAATGTGCCTACAGCTGCTGGGGTCATTTCCCTTCCTTTCTATTTTCTAAAATGTGGATATTGTTTTAGGTTTTCTTCGGTCTCCAGGGTTTGATATGGATTACATGTAAGATGAGGATGATTTATTTGAAAACCCAATGAGAAATCTGCACCTTTTAGTAACAGATATGCTAGCAAAATAACTGATCCCAAGAGATTGTTTGTGTCTTGGGAAGAAATCTTGTCAACATGTCTTTTTAGTGCTGTTTCAGCTTTAAATACATTCCAGAAACCAAACCTTGGACCCTAAAAACATGAAGTGCTTTTATTTACAAAGGCCAATTCGTGAGTTTCCAGCTATTGTCTGTGGTGCTTAAGCGTCATGTTCTAGTTGGAGTCTCCAGTTGGAACTGTGCCTGGACTGTGGATTTTCCAGTTAAGTAACGCATGCCAGGGCCTTAGCTAGAGGACTTGGCAGGAATATACATTGTGCTTCTGTACAGTTTTCAGTTTTTATCCTTTTACCTTACCTTATTACGGAAGTCATAGGCGTCTAAGTAAGGCATATCTTACTATGTTGAGCCTTAACTTTAAAACTCCTTTTGCTATGTAGGGAGCAAAGCAATTCCAAGTTCCTAATCTCCCACTTTTGTTAAATTTACACGTATAAAAATTATTTATAGTTTTAATATAAAGCAGTCAGAAGCTCTGGGCTTTTCTAAAAGCATATATTCAAAGCCATAAACACGTTGGTATTCTTTCAGCTGCATCAAACTTACGCTGTGTGAATAGAAAAACACTTTTGTAGAAGAAGTGCAAAGGACTTGATCTTGTGCAATCTTGGAGAAATCTTCTGTTGAACAGGAGATTTGTCTCAGGAGGAGCTGAAATGTCAGGTGTGGTGGTAGAGTGGTGCAGGGCAGTAGGCAAGAGTTGTACAGTGGGTCTTCTGCCTGAAATGAAAGTCTCTGCTCCAGCTATTCATTATTTGGGGCACTCTGATGAAAATAATGCACTGTACTTGCATCAGAAGAAAAATCATAATACTGGTCTATGTCGTCTGTGATTGCTTGTCAGCGTGAAATAATGGCACAAGAACATCACCCTCAAAATATGATATGGCCCTTCCTGGGAAGGCGTTTAATCATTATAATCACACATGATTATTACTTTTGATATGAAAGGAGAAGTTTCTTAATAGAAATACTCCTTTTTTTATCTTCTGCTTAAAACTTCAATTCACTGTACTTTTCCTTGTGACTCTAAAGCTAAAAACTGCCAGGTTACTCTCAGTTATTTGAATAAAAATCTCTCAAGTACCATTATGAAGGCTGCCTACAATATGCTTTGTATTTTCTTCTAAAGCAGGTCCTCCCCCAGCTCCTTCCTCTTGTGAATATGGCCACACCTCATCAGTTCTCCTTCTCCTGTTGTTACCCAGTTGTGCGAGTGGGACGAGCAGCTCCATGTGAGCAATTTTAGCAGAACCAAACCAATTCCAACTGCTATGTTCAAGGCATTTGTGTCTGTGTACCTCCTACTGCCAGCTGCAAGAAACCCAAGTTGTTTGGATGAGAAACATTTAGTTTCAAGTGCAGGTGTGTTTGCATTGCCCTGATCTTGAGAGCTCCCGTTGGTGCGGGACGTCCTGTTGTGTCACAGTGTAGTGCAATGGGATTCAGCTTCTGAAGGAGTCTCTGATGAGCCTTTCAAAACATGTAATACAAGAAACCAGCTGTACAGTTCGTCCACAACTGGCTGGCCACGAGAGGTAGCACACTGTAATGGGAAACTAAATGATCAGGGACCCTTTTCTAGCTCTGCCAAGGATTGATTTCTACTTGGTTTATGGCACATTCCTTATAACCACACTTGTCCGTGCAGCGATTTCTCCAAAAGCCATCAGGTTCCTGTCATTGTAAAGCTCCTAACTCTCCTGTAGCAAGTTTGTATCAAGCTGTGTCTCTCCAGGGCACACTGCCTTTCCTGGAAAGGTAGAGCACCGGTAGTTAGTCCCATGCAAAGGCAGCAGTGTGGTAAGGAGGCTGCCCACTAATGGTTGTGGGACTAAGATATGGAGATACTTTCCCAGCTTTGATGCTGTTTTCTTCTGTGTTGATGGGAGATGACTACTCATACTTGTTTCTCATTTAATTCGCTGATGGTCTTGCGTATTTAAGCTGCAAGATCGTAGTGTTGTGGCTTGTTTTTGTCGATTATATGCTGATATTCCAACAAACAAGGGAAGTAACCTTTTTTTTTTTTTTTTTTAATCTACCAAGCTGAGTTTATACCCATTCAAGCACTGGTGACTTTGGACTAGAACTGTACCTTTAGACATGGCTGAAGAGGGGGCAGACTAAAGTTTTGTCTGTTGTTGTGGAAACTTTCTGTTTTTCTAGTGCATTCTTTTTAAAATCCGAGATGATTGCTGGTCATAACACACTGACTCTTAGGTGTGTCCTTCACCTGTTTGTGCCAGGCAGTTTGCTGTGGCGAAGGTAGGGAGCAAATCTTTACCTCTGTGTGTTGTTCTGCTTCCCGACTATTTCTTTGTGCTAAGACTTGTGTTGGGAAACGTATGCACCAGTTTCTAGACTGCTTAGCCACAGCGCCTGTAAATCCAAGCAAATGAAATTTTCCTTAATAAAGCAGCAAATAACTATATACATAGATGCAGAAGGCTTGTTTTGCTTTCATTATTAAAAGGGTACTTAGCATGAAAATTCCTTCTATTTTTTTTTTTTTTTTTTTTTTTTTTTTTTTTTTTTTTTTTTTTTTTTTTTTTTCCGTAACAGCCCAATGCCTCATATAAACTGCAAACTATATTACCTGAACAAGAAAATGTTGCTGTTATGTCTCCAAGGATACATCGAGAGACTGAGCGTTATTAAAATAACAAAAACTTTTCGGTTCGTGGCTTACTCTTCTATAGGAATGCTTGCTGTAAGGACCTTTCAGTTGGGTTGTCATGTAACTTGGCACTTCAACAAGAACCTTGCAGAGTATTTGGAGCTTATGCCCAGAGAAGTTGAGTCAAATCATAAATACTAGTTCTTGCCTTGCAGGTGCTGAGGTCCTCTGAGTGTTTTTGAGTTAAGAACAGTTAATGACCACCCAGATGAACCTTAGCTCAGGTTCAGATTTGCAGATAATTCATTTTGAGTTGTAAGAAGTCATTCTGTTCAAATGATTTTTTGAAAGATTTCCATCCTCTGTTGATACCAAACCCCTTGTAGTTGTTTGCTTGGAGAGGATCATCCACCATCCAGTTACAGTTGATTGTAGCAGTGGTCACCTTATCAGGTGCTTTAACCAAGAGTACTGGGAGAGCTACTTGGTGAGCCAGGTATAATGGGGTCCCAAGTGCACCACTCTCCTCCTTGTCTAATGAACTGTATTTATTTACTTCCAGAAAGCAGAACAGGGGAGGCTGAGGAAGCAAGCCAGGGTGCTTCTCCAGAAAGGGCTGGCTGGGCAGGTGGGACAGTGGGGGCCAAAGCTGAATCAGACAAAGCACTAATGATTCACTTGCCTGAATCAGGTCTGAATGCCATGAGTTGTAGAGAGGGCAAGTGTTTGCCTGAACTATTTGGTCAGAAATACTACTCCAGACCTAAAGTTGCTCATACAGTCGTAGCAGTGCTTAAAACCATCCCTTCCTGTTGGCCAGGCTGCTGCACTGTGAAAGAGGAGCAGATCTACCTTCTTCCTTCCATCTCCATCACTCCCTGCCTCAGGGCACTGTAAGTAGCGGAAGAAATGGCAGAGCACCTCCCACAACTCCGTGGAGAGATGTAGTGCTGATGATGACAAAGAACTCCCCGCTTAAAATAATTCCCAAGAGAGAAAGGTCCAGGAGTTAATTTCCTCTGTGTGTATGGTGAAATGTGCCCAGCCTCTTGCTTTGAATGGACCTGAAGTAGATGGGACTGTGGTGATTTTCTGTTAGTGTTTATTGGCCAGAAGAGAAGAGTTTGAAAGAAAGCGATTTTTGAGTGAAATAGTGGAGGTGGCTAAGTGTTTTCTGTGTCTCTCTCCCCTTAGGAACAGCTGTGCCTCTCACTCTTTTTTTTTCATTTTGGGTGCCGGGGTGGTGGATTTGTTTGGGGCTTTGTATTTCGTAATGGATGTTTAGAAGGCAGAGTATTCAGGAGCCACTTTCACCAAGTTTAAACACACACACGGAATTCTAATAACCTTTTGGGAAGCCAGTGGCTGATCTAGAAGTACACAGTTTAACCTGAGCATTTGTTCCCCTATTTGAAAGCCTTGCAATGCTTCTTTATGTGTCTGTGAGGAGAACATCACCTGCAAGGACCTAGAAGAGGTCTGGTTGCTTCGGGCAGGTTGGCATGTTCTAGCATTAAGGTAATAATTTTCAATGACTTGCTGAAAAGAGTGGGTGGGAAGGTAATAAAATATTTTGAACTTGCGATGACAACTCTATGCAGAAAAAGACTTTGCTGTTGTCGGGGAGAGTTTTATCGTTGACTTCAAGGTGTATGTGCTACTGCGCTACTCGTTTATTGACACAGCCGATGAGTTTGATGCCTGATAATTGAATTGTGTGCTGCCAGGAGGAAGCATGGAGATGGTTTCTTCAGGGACCGTCTCTCTCTAGTGGGATGCAGCTTATGAATTACATAATGGGACTTTCAGGGAAACACAGCACTACCTTAGCTCAGCTCCAATTAATGTCATTGACAGCCTTGCTATTTCTTCTTGTAGCTGCCAATGCAGGTTTCTGTTAAAACAACCTCACCAGTCCTCCACAGTTTTCCTTTGGGATGAGGAGACAAATTGCTGTGTTTCATTCAATTTATTCTTAATGGTAACAGGGAAAAATAGATACCTTTTTAACACGGGGATTATATACAACATTGCCTAGCTGTGAAAGGACCCTGTCTAAATTAGCACTAAATGTTCATTCTCACTGTGAAGAATTTCAGTCCTGGAGTTAACCTGAGTGTGGCTGATTGATCAGAACACTGTCAAAATCTCTGAAACCTGAGTGAGCTGTATTCTATAAATGGTTGTAAGTAGCTGAGTTTGCATATATATTTACTCTGAATCTATAGGACCAGATACTACTTTAGCATAATTTGTAATTGTTCCTGATCAGATTCAAATGTTGATCTTAGCATTTTCTTTCTAATGTGTTGTAAGGAAATGAGTCACTCATGTTTTTATTTTAAATAACAGTTTTTAAATGCAGAATGAAAATAAAAGTTACCTAGAACTGCTCACCTGCTTCAAGAAATACTCCGTACTTTCATGTTCAGAAAACGTTAAAATGGAGTCTTTCTATGTTAAAGACACATTTCATTATGATTAACTATTTATGATAGAAGATGTTTGAGTCTCTGTTTGAAGTTTGTTTCAGCGAAATGGCCTTTTCCCTTTGAAAACTTTCACCAGATGTTGCCATCCAGTAGCACTAAATGGTGCCTGTTTACAAAACTGGCTTCATTTTTCAAAGTTTATTTTACCAGCACTGCATTAGACAAACTTTGAAGGCAGCGTTGTGTCTTCTATTAGATGGACTTGTAATATTTATAAGAATTAGACAAGCTTTCAGGGAGACAGCTTCCCTTTCAGATTTGAAACTAGAAGCAGCGGATTTCGGAGCTGAGTGAAAAATGAGTTTTCAGAGTTTAATTAGCTGTGCATCAGTTAGACAGTATCCCTAAATGGCAGCGGCTACAGCAACATGACCGTGAGAACAGTGCTCCACAGTTGCTGGCAGCATGCAGTGACACTTCATACAGCGGGAAAAACAGAGCAGCCCACCAGAAGGGATGTGGAAATGAAAGCTGAACAAACATAGGTCAGAGCAATACATGACTACTCAGCCACGGTCAGTACTCAGAGCAGAGTGGGATTATTTTTGTTAGGCCTGTAAGTAATCAGATATCTGGACCATCTAACCCATGCAGCTGTTGTAATGCACACCCGCTTTTGCTATGTCTCCTTGACATAGTTTTTATGAAATTCTGTAGGACACTTGATCCCATGCTCAGCCTGCCATGCTGCCAATGGCTCTTCAGCAGAGCTCTCCAGCAGGATAGATGAGGAATCCTGCTTTGTAGCTGGGGTTACGTCACAAGCAAGTTCCCAAGACACCGTGATTCACTTAGCATCGTTTTGGGCAGTTTAAACTAGGAGTGAGCCAGATCCTCAGCTGGTATAAATTGGTGTTACTATATTAAATTCAGACGGGCCTAATTATAAGTGCTCAAGCAGTCACTGAAGATTGCACAATCTATTGCTTTTGTGAGTGTGTGCTCACCCATAAAAGTGAGATTGCACAATCTAGCCCTATATGAATGCATCTCTGTCTCAGCTGCTAATTGAAAACAAACATGGTAGGATTAATATTTCTTCTCCAGAATTTCTGTATTATAAATTACTGGAGGGATCTACCAATTGCATTAAGAGATGTTATTCTATTGCAAGATTAGTAAATCCCAACAGCAATGACTGGACATCTCTAAACAAGGAAAAGTTGAACTCGCAGAAGTTTTTGGGTTTTGGTTTGGTGTTGGTTTTGTTTGTTTTTTTTTTTCCCCCCCCTAGTTGCTGTGGCTTTCGTGCCTTGTGCAGCACAGAGTGCAGTGTCCAAGCCTACATGGAGGAAGTCAGCTGCAAAACTCCTGTTGACTTAAGCAGAGGATGGCTCAGGCTGTTCTGCTGTGCTGGAAATGGGGTGTTTTTCTGTGCAGTACTGAGGTGTATATTCCATTTACAAAAGTCTGCCCACATTTTGCAATAGGGAAATAGGAAATCATAGTTTCTCTCATGTGGGAGGAAGTTGCTCTCTGTCCTCTTAATTAGATCTTTGAAAGATGAAAGCAAGTGCCCAGGGGTCAGGGAGTTCCAGGAGCTTTGGTATTTTTGAACCCAAGAACTTCTAAGAAATGGCACATTATGAATTCTGATTTATCCAAGCCCTGTTGAATGCTGCCTGTAGAGGCACTTAGCAGATGAATATCCTGCTCTCCTCTACTTAATTTAGAGCATAGGCTACAGCACATACCTGGCTGGTCTGTTGCTTCTGCAGACCTGAACATATATTTCAAATGTACTTACGGAAGCTGGACCATTCCTTTCTGATACCTACCTAATAGTGGCTGAGACTTTGGACTTTATTTTCCTATAGTTTCTGAAATTGCTGCCTAGGAGAGAATCCCCCCAAATCAAACGGTCTTATCAAATAGGGATATAAAGAATTATAGGGATAGGATTATAAAACATGCTTTCTACATCAGGTAACAGTGCAGCAAGGCCACAAGATGGATACTCAGGGGTCAACCTTTCCTACAGCCATTGCCCCACAAAACTCTACTCTTCCTTGTTCTTCTTAACACTGTTCTTGCTAGGTCTTGGGTCCTCAGGCTATCACATTATCTGCAAGTGGCTTGAAAGCACTAGTCAAAACTCAAAACAATCCTATACCTCCTCATCTTCCTCAGTCTGGGAGGAGGCAGATCTGAGCAGGGTTGTTAAGGTTCCTTGTACTGTCCTTGGGGGTGCTGGTTGTTGTCTTTTCCTTTTCTGTATCTCTTTCTCATGTGTGTTACTCCCTTTAAAAGGATCTTTTAATGTTTGTGTTATGGGATGTCTAGTTGCACTTTTGTGTCTGAATAAATGATTAATTCTGTTTGTTGTTCTTTTTTTTTTTAAAGCCAAAATGCCAGACCAATGCAACCACAAAAACTTCTGAAATTCACTGTGTGTGGCTCAGCATCTTTGTTTAAGAACCATTTTTCTTCAGCATCTTTCATTTCCCTCATGTGTTTGCTGTTAAAGCTTTTATTTTTAGTGCTTGTCAGTCCTTTCAGTTTGCAAAATCTTATTTTTACAACATGTTCTGCATGTGCGTGTAGCTTCTGTAGAACATTTCAGTGGGCCAGAGACCACTCTGGGGTGTGAGTAGTATTTGTTGTGGTAAATAAAACCCCTGACCTCTAACCCTAAAGGCCACGTTCTTGACCACTAACAGCAAACCTGGGCACATCTGCCCTTGCTTGGGTGAGGTGCCGTCGTCTCCCTGCTCTGCTCTGTATGGTTTCTGTTGATAGACTTTCAGCCTGTCTCTGCCCTGCCTTGGCTTCCTTTTGCTTGTTGCACACACAATATGCTGTCTCTCAGCCCTGGTTTTCTTTTGAATTTTTTGCCTTTTGTGACATGTTGTCTGGTCTCCTACTCCCCATAATTATGTCATGACTCTTCTGTTTCCCACCTTAGTGCTTGCTAAGTGTGATAGACCCAAATGTAGCTCTGCTGTTATTTCATTATTTTCACTTCACATCTAAATGGCTGCATGCATTAACTCAAAGATAAGCTCTCCAGTGTGCCACTTTCCTGTTTTATTTAAAGTTGCACCTGCTGCCCTACCTGCACGCATAGTTATTTCATAGCGCCTCTTTGGCTCTTTCCTCTCTGTTTTTATATACATATATCTATATATATCTTTTAAAATTTTCTCTTTTCTCCGTGTTGAGCAGCAAGTTTGCCTTCCACTGATGGTATATCCCAGGTGGTACTGTGATGTAATTGGCACTGTCATGTTTCACAGGAACAACTTGAGAGAGTAACAGAGTCATTCCCTTCTCCCACCACTTCTTTAAAAGAAAAAGGAGAGGGAACAAATTCTAGTTTAACTGACAAATAAGTTGTAGCATCTGCACAAACACTAGGAGTATCATGCTGCATTTTGAGATACAAATGTGGCATGGACTAGGTTTCAGAGGAAGTAAAATACATGGAGACACATTTGCACTACTCTAAAATCACTGGGACCTGAGACATAAATTACACTGAGAGGAATAATATGAATGTGGGAATGTTATCATAAAACCTAAGGACAGATTTGTGGCTGGTAAAAATTAGCATTGCTTTTTCACCATTTCCATCATTTCCCTTTGGTGAGGACTGGCCTGGAGACCAGTCACGCTGTGAGATGGAGAGCTAGTGCTCACTGTCCTCTGCAATTTTCAGTTAATCCTTATGCAGCTGTCTCATTGAATAGGAAGAGATTACCCAGACTTCAGTGAATTAAGGGCTTTTTTTGCACTCAGGAGTATTGAGCTTTGCCCTAACTCCTGGTGTCAGTCGTGCTCATGTCAGGCAGGATAAGGATCAGTGTAGTTCAGATCTGGAAGCAAGATCAGCTTCAAACTGGACCTGAGCGTTGGGTTCAAAAACCATCAGGTGCTGGAACAAGTACAGCTGTAGCCAAGCTTTTAGCTAGGGTGTCCATGTGAGAGGCTGCTGCGCTGTCAGAAGAGCACCTGTGTCCCTGTGCCTTGTGTATTGGTGTAGTTTGGGTTGTTTCCTAAGGAGGTTTACAAAATACCACCTTTTATGACCCTGCATATTTATTTCTTTCTAATCTCTGTGAGATTTGATACCCTTCACTTCTTCCAGGCAAGTAAGAGCAAAAAATGACGATCTCCAAAGTGCCAGTTTCCTCTAAACAGTCTAGATGATGAAGGAAGAAAATGCTTATGCAAGTTAAGCAGGTATTATAACAGAGGAGAATTGGGATCGATATGGGGGACAGAGAAATATGATGAATGTACAGTCACATAAAAATTTGGTGGTAGAGCTTATGTCATAGTAGACAACAAAGGTCTACAAGAGCTGTGAAGGAGTGCGTCCCTTAAAATAGAAAAGAAGGATACGGAGTAACCCATGCCAAAATAACATGTTTATGAGAATTATTTTTTTTTTCTATTCTCCTTGGAATTAAAAAGAATGTAGTGACTTTGTCCAGCACAAAGATATCAAATTCTTCGCGCAGTATTTGCAATTACTACTGGAAGGCTGAAATGCAGTGAACTGGTGTAGCTCTAATTGCACTGTGGTCATGCTCCTGCTGAAGTACTTTTAGACTATATTTAGTATGCAATTGAGCCATGCTAACATGGGCTATTAGACTAATGCTACTGTAAATGAGGCGGACAGTATTAAGATGTGCTTTAAGATTGTCAAGTAATGTGAAATCGGGTCAGATGTTCTTGCTGTGTCTCGCAGGACAGTTGGTGTTGCTTCTGGCAAAGCACGCGTAATGCCGTGTGGATGTGCATGCTTGCAAGGGAGCCGGCAGCTGGGAATCGCACTGCTCATCTCCAGTGTCCTTCCTCCTTCCAAATGCTCCCTGCCCATAAATGTTAAGACATTCAAGAAAGAACCGATGCGGCAACATCCCAAAACACCCTGTTGCAGTAAGAGATAGGGGAAAATCCGTATCCCGGGCTGCATCCAGAGCAGTGTGGCCAGCAGGTCGAGGGAGAGGATTCTCCCCCTCTACTCTACTCTCATGAAACCCCCCTGCAGTGCTGTGTCCAGCTCTGGGGCCTCCAACATGAGAAGGACACAGATCTGCTCGAGCGGTTCCGGAGGAGGCCATAAAGATGCTCAGGAGCTGGAGCACCTCCCCTGTGGGGACAGGCTGAGAGAGTTTGGGGTGTTCAGCCTGGAGAAGGCTGTGGGGAGACCTTAGAGTGGCTTCCCAGGACTTAAAGGGGCTACAGGAAAGATGGGGAGGGACTCTTCATCAGGGAGGGTAGCAATACGACAAGGGGTAACAGTTTTAAACTAAAAGAGGGTAGATTTAGATTATGTATAAGGAAACAATTCTTCAGTGGGAGACACTGTAACAGTTGCCCAGAGAAGCTGTGGCTGCCCCGTCCCTGGCAGGGTTCAAGGCCAGGTTGGACGGGGCTTTGGGCAACCTGGGCTAGTGGCAGGTGTCCCTGCCTGTGGCAGGGGGGTTGGAACTAGATGGTATTTAAGGTCCCTTCCATCCCAAACCATTCTGTGATTCTATTCTATGAAAATAATGTTGGCTGAAGGCTATAATTTGTTGCGTGTTTGGAGAGGTGAATACTCTGTGCTGATCCCGGAGGTGGGCTGGCTCTGGCAGGCACAGCCAGGGCACTGTGGCCTCGGCTCAGGCCCTGTCCTTGCTGTGTTGTCAGGCTCTGGCAGGGAGGGTGGAGACCCAAGAGGTTATTAGTGAAAGGAGACTCTTCAGATTACACCTGTGTAGGGCAGGACAGGAATTTGCCTAACAGAAGCTGTCATCATGTGCCAGTTTTGTTTCAAGTATGGCAGGCGTAGTGTAACCCACAACTCAAGAGTAATGTGTGAACTGTGAAATGAATGTCAAAAATACATGGTTTTTATTGAGTAGTCACTAAAATAGTTGGAGCCTGTTATCATGGTAGATATAACACTTCTTGGGTTTTATGTGCACTTTTCAAAACATTCTGGCAATAATAAAGTATTTTTTCTGTTGCAGAGGCAGGGTGTTCTGTTTGTAACATTGCCTTTTTTGCACTGTGACTAGCATCAGAATGCTAAAATTGTATTAAAAAGAAAAAAAAAAAAAAAAAAAAAGCACAGCAGCTTGTATCTAGTGATCCAGGAAATAAGCTTGACTCATATGGCTTCTGTATGTCACAAGAGACCTGCACATTTTTAAGGAAACCAAGTTACGTGTCTAAGGTCTTCATATTGGTGTTAGAATAGCTTAAGTGTAACAGAGCACTCCTTGAAACTTTCTCAGTTTGGACAGGCGTCATTGCAAACAGGCAAACCCCTGACAGATGTGGGAAGTGAGGCACTGTTAACACAACAAGGCTTTTTGACTAATGTAGTAATTATTTGTGTTGCAATTTTTCCTTCTAGGAGACTGAGCTGCTAGATATCAGCCTTGTTAAAGATGCCAGATGCGGAAAACATGCCAGAGCTCCCAAGGTAGGAATTTTTGCTGTGTGCTTACATGTTACATTGATGACCTAGATAAAATAGAATGGGAATTATATGCAAGAATTAAAAAAAAAAAAAAAAAGTTCCCTTAGCTAATAAAAAATATTTTTTTCTTTTCTCCATTTACCACTGTTTCTAATGAGAAGTGTTATGATTGTTAAGCTGTTGTCATTTGATTCTATGTGTAAAATGCTTCTGGAAGCCCTGCTGGCAGCAAGATAAAAAAAGTCCTGGTTTGTCAAGGTAGTTTTTGGCTTCCCTGATGGCAAGGAGCTGATAGATGTTTAGGTCTATGTTAATGTTTGTGCTGCCAGTTTTCCTCTTTCTATGCCTCTTGAGACCAGAAAGAGGTTTTTGTTGTTTGTTTTTTTTTTTAAACTGTCATCAGAGAGGTCAAGATATCAGCTCCCTTAGGTGCCCTCTGATGTATTGCATACTCCTTTGCTGTCTCTAAAGACAGTTAGGTTGTAGATAGATGTTCTCTCTGGTCTTTTTGTTTGGACAGACACTACATATCAGAGTAAAAATGAAAGCACTCAGCTCTGGAAGCAAGATAGTGCCTCAGGGAATCACAGGAGTGATAGGAAAAAAGGAAATCTCCTTAGGGGCCTGAAAGGGTGGCCTTGTTGCAGCTTAGCCACGGTTAAACCGGTGGCTTGAAACAGCCCAAAGAAATGCTTCTCCTCCCCTCATCTCGGGGGAGGAAAATGGCTGGGTCTGGATGGCCGTGGCTTTCCCCAGAGCCTCCCACTGGGCTCCCTCTTCCTTTCACCCAGCCTTGGGTCAGGGCACAGCCCCACGGGCTCCTCAGCTCCTTCGGGGTAGGCATTAGGAATAGAAAAGGTTGTTTCTCCGTGCCACAATTCAATTGTAGTTATCTTTGAACAGACCATTCAAATTTGGTTTTCAAAGCTTTCCATGTAGTGCTGGCAGCATTTTAAAGGCTGAATTATAATTGAAATGCAACAGAAGTACTTTATGACATCCACATTAATACCAAATGAGTTCACCATGATTAATGGTTCTATGATGAATAGCAATAAAGTATTAACAATGGCTAGAACATTATTTTAAAATGCTACCCGCTTTACAGAGGACATTCGTGTTCTTCTAACAAAATGTTTTTAGCTAAAATTTATGCATAGCTATTGCCTCGGTGGCTTTTATTTATTAGGTTACATAAAGGCTGTTTTTGTTATAACGTGTTACAGATTTGACAGCAGTGACATTAAATGAAGGGTATGAGAAAATCCTGACTTTTAGGGTGGTGAAATGCACCACCTGTGTGAGTGAGTTTGCTTTTTGTCATTGATTTGTGTGTGGGCAGAATGAAAACAGCACCTGGGTTGGCTGTTGATGGGATCTTGCAAACGGTGTGAAACAAAACGCTCATTTTGGGGCCAGTCATGTCGGTTTTGCTTTGATCCATGTTGTGGGGCTGAGCAAAGGAGTGTTGACTGTAGGTGAGTGAGCATTACAGAAGCCCTGTTTGTGTCATATCCATAGAAGATCTAAAAGTCATCTAGCAGCAGGAAGGCTTGGCTCTAAGTTAAGCAGTAGCAGCTTGTGATTGCATGGAGGTTTCTAGTAAAAACCCCGGTATATTGGCTTAAGAGAACAGCACTGTTGCATGAATGATACTTGTCGAACTTCCCAGCTTTTTCAGTCTCTTTTCCACAGCACTGCTTCCAGGTGGGAGCAACCCTTGCTCTCATGTGAGTGTAAATAATGGACTCTGGTTAGGGGGAGTTCCTGTGTGAGAAAGCAAGCTTCCCTCATGTATCGTACAGAGATGTCATTCACCATCTGCTTGTTGCACGGTAAAAGCATGATGCATGTGATGATTACGTTGTGATGATGAGTCTGAGCTGTATCCAGCAGAATGGCTCTGGTGTGGTTTACTGGTACCTGCAGCACCTCTTGCCCTGTACGGTATAAGCTGCAGCCATGGAACAGAATTTAGCTGCCTCAGCAACAAATACTACTTACTGCTGTGGTACCACTTAACGTAGCTTTATTAGCTGTCCCAGAAATTAATCTCGTGATCTGCTGGGATCATCACTGACTTGGGAACTTTCTTCCTCTAGTAGCCTTGCTGGGCTAGCCTTGCTTTCTTCCTTGCTAGCCTTGCACTGACAACATGCTGCTGTGCATTGATGCACCTTTCACTGTAAAACACGAGACTGAGGTGGTTTTCTCTTCATTCTCCCTCTGCCTATAGTCTTGGACAATTTTTAAACTGCGTTAGGGGACTTCTGACAACTTAGGCAAATTTTTCAATCTATTTTCAGGATTCTAAGAGTGGATTTCGTCTGTGGGTTGTCATTAAAAACTTAAGAAGTTAATGGGAATTTTTAAACCTCATTTAGAGTATTTCTGATCTACTGCTATCTTTTGATAGAAATAAGTGTCATCTTTAATAAGCCTTGACTTTTCTATTAAATAAAAAAAAATTATTTCATTTTTATAGTAAACCAAATTTCCGTGTCATTAACGACACCCGTAGTAAGCTACCAGAACCTGTTAGGTGTGCTGCTACAGAAGACCATCAGCAAGTAATGATTTAGAGGATGTAAGCAGTCGTAGTTACCAAAACCCTCTTTCTTCCCAATCGCCATCTGGAATACACACTTATTCCCCATATGCTGCCATATCCACCAGTGGGGACGTTTCTTTGGTAGCTTAATTAATCTGCCAAGCTCTTGATCTTTTTGATGGCTAGAAACATAGTCTGTTCTCATGCTGCACTCAGTGTAACTTCTGCACAACCATCAGTATTCTTAATTTCTGAAAAAGAGAAACACAAAGGGTTTTTCAGTTAGTTACTCTTTCAACTTTGTTGGTTGACATTCTGCTTTCACAATATTTTTCCCTAAGTCCAGACATACATATTTTATGATCTTACATCATTATCAGGGAGGGGGGGAAGCAGCTTTTTAATTCTGGAGAAGTTTTCACTGGTGAAGGATAAACAGCCAAATGCTTTGTTTTTATTTAGAAGGCATTGTCCTCTTTTTGTTTTCTCCTATTTCACAGCATCCTTAAATTTCTTGAAAATGTGTTAACATTTTGCTCCAGTAATTCAGTCCAAGCTATGGATGGTCTTCTGTAATCTTTTGGCTAAGTGAGCATAGTCTGTGCTCTGGAGAAGAGTAGTATTAGGCACACTTATATTTTGTATTACTCCTTAGGCCATAGCATGTGCAAAAAAAGGGTGTAAATGCACTGTGCTACCACACACTGTTCATAATCTCAGAGCTTTTTCTTTCTGGTTTTCTCATCCAGGAGGTCTGGTTCCTTTCTCCCTTCCCTATTATGTTCAGCCTCAGAAGTTCCCTAGAAGGCAGAAAAGGTCATCTGTCATCCTACAGTCGTCATGTTAAGGTAGAATGAAGAATGAGCTGAGATCTCCTCAAAGTTAGTATGTTAGCACAAGGTTGCAGCTATGCAGGTGGTCAGCTCCACTTGGCACTTTTGAGTGCAAAACCACCTCTTCTTCTCCATGCTGCTGGTTTGTGATGATTGTTAGAGTCTCTTGAAAGCTCTCTCCTGTTCTTCCCACTTCCTGGTGACTGAAGAGCAAGAACACTAACGCTGTTCCTGGCCATGACAGCAGCGTATGGCAGTAGCTTAGAAAGGTGTCTATAAAAGAAGGACCTTCCTGAGCAGAGCTCAGGGATAGTTACCCAAAAGACCTGATGGAAACTATGTAGAGTAGCCCAACACTAGACCAAGGTCCTGGAGCCAAGATCATGGTCTTATCAGTTGATGGTAATTATTATCTGTGCTCTCACACTTTGGAGTACTGTAATGAATTTGTGGCCACACTTGAGAAGTGCTGTTACCATATGGACTGTGTGAAGCCTCGACTTCACCTCAGCTCCTCTGTGTCTAAGAGTGGCTTTGTGTTTCTTATTCTAGGAAACTCAAAACTTGTTTTCATTCATGGCAGTGTCTACTGTTTCTCCCAAATGCTGCTCAAGGCTGGGAACATGAAACAAATTCAGGAGACTTGCACAAGACTCTGTCCTGCTTTGTGTGCTTGGCACCCAAAGGGATTTTGTAGATTTAGGGGGCTAGGTAGACCCTGTGGGTCTCGGGCAGAGAGTCAGAATGGTTTTAAAGCAAAGGAAGTGGGGCATAAAGATTAAAGGTTAGATCAGTCAGAGTGTTTAGGCATCTGAAAATAAGCCTGTATGTTCTATAGGAGCTTAATTCCTGATGATGCAGAAGGGAGACCTTTAATAGGTACCAAAACACTTGATGTTTGGGGGATGAGAGTATCATCCTCTGACCCAAAATCAGTAAGTAGTATACTCAAATGACCTCTGTGTTACTGAGAAGCTTCAGCATCACCTTCTTTTTCCATATTGTCAAGGATGAGTCCTTCCATCTTCAGCTGCTATTTTCAGAAATGGTACCAGAGTTTTCCATCGCAATGCAATATGCATGTAAAGGCTTATTCTTTAGAATAAATGCAAATCTCAAGCAGCACAGACCACTGCCGCAGATCTCTAAATGAGGAAAAAAATGAAAGTAACTTTCTGAAGAGAATAAGAAAAGACATTTAATTGTCAGGAATTTTTCCCAAGTATTAGGAAAAAGTGCCTGGTCAGAATACAATTAAATTTATACAGAAGTGAGGGAATGATAAGTGATTGTCAGGACTCTGCCTTTTTAGTAAGCATCAGAATCATTTACGAGGGGAGCAAGAGAAATTGTGAGAACGGGAGACTAACATGCAGTTCATCTTTTTTCCACTGTAAGACATGACTGCCCATGAATTCAACGCAGCTTTTTTGAAGTGTGGCATGCCTTTTCTCACAGCTTTCAGGAACTCAGAGCTGCTGTTCTTGTCAGCAAGGGTGCAGTGTCAGGGCTCTCATTGCTTGTATTTCTAAATGCTGAAGGAATGTGAAAATCATTAGTTGGGATGAAGCAATTATTTATTTCCTTTTATTCGCACGTTACCTGGTAGCACTCTCTTGAGCTTTGTTTTGACATGCAGACTAACGAAGAGACGCCTTTTCCCTTGTAAAGTTTAGCAGATAGGTCTGCAAAATAAAATAATACAATGAGCAGTGAAGAGAAACATACGCTTTTTCTACAATGAGGCATGGAAATAGCTCTGAATATTCACATACTTTCTGTGAAGTGTGGAAGTGTCACTCAAAAGAGTGTCCATGTTATTAAAAGGGAGACATAGCTGAAAATGTCTCACAGCAGTAAATACTGGTGAAAGGTTAGGTGGTGAAAATTTGGCAGCTGTGAGAATGCTCACAGGACTAGGAAAGTCACACTTTTTACCATCTTGTATTTACTTTAGCCAATAACAGTTTCTATGGAAACTAAAATCTTAATGCAACTGTAGAAGTGTTTTTAGTAGCAAGAAGAAATACCAGGATGAGTTGGCAGGAATAAGGAAATAACCCCATGGCAAATGTTCCTATTGAAAACTTTTGGTGCACTTGATCAGTCTGTTTTCCCTCAAAGATACCATAAATCATTCAGCAGGAAATTAATTTCTTTAAATGGCATATGCTATGGAACCTGTAGGAGATGAAATTATGAATGATGGTATCACTCTAATGCCAAAACATTTATAGAGCGTAGTCCCCAATTTTAAAAACACTTCCAGCTCCCCTTCTCACTTTAACGAGAAAATTCTACAGAGAAAAATAATTAGGCTTTTTAAATTTCAGATATTTGCCAAGACCTCGACTACTACTATCATCATCACCAGCCTCTCTGTATTTAGTGGGTTTTCTTGAAATGCTCAAGTAGAGTGAGATGATCTCAGGAGTATCTCAGCTGTAATTTAAAAACTACACGCTTCTTCCTCACTGTAGAGGATTTACTGGTTTCTATCACATCTGTAGAGAAAAATCAACATTTCATGAACTAGAAGGGCTCAAAAACTAACAAGGGAAGTCTAAATAATTATTTAACAGAAAATCTGGTGATTTTCAGGGAAATGAGGATGTGCAAGTCTGTTTGAATTGTCAGAACTATCAAGACAGTTATCTTCTGTGTCTGCTTCTGTACTCCATTGCGCTGACTGAATCACTAGGATTTTACTGACATTTGGGTAAAATTTATGCAGAGAAACAGAAAGTAAGACTGCTGTCTGCTACGTTGTTAATAATCTCCTATTTCTTGCTTCTTTTTTTAACTTACTGCCTGAATTTACAAATGCGGGTGAAGAACTTCTTGTGAACCCACTCAAAGCACACATACACAAGTAAATAAATTGCAGATAAAGCTTGACTGGTTTGCCTCTGAATTAGGCTCTAACTTCGAATTTACAAGTCCAATGACAAAAGCCTGTCAGAATAAACGTAATTCAGTCACTTGATCTCCTTATGGTATCTGAGCTTACATTTTTACTGGCAGCCTGTGATTTTCATGGTCAGGTTTTTTGTTTAATCAGGAGAACAAGAGAAGCCTCTGTCACTTCTGAAATATTTGAAAGCCAAGCAGTTATTAATTTCTTTATGAAAGTCTGTGCTGGGACAATTACGTTGTGTTTAGTAACCACCCTGATTAGACTGCATGTGGGAAATGGCAAATAGATTCCCCCCTTTTTGGTCCACTCAGTAAATTCCCTGAAAAAGTCAGCTGTCTGTATCGATTGTGCAGGAGAGCAGCAAGCCTGCCCTTTGCAGCACCGACTCTTGTCACTCTGCCTGTTTCACATGCTGCTATTGCTGTTATTTTTATCTGCTGATAAATGCATGTTGCTTTCCCTTCAACAACCTTGGTGCTAAATTAGAAACTAATGTAAATTATACCTAAGCAATGTTCTATTTCTGCCAAAAAGAAATAAAAATGGAGTATGCACCTTCTTTGCACTCACCTTAGGGATAACAGTGACATCCTCGAACATCCCCCCAATTTGTTTGTTCTTCTACATGACTCCTTTTTTTCATAATAATGATTAAATTACATAAACATTTTCTGTAGATTGAGTTTTACTTGATTAAGGAAGTTTAAGATTTGATTTCTTCAGATGATATTTGGCTAGTGTTTGAAGACCTGTTCTCCAGTCAGGTCTTCACTTCTCCATCACCTGGAGAAATGTCACCATCAGAAACATTATTTGTGCTATTCTGGAGGCAAAGCAAAACTTCCTGAAAGCACTAATGAAGCCTGGGGCATTAAGTAGCAGCACAGTAGCCATTTTCTTTCTGCTTCATCAGGTCACAAGTCATGTCTGAAACACGGTGGCTTGCTTAGCCAAGTGGATGAGCACAAGCGTTTTGCACCTGCGCTCTGAAGCCTGCGGAGATCCTTGCCTGCTGTGAGGTGCCATTCACTTGGCTGCTCATGCCTGAGGCTGAGGCCACCTCCAAAATGATCAGCATCCCGGTGAACCACCAGAACAGCCCAAATTGGTGAATGTGATTTTATCTACAGCCCTCTAATCCTTAGGGAACTGGGACCTTTTCAGAAGCTTGTCATACACTGTATAATTTAGCTCTGTCTGGGTAGTTCATCAGGTTCAGTATTTACTAACATTCAGGGTATGGTAGAAAGCACAGGGTTTTGTCCAAGGCTTTCACTATGAATCATTGCCAAAAAGATTTTTTTTTTTTTTTTCCTGCTCACTGACGGTTTCAGTTAGCCTTCTGTGCTGCTTGGTTTTATGTTTTTCTTTGTTGTATTTATAAAGCGTACATCTTTTTGTTTGTATACTTTCATGCCAAAGTATGCAGTACAAAGTATGTAAGAAGAAATTCTGTATTTTAAGAAGCACAAAGGCATTTTCTAAATATGTTTTTAGAACTTGACATTTTAATATGAAAAGGTAGACATTGCTCAATTAAATATGTGATATTTGACTTGCTAAGAACACCAGACTATCAGTAAAGCTGTGCTTTACATGCTACTGCTGAAGATGCTTTTGAATAAACGTGCGTACGTAATTTTTTTTTCCTTTCATATGACTTTTTGTGTGATTTCCAAAGAGCTATTGGCAGAGACAGCTTTGTGTCCTCTCAAGCATGCATAATACTCCAAAACTATTTAAAGTCTGTACATAAGCCACTCTTGTGAGCTTTCAGACTGTGGCAGTGGGCGATTAAAGTATCACACTGGAGGGCACGGACTCATCACTTCACAGATCATGTGCTTCGTGCAGATGTGCAGTTCAGTGCTATGGTAATGGTGGTAGTGGTGTGGTAAGTGTAGCTGATTGTAATCACCTCCACACTGCTTCGGCTTGAAGGTTTAAATTCTTCTTCTTGCCTTTCCCTGCTGCGGGACAGGGCTCTCAGGAGGAAAGGTGGGTTGCAAAGTGACACCTTTTGGCTGGTAGGTGCCATCTCTGGTGAGCCTTGCCAGTGCGATGGTGGTGTGCCATCACCAGCGCACCTCGGTGGTGAGGCCACATCCAGTGTCATGGAATCACAGAATCATCTCGGTTGGAAAAGACCTTGAAGATCCTCTAGTCCAACCATTAACCTCACATTGACCGTTCTCAACTCCACCAGATCCCTCAGCGCTGGGTCAACCCAACTCTTCAACCCCTCCAGGGATGGGGACTCCACCACTGCCCTGGGCAGCCCATTCCAATGCCCAACAACCCCTTCTGGAAAGAAATACTTCCTAATAGCCAGTCTAAAAGTGTTGGCAGCCTTTTGACAGCATTTATGTTGCTGATCTGTAATACAGACATGGATGTCTTATTCCTGCCTTGACACTGATGATGCTAATGAGGTGAGAAAATGCAGCTGGGACAGCATGTCCAGCCACAGCTATCACAAACCCACACCCACTGTCAGTCGTGATAAAGCTCACTTGAATCTGATAAATGGCATTTTTACAGTGTCTGGCACAAAATTTAAAAATTGTTGGGACAGTATAATGTTATTGCTTATCAATGTCCTATATTATCTTATTGTGATCTTGCACCCCCTGTGTGTTCATATCCACATTACATTTTGACTTGCACTAAGATCATAGAGATTTGGGAAAGTATAGTCTTTTTTTTTTTTCCCAGTGTTGGTACAGCATCTCAAAGAGCAAAGTTCTCTTTCATGAATAGGCTCCCAAGTGCAATACTAGTATAAAAGCTAATAAGCAAAAATGTTGCTTTCATAAAGATAAGAAATGCTGCATTCAGCCTCTGTTACGAACACTCAGTTTGGAAAGAACTTCAGAATTTTTCATTGGAAAATGTAAAGGTACTAAATAACCAAGTCATACTAGTCTTTCCTTCTGAGCAGTAATCTGCATCTACAAATATTTCATAAGTATTAAAGTACAGATTTTAGCAGTAGTGTGGAGATGTGCATCCAGAGAGAGATCTGATGGCAGTCCAATACCCTCAAGCTTCGAACATGGAATCAACAGGCTCAAGTGAAAATGCCAAAGCAGAAACATTTTTCTGCAGTTGTTTGGAACGAATTATTTAAATTTCCTCGTTTTATTGGAATCCAACTTGGTGATTTTCCATGGCATCCCTTATCCTGTAAAAATATGGTTGTAGAAAACTGACTAGGTTTTAATTAGTTATAGAGGTTTGATGTATTTGTTACTATCTGCATATAAGTGGCTCATTTAGTATCTCCTTGTGGAATTGAGCAAAACCATTTAGGCTTAGAAAAGAGACCACTGCGAAGCAAAAGGATTAGGTGTAGATCCCTAGTAACCATGGCTGACAGAAATACCAGATCCTTCTCAACTCCCCTACTCAGCTCTGCAGCAAAAAGCATTTTACCAGCAATAGGATGGCAGGGTGCTGAAGAGCTGAGGAGAAGCGGAGGGTGATCGGCATTGGTGAGTCATTATCTGCATGCTGCAGTGGATGTTGAACCCTGGCTGGAAACCCTCAGCCAAATGTCAGGATCTGAGCAAGTTGTGATGAGCTTAACTAAGTGTCACAAAATTGTACGTGTGGACTGGGAGAAGCCCAGCCAGGGCTGTGGGGATTGGGGCAGGCCAGGACTGATCCACAGCTCCCAGCCCAGGCAGAAGGCAGGTAGGAGACTCGGAGGAACAGTTTATTGCTTTCCCCAGGGGTTATTTTGACCCAGCACGGACATGGCTTAAGTACACACTCAGGGCTGTTATACCAGGAGCTTCATTCAAAAGAAGGGAACAGCTATAGCGATTCTGGTGGTTACTGCTGCTTTCTGTCTCCCTCTGCTTTGCAGAGGAGCATGTGTCCCCAGCCTGCCCAGATCCCTTTTGCTTGGATTCTTGCTGCTGGTTTGGGTGAAAAAAAACTTGGTTGTGGCTTCTCTCCCACCTTGCCTTTGATTCCTCTCACACAATGTGATGTGTCAGGGGAGGTTTAGACTGGACATTCGGAAAAAAATTTTCACAGAAAGAGCCATCAGACAGCCCAGGGAGGTGGTGGCATCACCATCCCTGGATGTGTTTAAGGGTTATTTGGTTAAGATGTTGGGGGATATGGTGTAGGGGAGAACTTTGTAGACTAGGGCTGATGGTTGGACTCGATGATCCCAAGGGTCTTTTCCAACATGAACGATTCTGTGAAGTATGAATTGCATTTGGACAGAGCTTGTAACTCAAGATTTGTTTTTGAGATTTAAAGCAGTTGTAAAAAAAGTTTTCTGTAATACTGAAGTTATTTAAACTTGCTTAAACTCCACTAGAACAGCTTCCAGCTTCAAAGTTCATTATCCTCCATATTACATTAGCACTTTCCCGGTCTCGCAGCTAAGCACATTTGGCTGTAAAACTGCACATTTGCCTTACGTTTGTTAATCCCTACTTGTATGCTGTCCAGTACACGTGTCTAAGAGAAAGTGATGGGAAGAAATTTGGCTCTCAGAGATAAAACTTTGATTTGAAAATAATTACAGCCCCTGCCATAAATAATCCTTGTTTCATCGCTGTGGCTTTTCGGTCTGTTTGTTTTTGTCCCAAGGCATATCTGTGCCTGTCAGCATCAGCTGCACCTGATGGGTGACACTCATGGCAGATGTACTCCTGTGCCTTGTAGTGACACAGGTGCCCTGCAGAGATACCTCTACCAGTATTGCAGGGAAACATTTTATTAGGAATAAAGTGGGACTGACAACAGTCAGCTACAGATAAAGTAACTATTGGGAGGAAATGGAAATCGCCAAGGGTCCATGTGCACTATAAAGGAGCTGGAAACTATGGCTATTTCCAGTGTAATAATATCAGTGTATTAATGTTAAATCCGTGCTACCATTCTTCCAAAGTGTCATGTAGAAATGAGACTCTTTTCTTTTGTTCTAGTCTGCTTTGGATATACAAGAAGGTAGAGGCAAGTGCATCCAAATACCTGATAGTTTGGTGTTTTTTAATACAGTAGGATATTTCTGAAACCAAACCAAGCCAAACATCCTTCCTATTTAATTATAAATAGGATTATGCTACCAAGTAACACATATTAATACCTCATTTTAGAATAAATCATGGGTAGTATTTGTGTGGTGATACCAAAAAAACTTATAGCTGTATTTAGCATGAGTTGCCTCTCTCTGGCTTTCTCAGTTCCATTCCCTCCCAGCCTAATCCTAGTTAAATAAACAAAATTATCAACTGTTGCCACCTGGGACTTCAAACACTCTGTTCCATTCCTGGGCTGTTAATGAGCCATCCGCAGGGATGTTACTGCAGAATGGATGGTATGACGACACTGGCTGATACACAAGCATGTGCATGCAGAAGCAAAATGGTTGTATCTGTATGCCAGTGCTAAAAGGACATTTTCAGAGGGCCGAAGGTTTGCTTAATGCTTTTTTTCACCCCTTGGTGATTTACTGGAATAAAGTGCAGTGTATTCATTGTCAAGGTTGATATGCAGCTATACCTGATTTAGCAAGATTTTTCTATCAGATGCATCATGGATACATCCTTTCCAAGGAGAAGCGTTTCTACCACTACAAAGTTGAATGAGTAAATGTGCTGTAGCCCATCCTCAGTATAGCTGATATGCACTAGTGGTGCTTATAGACAAAATTAGGGGCTGTTTTCTGCATGTGGCTCTTCTTCTGTATGGTTATTAGCACTATTAAGTGTCCAATATCCTTCATATTTTGTCTTCAGATGACAAAAATCAGGTCTTTGATCCTCCTGAGAAGGTCAATCTGCTGAGAATTCCCATGCAGGGACCTATGTGTCGTTCTTGTTGAACAGAAATAATTTTAAGGGATGTGTAAGAATGTAGGTGAATTATACATTTCCAGAACTTACCTGCTCTTGAGTATGAACTTGAGTTCATACCCCTGAAGTGCAGATTGAATTATTAACCAGCCTAAAATTTCAAGGATCTTACTGAAATACGGACAGTGTACCAGTGCTCTGGGATCATGATGTTTCTTAGAAAGGGAGTGTGCAGAAGCCACAGATTCAGTGCTGATCTTACAGTAAGGTTGAGTGTAGCTCTATTTTTAGTTAGTATAACAATCTTGATTGTATTACCCAACTAAGCAGAAGAAACCCAAGTGTGTAATTGTAAATTACAGTAATCTATTAAAATGCAGGTTTGCTCTTTTAAAGGTGGATTCCATGTGGTTTAGGTTTGTTATCTTCCAAGTTATGTTGTTTAACTTGGGGAATTTGGCTAAAAACCCAATTACCTTATTTTGGAGAGGTTACCACCCTTGGCTGGGAGTTCTTGGCTGCAGTATTTGTCGGTATCCAGTTTATTTGTTTTTTTTTTAATTAGAATGAACTTCAAAGCATGCAGTTTAGGAACAGGCCTAGATGGTAGCTAATATTTTTCCATCCTGTTGTGCATTGCCTCTGCATCTGGGTTCATTCCCATCAAGGGAGACCGGTTTCTGGATGCTAGACTTCCAATTATGGTTAATCTCTGTAACACCTGTTAATATATTTTTTCCTCATCTTTCCAGGAGGAATCCTAAACCAAGTATCAGCATAATTTGCAAATACTAACATCATAATCTGGGTTGTTTGAATTCTCCTGTATCTGCAATAGTCAGTACCTGTGCTGAAAAGCGTATGTGATGTGTAGACAGGAGGGTGAGCTGCTGGGTTACATCCTCTGCCACAAGCCCTGAATCTGGCAAGGTTTGGCCATATGTAGGGGCTTTGGGTCTGAATTATTTTATTTTCTTGCAAGAAAATTGTATCCAGTCCTAGTCTTAGGACAGTGTTAAACGTTATAGTTTATCACAACTGGTAAATAATTGGATTTTTTTAAAAAATAGGTCAGAAGAAATTAGGACTTTTTGCTGTGTCCAAATACAGAAAAAAGCACTACCAGCCCAGTGATTTTTATATGAAATGTTGTGATGGAAGGTTCTGGTAGTTCAGGGTATCTGCACTGACTGCCAGTCTCACTTGCAATGCATCCCAAGCACTTTTTTCCTGTTTTGAAATGCATCCAATATTGATAATACCATAACTGAAATTACACAAATATTTTTTTGTTGTTGTTGCTGCTCTGAGTTAACCTCCTTCCTCCAAGATTAATGAAATAAAGGGGGGAAAAATCTATATAAGAAACTGTGTTCTGTAGTTGTGAATGTTTAGTACAAACGACTTCAAAATTATGTTTGCTAATGAAGTGGCAGAATCAGAACAGTTGTGCTAAGTCAGGTCACAATATAAAGGGAAAAGGCAGTCACATTCATCTCAGAAATAATGGTAGCAATTTGCGTGTTGATAAAATGTTTAAAGATAACAGCAAAACCGAATTCAGGTAAACTAAAGCAGATTCCTTGAATGGTTACCTGTTGAAACAAACAGAAGAAACTAGCATGTGTCGGGATAGCTGATAGAACCATGTCAACTGCTAGACTGGCTCTTAGGAAGCATTTCTTTGCAGAAGGGGTTGTTGGGTGATGGAATGGGCTGCCCAGGGCAGGGGGGGAGTCCCCATCCCTGGAGGGGTTGAAGAGTTGGGTTGACCCAGTGCTGAGGGATCTGGTGGAGTTGGGAACTGTCAGTGTTAGGTTAATGGTTGGACTGGATGATCTTCAACATCTTTTCCAGCTGAGATGATTTTGTGATTCTGTAACAGATCCCAGCCCTCCAAGGTTGGTGGGAGTTTTGCTTTGGCTTTTGCTGAAACCCAGGCTCTCTTTCATCACATAAAAGAACAAAGTCAACATGGGCTTTCTGCAGTATATTTTTGGTAAAAAATTCTAAACCACAAAATGGCCATTTGGCAGTTTGAGAAGGAAAGCTGATTTTAGCTAACCCATTTAGTCCAGTTTTGCTGTGTTTTGCTTTGATAAGGACAAAAATGCCCTTTTGCCCTTCTTCCCAAAGCTGACCTCTGGCAATCTGCCCAGGCTGCTACTCTGTGCCAAGAAGTAAGCCCTGAGCTGCAGCCCGCCAATCTTTTCCCCTTTCTTTGTGTTTACATGCACCTCAGACAACATTGTGGTTTTGTAGGAGAGAATATCACCTTTTTCTCCAGACATATTTATAGCAAATTGGTTTTAACAGTTGTAAAGCCATTCTTCACAGCCAAGGGCTGTTGCTACCAGGGTAAACATGAAGTTGTCAGTGGGTGAGCGGCAGAAGAAAGAGCAGAGGAGGTTGTTTATGTCTCAGGGTGCATGTTTTACAAGTCAGTGCAGGATCAACATTTTTGGAACTGCTACATGTTTGGTTTTCCTTGGGTTTGGCTGAAAAGAGGAGAATTTACTTTGGAGTTGCTTTCATGTTGTCCCTCAGAGTGGTCTGCTGTGGTGATCCGAGGCACTGGGGTTCTTCGGGACCTGAGGCTTCTGCTGGTGTAAAAATTCAGTCCTACAGGTCCTCATGGTCGACACACAGATTTTACTTTTTAGCAGTATGAACCAAACATCTTTGCTGTAGAGGTGACAGTGTTAGAGTTGTGCTAGGATGCACTAGAGTAGTTTAAGTTTTTTTCACTCCTGAGTCCTATGAGAATATAGGCTTGCCCTTGCAGATGGTGACCATTCATTTTGTTAAAGGTGTGAGGTTTGTCCTTGATTGGAAGTCATCATAATTGGCAGGCTAATCCTTGCATCGTGTTTCCCACTGTAGTCAAAGTGATGACACTTCAGTTGTTTCAAAGGAAGCATTACTGCTGTAAATTGTTGTAGGCAACACAATATAATCTAACTAATTTCAAAGACACTGATACGTTTGTGGCAGTATTTCAGTTGGGGGAACTTTACACTGTATTTTTTACATCCTGCTAGAGTCAGGAGAGTTGCAAATGGTGGGAGGAGAAGTGGGATTATTTGACTGTTACTTACATAATGAAAAAGGAGAGTTTGAAAGCTGTGCTCAGGTCTGCTCATATTTTTGATGATGCTTGGCTTTCCCTTTTGGTTTATATTTAAAGTGATTTTTTCTCTGTAAGCATAATCACTTGATATTGCTAACTTAATCTTTTGCATATGACACTTGTAAATTATGTAATTAAAATAAACCCTTTACTGTATTTTAGGTATTGGATACTAGCTTGATTAAGAATACTGAAATACCCATGCATTTGAAAGGGAGGTACCATGTTTTCTACTTTAATTGAAAACTACTTTGGGCAAATTAAAAATGCCAAGGTAAAACTTATCAGGCTGTAAACAAATGTTATACAATCTATGTTAGATCTCTGCCATCTGGAAAAACCCAATTACCCTCAGACATGTTTATGCTCTTTAGAACAACGCCATTCTTGGCAATATGAAAAATGGACGTTTATAAGAAAGACGCTCACAGCTGGTAGTGCTGCCAGGGGATGAGAAGGTGCGGTGGAGGTGGTGGTGCTTGTGTCATGGGCTCTGCCACTCTGATGGAGGAGTGACAGGTTGTTCACTGGAGGCCTCGGTCTCTGCCTGTACCAAAAAGAGACCTTATGATTGTAGGTGCTGGTGTTGGGAGCTTCCCCTTTCCCCTGCCTCCGGATCAGATGCCTGCTGCTGGCACTGTGAATGCCTCCACACTGGCTTTAGGAAATTTTGTATTTGTAAACTGTTTGAATATTTGGAATAATTATTCAGATTATCTGTTCAGTTATCTTCATCCCAGCACTCAGAAAGCAAACTGGAGTTTGTGTAACTCCCCAGAGTCAGGGAGCACTGGCATGAGCACCTCTCTAGCACTCCTGTACCAGTTTGCTCACCCTTATTTAAGATTCCTCTTACATACTGTATCCACCGTGAACTTGCTTTGTGAAGAGAGCTGACACCCTGTATCTAAGAGAGCTTTGTGAAGCTTATGAGCTGGGTTTAGATGGCTGAACCATGCACATCCCGTTAAAAAGAAATGTATTGCTGTCCTGTCTGCTTACGGAGCTTAATTCATCAAAGCATTTAATAGCATATGCTTCAGGAGCCTTGTTGAAAGAAAACCTGTAATGACCAAGTATTTGTTTTGCACATCCAGGAAAGGTGTGATCCTGGAACTGGAGAACTAGGAAACAAAGTGTCATTTAAAGAGTCTTCTATATTAACTAGTCCAGAATTAAGATGAGTGATGAGAATGTAAAAGTGTTGTCAGAAGCTTTCCCTGGAGCAGTTACTGTGCCTGTTAGTCATACAGTTTATCCTGATGATAAATTCAAAACTATTTGCAGGATTATTTAGAGTGTAAGAAAAAATTGCATTTTCCTTCACTTTTGGAGCTAGTGTCAAATGTGATCTAAAACTATTGGATATAAAGTTATTTCAATTGCAGTGAAATATGAGAGAGACACTTATAATTTTAATCTGTTTATAAACCAGGGAAAAAGATGAGGAGAGAATGCTTTTATTTGCGTGGAAATAGTGGACCCTGATGTAGATGCAGATAGATATTTTTCTTTCTCCCCTTGGGTGCACACGGTCAATTGCTCCTGGGAGTACAGAAATGAATTGCATGAATATGTACTCCAAGCCTGGCCAGATGAACGCTATACAGTTTTTCTATATGTGGAAAATAAGGGAGCTAGAACTGTGAAAGCTAGGAAATACGTGTTTTTCTGTGCCTTTCAATATGGGATTTGGCTTGAGAGTTGAAATGACCACAGGTCAAGGACTACTGTAGAAGTGTTAATATAGGTTCTGCAGTTTCAGCAGCATGCACACAAAAAAGCAAAGGGCTCACGACTAAAGCTGTCGTTGAAATCCATGTGACCAGTTTTGGAGAACCACAGAGACAGTTGTTTATACAATTAAATAGGTTTAGAGTACCGTTTGTCAGAGTCTTTTAAAGCGAGAGCTTATTGGTATCAATTGCCACAAAGCAGACTTACCGGGTAAAGCCAAAATCAATTTATAGGATGCTTATCAGTATGTCACATTTTTTCCAGTTTCATTGATAGCAGATCAAGCCCACCCCAAAAAATGAAATAAGGAGATAAACGCTTTTCTTGCTGGGACTGTGAGCATAGACAACAGGCGTGTAAGGCTGCCTTTGCTGCTTTCAGCTCTTTGCTCTCACATCAGTGTATGATTGCAGTTTGGCGGGGGGGATTGATTTTGTTTGGGTTTAGGAAGTAGAGGGCTTAGAAATGTCTCCAGGAAACGAATGGGCAATCAACAGGCAAATCACCAAAGGAAAGGAGAAGGGGGAAAAAAAAAAAAAAAAAAAGCAGCTGTATTTCAGTATTACTTATTTTTGAGATATGTGGCAGGGTTCTTTAAAATTCCCATCACCCAGAGGGAGTTGATTGGCTTGCATTTAATTTTACTTCAAATAATAAATTCTTAGCTTGAAAAGCCAACTTGAGTCAGCTCTCCACATCCAGAATCACTCTTTCCCAGGTTGTTCTCGCTGCTTATTATTGGATATAACAAAAAGAAATGTCGTCACATTGCAGAAAAAATGGCTGACTTGTCATGCCATTTGCGTCTGGAGAAAATAATCTACAAACTAAGAACAAAAGTGCTAATATTTGAAACTATGGCTGGGAAAGAAATACGATGGCTTATTGTGTTTGAAAGCTTTCTTGAAATGCATAGATGAGTGATGTGGGCAGCAGCTGTCTCTGGGTTTAAATTATTCTGCAAACTTTGGGATGAGAGGACAGAACTTAGTCTGGGCACACACAGCAGAGCCAGTCTTGATAATTCAACTGTTCTTGTTCGGTTTTCAGCACAATTGGATGTCTGTTGTGATTTCTTTGTATATATACATTAGGAGCTTAATTAAAAGTTGCATTTTAACAAACGTAGAATAAATGTTATTCCTGAAGCATGAGACTGGAGTGAATGAAGTGAACAAATTCTCAGGAGCGTTATTAGCAAACCACATCACAGGAGAGACTTGGAGGAAAAACTCTGTATTTTAGAAGTGATAGCTATTTAAACTCATTAATTTAAATCTATTGCAAGTATTTCTGTTTATTTGCTCCTTTGATATAGTTGATATCAGTGGAAATAATCTACTGTTTGCTAAACTAGAGATAGTTTTATATTAAACCTAATAGATGTTTTTAAATTCTAGAAAACTTTTTCTGTTCTTTATTTTTATAGATATTATAGGTAGGAATCCTGTTACAAAGCATGAACTGTACTGTCTAAAATATACTCCTTCAGAAATGTGGGAAGTGTTTTTGTTCATTTTTTTAATGTGCCTGTCTTCTAAGTGACTTTTTCTCCTGAACAAGAGAAGAGATGGGTGGTAATCACATGCCTTGTCTGGTAGGAATGAAGTGTCAGCATCTGACTGCAATTATCTTGGGGAGGCAACCAAAGACCAATGAGAGGACATTAAAGTTTAATGACTAGCAGCCAGGGGAGGTGAAAAAAGTGAAAACAGCAGGAGCGGAGCCTGACGCAAAGCACTGCTTGTCAAAGAGTCCCAAGAGAGAGCTCCATGTGCTGTGCTGAGGAAGGTGGAGCCCACTTTTCTTTTAAAACAGAAAGACAGGTTGGGATGGACTTTTAGCTAAACATTACTTTTCTTCTCTTGAAATGCTCTACAGTTCCTGCAAGCACTAGCTAACCATGGACCCCAAGAAGAGGGGCAGAGGACTAAACTCACATTCAAGGCATTGTAAGGTGGCACCAGCACCCCAGTACAGAAAGCACTACCTTAGCCCGCTTGTTTTGGCCCCATATTCTCAGCCCTGTGCCAGGACTCACTTGTAGCATCAGAAGTATTTATGCACCAAGGGATACCCTGCACTGGGGAGCTTGCAGAGCTGAAAACCAGATGTGCTTTTCCCCCTCAGGGTCACTGCAGTTGGATGGGTTCTTTGGTTGCCTTCGCTGGGCATCCACACGACCGTGTGCGTTGGCACGCAGCACTGGGGAGCCCGCAGGGCTGGGCAGGCAGCAGGGCATGGCAAGCAGGAGAGACAGCTTCTCCGAATAGCATCTGGCAAAGCTTGGTGAAGATGTGGAGGCAAAGCACACCTTGTGCAAGCTTAGCAGGTGTTTGGTTTCTTTGGGAAACAGCTAAGCCAGGAAGAAGTCTGCTAAGCAGCAGTTAATAATGCTGGTACAATTTTACAGCATTGACGCGTTTGTTTCTTTACTCTTTTACAACTATATTTACTTACTCCTACCTTGAATCAAAACAGTTTCTACTTTGAAGTGGTTTGAAGTGCTGCGTGAAGCACCTTCAATTATGGCTTTATGTTGATGTCAGTCTATTTACCTACACCCAACCTGCCAAACTATTTATACTTAGTGTCGTTGAATTTTTAGCGCATTTCTCTCTTTTAGAAAGTTCCTTCGTAGTTAGTCTTGCTTCTTCAAAATCACATGTGAAATCACTCTGAACCAGGGTATCAGTCCAATGATATGCAGCCTGCACCACTACATGTCTTTGGTTAGGATCGTGCATTAACCTGTAATCAGTTTAAGTATGGTTTGTAATTTATTTACAATTCCATTCCTTTGTCATTGACATGTTTCTTGGAAGAAGAAATTATGTTTGACAGTGCACTTCATGTTTGAGAGGTAAAATCCAATTTGTCTAACCCTTGAAAGCTGACTCCCATGTTTCTATTAATGAAAAACCTCCCGTCATCCTGTTGTCCAGATTCGGCAGCAGGACTGACCATTTACTGTCCGTTAACCTCTGTTAGCACATGTTAAGCAGTTAAAGCACCAGCTAGGTAGGAAGATGGATATAAACAAATCACACGACCGCCCGCTAGTCTGATCTTTCCCTACAGAGTGTTACCATCTAATTCAAAATATTTTCACGTTTCTCTTGGTATATATTTAAAGACTGAACCATTTTTACTTCTGTAGCTGTATGACTATTTATTGGCATAATTTCAGTGATGAAAAAGATGACTTAAGCCAAGTGCAAGATCAAGATATGTTATCTGCAGTACTATCAATGTAGTCTTTTTGCTGTGCTTTATAATAAACTGCAGGCTCACAGGCCTGGCATAGAGAGTGTTTGCAAATATGTATGCTTTGTTTAAAAGCCAAGGAGCAGGATAGTTATTATTTTGGGATCTGTGCCTAATGCAATTTTCCAGTAGTAACTAAATCAGACAGTGCCCTTAATATGTGCTTGCTTTTTTACGGGGAAGTAAAGATAGTGTGGGTATTGTAAAATTGGAGTGAAGCATTGAGAAGTAGAAACAGTATTTACAACAGCATACATTCACACGTTGTGTTGTTTTACTGAAGTATTTCTTCTCCATTATGCTTCATTGATAACCTTTCAAGTCCTTTCCAAGTTTACATGTCTTCAGTTTTATGAATCTTATTTTTAGAAAATAAGATCTAATTTATTCTTTTCTTTAGCAACTGTAAGTTATGGAAGAGGGTACTTGTAGTTATAAGTAAATCTTTTATGTCGGAATAGTAAAATGTTCTAAATTGATGACCTGATGTAGAGCTTAACCTCAATTATCAGTGGGGAATTTATGTAACGTCTCATCTGTTTCCATAAATCTGGGCAGACAATCCTGACAACCTCGTCATATTTGATACACATGGTATTTTATTTTAATTTCCTAACCTGGAATATTTCAATCTAATTGTGCATCTCTGAATCATCAGATATTTTCTCTTGGAATAAAAGAGATTATTGTTAACTGTCAAAGCCCAGGAAATACGAAACGGGAAAGCCGAAGGTTTCTAAAGCTATGCAGAATGCAGAGCTGTGATGCTGAATAATCTTTCTTGCTATGTACATGTCTGATAATCGAAGAAGGATACACATCTGCTGCTGCTGAGTTACTGCTGTTGGTTTGCACGACTCCGTGGCTTGCCGTTCTTAATTTTTTAACATCAAATAAAGGCGTCTTGGAAAGAGTACCTGCAGAAAGGCAGCTTCCTAAGACAACGCCTGACACAGAATCACTGGAGTTAATGCTGTTCTAGTTCCATCCTCTGGCTCTGAGGATTTGCAGCAGCTGAAGATAAGTGAATGATGCAGTGGTTCATGTTACGGCACTTATGAAATGAACTTTATGCAAAGTTTATATGACACTTCATCAAGAATGTAAAATGTCCTGATAGCGTGTCTTTCCTAATTGCCTTTTGCTTGTTATTTAAAATTATATTAACACTGGGATGCTGTTTTTTTCTGCTTAAAAAAAGGGCTCAAAAGAGGCAGAGCTCAAATATATTTTTTGGAAAGGAAGTTGAATGGGAGAAACTGACTGGAGATCAGTTATTGACAGAACAGAAAACTCTTTAAGCCTGTAAAGATACTACACGTAGCACAGTTGTATTCATTTTCATCTCCACCTTCAGTTTATTTGATTTCTGTCTTGAACTTCCTTTGCTTTGCAGAGGTCTTTGCACAGGTACAGAGCAAGTTTTTTCTTCAGGTACAGAGCAAGTTTTTTCTTCAGGCAGCTTGACTCGAGCATTTGTGTGAATGCCACCCTTACTTGTCAGTCTAGAAGACGTTCATTTTTTTAATAGAAAATCACAATGTCTTTTTAACAAGCTGTTTGAGTTGAGCTATAATATTTAAAACAAGATGATGAGATTGTACCTGAAAGCAAATTAGAAAGAGATGTTTCAAAAACTCTTGAGTGGAACAGTGACTAAATATACCCTGCCCCGGGTGTAGAGTTATAGGCAAGATACTCAGTGGAGGGAGATCTTTCTGTAAATGATGCTCTCTCTTCAGATGTCCATGGAGGAATTTCCCTTTTGTATCACAGGGTAATCTCTGACTGAGGATGCTGTTACAATAATTAAACAGGGGCTCTTTACTCATGAAAGGATGCACAACCAAATGCTAATTGTGTGGGAAATAACAGCAATTAAGTAGGCTGCATAGAGGGCATGTCATAAGGTTATATTGCCTGGCAAGAATAGAAATTGCCTGGTGCTGAGATCTGAAAACCTGATTAAGTTGTAGAGAAGTAGGTGCAGTCTGAAGGACTGTGCGTGAAGATTTGATTTGCAGAGAGAGAGAGGATGAAACCATAGTTTCTTCTGGAAATTATACCAGCTCTCTGCTTTTGATTAGCCATTACAGAATACGGAAGATGCAGCTGCTTGATTCCCCTCACATACATGCTGTTGAATCACGGGCAGCATAATTTCTCTCAGCAGAGTTACCGTCTGTGTGTTTTAAAAGCAAAAGGCACACAAAACATCAGCAGTTTCAGCACAGCTCTGATTTCATCCTCGAATTTTCTTCTGCCACAGTCTGTTGTTGGAGTGTGGTTCTGGAGCTTTGGAGTTTAATTGCCTTTAGTTGTATCTAGAAATCTAGTTCTTAAAGTACTAGTAGGTTGAATAAGAGCGCTTTTTTCCCTTTTATTTAATTTCAAAACACTGTTTTTCCTTACTGGTTTTTCATTTCAGTGGTGGTTTAAGGAAAAGATCTTTTTTTAAGATTTACAAGCAAACCAAAGTTTGTAATGGAAGTTCGGATAAGCAGCTGAGCTACAGACTTCAGATGAGTGCTTACAAATCAGCTTCGTTTTGTTTCTGATCCCCTATGCCAGCTACGAGAATTCGGCTCATCAGAAATATTTAACAGAAATCAGAGCATGACTAATACTTGGTGGGAGAGATTTGTGCAAACAAAAATGGCCAGAGGAATTCAGATCTGCAACAAAATATTTAAAAGAATAAAACCCAAAGCTTTTCATACATCAAATAAACTCTTCCCCTAAGGAATAGTATTATGGCTCCAGTGTAGAAAGAAAAGCACAGCCTTTCTGAAAAACATCAGTGACAAAAATATTCTACGTATTGGAGACATCTACAGGGAAAGTTTTTTTGAATTGAATTATCTTACCCATGCAAGCTGCTTTCTTCCAGAGAAACAAATAATGGGCCGTAAGCAGATTATTAAAATACTATACAATTAAATCAAACTCTTGGAAATATGAACAATTACTCCAATTTTATATGTCCTTAGTTTAACCTAAAAACTGCTATCACAAACATACGTTAACCAGGCCTTGTAAACATCTGAGTTACACAAGATTTAGTACCTAGCGTCGATTATTAAAGATTAAACCTAGCATCAGAATAAATTTTCCATCTAAACTAAATCAAGAAGTGGGAGTTGAAGTCATTCTGCACCTAGACAGGAGCTCTTGGCATCATGCAAATCGGTGTCTTAGTAGTCACAAGCAGCAGAGATTCTGCAAGTAAATTCCTTTTATCACCGAGATGTTAGCTGCATTTCATGCACTGTAAGGAAGCAAGGCACAAGGAGAGCAAGCAAAGTTTCTAAAGTTATTCAGTGTCAGGCTTTGTAGCCAGCACTGTGATTTCTTTTGGAGTGGAGATGACAGATAATAACATAGAAATAGATGGCCACTACTGCCTAAGAATAATTATTGAACAATTCTAATGACAGAAGTTAAATCGAAGATACTGTAAGCAGTGTCAGCAATGAAGAACATTCATTAATCTATAGGAAGAATTTTCACTTTGAGGTTAGAAATTTTTCCACTGGAAAATTGTACTGCCTTAATTTTATATATTGGTGACTGCAAGTCACATGGACTTGAGTTCTCAATAATTATATTAGTCAAAATCTGAATGTGTATGGGCTTATGCTGTCCTTTCCTCCAAAGGAGTTAATCTAATCCATGTTTACCATGTTTTCAGGACTTTGTTCTAACTACAGTATTGCTTCTTGCCATACCATTATTCCCACCTGCTGGGAACTGCAGGACGTACGACTCCACAGCGAGTCTCCACGAGTAGCTGCACTTCATATAAACGGGGAAGTGTATGTGCTGACGCCTTCATATGACACTTCCCTGAAAAGGAGTTAATATGTCCCTGTGGGCACAGTAAAGGAGCCATGGAGTTACGTTTGCTGAGAGCTCTGGGTTTGTAAAAATTCCCCCTCGGGCCTCCGTGGCTATCAGCCCAACAGCTCACCGGAAAGCATGGCTCCGCAACAAACAGTATAGGAGGTTCAGCTCCTTCAATACTGATGCACTTTTAGAGTTTTTGCTAGAAAAACTTTGGTAGTAAAAGCCCTATTACAACTGTAGAAGGAAACCAGTTCTTTTACTGGCAGAAGTTTATCTCCGTCAGTGAAATGGATTTATTGACAAAATAACTTACTGCTAGTGTGAAGCTATGCCTGCACTAAGACATCTGCTGTTACCTACCAGTGAGGCTTAAAGATAGGCAGACATATGAGTTCTGTGTTACGGTCGAGTGACAGGGATTGAGAATTAGGGTCTCCGATATACAAAATAGTAGCTTGTGATTTATTGTTGCTGTCAGTTAAATGAGGAGGAAGATTCTGCAATCCGCACTAATGGAGTTGAGATACTGAAATTAAATTTAGCAGCGAAAAATGCCCTGGCCTTAGTTAAATTTAGTGGCTCATCCACTCAGTGGTAATTGTACACTTGCAATTCCTTCATCTGGACTGGATTTAAAATATGTGCTTTAGTGATCAGATTAAATGAAATTTTAACGATCAACTGGGGTTAGAGAAAATACTAATTAAACCCAGGGAAGTCTATTAATATAATTAGCCTCAGGGCAAGACAATTCAAGAACTGGAAACAAATTATTTGTAGCATCCTGTCATTTCCTAAGTAAAATGTTTTGAGTCTGGAGAGAAGAGACAAAAAATGCAAGTCTTTGTTTAGAAGTAAGAAGGGCCGATGTATTTTATATGTTTTATACCTTCTGGGTAGTCTTTAGCTCGCTCCTGACTTCTGGCACCAATGTGAGGTGCACCTGTACATTTTAAACTGCGTAAGAGGGAATGCTTACAGCTTGGTTTTGAGAAGTGCCATCTTCACCAGCCTCATTAACCAGCAGAAAAGTCTGGAAGTTGAATGAGCATTGAAGAACAAAAAAAAGTCCTTGAAAAACAGTTGGGTTTATGTTTAGCTCTTCTTTCAAGCTGTATGCTCGAAAACAAGCTTTGTGGAGCATGAGAGGAACTGTTCATGCTTTTTCTGGGCCTCTGTTTTTAATGGTGTTTGGATTTTTTTTCCTTATAGGACTCCTCAGAGACAGATTTTTAGGCAGTGCTTTTATCTTTCATCGTTAAGCACGTTTGATATGTCAGACTGAGAATGTGAAAGGTGGGAGTGACTTGGGTGCCATTCATTTCTGACAGTTTTGGCCAAGGTCCATAGGTTGTCAGCAAGTACTCAGTTTATTCAGTATGGTGGTGCAGGATATCTTGTTAAAATACTGTGGTGTCTTCAGAGTGCCCCTTGAAATGTCCCTTAACCTTGAATTCAAGGAATACTAAGTACTGTGTTGCGATGCCTGGGTCTTACTCTATTGAGCATCATGGCACTGGCAAAGACGACGTGTTCTTCCTTTCCTTACCCACCAGTAGCCCTGCTGGCGTGCATTAGAATTGCTGCTGAGAAGGTTCCACCAAAGAGAAAAATAACAAATGCAGCAACAAATTTGTTCATTTTGGTGGTCTGGCCTAACATTTTAAAGCAATTACATAAGCTTGCTGGAAATAGAGACCCTTGCTGCAGTGCAAGAGATAACCAAGCTTTCACTCACTTTTAAATAATTTCAGTTACATCAGCTTCTGATTAGGTTGAGGCCTGGTGAGATCTGTGTTTACTTTGCCCTGTGTTTTATTCGGTTTTTAGAGAATGTGTAACTTCAAACTTTCTGCAGAAATTAAGAGAAGAAAACGTTGGATTCCTTGTTTACTCTTATTTTGGAGGCATGGTGGAAGATGAATCATTTCTCTTTTTGGCTTTCAGTAGTCTTACACAGGCTCTTTGGCATTAAAAAAAAAACCAAAAACCAAACAACCCCAAACCAAAAAAAAACCCCAAACAAACAACAAACAACTCATTAAAAGGACTGTAAGGCCTCATAGTCTCTAGATGCCCCAGGCAGCACCAATGTCAACTCTTGTACACATGTTATGAAGTTGAAGTTTAAACATGTAAATAATTTTTTTTTCTACTATAATTGACAGATTTAAGGTCATGCATCTTGTGACTTTGTAGGCATATTTTCTGTAGGATCAATACCACTATAAAAGTACGCACGTACCATCTTTAAACCTCTTTGGGGTCTTTTTCTGGCTCTTTGGTGCAAAGGGCAAATGCATGAGGCATCTTATCTGATCTACAGCAGATAATTACAAAACATTTTAGTTTAGAGCTATGAAATGTTGTGGCCTTAAATATGTGTGAATTCTACTTAGGCAGTTACAAGCTCAGTTTTTAAATTTAGACACTTCAAATTAGAAAATGCCATTTTAGGAACTTAAGATACGGTTTAAAACCCATCAGAATTACTTGTATGGAATGCACATTTTTGAAACAATAGAATGCAAATATTATGGGCATTTTAAATCTCAGGTCTATTATTCTATGATTAATATTAGTTATGAATTCAAAACAAAATATAAGTGAGAATTGGTGGTTTTGCTGCATTTTGCATATTTAACCATTTAGCTAGGTACCTCCATTTGGCCTCAGAAAATTAATTTAAGGATCTTATCTTTGTAAAACAGCTCAAAATGTGTTTTGAAGAGTGAGAAGGTGAATTTTGGTTACTCTTACAGGCTAGCTTCAAGCCCTCTGATCCCTGTAAGCCTTTTCTTTGTCATTAGTTGATGTAGGATTAGGCCCCAGCAGAAGAGCTGTTTTGTGGTCCTCTGGGGAATAGTGTTGGACAGGCAGCACAGAGATCTTTCTTTCCTCAGGCTTTGTAAACAAAGTCGTGGCTTTAATAGAGATGCTTGATCTGTGGCTAGCTGACAATTAGTCATTTAAAAGTAATTAAAGTTGAACCTCAAAGGTAAGCAGTCTGTTTAGAAAGAGGCTGAAACAGCCACAGAATCAAAAATTCACCAGAAGTTTTCACAACAGGGTGAAAAAATGTGCAAAACCAGGCTCTTGTGAAAGATTTTTATGTTCCTTACTGCTCAACCTCACCAGGAAATACTTAGTATTTCTTAACTGTTAATAATGGAAATGTATGAAGAAATTAATAAAATTTAAAACCAAACAGAAAAGTAATAAATAGGAATCTCTTGAACCAAATGATGTCTGTATACTGTAATTGCTTGGTGAAGGATCATGACTTAATATAGGTTCAGTTCTTAATATAGTATTATTTTCTTAAATTTGTCCTCTGTCAAAAACATTCCTAAAGGAGGAGGAAAAAAAATATTACCTGCTCATCCTCTTTGATACCAACAAAAGCAACAGTTTCAGCTGTCAGGATGTCTGTACCTGATATACATGGTGGATCACCAAAACTTATGCATAGATTTTTTTAAAATGTGGTTTTACTATGTATGAACAAGAAACATCTGGCACAAGAAAACTAAGGCATTTGTTCAGCAGTGACTCTGCTGTGTATTGTGATGCTTTGGGTTTATTTTATTAAGCACGGAGCTTGGGAAGGGTTTGTTACCATTCCACTGGTTTCCTGAAGGTTTGAAGCTGCTGCTGTGATCAAGCCGAGAATAATGGATGAAGTTGGGTACCAAGAAGGTTTTTCATGCTTTATCTTCAGTGCACAGATTGGCATTTGCAGTTACACAAATCTTTAATATGTTTGTTCTGCAGAAGCTAAACGTAGAACAAGATATTTAAAACTGTAGAAACCCCACCAATTTCTCTTGTAGGTATTAGTTACTGGTCAGCATAAAAATTCAGTGGTAGCAGGATGAGTTTAAGCATGTCTCTGAAATTAAAGTTGTAAGTTTTTCTTTGTACTCGTAATAATGATTTACTGTTAAATTTGTTGTTTATAAAGGATGTCAGAGAGCAGTAATTCTGAGAAATCTAGAGGCTACATGCACAATATTACAAATAATATGTATGTGCATGTAAACGATATATAATAAATAAATATCTACACCTTGTGTGCATGCACACACATTGTATACTGCAAATTAAAGGGAGTTTGGTGAAGAACAATACAAACTATTACGACATTGCAATCACCGATTTATGCACAAAGCAGGAAATACTTGTTTTTCACTTGGCTGAATAACGGCCAAGAGATGTAACAGTGCTGGAGTTTATAAAACAAGCAGAAGAAAAAACAATATCCTCTCCAGCAGAAAGAATCCAAACACACCTTATCTTCCCCTCCTGTTTGCTGGGGGAGAACAAGTGGCAGCAACCCCAGTCATCAAAGTAGGGGGCACTTGCTGTGGACAGGATATGGTTGACGAAGCGATAATTAAATCTTTCTCTCTGGCTGCCTGAGCCTGCTTTCAACTCCATAACACAGATAAAAATGTCTTTCCTTTGCCGCAGCTCTCAGTCTGGTCTCTGCTATGTAGAACCAAAACTTTGTCAGTGTGAAAGCATTCATGAAAAGTCTCCCAAGCCATTCTGGTTTCCCTGGCTCCAGGATGCAATCTCAGCAGTGTTTTTCACAAACTTAGTTTCTGGCTACCACGCGTTCAAGAGAGTCAACAGGTGCCACTTTTTTTCCTGCAGGCGAGTGCCCAATGACCTGAAAGTCCTTTATGCAGATTAGCCTGTTACCTAGAGATGCCCCAGACATCATCTCTTTCTGCTTATCCAAGTGAGCTCTTCTCTAAGGAGTGAGGCCGTGCTAGAAAGGCATAAGTTATTTTGGGAATAAGAGATACCAGTGTGTTCCACTGCGCTATATAAAACATGATAAGGTAACATTTGGTTATGCAGAAATACAATAAAGAACACAATTTTTTCTGTCATAGATTTATTTAATTAACTGGCACTACTCTAATTGTCAATTAATTGCCTGAATTTTGGACAGTACTTCAATGACTCAGGCCAGCATAATGCAGGTTTTTTTGTTACAAATGTAATTCAAGTTTGTAATCCGTTTTATTATGCAGGACTTCTCGTTTTCTGCAGGGGAGCATCAGGCTGTGTGCTAGGCTTTCTCCTGACATCTGTCCTGAGAGACTTTCCCTGGGGTGTCTGTCCTGAGTTACTGCAGTGTGTTGTGAATTCTCTTAGGCCCCCATCCAGGAAAGCACTTGGGCGTGTATATAACTTGATGATCATAGCTTCAATTGTTCATTGACATCAGTGGGAATACTGACGTAACAAAAATTATGCACATGATTAAGCACTTGGCTGGGCAAAGGCCTGAGCTAATTCTCTTTTGTAAGCAGATTTGGACACAAATTGACACTACGTTTCTGTTTTCTTTATTATAGAATTTTAGGGTGAAGGTAATTTAATCTCCCATCAAAGACTTTGGCAAACACAAGCATTAGAACAAACCATTTAAATGTAATTATAATGGAGTGTCAAAACCACTTAGCGTCATGTAGTTAAGATGTTACTGGGCCTAAACTCTGTTAGCTTTTGAGGTACCTGAGAACTTGAGGGAGAGCTTAAAATAGGTGATTAAAATAGCAGCAGAAGAAAATGTGTTCTTCCTTCTGGTTAATAAACCTAAGGAATAATGTGTCTGTGTGAAGCAAACAGAAAACTCCAGGTATATCCAGCATAAAGAACAACTCATTAGCTTGGTGCTGGGTTTCTTTTTGGTGGTTGTTCCTTTTTTTTTTTTAATTTTGGTGTAGAACATTATTTTCACCATTCCACAAAATATGCTATACCAAAGCTCCTACAAAGTTAGAGTTAATAAAAGTAAAACGTGCCTGGTAGTGGCTGCATAATTGAGAGGTGACATCAGTGCTCTCCACTGGTTTTTATCAGCTTCTCTGGGCAAGAACTTGGCTTGTACTTTGATAATCATCTCCAAAATATTGCCAGGTGAGCCCAGTTGCAGTCTCATCTTTATATTCTCTTCCTATACCAGACAATATTTTATCTCCATAGGACAAAAATAAGAATATGCAAATACATGTGTGTGCTTAATGTGACTAACTGTATTCAAATCATCATCCATCTGCATCATGGCAAGTGTCTTTGTGCCTTCATATTCAAATAATCTTTTCTGTTTCAAGATTAGGTGTAAAACTAACCCACCACTTCGGAAGGCCCCCTGTGGCTTTAAGCTCGTTGAGGATGCGCTGTATATATTCTTTACCTCTGTCTATGAAACTGCTGTACTATATGAGATTGTTGACGTTTGACGGAAATGTTGATACCCGCATTTGAGCTGATTGTATTTTGCTCCGTATGTATTTCAGCTGTGTCAAGGTGCTGCTGGTGGAGGGAACGGGGGAGAATGCGTGCATGTTGGATTCAATGCTTCATAAAGTGACCACATTCCTGTGTCTGATTGCTTCATGCAAGGTTATGATTATCTCTGAGAGGCTTGCATTTATTAAATGGGCTTTTGTTTAAAAAAAAAAAAATCTGCACGACAGGCTCAATTTTCAAGACATACGGGCAATAATTCTGTACTAAACAAAAGGCTGGCATAGCTGACGTGGGTAAATGCCTATTACTAGAAAATACTAAGTGAACTGGCTGGCTTTCTTTCAAAACTTAAAAGCTGTAGTGCTTTCTATTGGAACTGAACACTTGCTAAATTATTTTTTTTTCCCCCTAGCCATTTTCCTCTGTTTCACTGATGGCAAGAGAAAAAAGAGCTGTATTTGTCTTCACATCATTTTTGTGAAGCTTATGGTACTATTTCAATAAGGTGTTTTCTAAAAACAGAGCAATTGAGGCTTCCTTTTATTTTTGAAATAAATGTATATTTACATTGCCTTTATTCATGGTATTGTTTTTTATGTGTCATACTTCCAAGTAGTAAGTTGTCTTCCTGCAATAGCACAAAGTCCTCTGGCTAGATGAAGTGGTTGGAGCTGCTGACGTTACTGTCACAAGCACCAAGCATGTGCCTCATTTAGCTGTTCCCTCCTTTTCTCCTCTTGTTCCTCTGCCTTTTCTGGTAGCTGTCTCCAAACTATTAGGAACAAGACTGAATTTGATAAATTTAATTCAGAGTGGTGAGCTGACCTGCACCTGCTAGCAGTGGTGTTTAAAAAAAAAAACCAACACAACAGAATTTTCAATTTTTATTAGTTTTAATTTTTTATGTTGCATGTTGCTGGAAGGGATATTTGAGAAATACTAGTGCTTTGTGCCTCCATGTTATTCATGACTATGTATTACTTCAGGGTTCTTCCAATGGTTTAGCAGTATCGCTTCGTCATACACCATCGGTTTTGTGAGAAGAGGACATAAAAAAATCTATTTCCCAATAGTTTTGTAAACAGAAGTGTAGAGGAAAAAGAAAAGCTATTGACAATTTCTACCCTCTAAAATACATTATTGAGCTTTACACCCTAGGAGGCTCATGCTATTTGGTTGTAATGTCTGCTTTATTGCCCCAAAGAGCTTGCTCTCTCCAGAGTGCTATTGAACATGTCAATTCTGGTTCACCAGGTCAGCCCCAGTTTTGTGGCCTGACAAGGTGCTCAGCTCTTCCAAGCGCCTCTGTGGTGTGTGCTTACACACAAAGAACTTGATTGCTCTGTTCTCCTGCCCAGGAGGAGCTGTGGAAGTTCATCCCATGATTCCTGAGCCAAATCCACCTCAGACTGGGGTGGTTGAGGTGGGTAAGGTATTTGAAAATTAGTCTCAAGCTACATTAACTCAATAGCAAAACTGCCTATCAATATTACACTGAGAAAGTTATTCAGTCTTTCTGCTTGAAGAATGGATTAAATCCCTGAATAAGTCACTCTGATGGTTAATTGCCTGCGGAAGTAAAGAGATGTGACCTTTTCCAGCTGAGGATAACTTCGCTTTTCAGGCGGTAGCTCTTGTTCCACGTTTCTGTTTGGACAGCTCTTGCATTTTCTCCCCGTTGATTCCCATCCAGATTGCTGGAAGTAATAAATTCAGATTTTTGGAAAACCAAAGTATATTAGTCTTTTGGGGAGGAATGAATAAAGTGAGGTGGATATCAGTGGTGCAGCTTTACAATCCAATTTACTATCTATCTTCTGCTCTCTGGCAGAGGAAAGAATGAGCAGAGACAACCATATTTTTCAGTGTAGCCTTGTAAGACACACTTAACCTGAGTATATGATGGTCCCAGAAGTTTTGGGAAAGGAAAGGTGTCCGCTCTCCTTCAGTTTAGCAGTGCCTATTAGTCAAAATATAATCAGGTCCAGAGCTTGGGCCAGTGCCGCTGGTTTTCATTTCATGTAGGAAAAGCAATGTGCGTATTCCCTTGAGATTTTTAGATTTTTTGGAAAATGTTGTGTGTGTAGTACTGCGCAGTCAAGATCGCTTTTTTACATGTATTATGAAAAACTGCAAATAGCCACATTCAATCTGTGAAATCTTTCTGTTCCTTTCTGCTTCTTCACCATTTTTTTCATTGTGTCATCTCCTAAAGATTTAGTTGCTATTGACAGTCAGCAGGACACAGCTTTAGTGTTACTTGGGTGATTTTGAAAATGAGATTCATTTTTTTTAAAAAGCAAAACACTTTTCTAGCTAAAGTCAGTACCAGATGCAGAGTTTACTTGCCACTTCAGTACAGAAACAGTTGCTGTGTTTGCCAGAGGACACGTTGCGTCTCAGAGATGACACTTGCTGATTGTGAGTGAGAAGGACATCTTTTTAAATCAGGGAATGTTTATTTGCTGATGGAAATATTATACACTGCTATCAGTGGGAGGGGAGACAGTTTGTGTGAGAGAAGGAATATCGAGTAATAGCTTGAATCCCCTTGGGGTCAGTTGGAATATTTTACAGTGAAGAGGTGCCGACCCTATCATGAAAGCCTCAGTTTATACTGACTTTTGCTCATACTGCTCAGCAGTAGTGCACAGAGGTCAAAATATCGGATTCTGACCTAGTTCTTGAAGAACAATATTAAATTTTCCATGAGATGCCTCAGGGTCAGCTATGGAGCTTTTAATGCCCAAATATTCCAAAAGAAATGTAAGGAGATGTTAAGTTATAAGTTTATTACTTTTTTTTTTTTTTTAAAGAAAACAAGAAAAAAAAAAAAAAAAGGTGTACTGGCAAAATTTGCTTGTGGTTCAGGGGGATGTGCCATTCGATTCTATGGCTGTGTATAAAGTTCACGCCAGCATTTTAGTTTCCTTCTTTGTGTCATCACCTCCCTTGGGTTATGTGTAACCACTGCTTTGCATATACAGAAGTGTGGCTGTGGTGTATGTGTTGGCAACTTTAAAACTATGTACTTTTTTATCCTGGATCCAACTTAAATAATCAAAATTCTCCCATTTGATACAAGACTATAGGAACAAATTGTCATAGCTCTTTTGGCGTGAAAACCTCCCAATAATATCTAAAAAGAATACCAGAATGTGCTTTTTGTCAAGTACAAAGCCTGTTTAATATTGCAACACAGTTTGTGTGGGTATCAGATGATCTCCATTGTCCTGCAAAATATAGCACCCTCATAATTTGTAAACAAACCCACAAGTAAACAAAACTCACCACGTCTACATCTTTTTTTAAATATAGCTGTAATTCTGTGGCGAGTCATGAAAGGTTTTCCTGTGGTACCTAAGGAAACGAGTAGTTTCTCATTGCCAGCCTTCTGTGTGCTCCTGGTCATGTGGTGGAGGCAGAGGTGGGTATATTTCAGTTTACACACTTATCATTGTCATGAGTCCCTCCAGCCTTGCCACAAACATGGACACAGAGTCCTTTCTGGATGGAGTACAACACCGTCAAATTCTGTACAAACAGCCTTAATGAATGTGAGTCACTTTATTCTTGGAATTCATTTCTGCACTGCAAATGGACATAATTATGTGGCTAAACTGAAAGGACCCATAAACAAAACAGAACTGTCAACCAAGTCCTGCAGGAAGCGATCGGTTAAGAGCCTCGCCATCGCCGGCTTGTGGAAAAAGCAAGTGCTATGAGGAGAGTCAGGGATAACAAAAAAAGGATGGTGAAATATCAGCTTGGGCTTTACATGCAAGGACAGCAAGTAGGAGTTGGGGTGACCACAGCTGCAATGGTCATAGGGCTTCAGTGCCTGTAGGAGTGTGGTGGGCCACCTGCAAGGCCGGCAGCACCCTGTGCACCACTCACCTAGGTGTTATCTCCTGCCTTCCCCGGGCAAGTTGTTCCATGGGACTCTCCTAGTGATGGGATTCTGCCTTCCACATTATGGGAGCTTGCTGGGCATGTTGTCCTCAGTGGGAAGCCTTGGAAGTGGCTGAGGCATTTAGAAGTACAAGTGCTGTTTGTCGGCTCATTTGCTTGACCTGAGCATGGAGGTTGTTTTTTTAATTGCATCCTTGGTAATAGGATGTGTTATTCATGGAACAGAGGAATGGGATGGAGGTGATCTTGCTTCAGGTTGCTACATCCCTCCATTCCTGTACAGTGTTTTCACAAGGTGGCTTCAGCCTGTTTATGAACCTTCAGGGTGGCATCAGGGTTGCTCAGTGTGGATTGTGGGAGACTGTTAAACCCATCTGTCTACTTATCTGATAAATGCAGGAGGACAGAGGGCAGGAAGGTGTGCTATGAGGCAAAAAAGCTGGGAGAGCTGAAATACGGGTTAAAAGTCATGAGCTTTTCTCCATGTGCAAGTGCGATTCAGTTTTATACTCCAGGATCAGAAGCAAAATTAGATTTGTTATTCTTTAAAGCAGCTGAGCCCAGGTGTGCCTCTAAAGAGAGAAGGCAATGCTGCTGAAGGGGACTGTCCTGCTCAGCGGTGGGTGTCGGTGGTTTATCTCCATAAGAAAAGACCTCATCTGCTAGGTTCCTCCAGAATTTGAAAGGAGGCGAGGCCGGAGCGTGGCATGTATCCATGCATTTATCTTAGCGTGGCCTCTTTCTTCATTCCCTCAGATCAACATATTGGCAGCAGCTGTGAGTCATGTTACCCTGAACTGGCACTGGCAGCAGTAGGAGGGCAAAGAGGCGATTGTGCTCCCTCCTTCGCACCACTTCCCCTGCCAATACGGCATTCAGAGCACTACAATGGGATATTGTGCCACTGGGATTGCGTGCTACTGTTTTGATGGGGTGGGGAAGGGGTCATTATTTTTGTACAGTGGGAGCTAGAAATCTGGAACAAATTGCTTTAGAAAGTGCCCAACTTGCCTTTCATTATTACCAAAATAAGAAATGCATTATGTGGCAAAAGGACTCCATGCTGCTTATGTTGTGGAGGTTGGTTTTTTTTTTTCCCACCCTTGTCAGATATTTTTACCAAGCAAAAAAGGCTTAGGAAACCCCTCAAGGAATGTTAGTGTTCTGCCTTTTGTAGGGGGGAGGATGTGCTACTAATGGTTGGTAATTATACCTTTTTTTTTTCTTTTTTTTTTTTTCTCCCAAGGAAATTCACAGATCTGACATTTTTTTCTTTGGGAAGGAAGAAATCCCTTTGTGTGTGGTTAAAAGGCTGGTGTGGTTCAGAGCAAGCCTGCAGATGCATTGTTTGGAACCAGAAGGAAGTGGAAGGTGGCAGCCAAATTACTGAGCTGAGACAGCTCTAGAGACAAGTAAGGTGCCCACGTCAGTGTGTGGCTTGCTTAGGAAAACTCCAGGAACTCTCAGGAACCCTCAATAAAAACAGAGATCCAAGAGCTAGACGTTTTAGCAAACAGAAGAGGAAAATCAATACTGTGTATTAAGGGCATGATCATTATTAGCAGTGAATAGACATGTCAGAGCTCCCTGTGCGCAGCGTTCTTGTGTCAGTCGGGCTTTGGCTGGGGTGCTAGAAGTGTCCATGCTGGGGTTTCCAGCTCCCAGAATTACCTTTCTCTTAGAAGTGTGAAGAGCTGATGGTTCCAATGACCCTCATCCCTCCCCTTCCACCCCCTCACCATCCCCACTTGCAATTTCCTCCAGTCAACTACAAAGACAAAGCGATAAAACAGTTCCTGTACACCTTGTCCCTTGATGGTCATATGGTACAAATTTATTACTGGAGTTTTGTCTTAATGTTTGGTCTGAAGTTTTGCAGTAATTCTTGTAATACAGGGGACTCAGTGATGTTCCAGATGCATAAAGCAAATGCCTTGGGATTTTTTCCTCCTCAGATTTTGGGGATATTTGTGAGCTCACCATAGTTTTAAATGATTTTCCTAGCAGTGTGGTATGTATATCTCTGGCTAGTTATTGAGTCTACTGAGATTTGAGAGACATTCTTCAACATAAGCAGCACTTCAGGTACTTGTTTGTGCTGTGTCAGTTTAGGAATGCTGTAGTGCCATTTCACCAATCTTTTACATATGCTAATAAAATTACAAGTCTCCTAAATATCCCAAATTGTGGCATGTTAATGTTTTGTTGTTTGTCAAGATTGCAGACAAGTGTCAAAAGCTCTTTAGGCTTTTAAGAGCCAGATTACACTTCAGGACAGAGCCATGTGTTGAAGCAGTCCTGCTCTCCAGCAGCACTGGGCTGCCCATCCCACATGAAGCCAGGAAGGGCCAGAGCTGGATACACATCTCCCAGACAAGGGCTGGAGGGCTTTGGCGGTGGGTGCTCAAGGGACACTCTTCTCCCTCCTGGTTCTGTAGCCCAAGGCAAAATATTGTTACGTATTAATTTCAGACACGGAGAAGGAAGTAGTCTTGGAAAGTAAAGGAAACAGAAATACACAATTTGGACATGTTTTGGACATGTTACATAAAATGACATGTTCCTGCATGCGCTGCCACATTACGGTTTGTATTTCCCCTGTTTTCTCTATGTTCAGCTCTTGTCATAAAGGTGCATTCAGCTATGTTTAGTTGCAAACTATTGCTGCCACTTGTTCGTGGGGGTCTTTTATTTTGCCTGTGCATTCATGCCTTTGTTCATGTACATAAACTAAAGTGGCTATGCCTGTATGCGCACATCAGTTCCCGCTACCACAGTCACCCTTAAACATTAACACTTGCAACAGGCTATTTTTTATAGCTGGCACACATTTCTTTTATGTTTGGGTAAGGGAACTTGTTGTAACTCCAGGTGTCAGGTGTCACCAGTTCTTGGCTAAGACACCTTCTCAGGAGTTGAATACTGCTCAGCTTTTTATCAGCGCCTTGGTTCACTGCTCGTTCTGTTGTTCTCCAGAGTGCTCCCATTGTACGTCCGACTGCATTGTTTCTGCAGCCAGCAGCCTGTGCCGCACAGGTACGCTTCGCTAGCTCCTTTCATGCCAAAAGATTTGTCCACGCTAGTGCTTTCGCACGCTAGTGCTTTTGGAGTGTGCTTTGAAGCAAATCTCCTGTTTCACATTGCAAAGTGGGCTTGGCATATACAAACAGGATGAAACGAAATTAGGAGCTGTGCCCCAGGTGCATACCTGACGTGTTCCCACTGTTAGTGGGTGTTCATCTACAGTGCTAAAGCAGATCCCCTCCTCAGCCCTGAGATACATAAGGATCAGACGTCAGGTTTGCAGCAGCAGCAGCAGCTCTGCACTACAGATCTGCTCCTAGCACCTTCACTGCTTGATAATGTATAGATAGCTTTTTGCCTCCCGCTTTATGTGAAGGCATCCTGTGCTGGACTTCTGTAATAAGTGATGTTAATCTCACTGACAGAGTCCATTTTTCTTGCTAGAAGTATTAGACTCAACTTGTAGTCTCTGGACTTTCCATTTATGAGTGCTGCAGGATTCATTGTGCTTGACCTGTGCCTGCACAGAAAGGTAGAGCTGGGAGAGATTTACCAGGTCTTTAGGCCCTGGACCCCCTGGTTTCATAAGCTTTGTCCTAATATCTTATTCAAAGACTTCTTAAATTCCTTTGATTCTCCAGTTTCTCTGTGGAAGTATTATAGGTTGAGCCACCCACTTCTCCATCCCAACCTCACCTGGCACTGAAGTCTGTGGACATGCTGTTGTGTCCAACAACAGCTGAATCATTCAAAACTTAGGCAGGAATGGGAGGAGAGCTGCCGAGTGGTTCCCATGGATGTGAAGTGCAAGGGAAAGTGGCCCTTGATTTTTTAATGTGAGAGAGACATTCAACATCTTTTCTCCTTTAAGTGTTTGTCTTTTGCTCCATAAGCATTGCCTCTTTTGAGGAAACATGGTAGGGAAATAAATAAAGCATTGAGTTGGAAATCTAGGTTATGTCGCTGGATGGGTAAGCTCCCCTGAATGCCAGAGCTTAACCAGGTCTCTCTTCTAATCAGATGTTCCCATTTGCCTGTGAGGATGTGTGTCAGTTTGTGTATTAAAGACACTTAACCTCTTGCATCTTAACAGGCAGTCTTTGCCAACTTAATAAACTGGTCCCTGATAAACATAGAAATTCTGCATAAGGTGGCAGGCTAAATTTGAGGTCATTCTTACCTCTCAGATTTCTCTTTCTGCTTGGAGGAGCCCCATCTGATTGTCATTTGTATGTTTGGTACATGCCCTGTCTCTCGGGGTACTCTTAAATAATGCTAGCATCATATCAATTTAGAGAGACTAAGTGCTGAAAACATCTGGCCGATAGGTAATGATAAAAGCATAAAAATTGCTAACATTTGGCAAGGGGTGTACAAAACCGCACTGGAGTTTCTGTAAGAAAATAAGAATATTGCACAGGAACGCAGGTTCTGCACAACCACTTCTGCCTCACTTCAGCGCCTGATGCCATTTCGGGCTTTCTTATTTAAGTGTTGATACCTTTGTAACCTTACACTAGCCAGTCTTGGAGTAGTGGGAAAATAATTTTCTTTTGCTCAGTCTCATTTGCTTGTCTGTTGGTACTGAGGAGGGGTAGATCATAAGAGCATCAGATTTTTAAATTTTGTGGGAGGGATCTGGCGCCATTGGAGTCATGAAGATGACATTGTCTTCATGGATTTACACTGACATGGGTGAGAATTTTGGGGATAATCCTGTAGTCTTTTTTCTGTCAAACACCCCTTGTCTTCAGAAGATCTTTCCTGAAGAAGCCCAACTTCACCCCAAGGAGTTCTGTGAGCTCACCAGCCACTTTTGTCTCCCTGTAAATTTTCTGTTTCCCCTGGGTTTAAAACAGCTTTTCTCCCTCCATTTGCCAGTATGAAACAATAGGATTGCTCCAGTGAGAAAGGAAATGTGTTTTGACACCGTTGTGTCACAGTGTCACTTTGAAGGTGATTTGTTTAACTTTTGCTAAGTTCCTGTTGGTGTTTCTTTGGGATTATTATCATTTTGTAAACATTACAGAGTAGGCTGCAGAGTACCAACTGCTTTATGTTTTCTGTTAAATAAAACATACAGTATAGCCCATTTACATGAACTAATCTTTGGTGCCCACGTTGTTTTGCATCTTTGGGACCAGCATCTACAAAACCCCCCAAATTTGGAATAAGGACCCATGAGGCTGTGGTCACCCCAGTGGAAGGGCAAGTCCTGACACCCAGGGTGACTCATGTTGGAAGGGGAACTATTTCATATTCCATGCAGATCTGTGGTTGAAGTTGTAAAAAAATAAATAAATTGAGGAGTCAGGGAATCCTTGGTTTTGTCTTGTCCTATCCACTACAGGCTGCTAACTTCAGGTGTTATCTCAGAGTGAGAAAAGCCCTAATTCTTAAATTTTAATAAACCTTGTTCAGACCTCCTCTCCCCACAATAAACACATCCAGCTTACATCTGTGTCTAGCAGGTGATAGGGATCCCTGAGGGTTCGTTTTCATGCCCTGTGACACAGTGGCAGCAGCACAGCAGCTCCCTCAGCTGTGCAGGAGCTACACAATGCTGGGCCAGCTCCTGGGTGGGCTCGCTAGCCCTAGGCTGTCCTGGCCCACGGGAGGACCCAGAACAGGCTGTACAGCACCTTGCTCACTCCTGGAGGGTCAGGGCTCCTGAGACGTGTGGGAAGGTCAGCACGTGTCCCTTCATTGTGCACTGCGCAGAGATCACATGTCTCTATAATTATGAACCCTGTCAAGTACCTGTCAAGAGAGCAGGATCAGTAAATGAACCGTAAATGAGTTATTGAACATCAAAGGATTTACAAGTTGCCGCATTTTCTATTTGAAAGCCAATGTATCATAAGGAATGACGACAGGCAGGAGGAGGTTACTTAGTTCTGGGTTTTTAACAGCTGTCCTGTCTGTCTTTTGGTCATGGTCAACCTTGCCAGGCAGATGGACCATGCGGCCCCTTACAGACACAGGGACATCCCATGCTCTCTTTTGTTCCCTCTAACTAGGCACACGAGGCTGACGGCTTTGTGCTTGCACGTTGAATCTAGTGCTTCTGGGAAGCTTTGGATTGAGATATATTACAGGCTGGTTAATTCATTCTGCCTCCCCCCTGCTTTATGTCATATGATGGTGACAGAAAAAATGGCAGTAGGAAAAGGCTGTTATTGTTAAAATAATTAATCTGGCTGATAGCCTCTTCCTAAAGGGCCCTTGGGAAAGAGGACTGCCAAAAGTAGGCTGCAGGCTGGGTGTGAAAGGTGGGACATTTAATAATAAATCTGTATTTGTTATCTTGGCCTTTTACAATGAAATGGAAGTGCCACCAGTGCTTTGATGTCCCAAGTACGTACATACCCTACAGTATTTACTAGAGTAGGCTAAAAGGGGCTTTTGAGTGTGTGTGTGTGTTAAAATAAAAATTACAATGAAAAAGAAAAAGGCATTAAAGCAGGGTATTGTGGAGTAAGTTTTGAAATGCTGAAAATTGTGAGTTTCTCTGGTTTTGGTTTGAGGAAGTCTTGAAGGGATTAGCATAAATTTGGTTATGTGAGGTATAAAGACTGTTGTTAAAAGTGGTGAGAGTGAATCCAGAACAGTCTAAATTTAATAATCTGCTTCTGATAGTTTTCGTTTTCATAATGTTTCCTTGACAGAATTATCTGCTCTGAATTTAAGTCCAAATCATCTCTCTCCACAGATTTTACATCCATCACTGCTTTTTGAGCGTAAGTGGCCCTTTAAAAAGGTACCTAAACTTAAAGATGCTTAATAGTGGCAAATCCATTGTGTCTCAGGGATATGACTAACTACTCCCATACATTCAGTATCACATCATTTATCGCCCGTAAATTAAGGCTTCATCTCTGGGTAAATGGTAATTACTGATTATGTCGTGTAATTAGAAGTTATTCTTTACCAGTAGTTGGGCTACTCATTTTAATGGCTTTTATATCTAACAAGTGCCATATTCCAAGCGGTGAAAGTTTACAGTTTTAAAAGGCAGCGTTGCCCAGCTAGGTTGGTGTCATTCATGTCTGCAAATATTGTGTGACAGCTCCAATCTTTTTTTCCTATAAATGAAGCAACAGGACGGTTATTGTCAGCAGCATAGCGCTGCGGTCAGTGCAGGAAAAGGTAAGCCTTCAGGATGCAAAAAGATACTGCTTATGTGGGTGATACGAGGAAACTTTTTTTTTCCTCTCGTCTTCTGAATTTACTGAAACATTGCATGTAATGCTGGGGAAGGTGTTTTGTTTCAAACTGTAGCTGGCTGATCTCTCAAGTACTCTCTCCTACGCGTGTGATGATTTTGAAGCTGCTCTGTTACAGTCTATTAACACCATATCAAGTGCGGGCTTTATGGCTGGTTTAGCGCGTGACAGTATTGGGTTACACCAACCAAGGTTATGGGAAAAACAAGCAGAAAATGAAACAATGGTTCAGGATGCCCCCCCTTCCTCGCCCCGGTAAGCAAGTCCAGATCTATGGGAGAGTGCCCCAGTTATTAAAAGGGAGGGGCTGATTTCCAGCCTTCCGCCAGATTGTGCAACGCCTGGTGCCACACGGGCAGAGGCCAGTCAAGCGTGGCGTACGGAGCAGGGCGACGCACTACCCAGACGTCAAGGAGGCAGCTTCAGATACACTGGCTAGACTTGTTAAGCCAAGATGCACATGAAAATTACTATCTTACAATCTTTGTCTGTAAATGTTTTATCCCACTGTTCAGAATAACCATTGTTTTGATTTCAGCAGTGTGTTCACCAGCTGTCACTGGCTGCTATAGGGAGGAACCAGAGGTGCTGACTCAGCCCAGATGCTTAAGCAGAATTAATATACGGGATCTGCAGCGCAGGGTTTAGAAGAGAGGGTTGTAACACAGATTTTGGTGCAGTGTTGTTATACCTAGAGAGTTACCAGTATTGCTGTTCTGCTTTCCTGCTTGTTTTTTTACTTGCTGTGACTTTCTTCATCCTTTGCATATCCCTCTGACCCTGCAATTGTCCAACATGTTATAAGTCTCTTGTTATTATTTAGAATCAATGCCTTTCCATATACATGTCTGTGGTTCCCTGGCTGGCTTCACTGACAGATGCTTGGGGGCAAATCTACAGCTGATAAAAATAGAGCTCCCTGCAACAGTGATAATTTACACCAGCTGAGGATCGGCCACTTCTCCTCTATCTTAAAATAACCATCTCTGAGAAGCAATTTGTTACTTAATGAAGAAAACGCTCCTAGTCATCTACTTCTCATTTCAAAACACCATGAACGTGGTTGATTTGGGATTTTTTTGACTCGTCTTCATTTTTAATAGAAGCAGTGTTGTGTAATCTGGACTATAACACATGTTCATGAAAGAGTATTTGAAATATGTGTTTTATTTCTTCTTAAAATATTTTAGGAAAACGTTCTGCATTTTGCTGTGAAATATGTAAATGCTTCATACCTGCCAAGTCTTTCTGGTTGGGAAGTATCCCTTCCATGTTTTGGCAGAATAAGTGCGGTTTTCCCTTGCCATTTTTCAAAATCCTCCCTGGAACCAGCTTACACAGCCGACTTTCAATGTGTTCTCCATTTTAAAATGCTGGTGGGTGGGATAATTTTGCAGTGTACCAGTAATGTCTCATCATAGAAATTAATGGATAAAAATACAATTCTCATCCCTATCTTTATAAGCCTTCAGTGTGAAGGACCCAGTCTGTGTGATAGCTGGAAGATCATCCTCCCATACTGTGTGGTGTGCCTGAGTAGTGGGTGGGCTCCTGGCTCTTGCAGATGCTGGTGACTGGTCTGGGCCTCAGGATGTCTCATGTCGTGACTAACCAAGGGCCGGTGACTCTGGAGAAGGGCAAGTCACCACTGGGTTTGATGAACTGAGGTTGCTTGGTTCAGAGGGCCCAAACAAATCCAATTTATCCAGCTTTTTAATACCTTGAGGAGTCTGAAGTTGGTCATACAGATTGGAAGCTATTGGCTAGTAACTTTTGTCCGATGTAGTCTCAGATTGTCTAGGGGTTTTAAGTCTAAATATCTATGCAGTTGCTCTCCTGTCATGCTAACATGTATGTACTCCTTCTTGTATGGCTCCTTGTTCATGAACCTACCATGGAGGTTTGCATGCTCACATCCACCGCTACACCAACCACACCAAGCTGTAGTTTTTATTTATGTAGAATAAAAAGACCTATTTTTCTACTGTCTTCTTCAAAGGATTAAATGTTTGTTTAGTACTGCGGCTTTTCTTTCCTAAACTTTGTTTGAGAAAGCTTTAAGGAGTGAGAGAAGTTGAGTTTTAATGTTCAAAGTCATGCAGACTCCTGAGGCTGACCTGTATTTAGGTTTTTAGATCTTATAGTGCTTGAAGTTATATACCTTCCAGATTATGCAGTGGTGTTCCCAGACATGCCCTAGCTCTGTATTAATTTGTAATCTGTGTAAATATGAAAAGATCATGGGTTTCTTCTAATACCCCTCTTGCACAATCATATCAAACATCTTTAAAAAAAAAAAAAAAAAGAGAGGCCTATTTTAAGTGGGAAAGCTGAAGAGTGAGATGGTAGAGAGATGGAAACAGGGAGATTTGGTACTGTTCAGGATGCTGTTATTGCATTAGGTGAAGTCTGGCTTCTTGCATAATATATTAGAGCTGACAAACTTGCTGTTCTTTTGGAGGCATCTAAATTGTATTTCAGTTGCCCCGTGAAGATAGAAGAGTTTCTACAAGTGGGCAAAGGTCCATTGGTTTCATTACAGGTTAATTTTGGTGTTTTCTGGTGTGGTTTTCTGTGGGGTTTTGTTGCTTTGGGCTTTTTGTTTTGATTTTGTTGTTTTCCCCACAGAAGTGAACTGCATCCCTCCATTAAGAAACAGAAAAAAAAGCAAGAGCAAATGCAAACATCTCAATTCTGGACTCCTATGGATGGAATAAAGAAGCTGATGCTTTCTCAGCAGTGTAGCTCTTAGAAGTAATACTTAGGAATCATGCTGGTGGGACATGAAAGGAGAGGAAGTTATTGTCACTTCCGAGTACAATCAGTGACAATTGAGCGTGACTCTTGTATCGCTTTCTAACTGTTACTGCTAGTTCCAACTCATTCAGACCTACTTAATAATCATGTTTTATTGTAACAGACAACCACTCAGGCTATCACAATATGCAGTAGCTGATGAACTCACAGCACAAACCTTGTCTTAGAGCCTTCTTACATTAATTCAGTTAATATTTGGATTTAGGATGCAGGTGGAAATCTGTTTCTTTGTTTTAAAAGCTTCCAAGATTGTTTGCTTCATTTTATACATGTTTCAAACTGTAGTTAATACAAATCATTCACACAATGAGCTACAGCACCTATGACTTCTTAGAAATGACTGGAAATTGGAAACAGAAGAAACCTATTGCAAATAAATGCAGCATAGGCAGCTTTCTTTTCTGGCTATGATACCTGCCTGTCGGGCATACACCATAGCAGGTATGTAGCCCAAAGCATACATGAGATCCTGACTGATTACAGAGATGGAGAAAAAGATGAAATTGCCAGAACAGAATGACTCTAAATGTCCACACTTCAGTACAAAGTAAAGGCAAGGTATAGGCAATTGTACGAACACTCTTGCCACTCTAAAGCAAGGAGAGACTCCATAGGAAAGATTGTGTGTTTCTCCTCCGTTACACTTGCCAGAATTTGTGTCCAGGTTTTCCACAAGAGGTTAGCTCATTTCTTTCCAGTGTTCATGCAATTTTATTTACCTGGGGAGAATTACTTAAAGGCTTTGTTTTGCTGAAGATGAGAAGTCTTTTGGTCTGATGGTCTGACTGTGGTTGGACTGCAAAGGAAACAGAATAGTCCATAAGGTCTGGATCTTGTCCCCACTTGCAATGACAGCTTGCATTAGCAGCCCAAATATTAGCTTTGTGGTCAGGCAAGTGGATTAGAAATCAAGTCGTTAAGGAGTCAGTGGAAGTATAAGTTTTATCTGACAATCTTGGTATTATTTTGATAGGCATCATTAGCATGCCATCTGAGAACTTGGAGGCAGATGGAGAGCGTTAATGGGTAGCACACAGTCAACCAGCACAGTAGCAGCAAGTTCTGAATGGAAAATGACAACTCATAATCCATTTTGTCTGAATTGTCCAGTGTATGAGAATGTCTGACAGAGCAGGCAAGACATAATGTCATTTTCTCTGGAGAAGATGTTTGCAAAGTACACTGCATCTCTTGAATTCAGTATCTCTTATGCTCCTCTGCTAAATGTTTTTGTTACAGCATCCTGTTAAAGACAGTTGTTTGGCAACATAATTCTGAGAACACAGTAAATTCCAGGTACTTAAAAGAGAACTTTGTTTTTTTCTCCCAGAGAATATATATGGTTTTCTCTAATAGATGCTGAACAAAATCAACCTTTAGGCATTAGTATATCAACAAACCTACTAGTGTATGTACTCTTTTCAGGTATGTGCTATTATAAATTGGCTAACAGGGCTTATTAATTCATAGAATCACAGAATCATCTAGGTTGGAAAAGACCTTGAAGATCATCTAGTCCAACAATTAACCTCACACTGACAGTTCCCAACTCCACCAGATCCCTCAGTGCTATGTCAACCCAACTCTAATTCATAGATTCAATATGTGTAAAACCTCACAAAGTCAGAGAAATGGCTAGTTCTGCAGCCTGTTGAAAATACATGTAAGACAATGCCTGTGTGTGTGTGCGCAAATCAGTTGCCCAATATATGTGACCCAGACAATTTTCCTCAGTGTTTTTTTATCTGATGGATAGTATAAATGATCACATTCTTAGCTTTAAAGTTGCCGAGGACAAGTTGGTGAGACATGATTGAAAATTAATTCTCTAAAGATTAACAGTGGTTAAAATATTAGAATAAAAATATGTAGTTAATGCCGTTCTTCTAATTCGTTTGGTTGGTAATTCTCAACCCTTTGCTTCTTACATTAACATTTGTCCCCAGGTCACCGCCAATTACAAATAGTAGTAAATAACTACCTAACTGTTTCAACAGTGTGCAGAACCCACAAATTTTAAATCTCATTCAGATGAGAACATCCAATATCAATAACATGCTTGCTCTGAGGGCTTTAGTGCTAAGTCAGTTTAAAGCTTGTTATCTAATGTGAAACCGAGAGTCTCGACCAAATCTAAAACTACTGGATTGCATCTAGTGAAATGTTGTGCAGACAGAATTTAGCCTGCAGGTGAGTTTGTGTAACTGGGCGTCTGCACCTGCCCTTGGCATTGTATCTGAATATGCCTGTACGAGAGAACGTGCCCGTTTAAGTGGTGTATTGGCCATATATTGCCTGCTGCAGTAAGTACTGAAATGCTCTCAAATTGTAGCTGACTCCTGTCATGATTTAAGGAATCAGGCTACAATTTCCTACTGGTGGCCCATCTCCCATCCCAGCGAGGAGGATTCAGACAAGGATCTACAATGAAGAATTTGCAGGCACCACAGCTGGTAGTTGTGTTCATGCAGAATGCAGCTGCAAACCTACTTGATTTGTGTTGATTCAGCCCGGCTCACTCCAGCAGCATGACTTAAAATAAAAAAGGCGTGCTGCACTATATAGGATTGTTTCCTCTATATCTTTTGTTGTGGGAATAATTGTCACCTGCTTGGATTCTCTGTGCTATTCTGGGATTTTATCAACCACTTTCCTAACAGGTTATTTCACTTCCAAGCTGGAGAATTCCAGCCTATGACTGCCTCACTAGTCATAAAAACTTATTTTTTGACCATCATCTCTGTTCCCTTCTTTTTACCTTTTCTTGTCATGTCTTTACAAAATGGCTGGAACTTGCTGCTAGTGGTGCAGCTAGTGGGTTAGCTAGTAGCTAGACATGGCTGCTGTGTGGATTGTTACCATAACGTAGCGATTCCTTTATTACATTCATGAACTATTATCTTGTCTCTTGTATTTTTAGGCATATGGTAAAGCATGTCCATATCTTAGATCTTTCCATACACACCACCTCTTCTATATATCTTATCACAGACTTTTCCTTCTTGTTGTAGTGGGGAGTCTTTTAATTTTAGTCTTTTAATTATTCTCTTAATTTTAAAATGCATCATTTTTATTTCTTGATCTTTTGACAGTGCTTTGAGTTCCCCCTTTTCTTTCAGAAAGGAAAACTAGTCATTTGCCTTGTGAATATGAAAAATATGTCTTACGGGTTACACAAAAGGGGAACTTACTGGAAGAAATGTTGCAACTTTCTTTTAAAATTCCTTCATTTGTATTTTAGTATTGATATTAAATGGTATCATAAATTATACTGCAACCTTTTTTCTTTCCTTGCCCACACAGAGTATTTAATAAAAGAAAAGAAGATGTCACTGAATCTGTGAAAGTGTCTATATATATTTGTCAGAAAAATACAGTAGAGTGGCATTATGTTCAGGACCCAGTAACAGTGGTAATTATTCTTTCAGCAGTTTAAGACTGTACCTGTTCCCTGCATTTTAAGTGCTGAAGAACAAGGCACCACAAATTGATTAAATATTAATTGTGACATTGAAAATTTCTGTCTTGTATTGTTTGGCTGCATTGATCCGTAACCTGCATTTAAACAGTCTGATGCAACTGCTTAAATGTGATGAAAGTATGCAGGGCAGCATTTTATGTGAAGTCCATCGACAATTGTATGGAAAAACAAATTTTAAGTGTGCCTTAGGAAATTGTTCCGTGTTAGTTCTGCACACAAAAGTAATGGTGAGGTCAAATGAAAATTTCTGTGCTAAAGGATTTATTTTGTAGCTTAGTGGACTTTCTGTGGACAAAGCAGAAGGATTATTATTTTGATAAAGAATATGGGTCAATGCAAGGCTTATGCAATAAACAGTATGTAGACTTCACGGCTTGCCTTAGCAGATCTGCTGCACACCCTGAGATGCCTGTTTTATTTAAGCCATTTCTCTCCTTACTGAGACACAGTTGTAATCAATAAAGAATATGAACAGGCTTTGTGCTGTATTTACAAATCTCCACAGTTTATCTCTGATGTTTAACATACCACATGTCAAGTCACATACTAAAGGATATATTTGCTACCTCAGGTAACCTGATGGGGCTGCGTTGCGGTGCTCTTCTCCCGGGGAGGTTGAGTGAAGCTGGGCAGCTTTAGGGCACGCGTGCCCAGCGGTGCTCGTGGGGCGATCCTGTGCCACCACCTCCTTGTTTTCTGTAGCCTGCAAGGGGTTTGTGCTCTGTACTGCCTACATGTGTCTCCGCCGGACACATATTTTTCCATTTCTTTAAGGAAATTGTACAAGTGCTTGGTAATTGCAGTGAAGGGCGTGATGCAGAGGCGTGGGCCTCCTCTATGCTGCGTCCCAGCCCGGTCGCTTCAGGCAGTCTGGACCTGTATGGACGGGCAACTTACTCTTCCACCATGGCTGCTGTCAACCAGCAGCCACGTCGGTGGGCTTCAGGTGTACAGCTCTGTCCATCCATCAGTAAGGCATTGTGCCTGGGCTCTCCAAGGGCGTTTTGGATTAATTTTTGATATGTACTTTTCAGAAGTTGGCAAAGTGCATATTTAAACTGTAGCAATCATTGGTAATTGGTTTACTATAGATTTTAATGGATGTTAATACAGTTTTCCCTCCAAGTGCAATAAAAATTACTCCTGATTTGATTTTGCCATCAAAACGCTTTCCCATTCTTTGGTTTTATTTGGTACATTTTTACTCACTTCTCATTTCAAAGCGCATAATTTTGTGTTAATATACTACTGGGGAAGTTGTTCCATCCTAAAAATGTTAGTTGTTTTAATATCAAAGTGTTTCACTTGGTGTATTTTCACCACTGGAGATTATGACATTTCCCCAGGTCTGGCATATTTCATACTTTGAAAATATTTACCTCAAGCTCTTTTTCCTGCATTTTCCTGTCCTGAGGCATTTCACGTGATGAAAGCAGTCTATGTTTTGTCAATTTAAAAATGCTTCATGAAGATTTGGTTTTGAAGCTCTGAGACATTTTATAACCATAGGACAAATTACAAGTGTGTGTGTGTGTGTGTGTGTGTGTGTAAATGTTTCATACACATCAATCTTTTTGATTTCACGTTTAATAATTATACAGGCTAAGGACACAATGTAGCTATAAGAAAGAAGTGCAAAAATTCAGTGCTTACTTGACACTATCAGCTTCTGATTTAGAGTGCCAACCCTTCAGCCATGCAATGCCCAGCCCTCTGCTTTGCTGAGGTACTGTCTGTTCTGCAGCCACAGCTCCCTTCCCCAGATCATCTCTCTAAACCCTTATTCCCAGTATTCCAGTGGTTTGCTTCCATAATTTTTCCACTTGGTTAAGCTACTCTTTTTAATTTCATCGCTGAAGTCTTAAAAGTCTGCCCTGTTACCTTGTTTGTCATCCACATTGCTGGAGTCTCACATTTATCCTCCCACTTTCTCCCTAGCAATTATTTTGTTCTGAGGCAATGCCTTTACAGTCAGCTCACTCTTCTAAAACTGGCAACAAAATCCTTAGGTATTTTTCCCCCCAAACTAGTTGCTTATTTGAAGTCACTTTTCAATAGTTAGTCTCTAAAACCAAGTACCTAGATCTTGGACAGACTATCTGAAGGGGAGGAGGGAAGCTGGGTTCTCAGCTAATATTGAGAATTTTTTACTGGAACACACAGTGGTTTACAGCAGCTGAACATGGCAGGGAGGAATACCATGCTGATAGAAAGCTGCAGAGATGGTGTGGTTGTTCTGTGCTGCCTATTTGTTCCACCCGGGCATAATGCAGAGGAGAACACGATTGAGACGTTGCAAGTTAAGAGGGGGACAGGGAGGTCTCCAAGGTGACAGAATAAAATGTTGCTGTGCCTCCTAGCACCATAGCAAGAGTGTGTTTTATAGAGGGGCTGACCTGGTGAACTTTTCTCTGTGGCTGTATAATCAAGTGATACATCAGAGTCAGGTTTGGGTATCTGAGAGTAGAAGCTAATTATCATGTGTATATTTGTAGTACTTATCCTGAGTATTCTGTATTTTTTACGACATTGTACTTGCCTTTGGAAAGGAAGCCATCATTTATCTTCATAAGCAATTTTAGTCTTCTTTGTGCTTATTAACTTTTTTCCTCTGTTAATCTACTATTCATCACTGAAACATATTATTGCAATCCTCGGTAATCACCTATTCATGGCCCATCAGTCTAGTGGTCATTATTTTTTAATATTATTAATATAAAGTTGATGTTATATCGATTCATCAACAGCTGGTTAAAAGTGATTCACTGTTTAAACAGCATTTCCCAAACTTGCTGTGTTTGAATAGTGTTGAATAGCTGCAAGACAATTCTTTGCATGTACTTCTCTGTATTTAAAAACTGCTCAGTCACAGCAACCTGCTCCTCAAAAAGAGCTGTCTCATTGCTATTAAGTAATTACAAAGAGCCGTAAATATTCAAATGCTCCACAGACATATACAGGGCTTGGACTGTGAGCCAAGGCAAGGATGCTCCAAATTAGACATGGCACAGCAAGAAATTGCTGTGAATAGATGCAGCTTTTCTCTGTATACGTTGTATGGCACTTACTGTAAAGGTATATGAACATTTCACAGGAGCTGCTGGGTTTTATTCTCCACATCACTCGCAGTGGTGCATTTGCACCACTTCTGCGTCTTCCTCTTGAAGGTGTGCCTCCATGCCGGCACTGCTGTAGCTTTGTTGTTTTTTTTAAAAGAAGAAGAATTCATCAGAGGCCCTGGTGGGAGGTGATGAGATTTGGAGGGAATCGGACAATACAGCCCTTCACGCTCCAATGCCCTATCTCTCTCTTCCCTCAGCTTCCCGTTCTCCACTATGTTCCCTCTGCCCGGCCGTCGCCTTAAGCATTGGCCAGCTCTCGAGTGGGGAGTAAAGGTGTGAATAATGCAGTGCCAGCTGATCTCCGGAGGTGAGGGCTGTTGCAGTTTCAACAGTTGGGGCTCACAGGACTTGCCTTTTTTATAACTTGATTTTGTACTTTCTGTAAATAAAGCTCTGTCCAGTTGGTCGACCAGCTTCACTCTTTTCCTCTTGAGATGACCTCCAGTTTTCAACTCTCTTAGCTCATTCAGGCACATGGTAGCTGATGGGTATTTTGTCATCACTTAGGGCCAATATTTTTCTGTTGACCATTAAGAAACCTTAGAATTTCTTCTAAATGATTATTTGTATAGCTTCTCTAAATGGCATGTTTTGTAAGGCTTTTGTATGGAGTATTACAACACGATGACTATTTTGTACGCCTTCTTGGCTGCCTAGTGGTAACCTGTGAAAGTTAATACTCCATTTACTAATGAAAATCCCACTTTCTAGGATGTGATTCTCACAGGTTGGTGGTGATACTGAAGTCATCACTAAAGCTCTGTTGTAATCTCAACTGATACAGATGAAACACAGCTTCTGATTAAAAAAAAAAAAAATCCAAAACAGGCTCACTGCTTTTCCTTTTTCTTATAATCTCTCTTTTTTTTCTTTTTTTAAGAAAACTGGTCGTTGTCATCCCATGTTTTCACCTATGTGAATAGTTGGTTTGTAGTGTGTCATATAAAATTGCAAGCTTTTTGTGACAAACTTATGCTTTTAATTTTAACCTCCATCTGCCACAATCTCTGTTCTCTTTGAAACAACAACAATAACAACAACAACAAAAATTAGAGAGGAACTGAGGAACTAAATTTGAGAAGAAAATCTTTGTCTAGCTCCTATCTTCCCTGGAGCGGAGGTCTCTTCCCAAATCTCCAGCAGGGATTTTGTGCAGGTTGGGTGCACCCACCTGCAGATTTGGCAGGGTGGGTACTGACTGCTGCTAGGTCCCAGCCCTTGGCTTTGCTGGGTTGCCTGATCCTGGTGTTAGAGTAGGTGCTGTGCTCCACGCAGTGAGCCAGATGGGGCAGGTGGGACACGGCGAACGGGAAGGGGAACATGGAGGAGGGGGAGTGAGTGAATAGGAAAGCGGTATCTTTTGCACAGAGGCTAATCTTTAATTCACATGACCAAACAGCTTTGGGGTGCAGGAATGAGTGAGGCTATATGCTTTATGAATGTTCCTCTGTGCTTTGTAGTTCTTTACCCATCACCGTTCTTCCATAAATGGAGAGTTACAGTCCATGTTTTCCTTTTTTTGCAGTAGTGAGATAGTGGAAATTGTGTTTTAAATGCGATACAGAGGGTGGAGGGGAACCAAACGGGTTTGGCTGTGATCTTCCTAGCTCTGTGTCCTTCAGAAATGACAATCTTCAAGGGACAGGGTGCATCAAGGACCAGGGGTTCCCTGGGGCAGCTGGGGGGAAGCCCCTGCCCAGGGACATCGGATGCCTTCATGGGAATGGGCCAAGGTCAGGCTGGGGTGTCAGCCCCCAAGCTGGGCAGGGCTGGAGACCGACATCCTACAGTGTCACTGGGGCAGGGACAGATGGCCCTGGGCTAGGCAGAAATGGGGTCGTGAGCCATAGGGAAAGAATATTAAGGTATTCAATTAAATACTCTGCTTTGCTTCTGCTCTACCAAAACCCTCATCAAATAAACTAAATAAAAATGTCTTGCCAAAACAGGATGGAACTTTTATTGAATATAGACCTGAGAGATTAATTTAGTGTTCCCAGGAGCCAAGAGCATGAGAATATCAGCAAATAAAACTGTGGTTTGGGATCCAAATTGGATAATGAAGTCGCTCCCATATTGGCTTGTCTTAATTGAACCAAATGGTTTACCTAGTTTGCTTCCCATATTACAGAATATATAGTGTACTTTCTAATCTGTTCTATTTTTGGAGGCTGTTCATTTTTCTTTATTCTTGAGGTGAGGTGGTTACAGGAGAAAAGGCCCTGCAAGCCTAACAATGAGCTGGTTTTATTCCAGATGCTGAGTTACCGGTCAGAAGTCTTTGCAGTCAGTGGGAGGTCCAACTTTCAGTGCTGTAACCTCAGTCTAGTCAGGGAGAGAGCCCATTAACATGCAATCACAGTTTTTCAGTGAAGGGTAATGAGCATACTCTTGTCACTGACTGTGCTGGGTATGAAATTACAGATATTGCACAAAAACATCTACGCTAAACTAATTCTTCCTTCAGTTGGTTTCCATATGGTTTCTTTCTAACATTTTTTTCCCCCCAACCTCTTGAGGAAAATACATGCAGGACTTAAAGTTAAGTACTTTAACACCCTTCCTCCTCTCTCACAATGCCCACTTCTGCCTCTGCTGTAGCAGTTTGAAAATTAGTAATTTCTAGAGGTTTTTTTCTGACTGCAAAGGAAAAATTAAATTCTGCCCCCCTTTAAAACGGTTTGAAAACTTCTGAATTAGCCTTACTTTCTAGACCGTTATTTGTGGATTATGCTTTAATGGCTCAATCCTGCAAGCTACCGAGTAAATCTGGCTTTATCCACTTATGGGCAGGCTTTGCTTTAGTGTGTGCATGGTCTCCAGGAAAATAGGGCTGTTTGCACACTCATATGTAAGCTTCTGTGGAGTGGGGTTTTTTGAGCTACTTAAGGCCTGAACATTGAGCCGTGAAGCTGAAATGCTTTAGTTATTTACCTCTTGCATTGCTTCTTTTCTCATGCCAAAAGGGAAAATGAGCCACCTCACTAGACATAGGGACATCTAATATGACGTTGAGTTTGAAGTTGAACAGTAAATTTTGATTACTGTTATTTCTAGCACTTTCTGAAATATTTCCAGCAGTCCCAGGATCAAGTAGGTGAGAGTTGGAGCTCTCACAGCTGCCTTTGTATGTATCTATTTTACAGAGTTTGCCTCCTCATCTTGGGATGTCTCTGATTCTTGAGACATCAGTTAAAGTTTTTCTGCTGCCTTGAACTTAGTGGCTATGGCCAGATCCCGACCTTGCCTGGAGTTTGAGGTCTATACTACCTTCTCTTCGGTCTTTCCCTCCCACCGCATCAGTCTCACAGGCAGTCATTTCAGACCTGCATGGGGTACATTGACACTGGACTCTGGACCAGTTTTCTGTGGGGTCTAAATCTCATGTAACAAGAGGGAATGGCCTCAAGTTGCTCCAGGGAAGGTTTAGACTATATATTAGGAACCATTTATTTCCAGAACGGATTGTTAGACGTTGGAATGGGCTGCCCAGGGCAGTGGTGGAGTCCCCATCCCTGGAGGGGTTGAAGAGTCGGGTTGACCCAGCGCTGAGGGATCTGGTGGAGCTGGGAACTGTCAGTGTGAGGTTAATGGTTGGACTGGATAATCTTCAAGGTCCTTTCCAACCTAGCTGATTCTGTGATTCTGTAACACTGCAAGACTCATAATTTTGTAATGATGAGTGATTTGATTCATTTAGACTTATCTTCCAAACAAACCCCAAAGGGTGTATTTTAGGAGAGAGATTGCATGAAGTGCCTGTCTGAATGCCTTCAGCCAAAGGAACAGAGTAGTCAGCAAAGGCTTGTTTCTGCCTAGGACGACTGCAGAAGTTCTTCTGAAGTGCAGCACAAATCTCAAATCTTTGCTTTCATAGTTTGTGTTCGCTACTTCTTGCTTTACTCGTCATGTATGAGGAAAAAAATTACTCCTCTGTTTATTCAGAAAAATTACTCATTTCTCTATTTATAAACCCCTGTTTATTCAGTTTGCATTTCATGTGTCTCTGCTTTTGTCTCTCCTTTAACATTAATACCCCTCTGGTCCATATCTTCAAGTGCACTAATCCAGCTAATACTTAAGGAAGGTCAGTGGTTAGCCCTTGTTTTGTAGAGGCTGGGGTCCTATGTGTATATTCCAGTACAGTGTTTGCTCTCTTTGCAAACAGGACAACAATGTTCAGTTTATGACACATTTCATAAATGATAAAATACCGAGCCCTCACCCTGCTGAGGTTCCTGAGAGATATAAGGGTGCAGGAGGGGGAGAGTCAAGAGGACACTGAGTATGGGCAGTGAAGCTGTTTCAGGTGCTAATCCTCCAGCTTTAGCACCTCCAGAGATGCTGAATACCCTTGCTCCAGCAGGCCGTTAATAAAACCATTTCTTGGAGAATATCATCAGCTTAAGAGAAGGTAGGCTGGTTGGACTCTGCTCCCCATCTGTAGTTGGCAATTGGTAAATTTATTAAAAAAATAGAAAAAATTTGAATTTGAAACAAACCTCTGCCTTTTATACTTGCACTGAGCCCCTCCTGAAGGCCCTTACTGTACTCACCAGGGTGGTATTCAGCACAACCCCCCTCCAGGCAAGCCCCAGGCCCTAACAGCCTCCTCCAGGCAAGCATGGCATCCTGGGGCTACACAGTAAATTCCTCCCCTGCAAAACCTGGGGCTTTATTTTGGCACAAGAATCCAAAAGTGGCAACCCAGGGGGAAGAAGAATTCAAATTCAAACTTCCCACACAGCAATACAGAGACTTACCACTGAGTCACCGAAGCTGCTTAAGAACATCATTATAATATTTGCTGAAAACAATGTTCCTACCTGAAAAAGCTGAAAAGCATTCAGGCCATATAGAATTCAATTCTCTGTTTAAAGTGTCCATTTTCAGCCTTTTTTTTTTTTTTTTTCTCACTGGATTAAAGAGACATCTAGTATCTCCAGTAAAAGGGTTTTCAAACCAGGAGATGTAACTCAGATTTAGTTCATTTTTCAAGTAGGGTTATATTCTAGCTTTGGATGCTTGAGAAGAATGAGTTACAAAAGGGAGCAAAAGGCTCTGTTTAACCAGAGGACCCTTAGTGCATAAGTTCTTTTGAGAAGAAAAAATACTACAGAGAGTGGTTTTTTCGCATAGGGTGAGATAGAATGTTCACACACATCCTATTTCATCCTAATATCACTGAATGAATTTCATATGAATCTAAAGGCAACATTTAAATGCTTAATTTCATTGTCTCAGAAGTTCTCCCTCGGGCTTGATTTATTTAACATACTGGTTTTGTGTTCTGTAGTAAGGGACAAAATACAAAAATGGAGCAACATCAAGCATTCGCTGTTTTTTCAGTAGTTTAATTGTGTTGTGCTAGAAGATATGGGATGGAAATGAGTGATAATACTGAATCTACATTTATAAGTATCACTTGGGTGTTTTGGGAATGAGCCAGTAGATCAGGAGACAATCACAAGTCAAAAAAAAAAAAGAAGAAAATTCAGTTTCATTCATACATTCAATGCATCTATGGCTAGAAGTCATCTGATATGAGTATTATCTGATCTGAGGATGTTATACTGTTAGTGCTTGAGGACTGACTTTTGATTAACTACTAATTATTCAGGCTCTACAAAGTGTTATGTAGGGTGTATGCAGTCCCCTTGGTGCAACCAGAACTGTTGACCATGAGGATGAAACATGGCTGAATGCTACAGCTTCTGATAAATGCAGCGTGTGTGTGGCGTTCAGTGCTGCTCCTATGAATTAGGAATATCTGTTATGATATAAAGAAAATTATCAAATAAATGGCTGAAATACTTTCATAATATCATAAGTACTTCTTCAAGAATTAAAGACTAAAAAGTTCACAGGAGTGATACTTTAGCTTTTAGGAAAAGTTCATTAATATGCCTATTTATTTTTCAGGCATGTATCTCTCAACATTAGAATACATAACACAGAAGCTCAGGATTCTTAGTCTTAAGCCCTGGCTCAGCAAATTTTGATGTAGCTTTACAGATTTGCATTGTTGGCATAAGCCTGTATCACCATGTGAATAAAATCAAGCAAGGAAAAAGAATTTAAAAAAAAAAAAAGGGAAATTTCAAGGAATATTTTGACTAAAAGCATTAAGTATCAGTGTTTCAGGATTTGTGTGCTACTTTTTTTTTTAAACTAGAATTACTATTACTGTCAACTTCACTTGTTAGAAAAGCCCTTACATGTTAGTAGAGAGCTTTCTCCTGTTAATTGCCCAGTGAAGTTAATTCTGACTTACATGACTGACCTTTATATCTGAGGACAAAGACATCTAGAATTTGCATTCCACTTAGGACCGGATTCATTGAATCAGACTGAGACCTAATTGCACTATGAATTGCAAAATACAGTCCTGTCTATGAGATGCTTTCATATTGTGGCCTCTTTATAATAACGTGTTAATGGCACAGTGCATTGAATTGATCTTGGTAATTATATTTCTGCAACTCCACAGAATCTTGCTGACTTTTTAAGTGATGCAAGGAGAGCTAATAGTGAATAAATTTAAACTGCGTAGTAATAATTACATTGTTCCTGTATACACCCGAGACTTGTACTTTATATTTTTAAAACTGAAGATCTGTAGTATTTTGTTGCTATGTTTACCCCATGATTTCATACAATCTTCCATTGCAATAATGCTGGTAATTATATAAGTCTCTCCAGATCCCTAACTATGATCCCTAGCTTTGCTAGGTACTGTCTTTCCTAAATGATTTCTGAAAATTTAAAGAGAATGTGTTAATAAAGCTTGGTTTCAAATAACTGAATTTATTTTAAAAAAGAAATTAGATCCATATTTCCTTGGATGTCTTTATAATAGGAATCATTCTCAGTTTGACAGAAGCAAGTGCAGCTGCAGGTGTGAAAACAGGTGCTCTGATTGGGTTTGATTTGGTCTGTTACTCCAAACTGTTGAGCAAATTCTTTCCTATTTAGTATTTTGACAACTGACCTACAGAGGACACAAAACCTCTGAGCATTTTCAGTTTCTGAGTATGGAGATGAATGGTCTAAAGAGTAATGCCTAAAATTTTCAGAAGACCTAAGGTCTTTGTGCACTGAATGACAGCAGAATTGTGATGGAAGTTGACTTCCCAAGTCATTAATTCTTAATTCTTTAAATTCTTTATCATCTATTTATTTTGTTACCAAAGAAAAAAGTTAAAGAGTTTATGTAGGTCACAAAACGAGTGTGAAAGCTAGAATTGTCATTTTAATGTTGCTCATTTAGCTACAACGCTGACATTTTCCCAAGAAGCAAAGTGAGCATTATTTTTAGTACTTCATAATTTAACTAAATCTTGTTGAAATTCCGTAGAAAAAGTGTAAAACATTTTTGTAATGTAAGGAACATCTCCTTATTTCCTGTGAAAAGCTTTTGGCCAGCAGTGGAGAGCATCAGTACCTGGAGTAGATTCCTCTAATTCACAGAATAGGCTTTGTCTCAAATTGGGGAGAATTTGGCATTGCTCCCTTTTGATTTGGCTCTACCTGTAATTCTGCAAGAGCTGGCTATTGCAGCAGCTAAATCCAAGGAAAATTGTTACTCGGAAAAGTTGCATTAAAAACATAACATCAGTTGAACTGTGAAGAAGAAAAACCAGGTCCTATTGGAATTAAATGAATGAATCTCCCTTGATTTCAGGTTATATTGTTGTTTATACCGAGGGATTACAGCCTGCAGTTTTTTGTTAGCAAGCATTGAAATTTTTTAATGTTTGGCTGGTTAAATGGTATAATCTTGATCAAGCTGTACATCTGTGAGAGGGGTGGTGCTCATACAGGGAGTAGAAGTAGTTGGATTGACAATAATGGTGTTTTTATCATTGAGGAACTGGATGCTTGTGTATCTCAAAACTCCTAAAGTAATTGCTCTTTGAATAATAAAAGAATTATTTTTATTTTTAAAGTGTCTTGTCTGTGCAACTCTTTGGTTGCTTTTTGTAAGAGATTCTCCCTTTTACTGTGTGTGAGAGAAAAATCACTCTTACCTTCTTTAGGGATTTACTCTAGTAACTATGATTCTATGTTTGTCATTCCTTTCCTAAAACTGTGTTTCTCCTTCTCTGTTGGAAACTATACTTTTGTGTGCTCCAGTACAAAATAAATTAGTGAAAAAAACAAAATGGAACTTACCTAGAGGCTGGGCATTTTTATTTTTTATAAATATACTTCTGAACAAATCTTGTCTTCTGATAGAGAGACTTCTAGGGCATCCCTGAGGAACTGCAGGTGCTGAGATGTCTCTGACCGTACAGGACTGGTGGGGGAAGGCACTGAGCTTGAAAAAAGTTATTTAGTAGTAGCGATAGTACTGTTATCATTATGTGTTGGAGTGTGAGACCAGGATCTGATTGTCCTAAATTATGTCTAAAATGATCAACTGTAGCACAGTAAATGTATGCGGGAAGTGAACAAAATACCTGGAAGTTTTTAAGCTAAAAACCAGGATGCACTTTTTCCCCAGGGATTTCCTTATAGATGTGTGGATACATTAGATGAAAGCAGTGCATGTTTAAAAGACCATAGGTAGCTTGTTTTAGATAAATTTTGTCAAACTCAAACTGCATTAGGATATGTTCTTGGCAAGACAGTTGCCCTACAACTGCTTTTATCCACCATAAATCTCCTGATGGGCATTTCTAAGGCATCCTGCAGTTAGTGACACTAACACGTGTTTCTGTATCAAATCCAAGCATCAGTGAAGGGAAACACTTCTGGGTGAAATAGGCCATCAGCCGCAGGGTGAGCTAATGTTACCTTCTTAGTGGTTTTTGGCTGTATAATGTTTGTATTAGAGAAAGAGCTGTTTAAATGTTCTCAGTTTACTTTGCTTTGTCTTAGCTGTGAGGGTTTTTTATACGTAAATATAATGTTATTTATGTATATTTGAAGGGAAGTATAATCGGTAAAGATAACCATAAAGGCAGCTTTAAAATAACCGAAATATGGGACGTGCAAAACAGTGCCTATGACCCTGTTGAAGCTCTGCAAGTTTTCATGCTCCCTGTGATACATGATCAGGAGGTTCGATGTAGCTCTTGGACATAATTTGCTGCTTCTCAGACTAGGCAGATATCTATATAGATGAATTGTAATACACATTTTTCCTTAATCTGTAACATTTAGGGGAAAATCTTCAATCTTCAGTCAAGGTTAGAAAGGTCATATTTGTAGAGATTTGCCAGAAAATCTATCAGTGGAAAAGTGACAGTCCTTTAAGGCAGAATTAGATTTACAAAACCAGTAACACTGCTAAGAAAGTTGATCTCAACAGGAAAGCGCCACTCCTAACACAGGCTAACAATAATAAATTCACTTTGTAGAAAAGGATCAAGAATTCACTACAGCTTAAGAGAACTGCTGTATTGAGGCCATAAGACACATCATCCTGATTCCTATTTTGCCTCCTGCCTTTATTATCTTTTGTTACAAGTTTCTTTACTAAGAACAATTAAAGATTGAACCCACTGCTTAGACTCTTGTTTTTCAGTGGTTGAAAACAGAACAGATTCGTAGAAGAGGATGAGACAATATGGTAATAAGGAAGAAGTCATGTAATTGCATAGGTTTCTTCTGCTTTTATTATGTGATTTAAATACTAAATTTGTGGTTCTGGCTCTCCTTGAATATCAAAATACTAGTAGCGGCAAGCAGATGCATTTCACATTTTGCCAGAATACATTGCTACACCAGAGGGGCAAATAGAAGTTTTCCTGTGTTTAATAACCCTAATGAAGTTTTACTGGAGGGAAGGAAATCAGTTACAACAGAAAGAATGATAAATATTTTTTAAAACTCAGAACATTAACTGGCACTCTTTTTCAAGGGACAAAATGGTACACAACATAAAAAACCTAAGATTGGTAAGGAGACTAATTTTTTACAGCAAAGTGATGAACCCTGCCGTGGTAGTTTGGAGATCATATGTATTTTATATGAAAACTTCAGATAGCTAATTTGGAGTCTTCTTTATTTGCTCATTTCAGATCAGTATTGTAGCACTGAATTCTGTTGAACTGCTTTGCAGTAGATCTTCCAAGAGGTTTTATTGGTAACGGGTGTTTTTTTCATCTCATTCACCATATGCTCCTGCTTTGCAGTTGTTGATTCAGCTATCTTTTGAGCTTAACGTCTATCTGTTGTTCAGAATGGTCCTTCAACACAGAGCCATTGTAAGTAAATAAATTTACAGCTGACAGTCTTGAAAGACAGCAGTAGTCTTCATCTTGAATGTGCAGAATAGGAACATAATGATGTAGCTTCCCTCTCATGCTCAGCATTGTGTTATGTTCTTCGTGCTGCCGTAACCTCCTGTCTTATTAAAAATTGCCTGGTCAACTCGTCTATTTACTATAGTTCAAATAATCTATAAATTATCCTTTTTAAAACTCTCACGTCTCTTCAAAATTACTCCTTCAAGCTGTTTCCATAACCATTATGATGCATGATCAAAACTGCAACCCTTAAGGAATTAAACGAGTCTTGGTTAGGCAGTTTTGCGCAGAAGAGGAGAATGGCTTGCATGCAATAAAGGGGAGAAGAATTATCCTGAATTACTGAAGCTTAAAACCTGAAGTTCTCCCCTAAGTTCGAAAATGTCTCCTCATTTCCTTTGTGAAGGAAATACATTTCTGGACTCTCACAGCCCAGTGAAGTTTAATTTTGAAGCTTGTGAAGGTATTCTTGTTGACTGGGGATTTTGGCAAGCTGGTTCTCATACGGCATCAGATGGCACTTTTATAAGCACTTTGGAAGTAGACCTTGCAAAAATAAGCACCAAAATATGACTATCAATCCCCCTCCAGGCAAATTACATAGGAAAAAGACGTTTTCAGGGGTCTGTTAAGGTTTCTGTGGGGTAGGACGCCAAATCTGTTAACTGTCACTGCAGGAGTTTCCTAACTAGCAGCTGTTACCATATTCATTGATCCAACTTCACATATCTGAATTCTGAGTAGGTGCAAACTCTCCATTTAGGCTCCTATCAAACAATGCGTTTTTTTCCAAATTGCTTATACCTGTATATGGGATGCAGATTTTGAAAAAATATGCTATGAAATTTGGTGGTTTAGATTTAGTTTGGAAGTAATTTCTTGCACCTAGGTTTCTAATTTGAAGATCTTAATTATGGAAAATGGGATCATCTCTTGTTGAACATTTTTTGGGTTTGTGTCAGCAACAAGGTTGGATGAAGCATCTGCCAGTGGGCTTTTTTTCCGCCTTCAAAATTTACAACCTGAATTTTAAACTCTTTCCCCTTTTTATTACCACTGCTAGAGCTCAGTAAGTCTGTACTTCAAGCTTGCTTCCTCTACTCAAAGTTATTTACTTTTATTCTTAAAATTAATGTAAAGGCTGTGAAGGAACTGGGGAAGATAAATATCTTATTTTTTTAAAACCTAGATCCACTGATATCAGAAGATATAAGAAAGTGTTGCTTACACCTTACATGTATGCTGCTTTAGTAAAAATGCTGTCAATGTTCCAGGAAGCTTTTGTTACTGGTGATATTGCATACGTCTGAACAGGATAGTTTGGCAGTTAATCTCTTTTTTATTTTTAAGCTTCAGCCCTGGGCAGGTGGCAGAGGTTGTGTAGTTTTAATTGGTGTGAATTGTCAGTATGGTCAGGTAAGTAATGTGAAAATTAATTCTGTTTTTTTAGTTGCTTTGTACTGAAATGTTTGAAAATTTGAAGCTTGTGGAAAACAAAATGACTGAATGTTCCTGAGATAGGATAATTAAAAGGTCTTCAGCACGCTCCTTCTGTATTTATTTGCCAGATAGATGAGCAGTGGTGTAATCAATACATCTGTGTTGAGCTATTCTGGCTGAAGGACTGGCCCTCACGGATTTTAATTCAATATGAACTGGTGAATACTTTCAGCATCCACAAAACTCAGATGTACAGAGCTTTCTGCAAATGCTGTCAGTCTAAAAACCCTTCTGAAGAATCGCTCAGAAGATAATGTTATAAATATACACATGCCAACGATATTTAAATATTCTTTGTGTAGAAACTGAACTCCAGATTACACAGATCAGATCAGTTTTACTGCAATTTAGGAAAATATAGTTATTACAGAGGTGCTAATTGAGTCAAATGGTTCAAAGTTTCAGTTTTGCATGTAATCATTAAATGAGTTAAGTTCTAGTGTCTGAATAGTTTGAGAGATTTGAATAATCTTGTGTGGATAGAAATACTTCCAACAGACATATAGGTAATTAAGAGAGAATCTTCACACACAGCAAGAAATTAAGCTCATTTCTTACAAATTTGGGAGAACATTTGAAAGTAGGAATAACTTCTGGGAACTGGGAAGTAGCATTTATGCATTATTAAAATTAATGTATGTGGAGTGTTCTGTATTTTAGGGGCAGATAACCAAAGAAGTAGAGCTGGATTTGGATCTTCGTAATGTTTTATTCTTCTGGAGAGAAGGCCATTGCTCGGAGCCATTGTCACGACACATTTCTTATGAATTACGTTGGTCGTGATACTGAGGGTTGTGGGAAAAGGAAGAAAACAATAAGGCAGTTTTGCCTGGCTCATGGTGCTAGAAAAAAGGGGTTTCTCCTAGAGCAGGTTACACTTCTACCAGGTGAGCAAATTCAGCAGGAGCTGGTGGGGGGGGAATGTGTTTCTGTGTTTGCAGAAAGTGTTCCAGTGACTATGGGCTGGTCTGTGTAGTATCAAGTTTTCCAGCTGTAGCAACTTTATGGTGTCATTCGTCAGGATTTGGCCCCCTGATGCACACAAACACAGGTTTAGCCGTAGTTTTATCTTTTATTACAGCTGTTTGTGATTGCTTTGAAATAGTGCAAGTTTTTATCTGTCTCAGTCTGCCAAGGAAGTTTGAACTGAAAATCTGTTAGCTGAAGTCTATAATTTTCTCTTTTTCCTTCCCCCCCCCCGACAATGCTGTGTATATCATCACTTTGAATATTTTACCGATAATGAGGCAATTTCTGCCTTGTTGGAAAGATGTAATCATCTAGACAGATTTTTAAAGGAATACATAGATGACACAGTGCAAAATGTGCTGTATCAGAAATTTATCTCTTTTCCAAACCGCCTCAATTATTCTAATAAAAGATTTTACTGTCCCTGCGGACCTTGCATCCCTCATAACTATAATGGCTATAATTATATTAAATTTTCACACAATGTAGAAAAAATAATTCCCTTGTTCCCCAAGACTGTCTCCACCAGCAAATGTTAAGGCGCTCTAGATACAGTCATGGATTTGTGTTCCCTAAGTCATAGGCTAAATCCTGAACTATAAAAATATAAAATATAGATAATCATACATGATTCAGCTTTAAATGTCAGCCTTGTGTCAGCATGGGGCTGTGGGCAGTGTTGCTAGAGATATAATATTTGGATGAAGTGCAAAAATAAAGTTCATTTTTTTTCCAAGCCATGTTTATCGTTTCTCCCAAGAAATGAATAGAATTGTTCTCATAAGCTCACATCATAATATTTGAGAATCATCCATCATAAATATTTCTTCCTTGTGCAGTGGTTTCAGTTTGGTTTAAACTGCAAGCTTTTTAGAAGGGACAGTAAAAGAAGTAACATACTTCAAAGCAGTTTCATAAACACATTTAGTTAGTTTTAAATGTTACTGTAGAAATCTGAAACTGAAGCACCTTAAGGAATATTTTAAAGAGATGTGTTAATAGAAACAGCATAAAAATGGTTTCAGATATTGCATTCAGCCTACTTGAAATTCTACCCATGGTTTCAACTTTACCGTGTTATTTTCTTCCTATCTAAACTGTATCATCATCTGCTATTCCTATGTGTGCAGCACCATCAATATTGTTTTCTACAGTATTATGCTCTAGCTCAATCCTGGCCCCATGGCGTAAAATTGTTGATTGTTTTTCAGAGCATGGAGCGAAAACTATGAAGAGTTTTCAAGGTATAAATAAAACATGATGCTCGTTCTTAGTTAAATGCCTCAGAAAGCCTCTCTCCGGTAGGCAAAGGGACGGGGGACTTCCTGAATCTTTAACTACTTTGATAACCAAAATGTCACTTTGATAGCATGTGAATTGGGTGGCTTTTCAGTTTGACAGTGATTCCCAGTTTCCTTTGTTTGAGGATCCCTAAACATTTTTCAGAGGAGTATCATCCCACTTTGGAAACTGCTCCATTGTAAGTTAATATTTGACAAGTGCTGCTTTTTGGTGACCATTTGCAGACATTTTGGATACTGCCTTTAGTACTAGATGAGTCAGACAAACACCAGTAAGAAAGAAAACAAATCTTTTGGAGAATAGATCTTTTGTTTTGCCATTCACATTCCTGGAGAAGAGTTATACAGTCTAGTACATTTTTGTTTCAAACAGAACTTTCTTTTTTATCTAAATAAAATAGTTGCATTTTTTTCCTGTTGGTGAGTCACAGAAAACAGAAAAGAAGTTACCTAAAATTATATAAATATTGATGTGATTTTACTATTTCGATAGTTCATCTCTAGATCTTGAAATACTGTTTCTTAAATTGCATAAAGATCTTATGAATTTCTTGAAATTTTGCATACACTGGAATTTTTCCCTATTTCTTTTTTTTCTGGAATAGGCTTGATAGGCAGACGCATGCTGCAGATGGAGGAGGGACTAGAAATGGGTTCCATTTGAGAGTAGTCACCTCCTGTTACAATAGGTCCTGCTTACTCCATGGCTGACCATGCTCTTAAGAGCTTTATCAACATGAACCTGTCACTTGAAGTCCATTATAGTCAATTGGTATGAGGCAAGTAGAATAATTTCATTGACTTTAATCTTAAAACTCTTGATTTCTCATTTATTTTCTTATTCCAGTGTTGCCACCATTTTAAACATGAGGCAGAGTTCTCTTATGAAGTTGTTTGTTCCATCTGATTAACTGTTAATATCTTGGTTTTAAAAGCACTTTTTGAAGAGTAGTGCTTTGGTGCTCAGGAATCAAGAACACGATATAATTAGTGGTTATATAAAAACATATAAAGTTTGTTCTTATGATTAGTCACATAATTAATTTGGTAGACTATTCTTTTACTTTCAAAATGCTTTACTGTAGAATATTTTCATTCCAACTTCTGATATTTTATTTACAAACTAAAAAGACAAATCCAGAAATGCAAAAAAAGATCTTCATATTAAATTATGCTCTTTAGAGAACAAACAAACAAACAAACAAAAAGACCTGAAGAATAATTACTTTGCTTGGTGATTCTTTAATGAGCTTGTAAATATATACAGTACAAGTGATATTAATGAGATGTCATGTTATAGCTCCATACCTATTTCTTTTCAGAAACCTAACAAGTCATTTTGTTTTCTTTTGGTTTTAACAGTGGCAGTAATATCCTGATAAGGCATTTGTCAGGAAGCCCAGAGACTTTCAAGACTCGGTTTAAGTCATGACAGTGTTGCTGAGAGCTCTTGTCTTCCCACAGTCCCCATGATAAAAACACAATGGGCATAGTCTGTAAATTTGAACAGAGTAAAAGTGGTAGTAAAATAAGTCCATTTTTGCCAGATAAAAAAGGTTTTACAACTAGTAGAGAAATATGCATTTTATTTCCAAGCTCCTTAAAAGCTGCTACAAATAATGAGCAAACCTGTCATCGATGGGGCAGGATTTGACACCAGCTACGTTTTAGGAATGCTCAGTGCGGAGGGACTGCTGCTGTGAGGGACTCGCATCCCCTTAATTAAAGTGTTGTATCCTGACACTGCCATATGATTATTCCCTTTACACTGCCATCCCTTTCCAATTAGGTAATAAAGGGACATGGTGAATTGTTACCCACTCTTCATCTTGCTGGCGATGGAGGAACAATGCTAAGGCAGATCCGTAGGCTGGGAAGCTTATCATCTCCCTGCCTGGTGAAAATCCTTTCACATGCTGCTGTTTGTAACAGAGACGGGCCTTTCCCCGTGTTTTTGAGACTAAATGCCAAATTCTTATTTCTGCTTTCTGGGTATTCAAATCTAGCTGCCGCCTGTTTTCCAGTTGCTAGACAGTTGAATAGAATAAGCTCTGAGTTTATTATCCGTTAGCAAAACCTGTGTTTTGACTTGTATTTCTATTGTTGCAGTTGCATAAACAGGACACAAGTATCTTACTAGGCTCTGTGTTGGCAAAGGAAGATAAACAGAAGTTTTATAATTTGCGGGGTCAAATATCAGAGGAAAGTCAGCCTTTCACTGCCTCTGCTGCTAATGCCTGGGCCAGATTCTTGACCTGCTGACTACATATAACTGGCCTGATAATTCAGAAGAAAACAGAGAGCCTGAGTGTTGCTCTGACTTTGTTCTTTTGGAGATTCTTCTGTGAGAACAGTAGCTCTTCCAGGACAGAAAACTAATGCCGCTAGGTCCCTGCCAAAGCATTTTCCTCAATTACCATCCAGCCCATAGCAGTATGCAACCAGATAACAGCAACATCAGCACAATACCTTGTAATGATGATATCCTTTTCTTTGGTAATATCAGCTTTCTTCATCTACCTCAAAAAAGACTGGAAACTATCCAAAAGAGGGAGATATTTTCACTGTTGATATAATTAAGACAGGCTCAAAACAACTGTCCTAAATGGAGACTGGGACTCAAGGATCAAGTAGCGTTTCTAGCATTGCCAACGGAGGATGCTTTCGGAGCTCTGTATTTCAGTAGACAGTCCAGGTGTTCACACACTGTACTTAGATATGTGATACATCCTGAAGGGTGTGATTCAGAGTGCCTAATTCTGGAAGGGTAAATTCTCTATGTGTCCAAGAGTGCACGTAACCTAGGGACAATCTAGGCTATGTGCCTAAAACCAAGGCAGGATGAATTATCCCAGCCCAGCACAGAAGCTAGAAGATACACTGACTGCTCATTGGTTTTTCAGTTGCTTGGAGAATTAACAGAATTTGCCACACATCTATATTTGAAAAATATTTCAAAGTAGTCTGGGTTTTCATCTGAAGTAATTTCTGTTTAACTGTTTTCCTTTTGTAGTCTTCTTAAGCTAATTTTCAAATACCTATCTGGAAAGAAAAACAGCAGCAGCAAAAACTCCCCAAAAATGCTAATCAGAAAAAAGCCTTCCAGTCCTTATAAATAACATTTTTTGCAGAAGCAGTATTCCTCAATGTGTGAACAACGGATCTTTTCTGCTCTTGAAGTGGTACACAGGGAAAGCAGGAAATAAGAAGTGCAGGCGCAGTGGAGGGAGAGAGGAAAGAAATTAAAATAAAATCAAAGAGATTATAGGAATAGCCAAGTTGTGAGCTAGGGCAGTAGTTCAGGGTCTGGGAGCAAAACTGTTTATTATCAGTTTGCAATGGCACAGGGGCAACTGAGAAGGTGTTGCTGAGAGCATTTTGCGTAAAGCGAGGAAGAGGAAAGAGAAAGGCTTGCAGGGGTGTTTGGCAGCCAGGCAAGAGCTTATAATTGTTTTTGCCAATTGATCTGCTAGGATTTTGGAAAGGATGTAGGAGAAAAGGCAAAAGACATTGAGTCTGGTTGTGAGAGTAACTGCGAGAAAAACTCAGCTGATGAAGCTCAGAGACTAAATTGGAGACTGGGGATCAAGCTGCGGAAGGATGTTGCTTCAGGGTGCTGCAAGAAAGAAACACCGTCTGAAACCAAGAGCAGGAGAATTGGTGGATTGTAACAGGGTGAAGAAGAAAAGCTGAGTTCACCTTTCATTTTTTGTTGGCAGAAAAATATCCATATTAAGATGGCATAGGTGCAGTCAGGGAACTTTCACTGTTTTTTCCCTTTGCCTTCTGTAATCGTTGCTCTTTTGGCTGTAGCGAGTCTCTCCTACCTCAGAACTAGAACCTTTGCCATCTTTGTAATGTACTGATATTCTCTCAGAGCTTACCATGTATGGAAATGATGCCTGTAGAAACCCTGTTTTTTCATACTAATCTTGACATTTTTATGTCTTCATAAATTTTGTCTGACTCCAGTGTAATTGTCAGGAATGTTCCCAGTATTGCTTTATTTACACATGTATTTGAAATGTCTGAATTAATTTGAATCTGAAAGATCCTTCTGTATCATACACTTCTGGAATGAGCCCTAAAAAAATGGTTTTTAAAAAAAAATCCCCAATGGAATGCAGTGGATTCATCCTGCCGTTGATAAGGTGTATCTTGCAAGGCATTTGAGGCCCTCAGTTCAAATACATTTAATTGCACTATACATCATTATTACATTACTAAGTATAATATCAGCATCTTCGTTAGCTTCAAGTTTCTACGGTTTGGCATATATGCTCCTATTAAATCCATAGGGAAACACGGGCTATATTTTCTGTTCCCATAGCCACTGATTTGCCCACAAGTTTCCAGGCTTCACATAGCCAGGTTTTTAGTGTCCTTTGGGATCTAGGAGAATTCAGCCTTCAGTCACTGACTAAATTACTTTTTCCTTGATCCCCATAAACCTCGTGGCATTATGAAGGAGTTGCTATTCCTTTCACCACCTCTGCACCTATTCTAGCGCCTCATTATGGGAAGAAAAAGCCCAGAGAACTGTATATAGCCCCTGCCGGTGTGAGGGACTGGAGGAGGGAGAGGAGAGGGAGGTGTTGAGATGTATGTGTTTATAAAACTAGTCCTTGGGAGGTGCTGAAGACTTTCTGTGGTGGGCATCCCATACATACGTGAGAAGAAACCAGAACGTACTGCTGAAATGTGCAGACCAGGAGAGAGGCAGCAGGCACAGCTCAGCAAACCGGACCCTGAGGGTGCCTGACCTCTTGGCTTATGTGCCCTTGTCTGATTTTCTCCACTGCTTCCCTGGTTGGAGTCTTGTGCTATGCAATTAAGGAACAAAAGAGGAAACGCTTGTGCTGTGCTGACAGATCTGCAGTGCCTGATGGCGGGTAGGCTGCTTCCTTCTGCCCTAAACGCTTTTAATGACCTTCCAACATGAGGTCCTTAGCTGCAGGGAAGAGAGATGCACCGATGACTGCATTCCTGTGCTTCAGCTCAGCAGCACATATGGCACGAAGAGACTTTTGGAAAAAAACACATGGGTATCATTAGCACAAGTTTTAGAAATACCTTCATCAGCCTGCAGCTCTGCTGGGTATTTCACTGAGGCTATGCACAGCAAAACTCCTCTCCTGGCTGTCACAAGCTGTCAGAGGTTGCTGGTGAGGAGGAGAGAAGGTACAATTCACCCTTGCCCAGCCAGACTGCACTGCTCATTTCTTCCTGGCAGCAGGCAGAGACATCCATTCCCTTTCCCGCCTTCAGTAAGTGACAACTGAAGCAGTATGAGAAATGAAGGAATGTATTTAGTGGATATTTTCTGTAGAATGAAGTTGTGCAAGGCTTGCTTTATATTTTTCTTCAGGAGATCAAAAATTACTACTTCTTAAAGGACTCTGAACTAATAGTATTTATTTTTTGTTTCAGCAGCATCATGTCCTGCAGATTCAATATCACCACTTCGTGGCACTTCCTTGGTAGTTTGCACCCCTTCTAACTGCTGGCAACCATAATGCTTTCAATATATAATAACTAAGCAAGGTAGTTTTTTAAAAGAAAATAAGCAGATGTCAAGGTTACGGTTGATCTTGGGGACGACAAGTCCCTGGTAATAAGCACTTTGTTCAAAAAGACACTTAATAGTTCCGCAGGAAATTTTAGCATTAAGGCTTCTGTCGTGAGTCACAAAAGCTATTGTTTTATATGAGGCAGTCAGTCTCAAAGCCGTGTTATTTCCAGGGCACGGCACAATTGGGCTGTAGTTTATTCAAGTGTTTCGGACTCAGTGCAGTTGAGAGGGCTGAGGACTCCTTACGGTTGTCACTTCTAAATCCCACCTTCTCCACAGTCGTTGTTTGCTGCATCACTTTTTCTCTTGCACCAAACCCTTCATTCAAGTAAATTAGCATGATTTTTGTAGCTACATATTTTTTTTTAATGTCTTGTCTCTTATGTCATTATATTGCAGCCATTTTTATTACATTCAGAAGTGCCCAGGTGGTGTTTGGGGGGTATATGTGTGCACACTCAGAGCCAGGAAAGATTTCACCTCCCCTACAATTCAGAAGCAGGACAGACACCCTCAGCAGTTACCTTGGAAGAGCCTCCTCATCTCTCCATTTCTTCCCACACGTTCACCCATGAGCTGCCTCCTCTCCGTGTCTTCTTCCCACTCCTAGCCCAGAAAACTTGTCATGCTGTGTGCATCTCGACTCCCACACAGCCACAGCTGCCAGCTCCGCGTCCCCTGCACTGCCGACGGCAGCATCCCATCCTTCCTCCGGCTTCCAGAGCGGGATCATTCCCGTGCAAACAGTGCAGTCTCTTCTGCTAGTCACAAGCTGCGTAGCCTCCCACCCTCCAAACACACTAATGCTGGCATATATATTTTGTTGGGGTATTTATGAAGTTTGTTTGATCTATCAGAATCAAAAAGAAATGTGAAACAAGCTTTATTTGTCTTCTTAGGAAACATCTACACAACATTTTCCATGTTTTGAAAGCAAATATTTAACAAGACAGCTTATTTGATTTTAATGAAGAATCCTGAAAATGCAACAAAAACTATGAGAATTTAGAAAAACCAGCAAAAGGATAAAAAGACATTTTTCATTTAAATAACTTTTGGACAAAGCATTTCAGCCATTAGCAGTTTAATGCGTTTTCCCAGATTTGGGTATGGAGCTATGACAGAAGAATGGCGTTTTAAAACCCTCAACTGGGTGTCATAGGAAAGGTAATTTTAGGACAGTAGACAATTAGTATAAACAGGTGGGGTACACACTGTTTACTAACAGATGATTTGGCAGTCAAGAAGGTGGCATTTTACAATATTCTCTGGGTTGGAGTAGCTCCTTTTTAGTGTAAGTACCCTGTGGGTGAGTGTTCATCTTTAACTTCACCACCAGATTCTCACCTGTCCTTTAACAGTGTAAATCCAGGGGGAAACCTGGATGTAATTGGATTTGCTTTGGATGTAATCAGTGTGATGGGAAACTGTTGGACTCCTGTCAGAATGTGACAGTTTGCCTTTACCTCTGTCCCCTTCTGGTTCCTCTGAGTTATCCCTAAAACAAACTTAATGAAGATCCTCATTCCCATATCCGTAAACCAAACTTTTTATGAATATTCCACATTTCTCCATGAACTTTACCTGTGCTTTGCTGTCCTTGTTATGTTTTGTTTTTGGTTTTGGTTTTGGTTTTTTTTTTCCCTAATGCCCCATCTGGACCTTCCCAGTAGTCCTGCGAGCTCATGTCTCCCTTGATGTCCCCAGTGAACCTGGAAAATGTGTTGCTCCTTCCTCTCTGCAGCTGCCTTCCCTGTCACTAAAGCCATTGCTCCTTAGGCTAGAGATTCCCAGTTAACTCAGATTTGCTTCATAGACCATGTCTTTTAGACCTTGGTTCATTCTTGTTGTGCTTGGACTGTCTCTCGTTGGTCCCCATCTCCTTTGAAGGCAGTGCCCAAAAGCGGATGCAGGTTTCCAGTCAAGCTCTTTTTACTGGAGCTGAGTTCTTTCAGTCTCATCGGGCATGCTGATGCACACATGCTTTACTGTGTACATGCTTACAAATAGCTTTTTTTTTTTTTTTTTTTTTTTTTTTTTTTTTGTCTGGCTTTTCACAGCAATGTGATTACCTCTGATCTTCTGATCCACATTTTTTTCCCCCATTCTTTATGCCTGCTATTGTCAAGCCTAAATATATCACTTTTCAGTGCCCTGTGAGTAGCACCCTAACTCTCCAGACCATACCCCTAGTTACTAAGGATGGGTTTGAGTATACTCCATGCCTCAGGTTGCTCACCATCCCTTCAGGCTTCATGGCACCTGCAAATCAAATAAACATATTCTGTATTCTGCTGTCCCCATCATTAGGAGGTGGTTGTTTCTTAACAGTAGCAAAACATCCTTCTGAAGGAAGAGGAGATCTGAGAATTTAAAAACAAATAGGCAGCACAGTCTGTTCAGATGTGATTGCTGCAGATTTGTCATTAGCCATGTTGGTTTAGGGAAGCGTTCTGAGGAAATAACTCAAAAATCTGCCATCCATTTATTTACAGCGATTTGCTATAGGTGTACTTGTGGCAGATGAACTGTGAGAAAACTGGATTAGGATTGTCTTTTAAAAGTTAGTCAAATATCAGATTTGCTATTCTGTGGGGAGTTAGGCAAATCTGATTGTTTTTCCATCTTGACTGGAGGAAAAAAATGTAAGAATATATATATATTAAATTTTCATATAGAAAGTTGAACTATTTTGTCTTTTCAGTCTCAGTTTATTAGATAGATTATTTCACCATTGACTGATCTGAACATGGAGCTTTAGTCTGCTAAAATGAATCAAACTGTTTAAACTTAATTTGTTATGAAATTATACCTTAGGAAAAAAAATATTTCTGGAGCCATAGTGATGTTAGGGGTTACCAGCATGCTCTCAGATAATATCATAAAATGATTCATTCTGAGTTTCTTCTGCTATTAAGGCAAAAAAATAGCCCACTGATATAACCCTGTTTTCCATACAGATGGATTTATGTGTTTGGGGTTTCATGCAAAGTCCACTGAACAAAATAGATACCTTTTGAGATAAGTAGTCTGAGAGCAAGGCCTCTAGGTGAAAATGTTGAGACCATTAATGAAGTACGGATTTATATGACTACGGGTGTTTATGCTGAGAAAGAGCTGGATCCAGCACTTCTTTTTCCCTATTTTTGTTTCTCTGATTCAGACTTCAAACTAAAATAGATGAGAGAAGGTGAGCAACTGTGCTTGAACACAGCTTTGTAACTCAAATTAACAGCTGGTTGTTTCTTTGTCCACCATGCCATTTATCTAAGACACTGTCAACAACAGAGCCGTTAAAATGCTAGGAGGCTAGTGAAAACTAATTATTTTGGCAGTGCTAAGATTGGAAAGGTTAGTTTCGCAGAAAACCTCCGGTATGCAGAACCAGGAGTAATTGCCCATTTTCCAGGTGAATTCACAATATGCTCTTGCTGCGTTAGCTCTTCAAAAGAGTTGCCTTCACCTGAGAAGGTACCACCATCTGCTTTGTTTCCTGTGAACCCGTACACACACTGCTTTCATTTTTACAATGTGATATGTGTTATGGAATAGTTAATGACTAGTTTGTATACTGATTGCTTCAACTGGTGAGCAAGAGCAGGTTTACACTTCATTGCTCGCTGCGTGGGGAGCTGCGAGGCGCTGGGGAAGCTGGTACGCCCGCTGCCCACGAACCGAGGCGAGAGAAATAGTCTTCTCATTTGGCTCTGTGTCCCCCCGCTGACTACTTTCCCACTTGCAAAGGGCTTTGAGTGTTTCATACATTTCTCTAAGTACGTTGTTTATTTTGCTGATTTGACAGTGTAAGAACAGGCAGTGGGGATGCTTTCCATTAGTAATAATTTTAATTATCTTGGCAAAACTTTTCTTTGTTTAATAACAGATTATACAACATAGTTTGCCAGATTACGTAGTGATGTTTTCACTTTTGAACTATAATTTAGATTTCCCTGCTTCTAAGCATCCAGTATGTGTGTTGAATTGTTTCTGGCCCATGTGGAAATTAAGCTTAATGCTGTGTACATCAAAAACATAATAAAATGAGGTACCCTCGCATCTCTTGTGCAGTTTATTTTGGAGTTGGCTAACCACAATTTTGGGTAAAGTTACATTTAACGTATTAGAGCTTTTCAGCTGTAATTGCAAAGTGTGTCAGTCTTGCTGACCTTTTGTCAGATTTAAGATGTAAAGGATGTAAATGTTGTTGCCATTTGGGTTGACTAATCATTGTTTTTGGTGGAAAAAATGACGTGAGCTATTTTTGCAAAGCTGTCACAGAGAGAAATCTGTGAAGCTTTACTCAGGGAATACAATATTGCAGTTAGTGCCTTGTCTGGATTATCCTGGGACAAAGATTTCACTCGAATTTTCACTCTCTTCTCATAGCAGAGGGACATATGATGCATTACCACTGTTAGGCAGCCAGACATAAAGAAGAATTTGATTTTAAAACATACTGGGGTGTGCTTGCAAGTTTGAAATAAAGCTATTGATTCATTTACGCACTGAGACTGGAGACTTAAACTTACAAACATTTTCCAGTGAAGCAAAAATGTTCTACTTCTCACTCCAGATGAGAAAACTGAGAAGAGAAAATATCTATTATCTAAATTTCAAGGTTCTACATGCGTCGACTTTTATCCTCTCAACTTTCTAAACAGAACTTGAGATTTCTTAATGCGGCCACGGGGTTTCAAATGACAGATACATGTTCTTTAGGTGATGCATAGAGAGACCAAAGCTGAAAAGTTCCATTGGGAAGAATTACACTACTCTGTTCAAACCAGAGGGTTTCACTCTTGAGAGTTTAAAATTATGCCAATTAGTTGAGGAGTAGTTCTCCATGTAGAGCAGATGGTGGAGTTGCACAGTCAGTAGGAACAAATTGCAAGTACTTCGTGCAGTTTGAAAAACTCCCTTAGCATGCTGAAATCTGGCCACCACCCATTGCTCTTCAGGGGGAGATAACCCTCTCACTTCTTTAGTTTGCGAGCATATCTTAATAACACTGCTGCATGTTAATCCATAGCGTACCAACTGAAATTTTGTTAAACCTTGAATCATATACGATACCCTTCCTATCTCAGTTTGGGTTTGTTTTGTTGTTTTTTTTTTTTTTTAAACTCAATGTGAAGTAAATTCTTGAAGAAGCTGGTAAGATACAAGTAAGCAGAATGAAGAGATTTTGTCTAGTTGGTTTAGCTACCTCCTTATAGGTACTTTTATGAATGATGCTTAATGTGATTGATTGTGTAAAGAACTTAAATTTGAAGTTTCTGTGACTGTATATATAATGCAGAGATTTGGGTCAGTCTTCTTCATCCTGCCATCTGAACTCCAATGCGTAGCGTGGCATTTCAGCAGGTGGTAAGATTTAAGACAAAAAATGTCATCAGTCTGTCCTCAGCAATATCAAAAGCAAGATGAAAAATATAGTTAATAAGAAAAGGTTCATGTGCATCAAAGATCAGCTAGTTTTAGGGAGGAACCTCTCCTCCTAGCCTCTCTGCTTTACTTCCCAGGCAGAAGAAAGCAGTGCAACAACATGCACAAAGAACTGAGTCTCGTACTGCATGGTCAAACAAGCTTTGAATAGTCTTAGAAGGTGATAAGCCAGGTTTGTGTGTGTTCAGAGCTGCTTTGCCCATGGGAGAGGGTGTTAGACACAAAGGGGTTTTGGTGTTTGCTTGCAGCAGTGCTGTTGCCTGCAGTGGAGCTGTCATGCCAACATTGTAATTCTGTGCCTCTACCTGATTCCCAGGTCTCATTTCTTCTAAAACAAGTGACAGAGCCATAATGTAACTTTAAGTAACTTCAAAGAGCATTTTCAAGACTTTTTAATAACACAGTAGAACTTATTTAATGCTCCGGTTATAGAGGAGTTACTATAATAAGAACTCTTCAAATGTGATTGTGTTCTGTGAAGTATCATCCCTCTTAAATAAGTGGTGTTATTATGGAAAAGGCTTGTTCACACACCTGGTACATTAATGAAAATTGCTTTTATAAGTCAGGTTACGAATAAGCCTACTAGTATTGAAGAAAATTGTTACAAATTTCATGGTCATAAACACCAGAAAGCAGTAGGATTTAGATTTTTATGGTAAAATTATATTCAGCTTACCTGACTAGCTCTATAGAAGTCCATGGAATTACTTGGGTAGGTAATCAGAATAGAGTTTGATATCAAGTCTTCAATACTCTCTTAGAAATGACCAACTTGGCCAACCTTGTCATGTGGCCTAAAGGGTGTGTCAATATTCTTGATAGATTAAGTAAAGGAAGTAGAAAACAAGTTCAAATTTCTGTTTACTTCCCAGGTTTTAGAAACCAGAGCTACCACAATACAGCCAAGTGTGGATGTCTGCTGCTTCATAGTGTTATAAATCCTACTTCTACCAGTGATGCTTGAGCCAAGCCATCACTACCTAGTCTAAGGCAGCCATGCTGCGGTGTGTCATTGTGTGCAAGCTGCTTGCGTGCTGCTCTTTGCTATCTCTTGCCAAGGTGATGTTCCTGTATATCACAACATTGTAAAAGTTGTTGCTTTTGGTTTAGATACAAGTAGGCTTTTCTCATATCTGCTCTTCACTGCCTTGCCCTCCAGACAAACATGGGCTGCTTGTTGTGGTTCCCCTCCCCCTAACCTGCCATGTCCAGTATCATAGGGGGAGCGTGTGAAGTCATTTCACATCTCTGTCTTCTTTTCTTCTTCATGAAAAAAATAAAAATAGGATGCCTCTGAGAAAATCCGTGGCAGGAATTGAAAGACTGTAGACCCATCAACAGCACTTGTCACAGAAGTTCTGTTGTTTTATTATTTTTTTCCTAGTTTGTCTCTTTTAATAGATTGTTATATCTCTTCCTTTAAAAAATTGAGAGGTCGATAAATCTGCCCTGATTTCAGAAGACATCGCTGCTGATCATGCCAAGACTGGCTGTTAATCTAACAGCATTCAGTAGCCTGCAGTAGCTGTGTAGACATACCCAAAGCTTCTCGAGTCACCCAGGGGCAGGTACAGAGGAGCTGTCTGCCAAACAGAGCCTCAGAACACTTTGGCAGAGCTTCCTTAAATGTCTTTATCAGGTGCCATCCCTGTTAGGTTTCATATGATTTGATTAGACAGGCCAGAATGGTTTCATTTCAATATTTTATTTTGGCTGTCCTTCAGTTACTTGTGATTTGTGGGGTTGTAATTTTGTGTGACTTGTGAGGTTAAACTTTGTTAAGTATTCACTGAAGTTGGATGAAGCCTACCAAAAGCATTGCTGTGATCAGCACTTCATGTTGTGTTGTGATCTGTTGTTTTAGTTTATCTTAAAAATGATAAGGAAAAGAAAGTCATCCGTCTTCAAACTTCACTTAGATAAGTGTTAATCTTAATTTAATTTGAAACTCATGCATAAATAAATCTATTTTGGTGGTGTTGCGAAGAGCATACAGGATTATTGGAGCAGTGATTTTAACTCAGAGGGCATTGTCATGTGTCAGTGATGTGCGTTACGTATTATATCTATTGTTAATTTTGTCAGCAAAGCTTATGCAGGCCATTAAAAAGTCAGGTTTTGTCAACAGCTGCCAGAAAGTAGTCTGAAGGGGAAAAAAAAAAAAAAAGTAGTAGAGATTTTATGTAGAAGTGGAGCTGTGGTATTTTGTAACTTGCAGTATTTGCAGAATTTACCAAAATCTGATGTTCTCATTACTTCTGGGATTTTTCCCTGATACGTTCAAAAATCTTTCATGAAACAATCTACAGGTAAGTATAGGACCCACTTCCCTGACTGGAATCAGCTCTAAGACATATGATTGAGATATTTCCCCTGCAAAAAAATTCTTAGAAACTCCAATTTCTAAATTTTTTAATTTGCTTTTTAATCTACAGGAGACCTGCTATTAAATTTATGATCAAGTTTATTCAAAGATTATTCTAGATGATGTAATTTAATAATGAGGAGAATATTCTTTATGTGCACTGCTGAAGTTTTGTATTTTGGGGTTTACAAACTTTGCAAGATGGAAACTGCTGGGAAGAAATAGCTATCATTGATAAACTGAGTTGCCAGATTGACAGAGTACATAGAAATCACTGTGTTAACATAACTGTAAGAGACAAGATAAACTTTTTATTAGTAGAACGAAATATCATTTGATTGTCTGATTGGCTCCATCGCTAGGACCTTTTTTACTTCCCAAGACATATCTAAATTGTTTTTACTCCATTGCTAAAATGTCTTGTAACTTGATAGATCTCAAGGTCAGTGTGACCTTTTGCATCAGGCCTAATACTTTATTCATAGCCAAGCAGTCAAAAGATTCAATTATAAATGCATTAAGCTCATTGGGTGAACATTAAACTGAACAAATGACTGTACTGACAAGAAAAACTCCAATTATCACTGTAGAAAAGAGCTTTGTCTGTGATATGATGGGCTTTTGCTGTTCTTGTTTGCGTGCTCATTACAAAGTTATTAGTCATTATTATGTCTCAGATGTTATAATAAATGCATCATTTATATAGACAGGTTAGGCTGGTGGCTGGTGGCAGGACATTCCAGTTGAATGGGGCCCTGAGGGAAAATAACCTGGTAGTTTAAGCAAGGCATCAGGGAAGCAGGAGGAGATGGGTTATGTTTTGCTCCTGCTCAGACTGGTATAAAGGCCTTCACTGATTTTATTCCTCCTCAGCTTCTCCAGCCACCAGAAGTGCTGCATCTAATGTAGCCTCAGCAGTGGCTTTCTTTGCTGCATCAGGTTTCTGTAGCCTTTGATGGGTTTCATTGTCTGAAGAATGGCAAGAAGGAAGAGAAACCAAGGAGAAAAGGAAGTTCACTGGGAGGTGTCCAAAGAGGGGAGAAAATCATGGTGTGGGCTGCATGTAGGAGGTGATCTACCTAGGTATCTTGTAAGAGGGGGATCTGTAGAACATGGAGGCATGGTTCAGAAGCAACAGGAGAAGGAAGAAACAAACAGGTAGAGAGAAGTGAGAGTGAAACAAGGTGTTGTGGAAAAGTTTGAGATGTTTTATAATGGCCCACAGCTAAATAAATAAATAAATAAATAAATGGGTGTTTTTTTCTTTTCTTTCTTTTTTTTTTTTTTTTTACTTTTTTTTTACATGGAATACCTGGAAAGAGAAGAACAGTTTCCTAACAGCAGTGCATACATTGTCTCTTGATACAATGGGTATAGTACAGGGGTTTATGATTTTTTCAGTACCACTGTCCATCTTTGTCAGTGTCAGGGTATGAAAGCAGTGTTGAGCTGCATGGGGGCAGAGAGGAGAGAATAAGAAAGTTCACTTTCCTTACCAATTGGCTACCTTCAAACATTGCATTTTGAAAGATAAGAAAATATTTAATAATTTTTGCTTTCCTGCACATTTCCTGAAACACTTTTTATGCTCTTCCAGCTCAAATAAGGTTGATCACATGAACGAAGGTGAAGTAGAATTGTTTTATTATAGCTTCTTTACTAATTTGTGAAGTAAAAAAACACGGTAAGAGCAACTGAAATACTAGCTTAAATTACTGTTTGTTCTTGGCCTGACGTTATTTACAGGAGGAGTTGTGATGTTCCTTTCTCTGTGTTCTGGTAACTATTATGCTGAAGAATCATAGACCTCAATTAACATTTGCAAATTCCTGGTAGTAGGTAAAAATAGCCAAAAGATATTACTGTCCTTGAAAAACAAGGTTATTGACGTCAATAAAATATGTAATAACGTTATCCAGGAGAAATATAATGTTCCATAGACAGAATGTCAGTGGTGTGAGCAAGCACCACATGTGAATGTCTGCGCATCTGTCTATGTGTAAACGGTAGCTTAGGCATCCTCAGCACATGTGCACACACAAAATTAGTTGGTATAATAGTTGTTATGGCTTGAAACCTCTATCAGAAAGGGGTTTTAATGGAGTTAGGACTGCTGTAGCAGTTATATTTTTGGATAAATTTTTATTTTTAAGCAGAAAAAGTACATTTTTCAATCATTTTAATAAAATAAATAAAATTTGTGCACTAAAAAACTGCCCTTATGAGTGTCAAGCTGGCATAAGCGGAACTCATTCTTTTACAAAATGACTACTCCCTTTTTCATCTTGATAGCCAAATTTTCCTGGTAGTTCCCTGTAAACCTACTGCCTTCTTTGCAACTTTAAAGAAGACCTGAGCTGCTTTTAAATCTATTCCTGAGGTGCTTCCTCCATAGGCTGCTGTATATACCCGTGAAGTGGTCTGATGCATATTTGGCTTCTCCAAGTACGCTGCCAAAATAACGAGGGTTTCAGAATGGGATTCAGAGAGTGTGGTTTATTGCTGTGGCCCAGATAAAGATTGCTCTTCCATTCCTGCTTAACTACAGCTTTTATAGGAGAGCTGCCCAGGATGTAGCTAAAACCACTCCACTTGCTAAGCGACTTCTCTAGATCTCTCCCACTGACACTGGAATTGACAGCGTCAGATAAACCATCTGTGAGAAAACCCATCAGTCTTAACAGTTATGCTAGGCAAAATATTCCCCAAATCATATGAGAAATTGATAAAATATGCTTTTATAACATAAAAGTGGAAAAGAATGGATTCACAGGTGGTATTTATACACTACTGTTGGATAGCTTAAGTTGCAAGATGTTGTTTTGGACCCATATCTTACTTGGTGGGTTGGTGCTTTTATTTTTCTTCCCTTTTTTTTTTTTCCATTTTCAGTTTGACTGACACTGCTGTATTTTTAGACAATACCAATTTCAAAGATATATTTACACTTTATATTTATTAAATTGTGGCAGCTTATGTACCCTGATAGTTTAACTCCATCTTGGATGTCAGAAGGAATTATTGCATTACTGTTTGATTCTGTTGGGATTTTGTGGCACAATCTTTGCTATTTGGCAAGTTCTCACTTTTTTTGCGGGGGGGAAAACTGTATGTGAGTTGACATTTATTACTAACAAGTGCATAACAGCCTTTCCCACAGAATATTTCCTTTGTCCTTTTTTTTATTTAACTTCCATCATTGTACGTGTTTTAATGGCTATACGCCTTTTAACGTAGATGTGAGCTCTTAATTCCAGCTATTACACATATTTGAAGCTATACTTTATTTTGTCAGCGTGCAAATAGTTTCATTCAATATTCAGAACTATAAAGTGTCCATAATTACAGTGATTAACTGCAGGTTCAGTCGCGCATCTTTCTTCAGTACATCGGGTTGAAAAATAAGGAAGGAGCCATTTAAGCCTCTGCTGCCCTCCCCCAAGTTGCGGGCATTGGTGTGAAGCTATCCCAGGGACACGTTTAACTGTGGAGACCTTCTTGGCTTACACTTCAAGGGATTTTTTCCACGCAGCACTGAAAACACAGCATGTATCTTGAGTGCCATCTTCATCCATTCATGGTACATGTAAGGTTTGAAGTGCTGCAGCCACTTGAGCATAGCAAATTTATAACGTCAGTTCCTTTAAATATTTTTCTGCTTTTATGGACAAAACCCATGAAGAAAAGGAAGATGTATCAAAATGCCGCTATCAAGATGCAGCAGGAAACGGAGAACCGAGCAATCCCGTTTGTCACAGGAGCATCCCTTAGCCTTTTGGCATTTGATAGACCAACAGCGAGAGGATGCTTACCAATAACACAACTGCAGAGTTTCTCTCCTATTTAAAAACACATCACGTGTAGCATTTTGTTGCTAGGCGCCTGCTTGGCCGAGTGCTGGTTTCTATGCCTGCTTTTATATTTAACTAACCCCTGCACAGCTTGCAAGTGATTTTGCCCCCACGAGTTCTGATTTTCCCTTCACTGTTTTCTGGATTTTTGTGTAAAGAAAATATCTTCTTTCTCTCCATAAATTTAATCAAGAGAGTGTCTCCCAGCTAAATATACAAGATTTAAATTTTCTCCTCGGAACTAGAGAAATTGTGTGGAGAAGTAGTACAGCTGGATTGCGGCTGCTGTCAGAGAGGGTTGTAAAAAAAATCAAATTAACTGTTGCCTCATTTTTAGTTCTGTAATTTTTATTTTTACATCACTTAAAGAACTTTAAAAAAAGAAAAAAAGTAGAGCCTTTATCTCTGTTCATGATTGATACAAACAAATTCTGTGGAGATTCAAGGGAAAACAATGGTAGCAGAGAGGATAAAAGTCTGGGTTTCCAAGAGCAAAGGCCACGCACTTTCCATTTATTTTAAAAAAAAGCAGGAGGTAAATTGAAAATTCTTTCAGTTGTTTAACTAACCTTCCTCACGGGGGTCTCACTTAAGGGAATTGTTAGTTTGTGAATGTGTACAGAGGATGCAAGCAGACTCAGATCCTGTGTGAGTGAAATGCTGATGGTTGGTTAATAGGGATGGAGAGCTGTGCTGGGGGCAGCCTGACTCCTGGGTCACTCTAATTTGGGGAGGGTTATCACCTTTTAAGTTGCATTGCTTCCTTGCCACTTTTCTTTTGGTGGAGTGGAAGGATGTTGCCTGTATTACACATAAAGAAACCGTACTTACTCTGAAATAGCAACTATTAAGAACTATAAAACTTCTGACTATACCTGTCAAATTTTCTTACAAAGGTTGAAGGAAAGGCAAAATTGAGGACAAAATGCTATCATGCTACTCTTATATTGCCTAAAGCTTTTGAAGTTGTCCCATCAGTTTTTATGTGTGATATATAAAACAAAACTCTTGGGATCCCTCTGGGCTTTAGAGGCTGCCTTTTGAGTGTATGTGCATCACCGAACTGATCGGATAGTAGTACTTCCAGGGTATAATGGGTGATCAGAGAAATCTATTCATATACAGTATGATACTAAAACCAAAGCCATTTTATTGCTTTTCTGTAAAGGAAAGAAAATTTTAACAAGGGAGAAGAAAATTAAGGGACTGACCTTTCCTATTTAGAATTATCATGAAATGTTGGTTTCATTTCCCCCAACGGTGCTAATAAAATTGTGATGAAAAGTCAATTGCTATTCCTGTAGCAGGAACAGTCTGAGTAAATTGTTTTGCTAAAATTCTACTAAAATAATTTCAAATAAACACAGATACTTACTCTCTGGAGTTTGTCGTGTTGAGGTTCTCATTTAAGGATAAAAAGCGGTACTAATTATGCAGTGGGGGATACATCTGCCTGGCTGTTGATGTGATGTACTCTGGAAATACTCACCAGAGTGTCTCGGGTTATAAATACTGCAGGCAACTAACTCTTATGCTTTACTGTATGGAACATTGTAACAAAGACTGCCTTTTCCTCACTCTGGCCCAGATCAGAGGCATCAAAATGTAGCAACTGTAGAATTAAATGTGAGCACAAATTTAAATGGAATTTACGTTTTCTTCTATCTCCCCTGGTTTTAATACAGCATGGAAAGGTAGGGTTGATTTTCTGGTCACATTACAGTGGTTTCCCTGATGTTTATGGAGATAGGCTGATTTAAACTAGCTCAAAATAATCTTTTAAGATCAGTTGCTTGCATTTGTCATTGAAAGCTTATGCTCATCCTCCATCTCTCTTATGATTATGTTTTGTAAACTTTGACTCTTTCTGATTAGATGATAAGATGCGCTGTGTAGTTACTAAAGGATGTAGCTCACTGACATCTTAGGTACTGCTCTGGAAGAGAAACCTGCTGTTCAGAAGGGGATATATAACAATAATCATATTCCTTATTTTCTATTATTCTCTCTCTTTTTTTTTTTTTTTTTTCTTATTTTCACTCTTATTTCTCTTATATTTTAAGGTATGACCATACCTCCATTACATTTCACTTGTTTCTAATCACAAGTTGTGTAGGCAGGGAATCGAAAGTGAAATCTGGCCCTCAGTGATGGCATAAGCAGCACTGGAATTTTACCTCAACGGGCCACTTGCCTGCCATTTTCTTTGACTGCCCAGTGTCAGACATACACTTTTCGAGTATACTTTATCAGCTAAGCCAAAATCTGTGTAAAATACACAATAAACATGAATGAGGAGTTAAGGAAGAAGAGGAAGCCTTCTTTTAAAATGCTCAGCTTTTATAACTTCAATAAATTTTCATTATTGGGACACTAATTTTAACAGATCCTTGCTTCCACATCCCCTCCTGAGAAGGATGGTATTTTTCTCAGTTTTTAACAGAAGTAAAGCCATGAGTGCTCCGCAAAGCATTACCATCAGAAGATGTTTTGAGGCTGTGAATACTTGGAAAGCCTGGATTTATCTGGTAGGCTCCCAGATCCTGCTCCAAAGCATAAGTTGCTTACGCATCTCTGCAGCTATGGTGGGGATGGACTCATCTGGGGACCGTGCGCCACAGAGCATGGGGCTTTCTCCTGCTGGAGAGCAGACAAAGGCTGCCTTCTCAAAAAGCATTACAAGGTTTTACTTGCAATTTCTCTTAAAAGCCTGGAACGTGTCTAGAAACGTCAGGGCATCTAAGTCTGTAGCCTTTACTCACGTAAGAGTCTCATTCTTTCTGAGGTTAAAAGAACATTTTTGGAAAGCGAGATAAAGCTTTTGGTGGGTCTGCATGCCAGTTAGAAAACTGGAGCCAAGTCCCTGAGCAATATAAACATTAAGCTGAAATCAGCTGAGTTCCTTTTTACTAGGAGAATATTTGGCTGATTTTTCTGTGTTTCCCAAGGCCGTAGCTACAGGGATTAACTCACTAAGATTTTGTGCTTTGGCCCTCGCTCAGCTCCTGCTCATGCATAAAAATACTTAACTTGGGAGGGCGAAGCCTGAGATAACCTGTGTGAAAGTGGATTGCCTGCTTCATTACAGGGGCTTACGGGCACATTCAGACACATCTCGGTTCATCAGCGGCTAATATGATCACCGTACACCATGGGTTTAGGCACCTTTACTGGATTTAAGCTAATTCTAGGAAAGGCCACTTGAATTTAAGATGTTAACAGGGACAAGTGGGTATTTGAAAGAATTGTGCCTTACCTGGTCCTGACCATAGTCCTCCAAAGACATGGAGCAGGCATGAGGAAAATTCTTTCATTTTCTGGAAGGAACAAAGATGTTTTTTTCTTCTTTTTCTTTCAGCTGTTTGTGTATTACAGAGGCTTTCTTGGTTCCCCTTTGGCAATTTTGTAGCATTTTAGGGGCTCAAATAATACAGCATTATTATCTAGGCAAACTTTTCAAGAAAGAGCATGTAACAACTGAGCACACATGTGCTGTTTTGGTAGAGGTGCATCTAAAACCTAATCTCTCGGTCCCAGTTACCTACTACATTACTACCTAAGTAGTGCAGGATACTTTCCAACGTGCATCATCTTCCTTATTTGAACTGGGGAGAGTTTGGGGATGAGAGTAATAGTGATAGGAGCAAGTGATATAAGAATGTAGGAACAGACAGCAGTTCTTGATAGGTGAAGATTCATCACCGTTGGCTACTCCCGACAAAGCTGCTGTATGTTCGTACAGCATTAGAATTTAATCTCTCATATTTCCCAAGACTCAGCTTTTTCCAAAACTTATAGCTTTACTACTTGTAAAGTATTAGTAAGAATGAAATGTTATATTTTAGACAGTTTGGGCATAGAGAAGAAGAGAAAACATCGTTTATAACCATAAAATAATGCTCACTTCTAATTCATTGTCAGATTTGTTTTCACATGTAAAGTAGAGCCAAGATGTATTTCAGACTTCTATTTCTGTTCTGATCCTGTGTGCTGCAAGCTGTAGGTGCAAGAACTGCTCATGTCCACTCTGCTTAAGAGCACTGAGTTTTAAACATAAGAATCAGTTGTATCAGCAGGTAAGAGGAAAATCTTTAGAAAATTGTATTTGCATGTCTTTACAGATGCCTGGTGAGCCAGCTGCTAGGATGTCATATCATACGGTTTATATTCGTGTTGAATGGATAAGGCAAAATGCACTTTTCCTTGATTCTGAGTGCCACAGACCAGCCACAGCCTGGCCTGATGCTGGAAAGCAGGGATATTTGTTTGGTTTTAAGTAGTACCATCTCCAGCCAGGTGCCATTCTGTGATGAGTGTGGTTCAGCATGGGGCTTCACCCTCAATCTCCAATCATGAATGTAAACCTTTCTACTGTATGAAATGCTCATGTGAATTTTGTATCAATCTGCAAATAAAGAAAGATAAAGTATACAACTTGATGCTGCAAGGTAGGTGGGTGCCCTTCCAGTGGTAATGAAAAAATAATACTTGACTTGCCCATTGCTGTCACTGAGCCAGTTCTAGGTAGAGACATACACATCTTAAGGCTTATCAGAGATGTTTATACCCGATTCATATGCATGTTTCTGTATTTTTGTTATGATTATTTCAGTTCTGTTGCTTACAGATTGTTTCCACAGTCCCTTTAGGGATAAATCCCAAACCCTGATCTCCTGTGATTGTTGTTTAGTTTGTTGTTACACATTTTCTGAAGTGTAGCTTTGGTAGGAGTCAAAGCGGTGCCAAGAAGTATTTTCTGTAGTGGTGTGGATAGTATGAGAGGTGATACAGGCTTTGATTAATCTGATTTTAATGTGACTTCATTTGGCTAAGTCAGAGGAAACAGTAATGCCATCTACATCAGAACCAGCAGAAGGCTGAGGTTTCAGCTCTCTTCAGAAGACAGATTCTGCTGAATCTGTTCTACAGCTGTTTGCAGTTTTCAATCCAGTAAGGTGCAGCCATTTCCTTAAAAATATCCTGTACACAAAAGTGTGGTTCAGCTAGATGGTGGAGAGCTCATCCAGCAAATTCAGCAAGATTGATCAGGATTACATATGTTTTATTCTCTTCAATTAGACAGACATAACACTTGCTACAAGAAGCTTCATCAAAATTAATAAACCATGCGTTATATTTTTAAACCAAAATGCTACTATATTCATCGCATGCTTCCTTCTTCCTTCCCCTGAGATGTGAAGCCATTAAAAAAGTTCAAGATCTATTTTCTTGTATTCCTTTAGACTTTTTAATGTTCTTCTATGTAACCCGTCATGTCTCTGCAGTCAGGCAGTTGATCACAATTGCAAGATTACCTTAAAAATGTATTAATATTTATTATTTGTCTGGCCAGGATTATTGTCAAATGGGACCAAGCACTGCAAATGCCTGGAGAGCTGTCAGACCCTGCTTTAGACATACCCTTGAATCCACAGCTGTTCAAAGAGCAAGTGGAGGATCACAGAGAAATGGATGGTCCTGAAAAGGCTGTTGAGATGCAAAACCTAACCAGAGCCATCTATCTGGTTGGCCTTCATAATTACATGGCTGTCAGATGTGTCATGGTCCTGACATGCAAGAGGAAAAGAGTTTGAGAGGAATAGGAAAGTGGGGTGCAGGGAAGAGATGATGTGAGGGGATGGATAGTAGCTTGGTTCTGATCTGTTTGCCCATAGCCTCAGAATCACAGAACCATCTAGGTTGGAAAAGACCTTGAAGATTATCCAGTCCAACCATTAACCTCACACTGACCGTTCCCAACTCCACCAGATCCCTCAGCGCTGGGTCAACCTGACTCTTCGACCCCTCCAGGGATGGGGACTCCACCACTGCCCTGGGCAGCCCATTCCAACTCCCAACAATCAGTTCTGAAAAGAAATGCTTCGTAATAGCCAGTCTAACCCTGCCCTGGTGCGGATTGAAGCCATTCTCTCTTGTCATATTGCTTGTTCCTTGGTTCAAGAGACTCATCCCCAGCTCTCTGCACCCTCCTTTCAGGTAGCTGTAGAGGGCGATGAGGTCTCCCCTCAGCCTCCTCTTCTCCAGACTAAACCCCCCCAGTTCCCTCAGCCACTCCTTTTAAGACATGGCCTCCTTGGTGAGGTGGTGTTGATGTGCTCCAACTCGGAACAATCAGAAATAACACAAAGCAGTTGAACTGTGGCATCCAGCAAAACAAAATAATGCAAAAGGCAGTAGCCAAGCAACTTGCTCTGCTTGTTTGTCTTCCAAGCTTGTGCCCAAGAAAAACAAGATGTAATTTTTCTGCTGTTCTGTGGGTCTCTTTTCTGTGTACAATGTGTGCCTGTCTTCAGCATAAAAACTACCATCACAGTAACACACTGACCCAGTTTAGCCTCAAGTCCTTTTTATGCATGTAGGTGTAAAACACACACCTGCATGTGTTTGTAAAAGTATATTGCAGCAAAGGAGGCTAGATCTGAGCATTTGTGCATGCAATCCTTGCTGAGAGGGTTGCCCTTTAAAAATGTTAAATATATGGATATTACTAATCATGAATCTGACTTTTCTGGCTTTCCTCTAAGATTTGGAGGCGTGTTATTGTGTCTTCTGAAAATCTTGTGCACAATTATTTGGGCTTTGTAACTATACAAATATTGTAACTTCTACCTACACTGGTTAACTTTTACACAGCATAAACATATTTCTGTGTTTCTAAACAGATGACACCTGGGTGAAGACTGGTCTAGACACTCCTTAAAATCTTGTCTTTAATAAATGGTTTTCCAGCTTGAAGTAAAATCTCAGTGGAGACCAAGCTGTTTGTAGACTGAGCGTGTATTGGCCATTCAAAATAAACAGCTATACTGTCCTATACTATGGAAGAGATTAAACATGTGAAAAGTAGAAACTTTCCCATCTTTATTAGACTTTGATCCTAAATCAATTACCATGTATTAGCTGTGTAAAGAGTGCTCCTTTTAGTGCAGATATTTATTCCAGTTTGCCGTTGTGCATGATTTACTCAAGGAATAAGTAAATTAGATAGTTAATTTGGTACTTAACTTTACTTAGATAAATTAAACACAGGAAATGGTCTTAGAAGTTAATATTCAAAAATTAGTTCCTCAGAAGTGTAGAAAAGGCAGAATTAAGGTTGCTGGTGATATGCAGGCACATACAAGAGCTGGGAGGAGATGGATCATGTATGATGTGGTGTGTGCTCTACCCCTTGCCCTGCCAGTGTGATACCTCTTAGCTTGCTCAACAAGAAGGGGAGCCTCAAGAAACAGCCCTGCTGAAGTTATTCACACCTTGTTAGTAAGTGCAGACTGCTGCCTCGCTAAGCTCTGGCCTCACTGGAAAAAATGTTAATGGAAAGAGCTAGAAGGTGAACCCCAAAAAAGTAGACCAGACTAAAATCCCATGCACTAGTTAACAAATGGAGTGGGTTTGAAATGATGGCACCAATGGTATATTCTTGAGAGGGTTCCCAGATGTGACAAATTTGAGATTTTCTTGGGAAGGAGAAAATCTTTGTGCTCAGGAGAGTTCAGGCACTTTTCCTACTACATGACACCTTCCTCCTACCTTAGTTCCCATTACACCTCCTCACTCTGACAGACAAAACCTTTGTTGAAGTTCAGGCTCGCAAAATCTCCCACTCCTTCTAAAATTAGAAGACTGTTACCTCAACAGGAGAGAGACAAGTCTGCTAAACCACCAGGAACCCCTCTGCCAACATCAAGGTACTTGTGAAGTCCCTGGGTTTGGGTTCAGGTATGATTTCTTCCTCAGTATGTCCTACTGTTCCAGAAAAAAAAAAATCAGTGTGTTTTAACAGACATTACTGGCATAAGATCGATCCTCTGAAGTTTTACCATTTTTAGAAAAGCATAAATGAACTGTTGAATTGACAACCCCTTCTGCAGTTTATTATTCTGCTTTCAGAAAGACAGAGAAAAAGTTGTCCAGAAAGGAAAATCTTCCATTTCCATCCAGTTCCCTGATTAAGATCCCTTAGAAATGTGTCTACCAAAGCAATTGTCTTGTTTTCTAAGACATGTATTTGGTTTATTATATGTATGTGTGTATATCTATATGCACACACATACATATATATGTGTGTGTGTAGTTTTAAATGTTTTTTAATCCACCATGATATTATTATCACTTGACTGTAGAGAAAACATATAAGCTTCATATTAGGGCTGTTCTTCCTCCTTTATTATCTTTCTGGATGTTCTTTGTTCTTTCATTACGTGAGTTTTATGTTTCTTATTTTGAGTTTTTAATTCTAATTTTGCATCTGAATACGCAGTAGTCTTTTGGTAGCTACTTCTTGCAGGAAGGACAGCATTAGACTGCAGGGGGTATACCTTGTTGTGAGATGTAGCATGCCTGTGACTTTATCTGTAATAGTAGTAATACATGAGACTGCACTGTGATGTTGATTACAGACCTAAAATTGAATGAATTATGTGCAGGACATTTTTATTTCAGTCAGTGGGCAACTGGCTATGTCTGTTATTTTTAATATAGAATATATTTTAGAGCTCTTCTTGCTGACAGTTTCTCCACTGGATTATTACTTGAGTTTGCACTGTGAATACAACCAGGGCAGGAGACCTCCAATATATCATTTCTTTATTGAAAAAGGAAACTGAATTTTCTTCCAAAAGTACAGTGGAGAGCTATGTAATATGTTTCATGCTTGGCTTTAATGCTGGCCAAGAAGTCAAAGCTTATCCACTTGTTTAAAAGAAAAGCATGTGGACATGCACTTGACACATTTTTTTTTCCTTATTAGATGTGTTTATGTAGGGACAGTGGAAGGACTGAATACATGTAGCACAAGTTGCCAGAGAGCTGCCAAGTTGTTTATCCTGTTTCCTTCAGGTAGGGTTTGGTTTGTTGTTTTTTTTTTTTTGTTACGCTGGGTTATGCCAATAAATATTTGCAGATCAAAATGGTGTTTATTCAGGAAATAACCTAAAGGTCTCAGAACACGAATAAATTTAGGGTCAGTGTTCTTATGCTGATCCACTGCTTTCAAATTCCTATGAATCATTCTGGTTTTCTTCCTACTTCAGTTGGCGTCAAATATCTTTTTGAACATATCTATTCATCAGCATTGAATCAAAAGCTTGGCAGCTATTTCTTGATTAAATAATTATTCCCAAACTAATAAACATCACAGCAGGGTTTAATTAATATATGTCAGTCATATGGCTTTTTTTTTTTTTTTTCCTAAAAATATAGTGCTCTGAAATTAGTACCTGCAGAATAAAGGTATAGGCTTTTTTTCTGCAGTGAGCCATGGGAAAGACAATTTAAAAGTATGTTGATTGCATCCACTTATCTTTCTGGTTATGCAGGCATGTCTCATTTTTTAAAGTTTCCTGCTAGGAAAGCTGCAAAAACCTCACTAGGAACCCTCCTTATCCCATAGGACTGTTACTGTAACAAACATAACTCTGCTGTTACTTTATTTTAGCAATGGGGTTAACTTCACTGTATGTTGGCACGGCTGCTTAATTCTGCTACTTGATGAGCCTTTGAAGATACCATATGCTGGAAAGATAAGGTTCAGACATTTAAAAATTATAATGAAATTGGCATATCTTTAGGATAGGATACGTGATGTTGCTGATCATGTATATGTACAGCATGGTCTGCGCTTTCCCCTTCCCCAGTGCAATATCGATCTGCGGATGGTTTTCCTCAGGCCTGTAGGGAATAGGATCTACTTACCTGGCTTGGTATCTACTGGCTTGGATCTACTTACCTGGCTTCCATTATTAGCCATCTCCCTGACCAGAACTGACGCTGAGATTCAGGCAACATCAAGCATATGGATTACAATTTAGAAATATTAAACCCTGAGGTTGTTGTACAGGATTGCATGCTCTGTAGGTATGCATTCAGAGCATCTGAGCAGCTGAATGTGCTGCCTGAGGATGTCAAGCATTAGCTGTGTGCTTGTGATGAAGACACACTGATATCCTCGACCCTAGATGAGATAATAGTAATATTAAGAAACACACTGGATTATTTTTGTATTTTATTTTCCTCCTTGGCATCATTGATAATGAATCTTCCTATATACATGAGATTCCAATTAACTTTAGCTGCTGGGTGGAAAGCATGTTTTTATGTAAAAAATACACCCAAAAAGAATACTGTAGTTAGTCTAATGAGTTCAAGTGTAGTTTTTATACCTAACAAACTTGGTGTTTTACCGTGTTCTTCTTGTTCACACTAAACACAGACTTATGGAGCAATATATAGAAATCAGGTTTTAAAATGAGCAAGTAAAGTCCTTCAAGTGTATCTCGTTGCGTGACCTTGATGAAATGAATATTTCTAATGTGCAGAAGGGCTGGATAACTATTACCATATTTTGCATGAAGACCGGTCTGCTTTGAAGTTGGCAGAATCCTTTCCTGGGGACTTTGTAGGATTACGCTTTCTACGTGAACAAAATTGCTTCCTTTAAGGAATGTATTTCCAGATGGAACGATATTCAACTGTCACATACTGAGATGTAGAATGACTTCAAACAACCGTGAGATATAATGAGAACTGATATTATTCATAACCTCATCAAGAATTACATTCATGGAGATTATGGAATGACCTCATCTTTTATTCGGACAGTGTCATGTATTCTGTCTTCACCGGGGGCTGTGTGAAACACTGTCTGGCTGAACTGATTAATTTATTTTCAATTTGCATAAAGACTTCCATTCCCATAAATATTTTTAGGTACATGCATAACTTTGCACTTAAGTAATCCCTTTGAAGGGAATGGGACAAATTGTTAGTTCATTTTGACCAGAAAAGGGTATTCATAAAGGATTTGGAGTTTAATCTTATTCTGCAGCTTCCTTGGTTACTGAGTCCTGCCTTCACAGTAGCCTTTCTTCAAATGGGTTTTACATGTCTAATTTTGGAAGGATCAGAATATTACTTGGCATTCTGTCTATGCTTCACTTCATATAAATGATCTGCTTTGGTATTTACTGCTTTTATGATTAATTGGGTAATTAATAGCAAATATTCAGAAAACATTAAATTTCTGTCTGAGAAAAGTAATCTCAGGCTTTTTAAGAAGGCTGAGTTTCCCATCTACTGTTGAATATGTATTTCCAAGAGTGCTGAATGGTTGGTTGGCTGACGTGTGTTTTTAAATGAATACATATGCATTATGACAAAATTTTAAGAGGGCAGTGATGAAACCCGGTGTTCATGCTAAGAATTTGCTGCCAACCTGCGTGACGTCCCATACCGCTGGGAAAGCATCTGGGCTGCAGCGATCCCAGTGTGTCTGGCCGTGGCATGTGCACCTTGCTGCTCAGAGGGAGCTTTGCATCTTCCTGTGCCGAGGAGGGATTTCTGAGCCAGGTCTGGAGCAGGCCAGCTACAAGCAAGGCACTAGCTGCCTTGAGTGTCAGATTATTTCTTGTGAGAAGGTTTCAGAGCCTCTACATTGTTTCTTGCACATTGCCGGGAGTCTCAGAAAGGTTCTTTCCTCTTCTCATTCGTTTCATTCTCCGCCCATTGCCTTTTTCCTGTGTTTTGAGTGGTGCTAATGAATTGGTTTGTTGGATGGCATACCAACTGACTCTTACGCCTCCTTATCACACCAGAACAGATGTCAACCAGCATCGTTCCCTGGAAGTGCCAGGACTCAGGAGGCAGCATCATTCAACAGCTGCTGCTGCAGAGCGAGTGGTTTGAGCACCAGCAGTAGTAGGGAAATGGGGAAGTCGGCTGGTCCTTAGAAAGGTTCAAGCTTGCGTGCTTTGTAACAGCAAGGCATGTGCTATCTTCTCCACATGCAGTTTGTGATGGGAGTTTCCTGAGTGGTCACGAGTGGTCTAATGCTATGATGAAGTCAATGATCAAGATTAATCCCGTTGGGCTGTGCTGAAAGTTCTGCTGTGGAGACTAAGAGAACTCTGAGGTGTATCTGCGATGTTTATTAACTGCAGGGCTACACAGAGGAGAATCTGTGCCTGGATTTATAGACTGAGTGTTTCTAGGTCAGCTGAATAAAGACATGCTGTAGCTGTAACTCACAGCAGAGAAATCCAAGAGGCTGTTACAAAGCATGAAATCAGTAATAAGTGCAGATGCAAGGGAATGAAGTTAAGGCTCTCAAACCACTGGGGTGGAGTGCTACAGCACTTCAGGCAGGGCTGCATATGTAGCTGTATGTATGAGTGACATGATCCCCAGGGAGCAACATCTGAAGAAGTTGAGGTCTTGCTTAGCTGCAGTCCCATCCTTCCCAGGAGTGGATAAACTCCACCCTGCTGAATGCAGCATCGTTCCCCTTATGGCCAAGTTCAGTGGCAAACCCCATAGGAAAGCTGACACTAGGCTGAGAATTTAGTAGATCTGTAAGCCTATCGTTTCAGCTCTGAATTTCTTGATAAAACATCCCTTGGATTTGCCATACACAATTCTCAGCACCATTTTGCTGGCAGAGGAATGAAATGGGCTGAATGTCCCAAGCCTTGAAGCTCATTTGCAACTTGATTCCGGGAGGTGATTCGTGCAAGCTGATAGGAATGTTTGTACTGACAGCAAGGACCCAGGATCTGAGAGCACATCTTACCTCCCATGATTGTAGCTCTTGACTTGGTGAACAACCTCACTCTCCTGCAAACTAGTTGTACCTGGATGTAGGTGTAGATATTGTTCTGTATTTCTGTATTTTCACTACAGTGCTGTGGATGACTGTTCCCAGCTGCGTTCAGTATCAGACATTGCTGCTTAATGTTTGCTTGATGTGTGGCACCGGTTTTCTTTTGCTATAACCACTTTCTACATAATATTACACAAAATTATCTAGTACGGTGTGTTAAAGCAGTATGAAACCCATTGAATCCCTTTCCTCACAGAGTATAAAAATAGATACAGCTCTGCAAGCAGAGCACTTTTTCCTGGCGTAGATAGAGGCAAAATATGAAGGACCTACACTGCAAAATGTTTTGGACAGCATTTAATGACCACCCGTCATTCTTGTGCTAATATGTCCCTCTCTAGGAAGATTTCCAGTTACTCTTGAATTGCACAGATTCATTTTGTTTTGTTTCCTCTGCTCTCAGGCTGTTGTTTAATATCAGCTGGCAGGTGAGAGCTTTCAGGGCTTGGAGGTAGCAGAAATGAATATTCCACTGGGAAGGGAGACAGATGTGTGATCACCACATCAAGTTAAGGATAGCCGGGAAAGAAGGTGTTGTTTATCAGATGCCATTAATGTTAGAAGTGTTTTTTACTCGACAGATGAATCTGGATGTTTTCATTATGTATCAGACAATGAAGCGAGTAGGCTGCATAATATAAAACATTTGAGAACACTTTAAAACTTTATCTGAAAAAAGTCTTTCCCAAAAAACAGATTCAAAGAGTATTTCTATGAGCCATTCTTCTTTAAAACAAATTACATTTGCCTCTGTTAAGCGCCAGAGGAGAGAACACTTTATTTTCTCTTTGCTGGTGGGGATTGTCTACTTTTCCCTGCTTGCAACTGTGCTGTAAAATTATGACTTTTCTTTCAAAATCAGGAACATTACAATAGGTTATCCAGAAAAGTAATTGGCAAGCTTTCCCTGCTCAAAGCCAAACTGTGAATAAAGTACGAAGGGGCTGCTTTTATAATATAATTTCCAGTTACTATTTTATTAAGCATTTAAATTTTAGTGTTAAGATTTTTTTATTGTATTTTATTATCAGAAATCCCACATATTGTCACCTGGGAATAAAAGAGTAGCTATAAAACCTTAAGTTTAAGAAATACTATGGGCATATAGACAAGTCTTAGTAATGGCATGCCTTACACTCTATGGAGTTTGTACATTAAATTTGCTCTTTTTATTAAAAAAAAAGTCTTTTCCTTGCATAGGAGAAAAAGCAGGTACTTATCTGAAAACTGTAATTATGAGAAAGGTGGGAGCTAAAACTACTAGCTGGCTCCCACCTTGTCACTGACACATATTAGTATGTTAGGTTTATTTTGCTGCTAGAAACTGGTGTCAAAAGCACCAGTTGAAATCGGGGGAAAAAAAAAAGGGCATTAGCAGGACCAATGCAGGTGAAGTTCACGTTCACTGCATCTTAGTTCCAGGATCGAGTCAGTGAGTACCTCTGGCATCAGGAGTGTCTGGATGCAGGGATAAGTCCACCTGCATCCAGATTACTTCTAGAAATTCATACAAATAAGAGCAAGTGTGTAAAGGGAGGTTTGTTACGTGGCATTTATTCATCTGCCTGTGGTAGGTGACTGGATATGGTTAAATGCCCCTGGGGTAGGAAATGCTGGGAGCGTGAGCATCAAGAAGTTACTTTATATTCAGTTACAAAGTGTGACTTTTCTTAATTTTAATGTTTGATGGCACAGACTGAAATAGATGCATTATATAATGCTAAAATAAGAGAGAAGGTTGAAGTAGAGTTGAGAATCCAGCCACCCCCACAACGTAGGTGTCTATAAGTCTGGGGCTGCATCTGAATCAGATAATCGGAGTCTTAGAGTTTTTCGAAATGTCAGAAGTCCCAGTACCAAAATTAAATGCAGCCACTTAAAAGGAACTGAGCCAAATGTATGGAGGGGATGTGACCCTGGAAACTGCCTTCCAGCTGCTGCCTAATTTAGAGATTGAAGACCTGTCAAGGTATTTAGGTAGTAAAGGGAGAAGGTGCTTGCAAGAGTCCTGGTGGGCACGTGTGGGCAGATTAATAATTTTGAAAAGTGACCAAAAGTGGCTTTAGAAAATGTTTACAATTTATTTTGTAAATTAGAAATAAACATCTGTATATGAAGCCTGTCCCTGAGCTGTCATCTGAATTTTAGTGTATGAACCCACCTGAATTTAAAAAAATAGTTGCAAAAAGTGGTAAATAATTTTTTTTAATTAAAAGGTAGGGAAGCAAAGGTAGAATTTGTTCTTCTGGTTGTTTTTTTCTTTGGGTTTTCTCTTGGTTTGGTTTTCCCAAGTTTGCTCTTTTTCTGTCTCCTAATTGATATCCCACTTTCATTAACTCATGGAAATGCAAATGCATGTTACACAGAATGAAGATATTTTACCAACAAGATTAATTAAATATTGAGGCAGCCAGTTAATAGCACTGACTAGTGTTCTTAAAGTCAAGTACGTAGTGCAAGAAATGGTTGCTGTGCAGGATTAAACTGAAGCACCATATCCCAAGTGAGAAACACAAACATAAAGCCTGTATCCAGCAGCTAAACCTTTCCAAAGCAGAGGTGGACGTGACTGCTGTTTGGAGAATGTGTACAAGAGCGAACTCATTAAGACAGATCCATCTTGGCAAAACAAAAAATTACATTGCTTTTGTGTTGCATTTACTTATGCATCTGCTTTCGGCTTCAGCTGCGATTTTCTTCAGAAAAGTACAAATTCTGTCAAATGCTATTGTGGCTGCCTGCCTGATGAAATGGTATTTTTCCTGCCTTGGAGCAATTCCCACTCAGTTCTTCTGGAGACAGTTGCTACATCCTCCTGTTCCTTAAGCGTCTAATCCTGAATATTTAGTTAAGCCAGACTTTCAGGTCTTGATCCCTTCTCTCAGCTTCACGGGTGCTGAGGTTGCACGGCTGGCAGTCAGTGCTCTGGGATCTCATGCCTCCCAAAGCCTGGCAGCAGTTCAGTTTAGCACGTGACATAAATTAGGCTCACGTTTTAGTGCTGCTACTAGTAGAGAAGGTCTTGACTCTGTCCTCAGCTTGTTTAAAATGTGCCAACTGCTCTGTACATCTGATGGTGCCCAAGTAGTGAAGCGTGGGGTGAGCGTTGCACCTGCAGTGTGGCTGAATTTTCCTCCCACTGAAATCTTCAGGCATTGCTGTTAACCTCAGAGTGATTCCTCATGAGTTTGATTTCAAATCAGCAGTGGGACTTGACTTGACGATAAACTTCAGGTTTGCTTGGTATTTATGCCTTTAAAATGACTAAATATTGAACGGAGATTTTACACATCACTACAGGTTGCTATGCATCAGAATTACACCTCACTAATATAATCTCATATACCGGAACAATTGTAGGTAGAACAAATAATTTAAAATAATTTAGCTATGCAGAAAGTTCATTAGGAATAAAAGCTCATTTTAAATGTTACTAAATAATTCAGTGTCATTGCTATATTGTTGTTTATACATACTTTTGAACTTCCATCAGATATTTATATTGGCCTAATTCGGAGCTGACATTCAGAAGTCTTCCCTGATTTACAGTGATGAAGCCAGGTAAATAATTCTAATCTAGTTGTATGAAAACTCATTTCTGTAATTAAGTATCACTTTCACTCAGTTGTTCCAAATTGTAGCTTGGATACCAGCCTCCTTTTGCTGTCTCCTCCCTTTCCTAGGGAGTGTAGGGAGGGTGCTGTTGCCAGATCCGTTCGTGTCCAGCACCAGCCTCTGTTTATTGTTACACTGTAATGTTAATTTCTGTGAGAAGCTCTGGGTGTGTCTACGGACCCTGCAGGTGTGTTTTAAGGGATGAAAGCAAAGCATTTTCTTCAGAATGCCAGCTGGCAGATTTACAGCACCCTCCCCAGTCTACCTGCCAGCTTGGAGTGGTAGCAGTTCTTACAGAAACCCACATTATTATGCTTTTAAATAGTTATATATGTAGTTATTTTCCAAGTAAGACTAAGTTTTCAGAAAGAAGTGAAAAGAAACTTGACAGATTGGGTGTTTGGTTTTGGAGCCTTACTCCTGGTAGGACTCAGAAAGCAAAAGCCTTTCTGCAGCCAAATCTGACTTGTGGGAGTCAGGAGGACGTCACGGCTCTCTGGAGGAGACCAGAGATGCACCACCTTCATGTCCTGGCTTTTGCTGACCAGAAACCAAAGTGTGTGTGCAGAGAGGGAGCCACCCATTGCTCTGTGATGTTGGGAAGTCACGAATGCAGTCGTGTCCTGCAGTTTGGGGACAGCCTGTCCGGTCACCCGGCTCCACTCGGTGTCCTGTTCCCTTGGCCACAGCTGCCAGGGCATGAAGGGCCATGGGTGCCAGAGCTGGGTGCCAGCTGCTGCCAGCATAGTTTGCTCTGAACTCAGCATCCCTCCGGAGGGGTCCGTCCGCAACTGCCGATGCGGTTGCAGGGCTGGAGCTGCTGCCTTAAGCACAGTCCTGATTTTAGACTTCGAAATTCAGTGGTTTGTTGATGCACCTGTGAGTTGCAAAACACATCTCTCTGGTTTATCGGTTCCCTCGGGGATCTCTGCTGCTTATCGTCCCTGCTCCCATTTCTCCTCCAATATTAATTAATCTTTGTCAAGTGAAGCTACAAATTACTTGTCAGATCAATGATTGGATTTCACCTGCTTTCCCTTGGGCTTTCAGTAAGAAAGCCACTTACCCTGGGTGGATTACCGGAGTGGATTAGACTGTTGTGGGTGTATGCTCTGCTTTTTTTCTGCCACCATGGATAAGAAAAATCTGATCAGACAGCTGCAGGTCAGTACACGCTTTACATTAAGCTATAGGTAGTGAAATGGGTTGCTAAGAGATGATTGAGTTTGTGAGCTAAACAGGAGTCTTAAAAGTGTCTGAGATTCAAAGTGCTGACCTGAACACTGTAGGTGTGTAGGATTACAAAAGCAGGGGAGGTATGGAACGGGCTATAAATACGTGTTTGTGGAGGTTAGTAGCACAGTCTTCAGTAAATTATTTCATAACTGCTGCTGGAGGTGGCTTACGCCTTCATCCTAGGAGATAGTTTGGAGTGTCTTAGAGCAAGATATTGCAGTAGCAGAATTGCTGTGGTGTGCAAGCTTCTTAATTTATGTTTTCCTTTTTCCTTTGTTTCTCTCGTCTCCATTCTTCTCCCTGTGTTTACATAAGTGCATAGTATATTCCCTTCCTTTATTATATTATAATCCATTATAATGGAGTCCAGTGAAGTTTAGGCAGACGAAATAAAAATAAGCAGCTTTGATGGGTTCCCTGGTGTCAGGTGCTTAGAAGTGGCATGATTGTTGTCAGCACTCGGGAGAGAAAGAAACAACCAGCAGAACCACTGTCGAGTGCATACAGATGTGCCACTGACGCAGTTCTGATGGACTGGGGCTGGGACATGAAAAGCTGCACATTTGCTTCTTTTAAGGAGGGAGAATGTGAATAAGATTAGGGTCATAATTTAAACATCACTGAATAAACATCGTTTTACTGTTGTGTACTTTTTAGGCATTTATAATCAGCTGCATATATTAAGGCTTTGTCAGGCTTGGGAAGTAGGTGCTCAGGATATTGAATTTATTAAATTGGAGTTTATTGAATTTCCTTTGAATTCTTTTGGTGATGTAATGTCACTATTGTGCTTATCATGTGCAGCTGGCTGCTGTACAGGGGTCTTCTGTGCAGCAGTGAATAAATACATCCATTTGGTTTGGGTATGTTGTTAATAACGAGAGGTACTCTGAGCAGGTAAGGACAAGATACTGATCCCAAACCTACATTTGGGTTTCCCCAAGCTAGACTAGAAAGTCTGGATTCATTTAGACCTGAAAACATGGCTATGTTCAAATTCATTTCCTCGCAGTTGCAAACAGTCTGCGGTTTGTCTTTTCCTGAGCCCTGTCATTCGGTACGTGTGCCCTCTGCTCCCCCAGAAAACGTTGTCACTTTTCATCTAACAGCATTTTCTTCACAGTGTGCTGCAACCACAGCCCTTTGCTGAACAGGGTTATTCACTGGTAAATCCTCATTCCAGTCATATTCCTGATCGGCTATGACTGAGCATGTTTTCACTCAATCTTTTGGGTTTTGCAGCTCATGCAACATGTTCTGGGAGGTCATGATGATAAGAGAGGTTTTAGATGGCACTTGAAGCCAGAAGCTGAGATCAGGGTTAGGTGGCTTTGGGAGACAGCACTTGTTCTGCACAGTCAAGTCATTTGGAGGCTGTGTGCCTTCACAAAGCTGACGGTGGCCACAGGCTGTGGTGTGTGTTTCCTCTCAAGGCGGATGCACACAAGATAATGGTCAGGCCGGCAGAAGAGCTGTGTTTTCAGTGTGGCTGACTCTGGAGTTGCTTAGTTCAGTCTCACCGCCAGCAAAGGTGATGGCTGCAGTCAGAGCGTGAGTCTCTGCCGCTGCTGCGCTGAGCAGGAGACCATGAAATGGCTGTAGCCACCAGAGAGAGCTCACACAGCAGCATGTCCAGCAAAGCCATGGCCGCTGGGGAAAGCCAAGCCTTTCCTGGCCCACAGAAAATGAGTGGTGATAGCAGGTCCTCCAGTGAAGAGCAGCCCAGTCATCCCTCTCTTGGCATTTGTGCACAGGAGAAGGCATTGCTGAGTACTGGGCATGCCCCATCTGTAGCCACTTGGAAAAGATTCTGCTTTTCCAGCCTCTGTGGTTGTAGGGACCTGTCATATGAGGACAAAGGAGTGTAGAGCAAGTGTGCTGCAAGCTGAAGCAAAGCCCCAGCCTTCCATGACACAGATATCAGTTTACGTATCTTTGTCTTTTGACATCATCTCAGGGAGCAATTAGATGAACCTGAGGTTGCAGAGAGAAATCAAGCTGTGGTTGCCAAGTCTCATTGCCACTTTGCTGACATTTCTAAGCCAAAAAACCCCCCATTGAGCACTTTTGCCAGTCTTGGTTTAGAGAGGAAATTATTCGGCATGGCTGAAGCACTGTATTGATTTCTTACAAGACTATGTCAGCAAAAAAGTCTGTCCTGAGAAGGTTTGACAGAGGATGGTAGACTTGCCTTTTTGCTACTGATTCCATCTAATTGCACGATATACCTCAGTTAAAGAAGGAAATTGCCCAGGCCTAAAAATACCACCAAGTTTTAGATTGGAGTCTGAAACTTGCACTGGTCCCCAGTCCAGTCTGGAATTCAACTGCTGCCTAAACATCCATCTTTGGGAAGAGCTGAAGCAAATTAACTTTGAGAAAATAAAAAGAAAAAAACCCGAGATCTGCAGAGGACTCAGCTGCAGCAACTTGGGGTTTCTTCGTGTTATTTGTAACAATCCAGCCCAGTGTTGCCCCACAGGAGGAGAACTTGGTTTGCTTTTATTACTTCGAGGGCTTTGCCTGAAAGAATCAACAGGATTTTGGAAAGCTGTGAAAGCTTTGTTGCTGTTGTTGACTTTAATCATTGCAGCATAAATTTGTAGTCCCTGGGGGAGAATTTCTGTATTTATTACTAATAAGAAAATACTCTTAAGTTACAGGTTATTATTTCTTAGTCACTCACTGCAGGATGGAACTGGAGATAAGTTTAGCAGAGTCTTGTCTTCGAAGTGTAATAAATGGATTTCTGCTAGATTTTGTTAACCTTTCTCTGTAATTAAAAAAGTAACAGCAATGAGATCTGAAAGTGAATTGGGTTCATATAATTTGCTTTGCTGACATACAGTGTTCAGGTAGTTGGTTCTGGTTGGGTCTAAATTTCTCTACAGATATTTGTAGGATCCTTCCTACTCTTTCCTGGGTTTATCAAGGTGTTTGTTTATAAGGGCTTAAGGACAACCTCAGTGGAGATGTTTGTTTAGTCCTGTTTGTACTTCTCTGCTGTGCCACTCACTTCTTGGATTTCTCAATTTTTTTTTTCCTTGAAAATAAATAAATTACACTTATTTTCGTCATGCTGCCAGCTCTTCTGGATTTCTTACGAATCTTGAAGTTCTTGATACTTGTTAAGCTAGTGTGTTTATTTTGTAGTACTTTTGATTGCATTACCACTTTTTGCAAACTTTCCCCAGGAGTAGTTCAGTTTGGTGGCACAAGGTTGTAGGAGCTGCTAAAGCCTGTCTGTTTTGTTGTGCTTAAAATCACTGCCATTGACATCAAATACTGATCTCTGTGATTGTTGCTGACTCAGTTTAATGTGACATTATCTCCTTAAGGTCTGTTTGATTCCTCTTCCAATCCAAAGAAGTTCCTGCTCTCAGTCATAAGTTCGAGTTTCAAATATTTTCCCAAATAGAAATATAATACACATTTTAGAAGGAATTCGGAGATTTAAAGATCTACAAATTTTCACAGCCAGTACATTTTTAATATTTAGAAGTTACAATGTCTCTCAGTGAGAAGCTTCCAAAGCTCTGACACTTTCACTAGCAACTATTTTCTCTGTCAAGCTTCTATTCAGTAGTCCTGAATGCAGAGCACTTCCACAATTGAGCCTTAATTTCTTTGGTATCTGAATTCTGACATGCCATAACACTGCAAACATTTCAGTACCAATAGAGTATTTGAGAGAAGATTTTTCTGCTTGCAATAATACTGTATGTTTTTATAAATTTTAATTTTTTTTTATTTTTTTTTAATCCTTGCACTCAACAGTCATTCCTCGGGAAGCTGACAGTCCGCTTCGTAACCATGGGGGCAACTGCATCTGAATTGGGATTTAGTCACTGGGAGGGAAGGGAAGCAGAACAGAACATTAACAACTGCAAAGACAAATAAACCTTATTCTCTGTGTGGGAAAGAAGTCTCTGTGAAAAATGTCCTTATTGAGCGAGTCTTCCAGATGGCCGTGCTCACTGCTTAGCTGGCTCCGCTGAACGCCGAGTCCCACAGCAGTGGCTTTGAGAGCCTGGTGAATGGTTGGAGCATCAACAACCTGGAGAGAGTTCTGACAGAGGGATCAGGCCCACTGCATGCAAAAGTCTGGTCCCTGCTGACATTTGTGCTTTACAAATGAAAGTCTTTATTTATAGGAACAAACACTGTCTTGCATTGGAGGGTTTCCTTTAGCCACACTGAGACACTGTTTGCTTGCTTTCAGCTCGCTGATGCGGAGCCCTAATCACTGCAGCCCGGTGCCCAGATTCTTTATGTGTTGGGAAGCATTTGGGTTGGGTTTGTTTCGCGTTGGTTTTGTGTGCTGTTACATCACATGAAGCCACTTCTGATCTTGGTGCTGAACATTGTTATCCCTGGGACTGCGCTGGGGGGTGTAGGCAGATCTATCCTGGAGAGAGCAGGTCCCTGTGCTGCCTGAGCTGTAATCTTAGGGGAGGAGGGTGCTGGGTGCTGCACCCTCTGGGTAGAGTTTGGGTGTCAGGTTAGACAGGAGGGCTGGCTTCTGCTCTACTCCTTAATTTGCAGGGCACATTACAACTCCCATTACACCATGGGGGTTCTGTTTGAACTGCCTGCTTCATCCTAACAGTTTGCTCATTCTTAAAAAAAGTATTAAAAAAAAGAATCCCTACTTGATCTGTGTGCTAAGGCACAACTGTCATACTGGTTTAGCTGCAAAGTTTTCAGAAATAACATTCTAAACATTTTTATTGCTGTTTGTATTGCTTTAAAGTGCCTGATTTGTGACCAGTGGACAGTTTTATTGCCTTCTGTGGGCTTTGTATCCGAGGCAGAATGGTTTTATTATTTAATGGATACTGTTGATTTGGGGAAAGAACCTCCCTTGGATACTGTCACAATAAAACAATCTTTTAAAAAAACACAAGATTTTTATCTCTTGACCTTTAAGATTTTATGGCTGCGGGCATGTCCATCCCACACTGTGGGGCACAGGAGTACCTGGGGACTTGAGCCACTGGTCAGTGCCATGCTGGGAAAATTCCAGCTCAGATCTGAAAGCATTAAGGGCACTCAGGCTCTAGGGAGCTCCTAAGTAAGTGTGATATCACCCAGATTATTAGCTTTTTTTGCCTTTCTCACCTCACCTTTACATGTGGTGTCACTAAAGGCACAAAGAGCTTTTTTTTTGGTAATTCCAGATGGTTTCAGTGCTCCAGTGTGTCTCCCCCTCAGGCCATGGCATGTCCACAATTAACTGACAGCCAAACTGTTGGGGAAAGGTGAGTTTTAAAGTGATCCAAGACCAGGGATGAGTCAGGTATTGCATTGATCATTTCCGATTAATTGTCTCTGCATTAATTGTCATTTCACTTATGTAAACCTGAGACAGCTAGCCAGGTTGTGTTTCTTGACACAGCTCTAGTAGCAGCCATCTCTCTCTGGAAGTGCCCATCTCTCTCCATTGAGCAAGAGAGGATTTAGATAATGAGTGTGGACAAAATGTCTAACTCTTGATTTTGTGGAAGTTTGGTAAGTTGAGGCCCCACTGTGGATTTTCATGATGACTGTCCATCCTGTGTTGCCTTGCTCTTATTTTTCATAACCAAGTCACTATTTAAGCAGACTTTAATCCTTCTATTAAGCCAGGCAAGTTTGTTCCTCCATATTTTTGTTCTCTCCCCATTACTTTTGAAGAGTCCCTACTCCAGCTAGACCTTCTCTTCTCCAACCTACCCAGGAGGCCCAGGGCTTTAGAGTGAAGGAAAAGGTCATCTTTCCTGTGGGAGAACTAGAGAAACTTGACTTGTGCTTAGTACTGATTTCTGTGAAAACTGAATCTGGCCAGTTTGTTAAAGTCCATTTAAGCCTCTATCATTTGCAAGCACATCTTGATAGAAGAGGTATCTCTTCATATGCTTGTTGTAGTGGTGCAACAGCACTGGGTGCAAGTTGCAGTGAAACTACATGTTTGCTGTCTGTTACCTGGTATACCTGGTACGTCTGTGTCTAATCCATGTGCCATTTTCTCTGAGCAGTTGCTTAACACTCTGTGTTGGAAGGAATTTGCTGCAGAAATGTAAAAGCGAAATGTTGATGACACAGTGGAGGGGAGGTCTTTTGCATCTGGCCTTCTCCTACCTCTGTCATTTTTATGCTGAAGCATCATGATTATCAAGGGGCTTTTTTATCTGCTGGAAAGCTTCTTAAGTAGGGGTCATTCTCTGTGAATCTTTGCTATTTACAATACACATCATTAGACCATGTTTAGAATTTAAATGAATTACTTCAATGCAATCAGCTACCATAATTGCACAGGGAGCAGCCCTGGTACTGCTGCTTGTCATACCTGAGGATCAAGACACAGAGAAATTATCTCTCCACACCTTTTCTCTGGTAGCTTTAATTAGCTTGGGTTTTATATCCTGGGCTGAGCTAGCTGGGCTCACAATTAGTAAAACCAGCAGAATAAAAAAAGAGAAATCTGGTGAAGCAGTAAGTGTGGAGCCCTGAGCTTCATGTATCATGGAAACATCATGCTACTGCTAAATCCAAGGACAAAACCTTGGATATAAAAATCCCCACGAGGCAATTTCTGCAGTCAGTTCAGTTGCCAATGTGTTTTATTGGTATGTGCCATTTAAGTTTAATGAGCATGAGATTAGCAAAATGTGAATTAAGTTATGAAGTTGAAATAGAAGTGGATTGGAAAATGTAGAAGGGAAATAAATTTCAGTCAGAAGCAGAAGTGATGTCAGGATTTTCACTTCAATCTGCATGGACAGTAATGCCATGTAGATTTTTAAATTATTTTAAAAAATGAGTTATTAGGAGACTACTTGGAGGAGCAGAAGTGTTATTTTGCATACCATAGGGTTATGAAATGAACATGCAGGGACAGAGCCAGTATGTAGGGAGTGGCAGGTTATCTCTGGGATTCCTGGATGGATCAAACATGTTTTAAACTAGAATACTTTACAGATGCTGCTTGCTGAGAATCCTGCTGATGTATTCAGCATGATTTAATTGGCAAGAACTGAAATTCATAGCAAGAAAGGAAAGTTACTGTAGGCTAATAGTGAATCTGATTTTGTTTTTAATTACCAAAGCCTCTTCTTGTCCAAATTGGTGTTGTGTTATTTCAGAAGATACTGTGATCCAAAAAAGATGAGATTCTTTGATGATAGATGTCATCGTCATTTAAAATGTGGTTAATATAATCATGGATTAGGACGCAATCATACAGTATCGCATGACTTTTTAAAATAAACCATAAAACCAACTAAAGACATTGTCAATTAATGAAAATTTCCAAAACAGATATTGCAAATTTGCATTCATTTTCACTCAAATCAAAAACCTACAGAAACTTTGTGTTTTTTTTAAAAAAAAGTCCAGTTTTTTTGTGTTTCTGAAAAGTTCCTAACCTGCCATGAATTGTGGATTATCTCACAAAGACTCACTCCTCTTTGGGGACAGGATTGCCAGGACTGGGGTGTTTGGGATGAAGCTATAGAGGATGCCTTACTTTTCCATGGTAGTAATCTCATCATTGCTTCTGATGGGTTTTGCTTCTCATTACATATCTTTTGCACTAGTCATAATTTACAAATATTTATCACATCTCTGCAGGCAGAAATATTGCCTGACCTTTAGCTCTACGTCTGTATGAGAGACTTCACAAGATGCTAAGAAAAGTGATCCCCTAACACATGAAGCAATGAAACATTTATTTTTTTTTTTAATAATTATTTCTTTCAGGAAATGGAGTTTCCTCTGGGTTTGTTTGTTTGTCTTGGGTTTGCTGTTTTGTTAGGGGGTTTTGTGATAGCAAGACAGCTTCTTCTGATAGCAAGGATTTTGTACACTGGAAGTTGAGGAAAAATCTTAGTTGGGGCATTTGTGACTCCACTGATCAAAAGCTGATGATTTTGGTGGGATTTTTCAGGGGGTTTTAGTCAGATTTGGCTTAGTAGACAGACGGCTTCATCTCAGCGTAAAGCCGGGAGAAGCCTTTCGGAAGCAGAGGTACATATTACGCTCTTGAAGATCTGAGTCTGTGAGCAGACATGCAGGAGTGCTGGCAGAAGCACCCAAGCTTTGCCCGTGCTGGGCCATCCACACGACTGCCAACAGGGAGGATCATCTCTTGACTGACATTCACACTGAAATGGGGAAACTAGACTTATTAATGCAGCAGTAACTACAGTTTTTGTAGCTCCCTTCTGACACTTTAGGGACAAATTATATCAACTTGCCTGAGAAGTTTTCTCTTCCTTTCATCTTCTTTTTAATACTTCACCATGTAGTTGGTTAGGCATGATGCCATGAGAATCCAGGATTTTACTTTTGGCAAAGTATGTACAATGAAACATGTCAATATAGGCACTAATGCATATGTAAATAACTTCATATTAATGTGACTATATAGACACCAACCTATTTCAGTACAGCTCCCCGATTTATCTTATTTAATGTCAGTGAAATCTGTTGAATTACTGACACAAATAATAAGAAGGACCAACCTTCTCAAGCCTGAACAGCTCGAGGAAGATTAAACTATAAAAGCAATAAAGAAGTCATGTCAAAAATATGATGGCTTGAATTAGACATTACTATGAATGATGAAGTTAAACTCGGCTTTACAAGGTGTTAAACTGTTTTGATTGCTGACTTTTGGCCTGAATTCAACAGGAAGCATTGCTTAGGTTCTTGTACTGTTTTTTCAACTCTTAAAGCATGGCAGTATATGAAAACTCTAGTAAAATCTCCACATGAGATGGTATTTGAAAAGTCCAGACAGCTTATGCAGTGGGGTAGTGTTTTGCAATTTCAGTGCAGAATTTCAGTGGCATGGAAGTGCCTGGCAAATAAAGCCAGTATATTCAAAGGAAATCTAAACCATCCACTAATTAAAAAAAAAAAAAAAAAAAAAAAAACAA